>NC_040093.1:15897584-16539507 GCF_003369695.1 Bos indicus x Bos taurus
CTCGAGATTAGTTGTGTCTGTTTTTGCTCCTTATACCCGTATCATCAGACAGTGTTTCATGGCATGTGTCTGGCTTGTTCCGCTCAGCATTCTGTTTAAGAGGTGTGTCTGTGTTACTGTAAGCTGTCATAGGTTGTTCAACGCTGTTCTCATCACCCCGTGGCTCTTCCACAGTCCCTTTGTTGGTTCTATTGATGGTCCTTTGGGTTGTTTCCATTTTGAGACTGTTGTAACAGTGTTGCCGTGAACCTTCTTGGGCATCTGTTGGTGGACACATTTATGCATTTCCCTTGGGGATATACCTCAGAGAGAAATCGGGTACAGTTGTATGCTTCAGTGGAAACTTCCCAGCTGTTTCCCAAAGGGCCTGGGCCGTGGCACGGTCAGCAGCAGCGCTGGCGTTCCAGCGTTCCACATCTTTGCCAACACTTGGTATTGTCGTCTTTGTTTTAGCCATTCTGGTGTCTGTGCGGTGGTGTCATAATGATCTTTTTTGTGGTTGCCGTACTAACGATGATTCTCTCCACCCCAGAGGGAGGCTCCCAGCCAGGCTCCAGCCTTTTCCTGTCGGAGGCCAACGCTGAGAGGATCGTGCAGACCTTGTGTACAGTTCGGGGGGCTGCCCTCAAGGTTGGCCAAATGCTCAGCATCCAGGGTACAGCAGCATGATGACTCTTGACTCCTGACCCCTGACCTCAGCCTCACCCCACCCCACCTACCACCAAGCCCCGGCTTCAGATACTCCCACAGGGCCCCTCGTAGCCTCCCCTCTCACTGGCTTCTCGCTATCTCCCAAGACAACAGCTTCATCAGCCCCCAGCTGCAGCGCATCTTCGAGCGGGTCCGCCAGAGCGCCGACTTCATGCCACGCTGGCAGATGCTGGTGAGTGCTCCGAGCGGGAAAGGCTGGTGAAGGAGGCCTGCCCCACCTGCCTGGCCCTCCTGGCTTCATGGCTCGGCTCCCTGTCTGACTCAGTGTTCCCATTCGTTAAACAGGAATCACTAAAGCCCACATCTCGGAGAATGGTGGTGATGAGTCAGTGAGAAAAAAGCACAGGGCTCTTCGTCCAGTTCCTGGCAGGCTCAGGGCTCTGTCTGGGCTGTGAAAGAGGCTGTGAAGCACTGTGGTCAGAGGCCAGACTTTGGGAGTTCAAACCCCAGCTCTGCCACTTGCTACCTGTGCGGTTAGACACATGGCCTGCCCTTTCTGCTTCAGTGACCTCATCTATGATTGGTGGTAGTTCTAACAACACCCACATCTTGGGGTTACAGAAACCAGTGTGTGCAGAGCACCTGAAAGGGCGCCTGACACACCACGAGTGACATGCAAATGTTAGCCGTTCTTATTACCGCTTTTTAATTAAAGGAGAGCGTGTCTGTAAATAGGTTGGCACGGTGCCTGACACTGAGTAACTGCCCAGGACATGAGCTGTTCTAATCACTGGGGCAAGGGTGTGGAGCCCAGGATCCAGCCACCTGCCTTCTGAGTGTTGTTCTCTCTCTCTCCATATGACCCTGCCCGCCTCTGAGCCACTCTGCGCAGGGCCCAGCCCACAGGAAGAGCTCTGTAATTTTAGCTCTTTTTTATCATGTTAACTGTAGAGTTAATAATACAATATATGGATATATGGGTATAATGGAGGACAATTATCAATCTTGAAATGAAGAAGTGTTAGTTGCTCAGTTGTATCCGACTTGTGTGACCCCATAGATTGTAGCTGGCCAGGTTCCTCTGTCCATGGAATTCTCCAGGCAAGAATACTGGAGTGGGTTGCCATTCCCTTCTCCAGGGGATCTTCCTGACCCACTGATCAAACCTGGGTCTCCCACGTTGTAGGCAGATTAACTATACCTAATAGCATTCCCCACAGCAGCCTGCACAGCCTCAGGAGTATGGGCCTTCCAGTCTGTCAGCGCCTGGCTCATCACCTTGGGCCAGGAGGTCTCTCTCTGAGCCTCAGTTTCCCCATCTGTAAAGTGGGGTAGCAGCCAAGAGCTTGGCCCAAGGCCTTGCATGTGGCGAGTGGGGTTATTGACCTGTGAAGCGCTCAGCACAGGGCGTGGACCCAGCTGCCTGAAACGATGATGACAAGTGTCATGACCACTCTCTCCAGAGAGTTCTCGAAGAGGAGCTCGGCGGGGACTGGCAGGCCAAGGTGGCCTCTCTGGAGGAGGTGCCCTTTGCAGCTGCCTCCATTGGGCAGGTGCACCAGGGCGTGCTGAGGGACGGCACAGAGGTGGCCGTGAAGATCCAGGTGAGAGGGGAAGCAGGGTGGGAGTTGAGGGGGGCACCTGGCCACCCCAGGGGTGGCCACCCCAGGGGGACTGCAATCCCCCCTCCCTCCTCCCCTCCCAGTACCCAGGCGTTGCCCAGAGCATCCAGAGTGATGTCCAGAACCTGCTGGCGGTGCTCAAGATGAGCGTGGCCCTGCCGGAGGGTGAGGCACGCAGTACCCCCCTCACCCCAACCCCAACTGTGGTGGGTGGCACCCTGAAGAGATAAAGTGGAGGGGGGGGCTGGACGCAGCAGGGGCTGGCCAGCAGCTCATGGCAGGGTGTTTCACGTGTGTGAGCCCGAGTGAGCACCCAAGTCTGGGTGTTTGAAACAGAAGGGACACCAAGGTGGGGAGAACCCAGGGTATAGGCATGTGACAAAGTCAGGCTTAGACGTGCTGACAGAGATCCTGAGAGACAGAAGCCCAGACAGAAATCCAGAAACAGACACACGGGATGTGCAGAGCGGGACAGGAGGCCTGAGAACGAGCCACAGAAACAGGAGGGGGTGTCAGTGGGACCTCACGAGTGTGTTACAGTATGTGAGAGAGCGCCTGAGGGAGATGGAGCAGAGTGTGTGTGTCTGTGTGTGTGTTTGTGAGAGAGAGAGAGAGAGAGAGAGGGTGGGGGGAGAGTGAGAATGAGAGTCAGGCCCAGAAGGAAGCTTCAGAGACACTGGAAGCAGCATAAGGGAGCAAGAAATAGGGACAGAGGGGGACTTCCCTGGCCGTCCAGTGGTTAAGACTGTGCGCTTCCACTGCAGGGGGCACAGGTTCAATCCCTGGTCAGGGAACTAAGATCCCACATGCCATGGTGTGTGCAGTGTGGCCAAAAAAGGGACAGAGAATAGGTGGCAGATGTGACTGTGAAAAGGGCCTAAGGACCAGTGTGCGTGCCCAAGAAAGAGACCCCAGCCAAGAGGCTTCCACAGAGCCTGCAGCTGTGTGAAGGGCTGAGGGGAGTGTGTGCCCAGAGCGTGTGGGTGAAAGACATGGAGCAGAAGGGATGAGGGCTGGGGAGACAGAGTGACAGACACGACTGGCAGCAGAAGATGTCCCTGAGTGGGAGCCTGAGGGGTCAGGCAGGGGGCAGGAGGCAGTCTGTGGCCTTCCCTGCCTGACATGGCTGCACCCTCCCCGCCCCCCGCCCCTACTTCCCACCCCCAGGCCTGTTTGCTGAGCAGAGCCTGCAGGCCTTGCAGCGGGAGCTGGCATGGGAGTGTGACTATCGTCGTGAGGCGGCCTGTGCCCAGAACTTCAGGTGAGCTGACGCCCCTATAGGCCCCTGGGCAGGCTTTCCTGGTAGTTCAGGCAGTAAAGAATCTGCCTGCAATGCAGGAGACCCGGGTTCAATCCCTTGGTGTGGGGAAGATCCCCTGGAAAAGGGAATAGCTACCCACTCCAGTATTCTTGCCTGGGAAATCCCAAGGACAGAAGAGCCTGGCGGGCCACAGTCCATGGGGTCGGGAAGGGTTGGACACGACTGAGTGACTAACACATACACGCAGGCTCCTAGAGGCCCCCTTCTACCCTCCAGATTCCTTCACGGGCCGAGAGGGTAGCTGGAGCCCTGCGGTGGGGCTGGCAGACTGCTTCTCTGTTCATTCATTTGATCATCCATCCAGCCCTTCACTCATTACTTCATTCACACCCTGTGTCCTCTGTGAGCATTCTAAATTCCTCTCTCTAAATGTCTCTACTTTCTCATCGGTCAAATGGGACCCTGAACCCCTGTAGTCCGATGCAGGAGACAGACTTGTCAGCAGGCACTCAGTCACACCCACTGGACTAACAGAGATGAAGCTATCAAGAGTTGGGGGCTCCAGGGACTTCCCTGGTGATCCAGTCCCTAAGATTCTGCCCTTACAATGCAGGGGCACAGGTTCAATTCCCGGTCAGGGAACTAAGATCCCATGTGCCTCACATCGTGGCCAAAAAATAAACTTAAAAACAAAAGAGCTGGGGGCTCCAGGTCATCCCTTATACTCTGTGGGCAGGAGGAACAATGGATAGAAGCGTTTTGGAGAATGGTTTGGCATCATCAAGGCTTAGGATCCATATCTAACCCAAGAGTTGCCCTCCTGGCTAAATACTCTAGGGACACGTATGCCAGTACGCACCATCAGACTTTTCCAGAATACTCCGAACACTCATAGCCCCAAATTGGAAACAACCCAAATCTATCAGACTTATCCAGCAGGGTGAATAAATTATGGTATATTCATCAACACAGTATCACGCAGCATTGAAAAGGAGTGAACTTCAGCTCCGTGGAACAGTGGTTGTATCTTAGAGCATCGTGATAAACTGCAATTAATTACATCTCAGTGAGACCCTCCACAGTGCGAAGCATGGCCCACATGTTTACTGAGCCCAGCTCTGTAGATATGAAGGCAATAGAAGGCAGTGGTTAGGGGCCTGGGCTCAGATGTGGGATCCAGTCAGGATTCAGTCCTGGGTCAGCCCTTAATGGACTGGGTAGCTTTAATCTGCATGGTGACCTCAAGAGAGCATCCTCAGAGAAAGTGAGGATAAAGGGGAATTGTGCTGGGACTTCCCTGGTGGTCCAGTGGCCAAGACTCCCTGCTTCCAATGTAGGGGACCTAGGGTTCGATCCCTGGTCAGGAAACTAGATCCCACAGACCACATCTAAGAGTTCACAGGCCACAGCTAAAAGGTTCTATGTGCTGGAACTAAGACCCAGCACAACCAAATAAGTATTTTTTTAAAAGAGGGAGTTATTGTGCTGACTAAATGCTCAGCAGAAGCCTGGCCCATGAGGAGCAGTTCAAACATCAGAGATTTAATCAACAAGCACAAAAATACCATCCCCCAAAGCAGAATGTCAATGCGGGAGACCTGGTTAGATTCCTGGGTTGGGAAGATCCTCTGGAGGAGGGCCTGGCAACCCACTCCAGTATACTTGCCTGGAGAATCCCCATGGACAGAGGAGCCTAGAGGGTTACAGTCCATGGGGTCACAAAGAGTCAGACATAACTGAGTGACTAAGCACAGCATAGCAAAGTAGGACCTGGAGATAGAGAGTGTCAAGTGGGCTGGGCCAGAGCACTCCTGTGTGGGGTCTGGGGAGACCACCCCCTCCCAGAATTTCCCAGTGCTCTTAGGATAAAACCCACGTCATTTCCCCAGCTCCCTGTCCCCCCACCCCCATCCCCAATGCCTTCCTACAGGTCCCCAACCAGAGGCCTTTCTCATATTCTTTGCCTCCCATATCTCACAGTAACATGCTTATCTCAATCTACTGTTGGTCTGTTTGTTAGAATGTGGTCTTCTGTGACTGATGGCGGGGCAGCGGGGCATGCCTGGGGCTCCTGTTACTGCTCTGTCACCCAGCATCATCCAACACAGGGATGGACGCCAAGAGCGCCCTTTATTAGTCAGTGTTCAGCATAATGACTCCAAGGAGTGGCCAACGAGTATCACTGTGGACTCAGAGATTTGTATATCAGTGACTATTTTTCAGATAGATGAATTAATAAGTTGATGAGAAAGTAATGCTCATTGAGTTTAACACACTGAGCTCATCCTGGGGTGACCAGAAGTCAGAGAAGTGTTTCCAGTAGGGAAGTGGTCCCTGGGTCTCCAGCTGCACTTAGGAGCAGGCACAGAGATATTTGTTGAATGAATGCATGAGTCAATGAAGGAAGTGTCTGAATGGGTGTCAGTCCAGCCAGGTATTGGCCATCACTCAGGGCAGAGAGGAAAGAAGAGGGCAGGAGAGAAGATGAGACACAGACTTTCCCATGGAAGACTTCTCAGAGGAGGGGGAGGGCTCAAGCCAGGGCCACAGGGGCCTGAAGAGTGAGGTCCCCACCCCTACCCTCCCATCTGCCCCAGGCAGCTGTTGGCAGATGACCCCTTCTTTCGGGTGCCGGCGGTGATTCAGGAGCTGTGCACGACGCGGGTGCTGGGCATGGAGCTGGCTGGAGGGGTCCCCCTGGACCAATGCCAGGGCTTGAGCCAGGACATCCGGAACCAGGTACATGGACTCATTGGACAGTCAGAAGGGTGCTGCCCTGGGGCAGGGCTGGCTGGGCGGGGCAGGTCAGACCCATGGTCCCCCTCCAGGCTTCAGAGGGCTTTACAGGGGGCACATGACTCTGAGATTTCTGTTACTCCTTCTCCCCACCCCAGATCTGCTTCCAGCTCCTGAGGCTTTGTCTTCGGGAGCTGTTTGAGTTCCGATTCATGCAGACAGATCCCAACTGGGCCAACTTCCTGTATGATGCTTCCAGCCACCAGGTGGGTTCCTTGTGACGTGTCAGGGTGCGTCAGGTGCTGTAACAGATATTTCCCACTATGTCAGTAGCTCAGCACAATAGCTCCAATAGCTGTTGTAGCAGGCTGGAGCGGCCTCCTCCATGCAGTGATTCAGGGACCCAGGCTCCTTCCCTTTTGTGAGTGTGCCACCTCCCCCCTCCCCACACACACCCCAGGCCTTGAAAGGCTCTCCTTCCAGTGCAAGGGGAAAGAGAGGTTGAAAAGGTAACCTCCTGCCTAACTGCTTTGGCCAGAAATGACCCATCATTCTCTTCACCATTCCATTGATAGGAACTGGACACATGACTCATCTAGGTGCAAGGGATGCTGGGAAATCTCTGGCTAGGCAGTGGCAATGGAGAAGAGTCATTACCTCACCTGTCATTCACTTAGAACATCCCAAGTATTAACAACTACTGCCTCTTGACAGTGATGCCAAGATAACTCCGACCCTTGCCTTCCCAGAGTTCCTCACCCAACACAGGCCCCATCACCAGACAATGTGACCTGCAGTTAGCACCTTGGTAGGGAAGCACAGGCCACAGAGGGGTCAAGTGATGGGGGAAGCTCAGGGGTTGGTGGGAAGCCAGGGAAAGTGGCTAACCCTGCCTGGGGTGAGTGGGGCCAAGGAAGCTGAAACCAGAAAGACAGGAGAGGCACAGCCATTTAAGGAGCAGGGAATAAAGAGCTTTCCTGGTAAAAGACACAGGTAATCCAAAGGCCTGGGAGTGACAGTTTGCACTGAAAGGCTCTCGGCATGCATGGTTGCTCAGTAGCTTTCCACCGTGGTCTGTGCCATTCCGTCCCCGGAGGAGTCCTTCTAAAGCCCAAGTCCCTTCCACAGCTTCCAGCAGCCTCAGGGTCAAGTGAGCCATGTGCTGAGGGCAACAGGGCCCCACTGCATCCAGCCTCTGTCCCTTGCCACCTTCTTCCCCAAGGGCACAGACGCCTGCATCCCTCCAAGGCTCCCACGGCAGGGAGGGCAGTTTTCCCAACTTGGGGGCCAGGGTGGGGGTGGAGGGCGGTGATCTGAGTCCTGACATCAATTCGCTGGGTCTCAGAAGCTGTTTTATTTTAAAGGCATAGACTATGTTGCCAGTGGGAGGGATCATATTGTTTCGGGACACTTGTGTTTGATGTTTATATTTATGTGTGCATTCGCACTGGAGCCCAGAATAATCTACTTTTTTTTTTTTTTTTTTGGAGTATAGAGCTTCCCTGGTGGGTCAATAGTAAAGAGTCCGCCTGCCAATGCAGGAGACGTGGGTTCCATCCCTGGGTTTCAGAAGATCCCCTGGAGGAGGAATTGGCAACCCACTGTAGTATTCTTGCCTGGAAAAATCCTATGGACAGAAGAGCCTGGCAGGCTCCAGTCCATGGGGTCGCAAGAGTCGGACACAACTTAGCGACTAAACAACAATAGTTGCTTTACGCTGATGTGTCCGTTTTGCTGTGGAGCACAATGGATCAGCCATGCATATCCTTATGTCCCCTCGTTTTTGAATCTGCATTTTCTTACTGTGGGTTGTGATCAATAGTTTGAACTCCACTGTTACAGAGAAACTTACACATGTGTTCATTCCCTAGCAAAACCCCAAAATAACCACAGTGCCCATCAAGCAGATAAATGTGATATATTCACCCAACAGGATCTTAACTGGGCAGAGAAAAAATGAATGAAAGAGCTAGAGCAGTGGGGATGAATTGCAAAACCACATTGAACACAAAGAATTTGCAGAATAACTATCCTAAATGCCATGTATGTGAAGTTTTAAAATACACAAAACATGACTATGTATTGTTCATGGGTCCACATATATGTAGAACATGTAGCAGTGCACGCATGGGAATTTCAGGAAACAATAATATTTCAGGAAAGTAGTGACCCTGAAAGAGAGGGTAGGGACTGGGGGAGGTAGAATCAGGACCCACTTTGATTGGCAGTATATTTGTGAGTGTATTGGTAGTAGGATTTGTGAGTGTTGATTTCACTTTTCCATGTATTTTCTTATTCTCTGGATGTTTCTTTTTCTTCTGTGCCTAAAACATGTTATTATAAAAACAACTAGAACCCCCAAAATAAAAGCCAGGTCCCTTCAGCTTCATGGTGGGATGGATTGAAGTGTGGAGACCAGAAGCCAGGAGTCCCGGGAGGCAGCTGGTCAGGGACTCGGGCAGGAGGGGGTGTGTTGGGGGGGACAGAGGGATGGGCCCTGGCACTCCCACAGACAATGGGGAGCATTGGTGGACCCCCAGCGTCACTTTCACCATCCCTCAATTCCAGGTGACCTTGCTGGACTTCGGGGCAAGCCGGGAATTTGGGACCGAATTCACAGACCATTACATTGAGGTGAGTGTTCCCCAGCCCTGGGGTCTCTGAAGGGCCAAGCCTCAAGCCAGATACTAAGGCTTGCAGAGAAGGAGAAATACAATATCTGGCATTAAGAAATAAATAATAAGGCCCTGGATCTCTGAAGCCATGCTTTGCAGCTTGTTCAGAGCAGGGGAGGGACACAGAATTAGGAAACTCCTGAATAACAAGTGGTTTCTTAAACCCTAGGAGGCTGGGGTGGGGTGGGGGAGCTGGCAGAAGAGAGGTGTCAGAGACAGGCCTAGGGCTCTGGCTTGAGGAGCTGGGCCTTGTTGGGTGGGGGGGGTCACCTTTGCATGGGGACAGGAAAGAGTTGGTTACCCCACCCCGCAACACAGACACACAGGCTCCCTGGGGTTCTCTCTGCAGGCCACTCTGGAGGTGCAAAGCTGAGGCTTCTCTGGGTAGTTGGGACATCCCCTCCCCACCCCCACAGTCCTGTTTAGCATGGCCCTCCTGCCTCCTCCCCAGCCTTTTCCAGTTTAAAAAAGCCCTGTCACACGGGTCCCCCGAGGACCGCAGGCGTGACAGATGGCCAGACAGGCTGGGGCAGGGGGAGCCAGGACAGACCAGAACTGCCAGAGTTAATCTTGTATCCCCCTTCCTCCCAAGAAGGGGCAACCCGGTGGTGAAGGGTTCATCCCCCTTCCCCTCCTCGCCGGGCCATTCCCCACTCTGAGCCTGGTTCCTCTTCTGGGAAACAGGGACCCTCCTATGCACCTTTTAATACAGTAAGTCCCCGACACACAAACCTCTAGTTGCAAACTTTCAAAGATGCGAACCTGTGTTCACATGTCCGGTCACGTAAGTTAGTTCACGTGTCTGGCGTAACCGTCACCTCTGTTGTCACCTTGTGCATCCTCTACAGGGGCCTATGCTTTTGTATACTGTACGGTACGGAGTACAGTAGTACACCATCTTTCTCTCAAGCCCAAAATGTCCGGAAGCCAGCGTAAAAGCAGCAGTATATAACTGATCGTGTTAACGGGGTACCCAGGCTAACTTTGTTGGACTTAGGAGCAAAACTGAACTTAGGAATGGGCTCTCAGAAAGGAACTCATTCATATGTAGGGCACTTACTGTAGTAATAGGAATTCATGATATTTATGGTGTTTCCTTCGTGTGGGCAACTTCCCCGGTGGCTCAGTGGTAAAGAATCCACCTGCAATGCAGGAGACACGGGTAGATGTGGGTTCAATCCCTGGGTCAGGAAGATCCCTTGAAGGAGGAAATGGCAACCCACTCCAGTATTCTTGCCAGGAAAATCCCATGGCCATTGGACCCTGGAGGGCTACAGTCCATAGAGCCACCAACAGTCGGACACAACCGAGCACACACACACCGTGTGAAGCATGCCACAGATACACCTTCATCCTCCCAGAGCCCCATGAGGAAGACAATTTCAGCATCCCCACTTCACAGATGAGAAAGCAGAGGCCCCCAAAGCAAAGCAACTTTCCCAGAGTCAGCCAGTGAGTGGCAGAGCTGGGATGGAGACCAAGCAGGCTGGCTCCCGATTCTGTCTGTCTGTCCCTACGCCCTCAACTCCTGCCCACTACATGGCTGGAGAGCTGCTTAGCTCCAAACACTGATTTACTAAACAAGGGTTTTCACCAAGGGCCTCCTGAATGAGTGCCAGACCCTGTGCCACTTGGGACTATACCCAACTGGGATGCCTGCCCTCTTGGGGCTCCAAGTCCAGTATGGAAGCCAGACATCAACCAAGTGATCCCAGAGATGGCAACCTCAGAGGCAGTTCTGGGTCATGGTCACACCCTTTAGCAACTGAGTGTTTGGACCCGTGGGCATCACTTGGCATCTGCTTTGCTCTGTCCTGCTTCCAGGCAGCCTCTGCCTTCCCAGCCAAGTGGGCGGAACGCCTGACCACCCCAACCCCCAGGCTCAGAAACAGTCTTGAGAGAGGCACAGACAGGGGTAAGGTGGAGAGGGAGAGGCTTCCAGGTGAGAGGGCTTAGACAGAGGAGAACAGAAGTGGATCTGGGCAGGGCCAGGCTTCCAGCTACCGTCTCCAAACCCACCCTTGAACCCCTCTGACTCTGTGCCCATATCCGCCTTTCCAGGTGGTGATGGCTGCAGCCAATGGAGATAAAGACCGGGTCCTGCAGAAATCGAGAGACCTCAAGTTTCTCACAGGCTTTGAGACCAAGGTGGGGAGAGTTGGAGCTGGTGTCTCCTTGCGGAGAGTAAAAGCGCTTCTCTCTACTGGGGGGAACTGTGGATGAGTGGGGGACTCTAGGGGGACCGCTTCTCTGTACTGGGGCTCTGGGGAGGAGGAGTAAATGGGGGTACCACTCATCTATTCTAGAGAGGGAGTGGGGGGCTGGCTGCTTGTGGATTTGGTGGGGCAGGGGGTTGAGGAACAGAAGCTGCATCTCTGTCCTAGAGAGTGAAGGCTATGTGTCAACTGGAGGCCCTGAGAGGACAGGAAGGGTGCTTTCTTTGGGGAGTAGAGGGGGGCTTCTTGTCTCTTAGGGGTCCCGGAAGGAGCGGAGGCTGCCTGTTATTCTCTGGGAAATTGAGGGCTTGTGTTTATACTTGAGACTCTGGGGGAGCAGAGGGCTATATGTCCACACTGGGTGCCTCTGGTCTCCCCAATCCCTAGGCATTCTCAGATGCCCACGTGGAGGCTGTGATGATCCTGGGGGAGCCCTTTGCCACTCAGGGCCCCTACGACTTTGGGGCGGGTGACACTGCCCGCCGCGTGCAGGGCCTCATCCCTGTGCTGCTGCGGCACCGGCTTCGCCCACCACCCGAGGAGACCTACGCCCTGCACCGAAAGCTGGCTGGGGCCTTCCTGGCCTGCGCCCGCCTCCGTGCCCAGATCGCCTGCCGGGACCTCTTCCAGGACACCTACCACCGCTACTGGGCTAGTCGCCAGGCATAGCCACGGCCCATAGCCTCCTAACCAGAGGACCCATCAGAGAGACTCCATCTCAGGACTCCAGCCCCATAGCAGGCCATCCCCTGCTATGAGGCTTCTTTTCCCCCCCCTGCTCTAGGCCTGGGGACCCCCCGTGGGCTTGGGACTAGGATACTCCCAGCTTCATACCCCCATGTCCTGCCCTCCCCACTCCAAAGGGAGCATCCAGGAATTCTACCCTGGTATTAATTTATTTCTGGAAACATTTGAGAGAGTCTTAGGCCCCTCTGCACTGCCATCACGGAGATGCAGAAGCAGCTAGAGGGGGAGCCCCTCACCTCTGCCTCAGGTTCCCCATAGATGTGGTCCGTGAAAGAGGAGGGGGTGGTGGTTGGTGGA
Source organism: Bos indicus x Bos taurus (assembly GCF_003369695.1). Taxonomy (NCBI): domain Eukaryota; kingdom Metazoa; phylum Chordata; class Mammalia; order Artiodactyla; family Bovidae; genus Bos; species Bos indicus x Bos taurus. The sequence goes on from NC_040093.1 coordinate 15,909,790, forward strand.
GGGAGCTCTTACCTTTGCCTTGCTCACCCCTGCACCAGCTGCCTTCTCCCTGGTGGCATCCTCTCTGTGTGTTTGGGGAGGGCATGGGGGGGGGGGGTGAAACTTCAGACCTAATAAAAGTGACCCTCCCATTCCCCCAGTTCTTTTCTCTGCTCCAGGGGTGGGAGGAGGTCGCAGGCTGCCTCCAGGTGCAGATGGCCAGCCCCCTCCCACCCTCTTGTCTGAAAGGCCCAGTCCTGCCTGGGCCATCTGTTGCCAGGAACCTCCTTCTCTCCTTTCCCTACCGCCCCCCCACCCCGCCCCCCCGCACGTGCTGACCACCTGCTCTGAAGGCTGCAGCAGCTGAGAAGGCCTTCCTCCCCACCCCCCAGAACACTTTATACACACACACACTCACACACCACCTCCCAGCCTCCTGGCTCCCTCCGCTCGGCTCCCAGCAACCTCGCTTTTTTGCTAATGGGCCTTAATGCCCCTGCCAGCTGCTTTGCCAAACCCACAGGACTGGGCGGGAGCAGGGGCGCTTGGGCAGCCAGAAGCCGCTCCCCCGTCCCAGCCTGGTGCCCCCGCCCCCAAAGCTGAACCGACCGCGCACCAGGACGTCGGGGTCTGTTCACTCCCCCTCCCCTTCCCAGCAAAAAGTGCCTCGTCACCGCTTCTGCCCGCCCCCGCTGGGCCGGGAGATCTGTGGGGTTAGCTGAAAGATTTGGGGATGTGGGGCAGCGAGGCGCCTCCCGAGGCAAATTTTTCGGACGCAGAACTTAAGGGGATCTGAGGTCAGGGGTCACGGAGGGGAAGGGAGCCCACGCCTGGATGGACCGAGAAGAACCAGTGTCCGCGAGATTCACGTGCGTGCTCTGCCCAGGACGGGCCAATGGGCGTGGCGGGGCGGTGGCCACCCCGAAGAGGGCGGGGTCATATTTGCGTATAGGCGGGGCCTGCTGCTTAGGGGGCGGGGCCTCTCTGCATATCCAGCAGGCGGCGGGCCAATGGGCGGGGCTGGGGCGGGGAGCCGAAGCGGGAGGGGCGCTCCTCCGCCCCTGGAACGGAATCCTCCAGGGAGCGGAGCAGGCTAGCGAGCGTGCATCCCGCACCAACCCCCGGCCCCCATCCCCGGCCCGCGTCAGACGGAGCTGCCGCCGCCGCCGCTAGAGCAGCAGCAGCACTCGGGGATCCGGGCCCAGCCGGGGCCGCGGGAGGCGGGGGCGCCCGAGCCCTGGATGTCCCGCAGCGCGGCGGCCAGAGTGAGAAGGGCGGGAGAGGGGGGCTCGGGTGGGGGGCGGCGCCGCTGCTGATGTGGCGGAGGGTGGGAGGCGGCCGCGGCACCCGGATGGAGAGGGTGCCAAGGCTGGAGAGGGTGGTCCTGGGTGGGGGGTGTCCAGGAATACGCTCCGCTCCAAGCCGAATCTTGGGAGACAGAGGTCTGGGGCACAGGCCCTCTCTTGCCCAGGTTCTGAAGATAGGGATCCCAGAAAGAGATCTCCCCCTCCAAAAAATCAAGGACAGGGGGACAGCTTCTAGGTACAACTTCCTAGGCAAGATTTTGGGGATGGGGTCTAAGACACAACCTCCTTAGGAAGCCAAAGCCTCTAGGAGGGGATTCCACACCAGAGACAATCCTTACCCCTCCCTGCCTGAGGGGGTCTCTGAACACAACACCCCTCTAGGCAAGGTCTTGAGAATGGGGTCCCTGAGCACAGCTTCCCCACCAAGGCAAGGCCTGGGGGGATTCCAAGCACAGTCTGTCCCCGGGCCTCAGAGGCATCCCAGGCAGAGCATCGCCCCCACACTTGGGCGCTGTCCCAGGAACATCCCTTTCTCAAAACAAGGTCTCTGTGCCTGGGACCCCATCCCCCTCAAGTCTGAATAAAATAATGGGAATTTCAGGCAAACCCCACAAAAAAAAAACAGGCTTGGTCAAGGGTCCCAGGGCACAGGTCTGTTGGGCCACCCTCTTTGTCCCGGGGGCTGCCCAGCTGTCTGGGAGGGGCTCGACCCGCAGACAATCCACCGCTTCCCTCTTCAGTTCTGGCCCCCCAGGCTCCAGGATTCAGGCTGGGCCAGGGGGCGGCTCCCCAGGGACCTGGTACAGCCCTGTCTGTCTGCAGTGACTGCCGTGCTGGTGACGGCGGCTTTGTGTGTGGTACCTGGGGGGAAGGGGGGGAAGCCAGTGATGGGGAGGTGGCTAAGAGTGTGACCCTGTGTTTCTGTGACTGTGGCTGCCTGTGTGTGTCTGTGTGTGAGCTGCTGCTGGGGACTGTGAGGAATCGTGCGTGTGTGTGTTTCATGCTTGTGGTTGTGTCTGATAGTGCCTGTGATTGTATTTGTGTGTGACCCCAGCATTTGTGTGACTGTGCATGTATGTATGTATGACAGCTGCTTGCTCCATGTGCAGAACCCTGTACTTGTCATTCCGTCTCTGTTTGTGTGCGTAGTTGTGACTCTGGTCGTATCTTTGATTACATCTTTTGTGACCCTCACGTATGTACCTTGGTAACTCTAACTGGGTATGTGACAGTGTATCCCTTGAGTCTGGGGTTGGGCATGTGTATGGCTGACTGAAGATGTGGGTGGAGTTGTGACTGTAAGTGGAGTTGTGTCTATGACTCTGTCCATGTGCGACTGTTCTAATGACTTCTAGTCTTTGTGGTTGTGTCTCTAGCTGATTTTATATGTGTGTCACACATGTGTTTGTGACAAACACATGTGTGACACACAACTCTGCCTGCAATTTTGGGTGTATGACTGCCTTTGTATATGAAGTCACATTGTGCTTATGTGACAGGTTGTGTGCTGGCACTTTGACTTGTATGTTTCTGTTCATAACCACATCTATGCATGTGATCAGGGTTGTATAAATGACTACATTTAGGTCTGTGTGTTGATACTGACTGATTCTGTGCATTTGTAGTTGATTTGGGTTATGTATTTGACTTAAGAGGCTGAAACTATTAATAGTGAGTTACTTAATTGCATGTGACTCAACCTATAGGTGTGTCTATATGTGCTGGCCCCAGGTGATTGCGTGTGTTTGTGGGGGTGTGTGTATGAGACTGTGACTTCTATGTTCGTGTGTGACCTGCATGTCTGTGACCCTGGGTGACTCTGCATACCTGTGTCTGTGTCACGATCCGTAAGATTGTGGTCTGCTACACATTGTGTAGCAATGTGGCTGTTTGGGGTGGGTGCGTGTGTGTCCCTGCAGGCATGCTAGGCTGCTTTGTTGAAGTTGCATGATTTGGTGACAGAGTGAATGTCTCCTGACAGCATACGTGTCTCAATCTGTAACCATGTCTTCTGTGTAAATGTAGCTGTAAGTATTCCATCTAGGTGTGTGAAATGGAAATTGTGTGCTGATGTTTCTGTGTGTGAGATATGGTGTGTCTGTCCACATGGGGCTGTGATTATACATGGTCCTATACTTGCCTGTGTGACTTATGTGTTTGCAGGAAAAGAGACTGTGTGTTTTTCTGGGATGATGTGACATAGTACAGCTGGGAGTTGGATGGTGGATAACTGCAATAGATGTACCATGACTGTGATACATGGCTGGGTAATGTGGACACTCCTGGGGCGGGACTTTGGATACATGACCATTTCTGAAATGTATATGACTGTGACTCTGAGCCACCAATTGTCTGGCTGTGTCTGAGTGGGGCTCAGGGAGATCTTTCTCTGGATGGCTGTATGCATGTCTTGAGTTTGTGTGCCTGTTTCTCTCTAACGCATGGGCCATGGCCATCAGGGTCCCTGTGTGTGGTTGCATATGGAGGACTATCCATAGAAGTATGGCTGATACTGTGACCAAAGGTATGTCTCTGACTGGGATGTATGACTGTGTAACAGTGTGTGACCAAAAAGGTGTGTTGGTGTGACTGATACAGTTGGGGTTAGGTGGCCTTGTACAGCCGTGTGCTGGTCAATGACTAGACACATGTGTCTGCGGCTGGGTGTGACCACATGTGTGTTAGTATGGCTACATGCGTCCCTGACCGGATGTCGACAGGCAGCAGGGGAGCTGTGTGTGAACACTGAGTGTGCCTCAGTGCTAATAGGTGACCTCCAGCAGGGTGTGATTCTTCATGGGTGGGTCTGTGACATGAGTATCTTGGATGGGTGCCTGAGGAAACAACTCTCGTTGGGTGTGGTTGTTCACAGGCTGCCCTGGTGGGTGTGCCTGGACCCGGCTCATTGTATGTGGCGGAGAAAAGAGAAGTGACCGAATATCAGTTGCTGATATGACAAAACATTTGTGGCGCTGCCTAGGCAGCCTGCCACTCTATGTGTGTGTGTGCTTTGTTGCTCAGTCATGTCTTACTCTTTGCGGCCCCATGGACTGTAGCCCCTCTCCCAGTCTCCTCTGTCCATGGGATTTTCCTGGCAAGAATACTGGAGTGGGTTGCCGTTTCCTTCTCCAAGAATACTGGAGTGGGTTGCCATTTCCTTTTCCAGGGGATCTTCCTGACCCAGGGATTGAACCCGCGTCTCCTGCATTGCAGGCGGATTCTTTACCTGCGGACAAATGGTCTGTAGCAGAGACTGTGTGTCTGTGAACATGGATATGTGGCCAGATATTTACAGTGGCTGTGACTGTTGATGTGTATCTGTGTGATCCCGTGTGTGTAGCTGTGGTTGTGTCTGTATGTAACTAATTGTGCAGAGCTATAACCAGGTGCTGGGGACAACTGGAGACCAGAGTTGCATGTATACCTGTGACTGTATGTGTGTGTGCAGCCCTGGACATGTGTCTAGAGGGCAAGGCCACTCCCTCTCCGCACCAGCCCCTTGGGTACTGATGGCCTTCTGAGGCCAGGACATCCCCAACAGATGCTCCCAAAACACACCTACTCATTCCTAGGTCCTTGCAACCAGGTGGCTGATCGCCTTAGTAACAGTTGCTATAGTAACCAGGACTCTCATCAGGGATCCTGAGATGAAGGGGGGTTGGCTGATATCCAAAGAAGGGGTGAGGTAGGGGACTGAGCCCCATCCCAAGCCAGCTTCTCAACTTTCCCTCCCTCCCTCGGGCAGGGCGGACTGAGGAGGCCTGAGCAGCATCTGCCCCCTGCCCCCTGTGGGGCCCTGGGGCCCCCTGAAATCTCCAGGACGGAGCCAGGTGAGTGGCCAGCTGGGGACTGGTGAAGGCTGACTGAGGGGGTGGGTCTACCTAGCACAGCCAGAGGAAATGTCCCTGCAGTCACACGGGCTTAATCACACTTATGAGTGGACATCATCAAATGACTTCCATCGCACTCAAGTGACCTCTTTCACAGACTCACCTACCTAGACTGTGTCACACACACACACACACACACACACACACATTCAGACACACACCAGCATCTGTGCACGCACAGGTACAGGGTCACACAAACATGCAGACACAATCCTCAACAACATCCAGACTCCCTCCCAGGCGAGTGCTACCGACTTGGGGACTCTCAAGAAATGTCCTCTTGTACAATCTCTCCAACAACACATACAGACCCACACTTTACAGACCACAGCCACACTTTCACAAGCAGATCCAGCCTCACAGACAGCACCCATGTGTTCGTGCCTATATAAGAGCTACACATTGATACACACAGTCTCACAAATAAGTCAGCACTGTCATAGACAGTAGCCACATTCTCACACAATCACACCTTCATAAATAACACAAACACAACGTCAAAGACAACAGCCTCATGTCCTCACATACCCTCACAGACCCATGGCTGCATACAGACACACTCCCAGAACAACACTCACAGACCCACACTCTCTGCAACAACAACACATGATCTGACCCAGATACACTGTCACAAACAACAGCCATGGAAACACAGCCTCACCACCAACAGCTTCACTCCTAGACAGACATGGTGTTTTGAGTATCTCTCACAGACACTGTCATGGGCAACAGCCATCAAAGGCAACAGCCACATCCTCACACAGACATACAGCATCAAAGACAACAGTCATAGACATGGCCTTTCAAAGAAAACAGTTTCATGCTCAAACACAGACCCATCCTCACAGGCAGCATTCCCTGACACACACTCACCGCCACTCTCTTTAGCCATGAGCTTCAGGGACCTACACTCAGACAACAACCACAGTCTTGGCCACAGACATCCCCTCACAGACAGCATTCACACACACACTCTCAGACTCACAGACACAACCATTGTCAGACCTTCATCCTTCCACACAACCTTCACCTGTACACACACTCACAGACAGTAGTTGTCCCAGCGGTTGTATCTGCATCAGAGACCAGCCCGTCCCCAACACTCTCTGGCATGGGCTCTGAATCTCAATCCCTGGACCTTCTGTGTCCCCCACCCCCCCATTTGGACCCATGCAACTCTCAACTCCTGGGCCCGCTGACCACCTCTGACCTTTACCCCTAAACCCCCTGACCTCATGGCCCCTGACTGCTATGCCCTCTACCTCCCAGGTCCCCACTGCCTTAACTTCCCATGACTTTGGATCATCATGCCTCTTGACCGTCACGTCTCCAAACTCCAGACCCCTAAAAGCTGTAACTCAGGACACCCCATCCCAGAACTCCACGCCCCTTAGCCCTATGCCTTTTTTGGCCTCACCACAGGGCATCTGGGATCTTAGTTCCCCGACCAGGTGGAACCAGTGCCTCCTGTACCCTCTATGTTGGAAGCACCCAGTCTTAACCACTCACCACTGGACAGCCAGGAAAGTCCCTAGCCCCATGTCTTTTGAATGCACGCTGCCAATTCTCTCACTCCCCTGCCTTCCAGGTGCCCCCTTGTCAGTGTCCCCTAGCTGCTGCTGGTCCATGTTCCCCGAATATCAGATCCTCTGACCCAGTGACCCCTAACCCTGTAACCCCACTGCCGTGTTATCTGACCCTGTGCTCCGTGGGCATTGTTTTCCCCCACCTTGAGCCCCATGCCTCTGACCCTCGCCCTTGACCTGCACCCCTGTTTTGTGTCAGCAGACGGGGCGGGCACCATGAACAAGCTAAGGCAGAGCCTGCGGCGGAGGAAGCCAGCCTATGTGCCTGAAGCATCGCGCCCACACCAGTGGCAAGCGGATGAGGACGCGGTGCGCAAGGGCACGTGCAGCTTCCCGGTCAGGGTGAGTGGGCGGGGCTCGGCCGGGCGTGGCTGCAGCTGTAGTCCTGCGGTTTGATGTGCTCATGCGTTCCAGTGCCCCGTGAGGTAAAGGAGACCTTGGCCTGTGTGGGAGAGACTTGATAAACGCAAAGAACTGTGGATCCTACAACATTAGCGCCCCCCCTCCCCCAGCCTGGGTCCCTCACAGTTGGGATTAAAACCCAAGACACATTCTCTCGTGCCAGGAAAATATTACCTGGAGTGTGTGTTGGGGGACTCGTCCCGCCTGGAGTCACGCTGTTCTGTGGGAGCTCACAGTCTCCAGGGGGGCACTAGAAGGTCGCAAAGATTCTGTAGCATTTGCAAAGCCCTCTACTGTTAAGTGGGCTTCCCTGATAGCTCAGTTGGTAAAGAATCCGCCTTCAATGCAGGAGCCCCCGGTTCGATTCCTGAGTTGGGAAGATCCACTGGAGAAGGGATAGGCTACCCACTCCAGTATTCCTGGGCTTCCCTTGTGGCTCAGCTGGTAAAGAATCCGCCTGCAATGCGGGAGACCTGGGTGCTACCCCTGGGTTGGGAAGATCCCCTGGAGAAGGGAAAGGCTACCCACTCCAGTATTGTGGCTTGGAGAATTAAATGGACGGTATAGTCTATGGGGGTAGCAAAGAGTCCTATACTACTGAGCGACTTTCACTTTCACTACTGTTAAGTGCTTTCTGGTTTAGACCACCACGACTCTTTACAGCACACACTAAAATTTATAAGGGAGATGGCAAGATTCAGGTTCAAATCTCCACTCAGTCTCTTCCTGGCTAGGAGACAACAGATGATGGTCACAGAAGGGGGGGTTCCCCCCCACACACACACACACACTCTCCTCTCCTCCCTACCCTGCCTTATTTTCCCTTCCCCTAGAAGTGGATCTTGTGTGAGGGGCTGTTGAGAGGTGCAGGAAATGCTAGAGAGAATGAGGACTGGAAGATGGCCAATAAAGGGTGTTTTACTAAACTACAGCTGTGAGCAACTGAACTTGATGCCACTGGGGAACTCTGGGAAATCGGACCACCCCACCTGCGGGGTGAGGGAGCTGGAGCATGTGTACCCCAGCTCCCATCAGTCATTGCATGAGGCCAGTCCTCAGGCGCAGACAGTGTCACTCAGATGGACACCGAGATGTGTTAAGAAATCCCAGGGATACAAGAAGAGAGCTGCAGACATAGGACTTGCGGACATAGCAGGGGAAGGAGAAGGAGGGCTGAATTTGGGAGAGTCATATTGACGTATGTATACTACCATGAACAAAATAGATAGCTATTGGGAATCTACTGTATAACCCAGGGAGACCAGCTTGGTGCTCTGTGATGACCTAGAGGGGCGGAATCGGGGGTAGGGGATGGGTGGGAGACTCAAGAGGGAGGGGATATATGTACACCTGATTTATGTTGTTGTACAGCAGAAACTAACACAACACTGTAAAGCAATTATATTCCACATACACAAAAAAAACCCAGGGACAGAGGCAGGGTGAGAATCACTAGTCCGAACTGTGCTTCAGTTTTCTCACTTGTATATCTGGGAGGAGAATGGAGTCCCCCACCTTGCAGGTCTGAGATGCAGAGTAACGAGTTAATACACACGATGTGCTTAGGACACTGCCTGATACAGCAGCCCGGTGAACACCAGGAATCACTGATGACTGTGCTTGTTTCATGTCCTCCTTCCCTTCCCCACCAAGTACTTGGGCCACGTGGAGGTGGAGGAGTCCCGGGGGATGCACGTGTGTGAAGATGCTGTGAAGAAGTTGAAGGCGGTGAGTGAAGGGCTGGAGCAGGGACGGAGCAAGGTCAGAGCAGAAGAGGCAGCCCTGACCGCACCCTCTGTCTGCCTCCATTTCAGATGGGTCGGAAGTCCGTGAAGTCTGTCCTGTGGGTGTCAGCCGATGGGCTCCGGGTTGTGGATGACAAGACCAAGGTAGGAGACCTGTGGGCCTGGGAGTGGGCTGGGCCCCCCTCTCCTCAGCCTGCTTGAATGGGGCCTTCTCACCCACCTCTGGGATCTCCCTCCCTCAGGGACCTTCGAGATTCAGCTCTGTGCTCCTATAATATATTGGCACATCTCACAGTCATAATTCAGGATGAGTCCTGTGGCTATTTGTGAACCGGCATGGCGTGTGGGTGAGAGCACAGACTAGAGCAGTTGCCTCAGCTGGTCTTCCAGCCCACCCACTTTCCAGCTGGGTGACCCCAGGCATGAAGGGGGCAGGGTGAGATTTAACCCCTGTCATACTTCACTTGCCTCATCTGCAAAAATGAGGATAAAAGTGGAGCCTACCATTCAATGAGAATGTATGTGCAAATAGTTTAAAACCATGCCCGGTATAGCAGAAGTGTTCTGATCAATAAATGTTAGCTGTTATGCGCTTATTGTCCATCTACCCAGCCAGATGGAAGCACCGTGGTCCAGGACCTGGGTCTCTGTCTGCTCACCATTGAATTCCCTCCCCCTAGCCCAGAGACTGCCCGGGAAGCCAGCCAGCACGTGTTGACAATTAGGTTAATGACTGAAAAGGATTCACCCCCTCCAGGAAGCTTTGCCGGACTCCCATCCAGCTTGGGTCAGGCACCTCATCTTGCTCCCAAAAGCCCCTGCACCTCCCAGATCCAGCCCTGAGCCCTCCGCCCATCAAGAACAGCGTGGCTGGGACTCTGGCCTGTCTCCATTGGGTGATGAGTCTGACTCCCGCCCTAAACTCGGGAGCCCCATGTGAGCAGGGCCCACAGCTGTTTCAACAAATGCAGGCTCCCAAGCCATTTGGGACAGGACACAGTCCAGACACGAAGGGAATACTGAATGAATACATGAGAGACAGTTCACATTCCTTTCCTGGCCTCCCTCCCAGGATCTGCTGGTGGACCAGACCATCGAAAAGGTCTCCTTCTGTGCTCCTGACCGCAACCTGGACAAGGCTTTCTCCTACATCTGCCGTGATGGGACCACCCGTCGCTGGATCTGCCACTGTTTCCTGGCACTCAAGGATTCGGTGAGTACCACTGAAGCCCAAAGCCACCTGACTCTGTGTCTCCCATGCCCTGGTATTCTGAACCTCAGCCCGCTGGGCGGTATTGGGCAAGTCACTCAGCTTACCTCTCCTCTCTGTCCTCATCTGGAAAAGGGGGGTGTGTTCAGAGTCCCTGAGTGCGTGCGTGCTATGTCACTCCAGTCGTGTCTGATTCTGTGCAACCCTATGGACTGTAAGCCTGCCAGGCTCCTCTGTCCATGGGATTCTCCAGGCAAAATACTGGAGTGGGTTGCTGTGCCCTCCTCCAAAGGATCTTCCCGACTCAGGGATCAAACCCGCAGCTCTTGTGTCTCCTGCATTGGCAGGCAGGTTCTTTACCAATAGCACCACCTGGGAAATCCATTCATAGCCCCTAACAGAGGATTATTGTGAGACTTGACGAGTTTGATACAGAGTATTTGGAACGATGCCTGGCGTATAGGAAGCACTCAGAAAAACATTATTTATCATCCTCCTCCTCTTTGTCAATAATTCTTCATGTTTCTCTAGCTTTTCTCATTTGAGGAATATATACATACAGTAACATGTACAGATGACCCAGGCACAGCTCCATGAATTTTTCCTTATTTTGAAATTTTACTTATTTATGTATTTTTGTCTGCATCATGGGGCATACGGGATCCTAGATTCCCAGCCAGGGACGGAACCCGTGCCCACTGCAATGGGAGCTTGGAGTCTTAACCACTGGACCACCAGGGAAGTCCCAAAGTAATTAAGGTGTATGATTCAGTGACATATATATATACTCACAATGCTGTTACACAATTCCATCACCTCTATCTAGTTCCAGACATTTTATCACTCCTCGAAGACACCTCATACCCATTAAGAAGTCACTGCCTGCTTACTGTCTCTATGGAGTTGTCTGTTGTAGACAATGTGTACAAACAGGGTCATACAGTATATGATATTTTATGACTGGCTCTTTCACTTAGCACAATGTTTTTAAGATTCATGCTTGTTGTAACATGACTCAGTATTTCATTCCTTTTAATGAACCAATAATATTCCATTGTATGGACATACCACATTTTACTTTATTTATCCATTGATGAACATTTGGTTTGTTTCTACCTTTTGGCTATTAGGACTAGCACTTCTATGGACGTTGGTATGCAAGTATTTGTTTGAATGCCTGTTTTTAATTCTTCTGGGTTTGTACTTAGGAGTGGAATTGCTGGGGCATATAGTAAATTTAATTTTTTTTTTTAATTGGGGTATAGTTGCTTTACAATGTTGTATTATATCCCCTCCCTCTTGGACCTGTCTTTCAACCTCTCATCCCGTCTAGGTCATCACCAAGCACTGAGCTGGGCTCCCTATGCTATACAGCGGGTTCCCACTAGCTATCTATTTTACACATAGCAGTCCACATTTTTTGAGTAATTGCCAAATTGTTTTCCTTGGTGGCAGCACCATTTTCATTCCCACTCACGCTGTACGAGGGTTCTGATTTCTCCATATCCTTGTCAACACTTTTTGTATTATAGCCATCCTATAGATGTGAGTGGTATCTCACTGTTGTATTTCCCTGATGACTAATGATGTTGGGCATCATTTCATGTGCTTATTGGCCAACTGTACATCTTTTTCAGAGAAATACCTATTCAAATCCTTTACCCATTTTTAATTGGGTTGTTTGACTTTTTACTGTTGTGAGAGCTCTTTCTATATTCTGGATACTAGATACTTATCAGTTGTGTGATTTGCAGAGCTTTCCTCTCATTCTCTGGGGTGCCTTTTCCCTTTCTTGGTAGTGTCTTTTGATGTAAAACTGTACACATTTTGATAAAGTTCAATCTCTCAATTTTTTTCTTTTGTTATTTCTGTTTTGGGTGTCATATATCATATCTAAGAATTCACTGACAAATCCAAGGTCACAGAGATTTACCAAATGTCTTATTCTAAGAGTTTTATAGTCTTGTTCAGTCACTCGGTCATGTTCAACTCTGCAACCCACGGACTGCAGCACGCCAGACTTCCCTGTCCTTCACCATCTCCTGGAGCTGGCTCAAACTCATGTCCATTAAGTCCGTGATGCCATCCAGCCATCCAGCCATGTATAGCCTTAGCTCTTATATTTAGGTCTTTGATCCATTTTGAGTTCGTTTTTATACATGATGTGAGGTAGGAGTCAACCTTCATTTATTTTTCATGTGAATCTCCAGTTGTTCCAGTATCTGAGCTCTCAGTTTTGTTGGTCTGTATGTCTGTCCTTATGCTAGCATCCCATTATTTTGCATTGACTGCTTTAGCTTTGGGTAAGTTTTTAAACTGGAAAGTGTGAGTTATTCTATTCTATTCTTTTTCCAAATTGTTTTGGCTCTCCTGAGTCCCTTGCAATTCCATAAGAATTTCAGGATCAGCTTTTCCATCTGTGGAAGAGCCCATTGAGATTTTAAAAGGGATTGCATTCAATCTGCAGAATGCTTTGGAAAATATTGCCCTTTTAACAATATTAGTCTTCCAATCCACAAACACAGGATGTATTTCCATTTATTTAAGTCCTCTTAAATTTCTTTCAACAATGTTGTGTAGTTTTCAATGTTTACATCTTTTATTTCCTTGGTTAAATTTATTCTTACCCATTTTATTATTCTAATGGTACTGTAAATGGAATTGTCTTAATTTCATTTTTGAATTGTTTACTGCCTGTGTATATATCACTGATTTTTTCATGTGTTGATTTTGTATCCTACAACTGTGCTGAATTTATTTATTTGCACTAATTGTGGCTCCTTTATGATATTCTAAGTATATGATCATGCTTTCTGCAGCCAGAAGTAATTTTACTTCTCTCTTTCCAACTTGGGATGCCTTTTATTTCTTTTTCTTGTCTAGTTACTCTAGATAGAACTTCCAATACAGTGTTGAATAGAAATGATGAAAATGGCATCCTCATCTTGTTCCTGATCTAGGGGAAAGCTTTGTCTTTTACCACTGAGGATAATGTTAAGTGTGAGTTTTTCATAAATGTCGTATATAAGGTTGAGGAAATTCCCTTCTATTCCAACTTTGTTGAAAGTTTTTATCATGAAAGGGTGCTGGATTTTGTCATATGCTTTTCCTGTGAGAATCAAGAGAGTCATGTGGGGTTTTTTTTTTCTTTCATTCTATTAATGTGGTTGATTGATTTTCATACGTTAAACCAACCTTGCATTCCTGGAATAAATCTCACTTGATCATGGTGCATAACCTTTTTAATATGCTGTTGGATTCAGATTGCTGGCACTGGGTTGAGGATGTTTGTCCTCAAATTTAACTTTAAGAGGTGACTGAGCATCTTTGTTTCTGGGAGAAGGAAGTGGCAACCCACACCAGTATTCTTGCCTGGAGAATCCCAGGGACAGAGGAGCCTGGTGGGCTGCCATCTATGGGGTCGTGCAGAGTCGGACATGACTGAAGCGACTTAGCATGCATGCATGCACTGGAGAAGGAAATGGCAACCCACTCCAGTGTTCTTGCCTGGAGAATCCGAGGGACAGAGGAGCCTGGTGGGCTGCCATCTATGGGGTCGCGCAGAGTCGGACACGACTGAAGTGACTTAGCAGCAGCAGCAGCAGCAGAGCATCTTATTTAGGGAACAGAAGTCAGACATACCTCATGAGAATCCCAACTCGGCCATTCACTTGTTATAATGGGCAGGTTGACCGAACCTTAGTTTCTTCATCTGTACAATAGGTTCACAAGGTTGTCCACCTCCTGGCACTCTTGTGAGGATTCTGTAAAAGGGTGCAAACCAGGGCTCAACCCAGGGCTACACAAAATTTTTGCTGACACATATGTGGGTTTCCCTGTGCCTGGCTTTGTGCCACATGCCCTGCATAGATTCATTCACCTTTCTTGCAACGACCCGATGAAGTGGGTGCTATTACAGCCCTCATTTTACAGATGCGGAGCCTCGAATACTGGAAGGGATTTTCTTGAGGTCACACAGCTGAGAAATGGGAAGCCAGGATCAATCTCAGGCTCTATGGCCTTTGTTGTTGTTCAGTTGCTCAGTCATGTCCAATTCTTTGTGACCCCATGAACTGCAGCACACCAGGCTTCCCTGTCCTTCACTGTCTCCTGGAGTTTGCTCAAACTCATGTCCATTTGAGTCAGTGATGCTGTCTCTGGCTTTGGAGCCTCTCAAGTAGGCAAACTTGAAAGATTTGTAAAGTCAGCAGTCACTTGTACACCCTTCTACCCAGATCCGGCGATTAACATTTGCCTGGACTTATATCACTTACCTACACATCTTATTTTTTGATGCATTTCAAAGTTGCAGACATCAGAATACTTCCCCCAAACACTTCAGCTTGCATACCAGTAAGCAGAATTCATATTTGTTTCCAGCTTTCTCTTTTGGCCTCAAGTTGCAGCCCATGGGATCTTAGTTCCCCAGCCAGGGTTTGAACCTATGCCCGCTGCAGTGAAAGCATGGAGTCCTAACCACTGGACCCTCCAGCTCTTCTTCTTTTGAAGTGAAATTCATGCTGCCAACAAACCTTAAGTATACATTTGTCGAGTTTTGACAACTGTGTACACTGTGTAACGAAACTGTGTGACATCAAGGTCTAGAGCATTGCCACCAACCCAGACTGGTCCCCTCGTGCTCAGTCAGTCCCCATCCCCACTCTGTAAGAAACAACCACTGTTCTGATGTTTTTCCATCAAAGACTAGTTTTGCCCATTCTGTAAGTTCACATAGAGTAATACAATTCAACAGAGCCCTACAGTTATTACGCTCTTGTCTGCGGCTTTTGTCCCTCGTCGTGCAGTTGTGCACGGAGGCCCAAGAGAGGTGAAGGGACTCGGGGTCACCCAGCTGCTGGAACCCGGGGCTGCCGGCGTCCGGTCTGCAGCACAGAGTCGCTAAGGCCAACTCCACCTCTTCCCACAGGGCGAGAGGCTGAGCCACGCGGTGGGCTGTGCTTTTGCGGCCTGCCTGGAGCGGAAACAGCGGCGGGAGAAGGAATGCGGGGTCACAGCTGCCTTCGACGCCAGCCGCACCAGCTTCGCCCGCGAGGGCTCCTTCCGCCTGTCTGGGGGCGGGCGGCCGGCGGAGCGAGAGGCCCAGGACAAAAAGAAAGGTGGGTGCTGCCCGGCGGGCGGGGCGGGGCATCGGATGGGCCGGGGGTGTGGCTAAGGGATCCGGTTTGAGTGAGGAGAGCAGAGGTACCGGGGCTCTACAGTTTACAAAGCAGAAAAGAAAACACACACAAAACAAAACCCAAAACAAGCCACCCCAAAAAGAAAAAAAAAAAGCAAGGCACCGACCACGAAGTCTGGTTGCAGTTTCTACAGCGTACTTGGGTTTAAGGAGTCCTTTGGGCAATATTCTACCGGCCACAAACCCTGGCAAAGCTCACCGAGCGCTTTATTATCTGCTAACCCAAGGAGGTTCCCAGACTTTTCAAACTGTGTATCCACCCTGTTAATGGGTTGTCGAAGTCAAATTGCTGGGTTGTGGTTGGCATTTTAAGAAATAAAATAGAAAACGACAGGAAAATATCAGCATAAGGGAATGTAGTAAGGGTAAATGTAGTTATGTACTTTTATGTCAGTGGGTCTATGTGAGTGGTGGGGGAGGGGCACGGGTTACCAGGTAACATATTTCTTACTGTGGATTGCTGTCATGAAAGTTGGAAAAATACCTGGCAAGCTCTAACATTCTAGGTCAAGGCAAACAGTTTGTAAGTTCTCAAACTGTGTTTTTTAAATATTTGAGTGTATTATGTGTTGGATCAAAACATAATTTTTCTATTTATTTTTTACTGCGGCTTTTAGTTTTTAAATTTTTGGAAAACTGCTTAGAATTTACAAAGTATTTACCATTGGGATTCAGGATAAAGAAGACTGAAGAGATTTGACAGATATTATTAATAAAAAATGCAATGTTCGATCATGTATTAGATCCTGGGTATTATATAAATATATGTATTCAATGTTCAATTCAATATATATATTTTGAATATATATGTTGAAATATGAATTAATATCCATAAAGAATATGAGTAGAAATTGGAATATGGACTGTAGATTACCTAATGTATCATATCCATGTTTAATTCCCCAAGTGAGAAATTATACTGTGATAAAATTCTTTACAAATTATCTGTTTTACATATAGTAATGTGTATCTGTTAGTCTCAAACTCCTAATTTATCCCCCCCCCACCTCCCCTTTGGTAACCGTAGGCTTGTTTTCTATGTCTGTGAGTCTATTTCAATGTCTGCTTGTTTGGTTTTTTCCTAATTTTATTTATTTATTTATTTTTGGCCATGCTGTCTTCTTTGTTGCGTGGGCTTTTCTCTAGTTGCAGCAAGCGGGGGCTTCTCTTGAGGCAGAGTCCAGGCTGGAGAGCTTGAGGGCTTCCGAGGCTGCGGCAAGTGGGCTCAGGAGTTTCCGCTCCTGGACTCTAGAGCACAGGCTCAATAGTTGTGGCACGTGGACTTAGCTGCTCTGTGGCATGTGGGATCTTCCGTCAGGGATGCAAACTGTGTCTCCTGCATTGGCAGGCAGATTCACTGAGCCACAGAGGAAGTCCTGTTTCTGTTCTGTGAATAAGTTCATTTGTATCATTTTTTTTAGATCCCCCATGTAAGTGACATCTTTGATATTTGTCTTTCTCTGTCTGACTTGCCTCACTTAATATGATCATCTCTAAGGCCATTCATATTGCTGTAAATGGCATTATTTCATTCCTTTTTATGGCTGAGTAATATTCCATTGTGTATATATATACACACACCATATAGTCTTTATCCATTCATCTGTCAACGGACATTTACATTGTTTCCATGTCTTGGCTGTTGCAACTTAAATGTTACAGAAAGACAATTATGGAAGCAGAGACAGCTCGAATATGTAACGAGTTAACACTGGGGAACATTAGTTTAGAGAACCTGTGTGCTCTGTGTTCCATTTTTACATCTTTTCTGTGAGCTTAAAACATTTCTAGCTAAAAGGTTAAGAAAACAAGTTTTTATCACTTGCTATAATGTTCAGGTTTACAATGTCTATTTTTCTTGGTAAATTATGGGACCACTTACAAACCTCTTGACAAATTTAAAGATTTCTGCACAGCTTACAAAATATTTTATGTTTACATCATCTATCAGAATTTGTAAAGAACTTTATCAGTGGCAAAACAGATTACAAAGTATGGTTAACAGAGGGCCTGAATATATGATATTTTATTGTTTGCAAAAGAACACACTGAGTGGGTAAGTTTACTACTTATATAGGATATTAGAATTTACCAAGAATGCTTTAGAGTTTGCAATGGATTTTGCTGTTTCCATCCAAAGGATATTATAACTTCCAGGTAGAAAGCATTTTAGAGTTTGCACCGCAAAAATGAGAGTTTACAAAGTGTGGTATATGATTTGCTGAACACATCATGGTGTTTTGCCCGATGATGCACTGATTCACAGTCTGGAGGCACCGAACGTGTACAAAAGAGCTCTCTTCAGTTTAGGAGATAGGGAACAGTGCCCTTTCCACAAAGTTGTTTACCAAGCTTTTGTGGGATTCCAGAGCAGTTGAACATTCAGTGTCTCAACTGAGGTTCTCAGGAGGCCTGGGAGGCAGCAGGGAGGTGTTTATTCCAGGTTCAGTTGGGGAACCTGCAGCCCAGAGATAGGAGGAGACTTTCTGAGGCCCCAGGTGGTGGGACAGAAGTGGTTTAGTGGTTCTAACCATCCCAGCCTGGTTCCACTGCCCCCAGCTTGACCTGGAGAAGGAAATGGCAACCCACTCCAGTATTCTTGCCTAGAGAATCCCGTGGACAGAGGAGCCTGGTGGGCTGCCGTCTATGGGATCACACAGAGTTGGACACGACTGAAGCGACTTAGCAGGCATGCATGCATTGGAGAAGGAAATGGCAACCTACTCCAGTATTCTTGCCTGGAGAATCCCAGGGACAGAGAAGACTGGTAGGCTGCCGTCTATGGGGTTGCACAGAGTCGGACACGACTGACCTGGGGGAGAGCCTCATCGCCCCCTCGTGGACAATGGGAGAAGCGCTGGACAGCCTCCTTGTCTTCCTTGTGCTAAATCACTTCAGCTGTGTTCTACTCTTTGCGACCCCATGGACTGTGGCCCTGATGCTGGGGCTCCAGCACTGGAAAACGACAAGCTGATCTGCATGCAGAGGGCACTGATGTCAGGGCAGACATGCATAGGCTGTCGCTGTCACTGGCACCAGGCGGCTCCATCTCAGGCACTGGGAAGTCAGAGAACAGGCCCAGGCTCTGCCCTTGACCCCAGTTCTGTGGCCCTCACAAGGTGTGTGGGTCAGCGGATTCATTCTGCGGTAACTAAATGGCCATGGCCACAGAAATAACTGTGTATGTGTGTGTGTGTCACACCTGAGTGGTACAAGAGCCAAGCAGTATGTGACTTGGGCCTCTATGCACAACTGCACGATGAGGGATAAAACCCACAGACAAGGGCATAATACCGTATGGCTCTTTTGAACTGTATACTCTATGTGAACTTACAGATTGGGCAACAGTAGTCTGTGATGAAAAAATACCAGGACAGTGGTGGTTTCTTAGGGAGTAGGGACTGACTGAGCATGAGGGGATGGTCTGGGTTGGTGTCAATGTTCTAGATCTTGATGTTACACAGTTTCGCTACACAGTGTATACAGTTGTCAAAACTCACAAATGTAAACTTAAGGTTTGTAGCCAGCATGGGGCTCCTCTATCTGTGGGATTCTCCAGGCAAGAACACTGGAGTGGGTTGTCATGCCCTCTTCCAGGGGATCTTCCAACCCAGGGATCAAACCCATGACTCATATCTCCTGCATTGTCTGGCAGGTTTTTTACCACTAGTGCAGCCTGGGAAGCCCCTGAGTTTAACCTCACTAACACTCATCTTCCCTGGTGGCTCAAGACAGTAAAGAATCCGCCTACAATGCGGGAGACCTGGGTTCAATCCCTGGGTTGGGAAGATCCCCTGGAGGAGGGCATGGCAACCCACTCCAGTGTTCTTACCTGGAGAATCTCCATGGACAGAGGAGCCTGGTGGGCTACAGTCTGTGGGGTCATGAAGAGTCGGACATAATTGAGTGACTAAGCACACACACACAACGCTCAGGCTGTGGCTCAGGTGAGGTCACATGGAGGATGGCTGTGTGTTTGTGTGTAGGCAGGAGTGAGGAGAACCCTGCCATTTGGTGCTGAGTGGGGAGACCAGGTACCCACAGAGGACAAAGAGCAGCCCCAGAGGGGAGCGATCCCAAGCTGAGGGGTTGAAACAATCTGGAAAACTCCTCAGAGCAAGTGTGCCAAGCTGGGTCTAGCACAATGGGTAGCACCTGAAGGAATGGAGGAGGCACTTGAGGCGGGAAGAGTGGTGGGAGGCAGACAAGGAACAGAGCAGATGGAATGACAGAGGGTGACAGCATGACGTGGAGAGAGCAGGCCAGAGGAAGAGGCAGGTTAGCACAGTCCTTTGGAGCTCAGATTGTGGAATAAGCCTGCCCCTTCCTTCACAGTGTGGCTTAGGCAAGTCACTTGCCAGTGCTGGGCCTCAGTTACCACATCTGTAAAATGGGGATAAAGATAGTTTCAACTTCATTGGGTGGTGGTGAGGATTGAATGAGTTCATCCTTTCAAGGCACTTGGAACAATGCCTGATACATTGGTCATGCACCAAAGAAGTGTTTGTTAAATTGATTAGAAAGGGAGACAGGAGATCTCAGAGGGAGAAATAGCAGAAGCAGCAGAGGAAGATGGATGGAGGACAGAAAGCTTGAGACACCCAGAGGGTCAGGTTGGGTGATGACTCCCCATGGGCCTCCTGGGGAAAGTGGTCTTGGCTTGAGAGGGGATGAGGGACATTTCAGGGCTCTGACCAGCTTGTCTTAAGGCCAGGGCACATGGGGTAAGGAAGGCAGCATTGGAAAACAATCAAGGGGACTGAGGAGAGGCCCCCATGCCAAGGTGGGGTATCTAATCATCTCTCTCTCCCCCATGTCTCTAGCAGAAGCAGCAGCTGCCCCAACTGCGGCTCCTGGCCCTGCCCAGCCTGGGCACGTGTCCCCAACACCGGCCACCACATCCCCTGGTGAGAAGGGTGAGGCAGGCACCCCAGTGCCTGCAGGCACCACTGCGGCTGCCATCCCCCGGCGCCATGCCCCCCTGGAGCAGCTGGTTCGTCAGGGTTCCTTCCGTGGGTTCCCAGCACTCAGCCAGAAGAACTCACCTTTCAAACGGCAGCTGAGCCTACGGCTGAATGAGCTGCCATCCACACTGCAGCGCCGCACTGACTTCCAGGTGAAGGGCACAGGTGAGCCCAGGACTCAGCAAGAAGGAACATTGGGATCAATGCCCCTGACTGTTCTGAGCAAGAGATAGGGAAGAGGTGGTACACATCACGATTGATTAGCACAGTCTGCCACAGCAAAGGAAAGGTGGAACGCATCATGATCAATTAGCAATGTGTGCCATCAGTCTGGGCGGGTGTAAGCTGTGATCCATTAGCAATGTCTGCTCCAGGTAAGGGATAGCACAAAGGTGGCTCAAGTCATGATCAGTTAGTACTGTCTGCTGTAGTTAGGGACAGGAGAGAGGTGGCATACATAATGATTGACGAGCAAAAGTTCGTGGGCAGGGGAGAGGAGAGCAGCTGAGCCTGGATGCCATGCTGTTGCTCAGGAGGAAACTGAAGCATCATAGGCTAATGCTCCCTTCCCAGCTTTTGACCAGTAGAGCCATGAGATACAGGTGAAGGATACAGGTTCAGAGGAATGTCTGTTTAGGGCAGGGAGAGCTGAGTGATGGCAGACATTACGGTCTCCTTACAGTGTCTGGCATGAACAAGAAAAGAGAGTAAGGTGGCACACCACATGATTAATTACCAAAATTTGTTTTGGGCAAGCAAGAAGAGAGAGCAGGATTATTACATTTTGCTCAAGAAATGAATCCCAGAATTTGGCTTATGGAAGCAGGAGATGAAGGGCACGAGTAGCCTGGGGATCATGGAATCAGGGAGCACAGTGACAGATTCGTCATGTTGCTTGTGAATAAAGGACTGTGGGAGGCAGGACCCATTGTTATTGATTAGACATGCCTTCCTGGGAGAGTGACAAGGCCAAAGGTAGTATGTCATCATTGATTAGCAATGTCTGCCATGCTGGTGATAGGAGAGAGGCGGTACAAATGTCCTTTTATGTTGGAGGAAAGATGGAATTTCGAGTCCTTTCTTCCAGCATTTGGCCAGTAGAGCCACAAGGTCTTGCCAGGTGAGGGGTAAAGTGAGCAAAGACGGGAGAAAAGCATCGTGTTTGACTACTAATGTCTGCCATGGACCAGGAAAAGGAGAGACACGGCATATGTCATGATTTAAAAACAACGTCTGCCGTGAGGAAGAGAGGAGAGGTGGCATGGAACTATGTTTTGCCCGAGGGAGACAGGCTGGAGGGCTGCCTTTCCTCCCAGCTGTCAGTGAAGTCATGCGGTCTGGCTTGCTCTCCTGTTTCCATATGCCAGATCTGTGACACCTCCCCCTTACGGCCCCGGGGATTGGTGTGGGAGGTGTTGATCTGGATCCAGGAGGCTGGGCTAGTCCAAAAGGTGACTGCAGAGCAGGTGCCAACGCTTGTTGGGAATGACGCACGCTCACTCCATATCCTGCAGCTCACTCCCGTGTCCTGCACACACCCTGGCATTTGCTGTCCTCATTAAGCAGCCTGCCAATAAGCACACCCCCAGGGCTCTCACATCTGCTCTTTGAGGGGGCAGACACCCCAGACTTTATGTGGAAGCCTCGAGTGCCTGTAGCCAATTGCACACTTGCTTAGATGTGACTTGCTACCCAGAAATTTCATAGACTCACACAGATGGCCCACTCTGCTGTGGGTATCATGCTCGGAAGTCACATACTTAGAGAGAGGAGCAACTGAAAGTCACATACACACACAGAAGTTGCAGAACCAGGTGTGACCATTACACACACTTAGAAAACACATAATCAATACAAACTCTTGTATATAAAATAGATAACCAAGGCCCTGCTGTATAGCACAGGGAACTATTAATATATTCAATATCCAGTAATACACAATAATGGAAAAGAATATGAAAAAGAATACACACACACATATATACACGGAGGTATGTATAACTGAATCACTCTGCTGTCACATACTGCTTGGCTCTTGTACCACTCAGGTATCACACACACACACACACACACACACACACACACACACTTATTTTTGTGGCCATGGCCACTTCGTTACTGCAGAGTGAATCCGCTGACACACACACCTTGTGAGGTCCAGCCACAGGGCTGAGGTCAAGAGCAGAGCCTGTTTGCTGACCTCCACCCTTTCCTGACTTCCCAGTGCCTGAGATGGAGCCTCCTGGTGCCAGTGACAGCGACAGCATCAGTGCCCTCTGCACGCAGATCAGCTCGTCGTTTGCCAGTGCTGGAGCCCCAGCATCAGGGCCCCCGCCGGCCTCAACAGGTAGACTCTGCCCTTCTCCTGATGCAGATTCCCTGCAGTGATGCTCCTGCTGCCCCCCCACCCCTGCTCCTTTCAGGACCACTGCAGAGACTCTGGGAATCTTGGAATCCCACAAGCTTGGAACCCTGGGTCATCTAAGAGCTATGAGATTACCATAGAAACCATAGATTACCATAGATTATATTACCATAGAATCCATAGATTACCATGGATCATTCAAGATCATCCTAAAATCATGGAATCAATCACTGTAGAACCATGGAATCATCTTAGAGCCATGGAATCATCTTAGGGCCATGGATCATTTAAGAGCTATGAATCATCGTAGAATCGTGGAATCTACCACTTGAGAACCATGCACCATCTTAGAACCACAAGGTCATCTCAGGGACATGGATTCATCCTGCTGCTGCTAAGTCGCTTCAGTCGTATCCGACTCTGTGCGACCCCATAGACGGCAGCCCACCAGGCTCCCTTCGTCCCTGAGATTCTCCAGGCAAGAACACTGGAGTGGGTTGCCATTTCCTCCTCCAATGCACGAAAGTGAAAGTGAAGTTGCTCAGTCGTGTCCGACTTAGTGACCCCATGGACTTCAGCCTACCAGGCTCCTCCATCCATGGGATTTTCCAGGCAAGAGTACTGGAATGGGTTGCCATTGCCTTCTCCAGGATTCATCCTAGAACCATGAAATAACTTAAGAATTATGGGATTAGAACTTTAGAACCATGGGATCAATGTTTAAACCTTCCTGTCTTAGAACTGTAAAATCTAGACACCTACAGTCTTTGAATCACAAGATATCAGAGCCTAATAGATTTGGAGCCACAAAACCTTGGAATCTCACAGCCTCGAAAGCAGGCTCTCTGAGAAAATAATGCCAGGCAATTCCCCTCAAGCCACATGCTTATCCCAGAACTGGTGAAGCACCTTGGAATTCCAAACAATGTAAATTTAGAACTCTAGAATCTTCGAAAATGCAAATTTAAAACTACTGAAACTTACCCACCATGTTAGAATAGTACATTCTGAGAAAGAGCCATGCAATCTTAGAATCTTAGCCTTCTAAAACAATACTGTCAAAATATTAGAGCCAAGGGTAATATTGAAAAGTATTTAATAACAGGTTGTTACTGACCAACAGAAGGGAAGCCAGCCTGTGTGATTGTCACCCTTGCCTGTATTTTCCATCTCAGGACCTTAGAATTTCAGAACTGAATTTTCTGAGAGCTGTATGACCTTATGTGGTTCAGGAGGGGTCAAGTCATTTGTCCAAAGTCCGTGCAGTTAATGAGGAGCCAGGCTAGAAGCAAGGCGAGCAGCCTGGTGCAGAGTCTGGTCCCCAGCCTGGGGTTCTCTCTGCTGCAGCCCACACCCCTAACTGCCCCTCTTCTCTCTCCAGGGACTTCTGCCTGGGGTGAGCCCTCCGTGACCCCCGCAGCTGCCTTCCAGCCTGGGCACAAGCGGACTCCTTCGGAGGCCGAGAGGTGGCTGGAGGAAGTGTCCCAGGTGGCAAAGGCACAGCAGCAGCAGCAGCAGCAGCAGCAGGCAGCCCCTGTGCCCACTGTGCCCCCCGGCCTGCAGCCCTTCCCTGCCCCCGTGGGGCCCTTTGACGCCACACCGGCCCAGGTGGCTGTGTTCCTGCCGGCCCCGCACATGCAGCCCCCTTTTGTGCCCGCCTACCCGGGCTTGGGCTACCCACCCATGCCCCGTGTGCCCGTGGTGGGCATCACCCCCTCACAGATGGTGGCCAACGCCTTCTGCTCAGCCGCACAGCTCCAGCCCCAACCCGCCACCCTGCTCGGGAAAGCTGGGGCCTTCCCACCGCCTGCTGCCCCCAGCGCCCCCGGGGGCCAGGCCCGTCCACGCCCCAATGGGGCGCCCTGGCCCCCAGAGCCAGCACCAGCCCCGGCCCCTGAGTTGGACCCCTTCGAGGCCCAGTGGGCAGCATTAGAAGGCAAACCTGCTGTGGAGAAGCCTTCCAACCCCTTCTCGGGCGACCTGCAGAAGACCTTCGAGATTGAACTGTAGCCCGAGCCGCCCCGCCCACCTCATCATCTCCGGGTGCCCCACACCTGGGAGTGGAGGCCCAACCTCTCCCCTAGTCCTGCACCCTCCCATGGCCCCTCTAACCCCTTCTCTCGATCACCTCCCACAACCACTACGGAACTGACATTGTGACGCCCAGGTTGCAGCGGGATGGAATTCAGGGACGGACCCAGCCTGGCTAATGGACCCATTTCTCTGCCAGACATAGGGTGGCACAACCTCCTCTCCCCTCACTCCAGACACGGGGATGGCCACAGTCCCACTGAGCGCCTTGGTTCGAGCTACATTTCCCAGTTTCTGTTGTTGACCTTCTTTACCTTCCAGTGTTGGGTGGGATGGAGGTGGGATACCCACCTAGGGACCCTCCTGGGCCCCACCTGAGTGCCCACCCCCAAGTCTGATCATCCCACCCCCATACACAGCACAAGCAAAGGGCTTCCTTCTGCCCACCTGCTGCGTTCACTGCCAATGCTGTGCTCACCCCTCCCACCCCTCCCCTCCCCTCGGGGGCCTACCTCTTCTTTGGACCAAGGTCTCAAGAGGGTAGGGGGCCAAGTTGGGAGGCCAGGAGGTGGGGTAGGGGGAAGGGGAAAGGGAAGAAGAAGAAGCTCAGTTACCTCACGTTGGTGCCCGCTGGGGAGGGGTTCCAGGAAGAAGGAAGGGGTGCCTGGCGGGTACTTTTCTATCTTTTATTTCCAGATTTTTTTGTATCTAAACTTGCAGATTTGTATTATACAAGGACAACCAATAAAGGAAGAATATAATGGTGCCCCTCGAGAAAGCAGGGTGTGTGTCCAGGGGAGACGGTGTGGAGACCAAGCCTTTCCTCCCAGTCATCTAAAACCAAAGGGAGTAAAAAGGGTCTCCCTGCGTATTAACCTCTGAGTCATAGCATGGTAGCAGGTAACGCTGACTTAGGACTCAAGAAGTGGATATTAGTGGGCACCCCAAATTAATCACCCCATTTCTGATTCTTACAGATTTTGAACCAAGGAATTATGTAAATATATGTGTGTGTGTGTGTGTGTGTGTATGTATAATCTACTGCTAATAAGTTTAGTATTAATATTTTAAATAGGTTTGGAATAGCGCGGCTCTGAGCTGGCTTCATGTTCCACCAATTGCATTTTCCGTAACGTAGGTCAAAGTGTCATTTGACTTGGCAGCACATTTTTAAGTTTCTCTATTGTTTCCTGGGTTCCTTGATAACAATCTACAAAGTCATATATTTAAAAATATATACTATATAGATGACACGTTTAATCCTTTATACTTCTTTAAAATAAGGAGGCTGGTCTCAAGAAACCCAACCCCATATTTGATAAATCAGGAAATTGAGTCACTTACCCAAAGTCACACATCTGACTAGTCAGGGAGCTGGGATTCAAGTCCAGCTTCTGGTTGACCTCAAGGCCAGTCATTGAACCACCAGCTGTGAGGGGAGAAGCCTAGGATCTGCCTTCAAGGGTTTATATTACAGCCCATCAACCAGCTGGATCCTGGACTAGGGGACCTGTGACAGATGGTCTGCCTGGGCACCAAAGAGGGCTCCTAGGGAGCAAGCAAAGGACTCTGCTTGGAAGGAGCTGTGCTTCAATCCAAGCCTCTGCAGATGCCGTTTCTTCTGCCTACAATACCCTTTCCGGACCTGCACCTTCTACAGGAAGAATGCTACTCATTACTTTAAAAAACTTTTTTGTGTTGCAGTTTGCTTTATTTGGGGGCTCCCCTTGTGGTTCAGACAGTAAAGAATCTGCCTGTAATACAGGAAACCTGGGTTCAATCCTTGGGTCTGGAAGACTTCCTGGAGAAGGGAATGGCCACCCACTCCAGTATCCTTGTCTGGGAAATCCCACGGACAGAGGAGCCTGGAGGGCTACAGTCCATGAGGTCACAGAGAGTCGGACGCGACTGAGTGACTAACACTTGCTTTATTTTCTCCTAGTAATACAATGTCCTGGATATGCCATTTCATATAGGTGAGTCAGATAGAGATCCGTGTCAGCTCTCCGTTAACAGTTCACAGCACGCTTCTGGTTCTTCAGGCCTCAGTTCAAAGATCTCCTCTTTGTAGAGGTGGAGCCTCTTCAAGGCCCCGCCCCCATCCAATCCTTTCAAAATTCTGTCACCCTTCAGGCTAAGTCTGGAGCGCTCAGTCTCCAGTTGGGTCCTCCAGGGCCCTGAGCGTCCCCCATCCTAGCCCTAACTCCTGTTTCTCCCAGACCAGGCCCGACCCACTCTGCGCTGTCACTATCTGATCTCCCAGTGGACTATGGGTGAAGGATGGGTCTGGGGCTGTCTTGGTCATTTTGATGTCCGGGCACAAGGCCAGGCCCAGAAGAGGCCATTTCAGCAATTCACCTCTACAAACCATGGGCGAGTGAGAGGGGCAGAAAGAGCCTAGGACTCGGAGGTGATTCGAATTACTGGTATGATGGGGAAACAGGCCACGCAGCACACAGGAAATCAAGGAGAGTCAAGACCGTCGTCTCCCATGCCAGAGGCTGATCTTTACAGAAAACCTTCTTCGCTGTGCCCAAAGCAGTCTTTCTCAGACGCCCTCCGCCTGCACGCGCGTGCGCGTACACACACACACACACACACACACACACACACACACACACACGAAGCCCCCCTCCCCCCAATCCCCGTTGAAGCAGATGTGGAGTTCCGCGGACCCGTTATCTCCCAAAGACCTCCCACGGCCTCCTCCTCTTTGCCAGTTTCCCCATCTTCCCTCCCACGCCCAAAGAAGACTCTCAGAATAGACCCAGGGACGCGGAGTTAGCGCCACCGCCCTCCCCAGTGACCTCGTCCCACCTAACACCACGTGATGCATTCCCCCCCACCCTACGCCCGCATCGAGGTCATCTTTGGGGAGACGTTCAGCTCAGGCTGCTTGAGCGCCCCCTTCCCGCTACTCTTTGGAAAGGTCCGCCCCCCAAACCCAAACCCCCGCCCCCCGGGCGCCTCCTCTCCAGGAACAGTCGGCTGCGGCCAGGGCTATTTTGGGAAATTCCACACCAGAATGCGCTTAGCGCTCCGCCCCCTTCCCGGAGCGCCTCGGAAAGCCGCTCGCTTAGCCGCGGGCTCCCGCGCAGGACCGAGAGCGGCCCCCCGCTCCGCTGACGATCGGCGGCTCCCCGGGGCTGCTTCCGCCACCCTACGAAGGGGATGCGCCGCCCTTCGGAAACCTGTACCCGGACGAACAACCCTCATCTCCCCGCTCCGCCCTGAATGCGCCGCTCCTATCTCCGGCTCCTGCAAGGCCAAGGCGATCCCAGAGCGCAGCAGAACAGCGCCCCCGTGTGGCCTTGTCCTGCGGAACTCGCGGAAGGGCCGGATTAGTGGAGAGACCCGCCCGACCCGTGCTAAGGTTTTAATAGGAAAAGTGTTTAAGGAAAACAGCAAAAAAAAAAAAAAAAAAACTAGTGTCACGGTCACGGACAACATGATCCTTTAGGGTCTGGCTCAGTCGTTCACTCCGCCAGGAAGTCCTTTCTGACTTCTCATCTGAACCTCCTGCAGCCACTTAGGCTTCCCCCATCCCTGCCCTGACCCCTGTGCCTGTGTCTCCCCGCTCCCGGCCCTGAGCTCTGGGTAGTCTTAGTCACCACGGTGTCCCCAGCATCGTCCAGGGTAGTACAGTGAAAGGCTCAGACGACCTGCGGGGCACCTCCTAGGGAGCATTCATTTGCTCCCTCACTCAGACGGTGCTTAGTTTTGGTGACATGTAATCTACAGATCATAAAATCCACCTGTTTTAAGTGATGTGATGTTACTGCGTGATGATTATTTCTACAGAGTTACACAGCCATCCCCACAATCCAATTTTAGAACATTTCTATCAGCCAAAGATCTCTCCTCTCGCGCCCTCTTTCAGTCCATTCCCATTCCGGTTCCCAGCCTCAGCCCCAGGCAACCACTGATTACTTCCCACCATTATGTATTCTTCTCTTTATTTTACAAGCATTTTCGGAATGCTTGCTTCTATTAGGTATTGAGTGTTGAGAATACTTAATGACACACACAGGCCCTGCCCTCAGGGACCTCAGAGTCCGGTTGGGTCCCATGGCTAATGGGAAAATAGGTCTGGTCCCTCATTCCTTCCTTCAAAAATATGTATTGAACACCTGTGCCAGCTACTGTTCTAGACCCTGGGGATATAGCACTAGGGGTGGGGAGAGGATAAAAACCTTGTTTTGCTGGAGCTGATATTCTAATGAGAGGATTTAAAAAATTAGTATATATGTGATATAATGGCTGGTGATGAAAAGTATTGTGAAGACAATAAACCAGGGGAGGAGGTAGCGATTTATTTATTTATTTTTTGATCCATCACAAAGCTTGTGGGATGGAACCTGGGTCCCATTTAGTGGAAGTGCAGAGTCCTAAACACTGGACTGATTGCCAGGGAATTTCCAGTGATTCAGTTTTACTTATTTATTGGCCCCTCTGCATGACACATGGGATCTAGCTCCCCCACCAGGGATTGAACCGGAACCCCCTGCATTGGAAGCATGGAGTCTTCACCGCTGGAGCACCAGAAAAGTCTCCCCATGCATTTAGTTTTAGAGTGGTCAGGGAGCACCTCTCTAAGAAGAACATTTGATCAGGGACCTGACTGAAATGAAGGAGTCAAGCCTGTATCTGAGGGAACAATGTATAAACACTCCAGCAACTCTGTTTATATGCAAGAGACCCCCTCCAAGTCACAGGTAACTGGATGAAAGGGATAGCAATCCATCCAAAGGGGCGCTTTGGACATTTGGGGCTGAATTGTCCTGTACACTGCCGTCCATTTGGCATTCCTAACCATCCCAGGTTTATAAATGCCTTTAGAACAGGTCTCAAAGTTTGGTCCAGGGTACCCTGGGAATCCCTCAGACCTTTTGTCCACAAAGTTCACATTATTTTCGTAATAATACCAGGATGCTTTTTGGCCAGGCCACTCTCGTTTTCTCTGGAGTGTACAGTGGAGTTTTTCAGAAGCTTCGAGACATGTGATGATGTCATTGCTCTGCCAGCGAATGGGATATGTGCTTGTGGATTCCTGTATACTCAAAGTATCAGTTCTAAGTTCTAATACAGTGACTTGACATTCACAACAGTAAATACCAATAGTTATAACTTTTTTGGCAGAGCCGTGTGGCATGTGGGATCTTGGTTCACTGACCAGGGATCAAACTCTCGCCCCCTGCATTGGAAGCACAGAATGTTAACCACTGGACATCCTAGCCCATATAAATAAAAGCTCTTAGGGGTCCTCATCACTTTTAAGAGTGTAAAAGGGGCTTTGACATAAAAATTCCAGAACAGGGAAGGATGGGGGGAAGGAATAGTTAGGGAGTTTGGGATGGACATGTATACTCTGCTTTATTTAAGATGGATAACCAATAAAGATCTATTGTATAGCACATGGAACTCTGCTCAATGTTACATGGCTGCCTGGATGGGAGGGGAGTTCGGGGGAGAATGGATACATGTAAAAGTATGGCTGTGTCTCTTCTCTGTTCACCTGAAACTATCACAACATTATTAATCGGCTATAGCCCAATAAAAAATAAAAAGTTTAAAGTTTGAAAAAAGTTAAAAGATAGAAAGTGAAAAAACTAAAATGGATAACCAATAAGGACCTACTGGAAAGCACATGGAATTCTTCTCAATGTTACATGACAGCCTGGATGGGAGGGGATTGGGGGGAGAACAGATACATGTATATGTATGGCTGAGTCCCTTCTCTGTTCACCTGAAACTCACAACATTGTTAATTGGCTATGCATGCATGCATACTAAGTCGCTTCAGTTCAGTTCAGTCGCTCAGTCGTGTCCGACTCTTTGCGACCCCATGAACTGCAGCACGCCAGGCTTCCCTGTCCATCTCCAACTCCTGGAGTTTACCCAAACTCATGTCCATTGAATCAGTGATGCCATCCAACCATCTCATCCTCTGTTGTCCCCTTCTCCTCCTGCCCCCAATCCCTCTCAGCATCAGGGTCTTTTCAAATGAGTCAGCTCTTCACATCAGGTAGCCAAAGTATTGGAGTTTCAGCTTCAACATCAGTCTTTTCAATGAACACCCAGGACTGATCTCCTTTAGGATGGACTGGCTGGATCTCCTTGCAGTCTAAGGGACTCTCAAGAGTCTTCTCCAACACCACAGTTCAAAAGCATCAATTCTTTGACACTCAGCTTTCTTTATAGTCTAACTCTCACATCCATATATGACTACTGGAAAAACCATAGCCTTGACTAGACGGACCTTTGTTGGCAAAGTAACGTCTCTGCTTTTTAATATGCTGTCTAGGTTTGTCATAACTTTCCTTCCAGGGAGTAAGCGTCCTTTAATGTCATGGCTGTAGTCACCATCTGCAGTGATTTTGGAACCCCCCAAAATAAAGTCAGTCACTGTTTCCACTGTTTCCCCATCTATTTGCCATGAAGTGATGGGGCCCGATGCCATGATCTTAGTTTTCTGTATGTTGAGCTTTAAGCCAACTTTTTCACTCTCCTCTTTCACTTTCATCAAGAGGCTCTTTAGTTTTTCTTCACTTTCATCCATAAGCGTGGTGTCATCTGCATATCTGAGGTTATTGATATTTCTCCCAGCAATCTTGATTCCAGCTTGTGCTTCTTCCAGCCCAGCATTTCTCATGATGCACTCTGCATATAAGTTAAATAAGCAGGGTGACAATATACAGCCTTGATGTACTCCTTTTCCTATTTGGAACCAGTCCTTTGGAATAAGTTACTTCAGTCATGTCCAACTCTTTGCAAGCCTATGGACTGTAGCCTGCCAGGCTCCTCTGCCCACAGGATTCTCCAGGCAAGAATACTGGAGTGGATTGCCATGCCCTCCTCCAGGGGATCTTCCCTACCCAGGGATCAAGCCCATGTCTCCAGTGGCCCCTGCAATGGAGGCAGATTCTTTACTACTGAGCCACCAGGGAAGCCCCTAATTGACCCAATACAAAATAAAAAGTTTTTTACAAAATCCAGAACAGCTGCCCTTAGCAACCCTTTCCCAAGTCATTGTGGCAATCATCAAATATCGCACACATTTTGAAAAGGCCCCCAGGCACTGGTCCTAGGTTAGAATACAGCCATCAGTTGTTTTTTTTTTTTTTTTTTTACTAGCAAAGTAATGCTCAAAATTCTCCAAGCCAGGCTTCAACACTATGTGAACCATGAATTTCCAGATGTTCAAGCTGGATTTAGAAGAGACAGAGGAACTAGAGATCAAATTGCCAACATCCACTGGATCATAGAAAAAGCAAGAGAGTTCCAGAAAAAATCTACATCTGCTTTATTGACTACACCAAAGCCTTTGACTATGTGGATCATAACAAACTGTGGAAGATTCTGAAAGAGACAGGAATACCAGACCACCTTACCTGCCTCCTAAGAAGTCTCTATGCAGGTCAAGAAGCAAGTTAGAACTGGACATGGAACAACAGGCTGGTTCCAAATAGGGAAAGGAGTACGTCAAAGCTGTATACTGTCACCCTGCTTATTTAACTTATATGCAGAGTACATCATGAGAAACGCTGGGCTGGATGATGCACAAGCTGAAATCACGATTTCTGGGAGAAATATCAATCACCTCAGATATGCAGATGACACCACCCTTATGGCAGAAAGTGAAGAACTAAAAAGGCTCTTGATTAAAGTGAAAGAGGAGAGTGAAAAAGTTGGCTTAAAGCTCAACATTCAGAAAACTAACATCACGGCATTTGGTCCCATCACTTCATGGCAAATAGATGGGGAAACAGTGGAAACAGTGTCAGACTTTATTTTTGGGGGCTCCAAAATCACTGCAGATGGTGACTTCAGCCATGAAATTAAAAGACACTTACTCCTTGGAAGGAAAGTTATGACCAATCTAGATAGCATATTCCAAAGCAGAGACATTACTTTGCGTCCATCTAGTCAAGGCTATGGTTTTTCCAGTGGTCATGTATGGATACGAAAGTTGGACTGTGAAGAAAGCTGAGCGCCAAAGAATTGATGCTTTTGAACTGTGGTGTTGGAGGAGACTCTTGAGAGTCCCTTGGACTGCAAGGAGATCCTAAAGGAAATCAGTCCTGAATATTCATTGGCAGGACTGATGCTGAAGCTGAAACTCCAAAACTTTGGCCACCTGATGTGAAAAACTGACTCACTGGAAAAGAGCCTGATGCTGGGAAAGACTGAAGGCAGGAGAAGGGGACAACAGAGGATGAGATGGTTGGATGGCATCACTGACTCGATGGACAAGAAAAAGAGTTTGAGCAAGCTCCAGGAGTTGGTGACAGACAGGGAAGCCTGGTGTGCTGCAGTCCACGAGATCATTAAGAGTCGGACACAACTGAGTGACTGAACTGAACTGATCCTTGGCTCACTACAATATATTCTACTAATACAATGAAGTGAAAGTAATCTTTTTATGTCATGTTATTCCCCACCTAAAATCCTCTATCTCTATCCCAAATTAATTTCAACCACTCAGAGACAATGCAAAACTGTTCCCTAATGCTGACAAGAGCTAGGTTTTGCTTCTGGTATTACTTTCTACTTGTTTCTCTTTCTAAAGGAAATAAAACATACCAAAGAGGATATATCTCTTCTTGAGTCGGCTCTGAAGCTGCCCAGGCTGCCCAGGTTCAAATCCTGGACAGATGAGCAATCTTAGGGAAACTGCTAAAGCCTCTCTGCTCTCAGTTTCCTCCAGTTAAGATCACTTTTTACACTCACTCAGCCATCAGTTGTTGAAAGCTACCTCGAGTCTCTGTCTTTAGGCTTCTGTCGGAGGATGCTAAATTGAACTTTTCCCAGGACCTCCAGAATTGGTACTAGGTCCAAAGATGGGAAGAAAAGCAGCCAACTACCCCACCGCCTCAGTTCAAGATCACCACAATAGGAACCAGCCACCTACCCTGAAAACTCGACACAGGGCTAGCCTAACCTCTGTCATCTCCCCCAGAAAATGATGGAAAAAGGAAAAGAAGTGTCATCCTCTTTGGAGGGAAATGAAAGAGTAGAGTCCTCGGGAGAAGCTGGAACTTCCCTCACCGATGAAATTTTGAATCTGGTTTCAGCTGAAGTTTTCTCCCCCTCAAATACTTGTTAGGAAGAACAAAGTCTATGGAAGAGTTGAGAGAACAGTACAAGGAACTCCAGCATACCCTCTACCTTAGCAGGCATGCATCCTAAGTTGATTCAGTTAGTCTGACACTTGGTGACCTGATGGACTGTGGCCCGCCAGGCTCCTGTGTCCATAGGATTCTCTAGGCAAGAGTACTGGAGTGGGTTGCCATTTCCTTCTCCAGGGGATCTTCCCAACCCAGGGATGGAACTTCCGTGTCCTGCATCAGCAGGCAGGTTCTTTACCACTAGCGCCACCTGGGAAGCCCAAGAATAAGCAGTTGTTAACATTTCATGCTGTTTCTCTTCTTACTCTGTATAGCCACACATACTCACACATATATGAACATTTGCTGAACCATACCGAGGCTTGGCTGCTAAATACTTCAGCATGTATCCTCTTAAGAATGAGGCCATTCTCTTACAGAGAGAAAGTAAAAGCTGATAGAACCATGATACTATTATCACACCTAAAAAATGGAAGCAATCATTTCATAAAATAATCTAGTGTTCAAGACTGTGTTTTAAAATGAATGAAAATGAGAGAAACAGGGACTTCCCTGGTGGTCCAGTGGTTAAGAATCTGCCTTCCAATGGAGATGACATGGACATAGGTTTGATCCCTGGTCGGTGAACTAAGATCCCACATGACCCAGGGTAACTTAACCCAGGGGCCACAATTAGAGAGTCTGAGCCCTGAAACTCCTGAAGCCCACACTCTAACATCAAGGGAAGCCCACACACCGAACTAGAGAAACCCTGCACGCTGCAATGAAGAAGCCACACGCCACAGCAAGGACCCAGCCCAGCCACAAACAGAAAATATGGGAAACATTAGAGAATCTGGTAACACTGTCACTACGGTTCCCTATAGCCTTTGTGTTAGTCACTAAGTCATGTCCGACTCTTTGTGACCCCATATTCTGTAGCCCACCAGGCCCCTCTGTCCATGGAATTCTCCCAGGCAAGAATACTGGAGTGGCTTGCTATTTTTCTTCTCCAGGAGATCTTCCCAATCCAAGGGCTGACCCAGGTCTCCTGTATTACAGGCAAATTATTTACCATCTGAGCCGCCTATAGCCTTTATCTGGCAGGAAAAAGTAAACTAACATAGCAAAGGTGGAGGCAGTCACTAAAAAACAAAAGGAAATGCTAGTGTTTTTGATGCCGAGGAATTGAGATTTCTCAATAAACTATTTCCATCTAGAATTGGGATTGGGAGAATGTGACCCACCTTGGGCACTGATTGTACCAAGGTGGGACTTAAGTTAGTACGAAAAGAAGCCAGACTGTAATTTCCAAAGAGGGCTGCAATGACGTTTCCCACCCCACAGATTTTTCTAGAACCTTGACACTCCTCCCATTGAGAAGTGGGGTTTGCCTGCCCTCTGAACCTGAGCAGGCTTGTGAGTTGCTTGTAACCAGTAGCACGTGCTGGAAGTGATGCCGCTTGATCCCCAAGGCTAGATCAGAAGAGGTGAGGCTGTTTCGGCCTCCTGGGGGAGACACTGACGTTGAAGACCAGAGCTGCCATTCAGGAAGTCTGACTGCTGGAGGCCATGCATGATTTGAGAAAGCCCAAACCGGCCCACGGGGAGAGACCACTTGGAGAAGCCCTGAGACTACAATGAAAGAGAGAGCTGCCCACCCACCTCCAGCTTTGTCACTGTCCCAGCTTCAGCCACCAACTAATTACATCCATATGGGATCCCAAGGCAGAACTGCCCAGCTGGACCCTTCCCAAAAATCTGATCACAGACATGGTGAGAGATAAAAGGCTGATTGTTGCTTTAAGCCAACCATGTTTTGGAGGGACTTGTTACCCAGCAATAGTAACAAGAAAGAGGGTGGAGTACAAAAATAAAGTTGCAGAGAATGGCAGCCTGGCGCGCTGAAAATAATCACCTAATGACAGTAACAGCAGCTAGCATGTAAGCGCTTTCTGTCTATGAGCACCGTTCTAAGTGTTCAGCTTAATGAACTCATTTAATCCTCACAGCAATCCTAGGAGGTGAGTGTCATTATTATCTCTGTTTTACCAGAAACTGGGTAGAGAGGACAGTGGGGAATCGGATAAAAATGGAATTTGAACCTCGGTTGTGGCTTCAAATAAAAGGTGTTACCATTGAGGAACAGGTGACTTGGCTCTGCCAATCTGGGCATTTGGGTCCACCCCAGGCCACAGTGATTGGCTCTTGCACAGCATGTGACCTCAGCTGGCCAATCACAGTCAGCCTTATTACTTTGGGGGAGGGAACCTGAGATAAAGGTGCTTCCCTTTAGCTGGGGGATATGAATGAGGGTTCCTGTGGCCCAAAGCCTGCTCATGGCTCTCTTGGGAGATGCCCCTGGAAAAGGTCGGGTAGAGAGGTGAAAAGACATAGGGTCCTTGGTGACATTGCTGAACAGATGTGTCAATTTTAGCTCAAGTCAGGCAAGTGTGGAATTTCCAGTTACAAATTTCCTGTACCCTTTAAGCCATCTGAGTCAGCTTTTCTGTTCTAGTATCCAAGATTAATAAAAACATTTAACAACCAGTAATTTGGGCACTGAGCGATCAGTATGCTTCAATGTTGTGCCTCATAGTAAGGCTTTTTTTCCCCCCCTGCATTGTGGGAGGTCTGGGAAGTGGGGGAAGTTGGAGAGGTCATAGTAAGGGAAACATGCAGGTCTTGGGGCAGCACGATTTACCAACCAATACAGAAATAATCTAGTATCTCAACAGTCAACATAGCAGGATAGCTCATCCAAACTGTGAAAATTAATAAACAGGAGTCTCACTTAAAATGAAGTTGAAGGGCTTCCCTGGTGGTGAAATGGATGAGATCCACCTGCCAATGCAGGAGACAGGGTTCCATCCCTGGTCTGAGAAGCCTCCACATGCTGCAGAGCAGTTAAGCCCTGTGAGCCACAACTACTGAAGCCTGAGAGACTATGTTTGGTAAGGAAGAGTAGCCCTCCACTTGCCGCAACTGCAGAAAGCCTGGGAAAAGCAACAAAGATCCCGTGCTGCCAAAAATAAAATTTATTTATTAATTAAAAATATGAAGTGGAGAGGCCGTAAGGGGGAGCTGTTATGCTCTGCCTCTCTGGGGCAATTATAGACTGAACAGGAAGAGATGTAACTTCGTATTTCCAACCGGAAGAAGGTTACTGCTTTACTACCCAGTAGGAGGAAGGAACGGAAAAAGCAATGGCACCCCACTCCAGTACTCTTGCCTGGAAAATCCCATGGACAGAGGAGCCTGGAGGGCTGCAGTCCATGGGGTCGCTGAGGGTCGGACAGGACTGAGCGACTTCACTTTCACTTTTCACTTTCATGCATTGGAGAAGGAAATGGCAACCCACTCCAGCGTTCTTGCCTGGAGAATCCCAGGGACGGGGGAGCCTAGTGGGCTGCCGTCTATGGGGTCGCACAGAGTTGGAGACTACTGAAGTGACTTAGCAGCAGCAGGAGGAAGAGTTTCTTCTTGCCTGGCAACTCCATGGCCAATGAGAGAAAGTTACAGCTCAGCCAATGAAAAGCCACTAAACTTCAAGCTCCCAAGTTTCCTCCAATGGACTTCCTCCAAGAGCTCCGCCCAACCCTCCCCTCTATAAAAGAATGTTCTTCTGCTTTGTTCTCGCCACTTGCTTGTGCTTCTCTGTAGAGTGCGTATCCCAAATTATAATTTCCTGTTGTTCCCAAGTAAACCCAATTTTGCTGGTAAAATACCTGGCTTATTGTTTCAGGCCAACAAAACAATATTGGCTTTACTTGCTGGCTGACACAACCCTCTTCTGACATGAGCTGGTGTGAATGAATTTCTGTTTCCTGCAACTGGGGGGAAAAATACATCCTCTTATGAACTCGA
The DNA here is from genome assembly GCF_003369695.1 of Bos indicus x Bos taurus. Classification (NCBI taxonomy): domain Eukaryota; kingdom Metazoa; phylum Chordata; class Mammalia; order Artiodactyla; family Bovidae; genus Bos; species Bos indicus x Bos taurus. The sequence continues at coordinate 15,947,440 of NC_040093.1, forward strand.
GTCATGAATCAAACCTTTAGGAAATAACAAATAGCAGTGAAATCTCACTTTAACCGTATGAGGTCATTTCAGCTTCGGGTCAGGCAGAAACACTATGGAGATTTTGCCAAGGGATCCGCACCCTTTGGCCCAGCAATTCCACCTCTGGGACGCACAAGGCTGTGCATCGAGGCATTATTTATAATGGGAGGAAATTGGAAACAGCTTCAATGTCTGGCAACACTGCCCCGTTGAGTAAACACCATACAAACATTAGAGATTGTGTTTACACAAAGATGTTTTAACAAGGGAACAGCTTACGTTTTAAGAAGGGAAAAAGCAGGACTGTATAAACAATTTGCTCACATAGTTATGTAAAACACACACACACACCACTTTTAAAGCCTGAGTAAAATAGAAAACGCTGAAAGGAAATACATCAAAATCTTAATTACAATAGTGATGTGGGATTGGGAAAGTACTGTCTTTTTCTAATTTTCTCTATTTTCCAAATTGTGCTTAACCAACAATGAACTCTTCTTTTTAATTTTATTTTCAAAAATTTTAACTTAGGTCGTGAACATTTCCAAACCGATACCAAAAGCAGAGAGACAATAAAGCCACATAGGCCCATCAACCAACTTCAAGAAATATCAACATTTTGCCATTTCATCTTCTTTCCCCTCTGTTTGGGACTATTAAAAAAAAATACAAGTGATGGACATGCTTATTCTTAAATACCACAATGAACCTCAAAATAAAGAAGGGGTGCATATTTTTATATAACTACAATGCCTTATCAGAGCTAACAAAATTTAAAATATCACCTCTTGTGCGTGCTAAGTCACTTCAGCAGTGTCTGACTCTTTGTGACCCTATGGACCATAGCCCTCCAGGTTTCTCTGTCTATAGGATTCTCCAGTCAAGAATACTAGAATAAGTTGTCATGCCCTCCTCTAGGGGATCTTCCTGACCCAGGGATCAAACCTGCTTCTCCTGTGGCTTCTGCATCACAGGTGAATTCTTTACCACGGAGACAACGGAAAAGGGCCTGTCATCTCCCAATTATTTCTTATTCAAGTTTTCCCCCCATTGTTCCCAAAACATCGTTTTACAGTTGTTCTGTTTGAATTGGGATCTAGACAAGGTACATTTACTTTTTTTAAATATTCTAGCTTACAAACAATACAAGTCATCAATGGCTGGATATCTGTGTGTATTCCGTTTTGACAAATGCATAGAATTGTATAACCACCACCGCAAGCAGGATTCATGGCAGTTCTGTCACTCCAAAAATTCCCTCAGGCTTTGTAATCAAACATGTTTGCTTTTTATCTTTCTGTATTTTTTTTTCTAATGGAGAAAAAGCAGCAATCGGCGGTGGTCGAAGCCCTGAAGTTATGATTTCAAAGCACAAGGTTAAGTAGGAGACCAGAGCGCCAGTCCTGCTCTAAGGCTTGGGGGTCTTCCTCTTTTGGAGCCTCAGTTTTCCCATCTGTAAGATGGGTGCAGTGAAGACCCAGGTTGTAAGGAAGGGCTCCCTTCCTTACAATTATAAGGAAGCGCTCAATGATGGCAGCGGTTAGCCTGACTTGCCCTTCCTTCTTTATTCACAGCCCCACAGGTTGAGCCATCTCCTAATGTGGGGACCAGGTCTGCCCAGAGTGGCCACGCCCTCCTTTTACCCTCTCCTCCCTTGCAACCAACATGACATTGTGTTCTGTGGTTTTACTTTCAATGGCACTGGAATTCACCACCTCTTCCAGCCCAGAGTCCCCAAGGCCTGTCACATCTGGGGTCCCTGCCTGACCTCCTGTCTTCCCTTAAGTCATCTGGGCCCCCTCAGCACCCCACCCCCAGCCCCCAGCTTCCTAAATGTCACCACACCCTCTGGCATGCCGCTTGGCTATCACAGAGACCGGCCAAGCACTTCCATTCGCTATACAAGATAATTTCCCATAATAATCGGGAAATGAAATGAATAATATTAATGGCCAGAAAAGAAATATGAAGGCTGAACTATTCTTGAACCTCATCTATATAAAATCCTGCCAGTAAAAAAGAATTTAAAAATAAATTTTACAGTACAAAAAAGAAAATAAAAAGCCCTGCTATTTATTCAAAGTTTATTGAAAGATTTAGAGTTGGAACGTGGTTCCTTTGGTTACAGTCTGATGTAATAAAAGTTTATGTAAATAGTTGTGAGTTTTTTTCTTCTTGAGGAGAGAGAGATTGTGAAGGAGGAAGGGAGACAGGGAGGGAGACAGAGAAAAAGAGACACGGAAAGAGATAGACAGTGCAAGCAAGAAGGTTGTATTTCCAGTGACTACTTAGCAGGAAGGGTCAGTGCTGAGTCTCACCTCCCAGACACTGGCCCTGAGCACTTGGGGGGCTCCCTGCAAAGTGTCCCCCCATCAGTACTCAGGGAAAGGGCATCTCAGGAGCATTAACTTCCCGCTGCCTGGGTGGGAACCCAGAAATCCCATCCCTCTTCCCTTCCCCCACCCCCAAGACCTCCCCGATACACTGCCTCCCCGCTAGCTGCCAGAGTGGGAAGATGTGCTTAGTAAACTGGGGAAAGTAACTGGGGTGGAGGGGCTGGGTGTGTGGCTATAAAAGCATATTGTGTAGGGAGAGCAGGGCCCTGAGGGCTGGAAATGTCTTGTTTCTTAAGCTGAGTGGTGGGAATATGGAGGGTTCATTGCATTTTGCATTCTTTTGTTTTGTTTCTTGAAGTTGTTTATTGAAGTTGTCGCACTTGCAAAGCAGGACAGACCATCAGTGTTCAGTGGAGTGAATTTTCACCAACTGAACACACCTCTGTCACCAGCTCTCCAACCAAGGTGGGCTCCTTTCAGCCCATCTGCCCTCCCATCAGAGTCGCCCTCATTCTGACTTCGTGACATGGACTGGTTTTTCCTGTGTTGAAGTTGATGTAAATGTAATCAGAAAATGCATTATCTCAAATGTCTGCCTTTTTCCACTCAACACAATGTGGGACTCATTCTTGTAATCATGTGTAGTTATAGGTTATTCTGGTAGATCCTGCTGTGTGGCTGTACGCAGTTTATTTATCTGGTCTCTGTTGGTGAGGGAGTGAGCCAAGTGGAAAGAGTCCTCGGGGCAGAAGGAACAGCCAGTGCAAAGGTCCTGAGGCGAGAACACATCTGGTTTCTTAGAGACAGAAACAAGGAGATCCATGTGCCTGGAGAAGAATAAGCAGGGAGGGGAAGGAGGTGTGGAATGAAACCAGAAGCAGATGGTGCAGTGTCCCATGGGCTGCAGTGGGGGCCCCAGCTTTTACGAGTGAGATGGAGCAGGGGAGGGACTGGATCTGACTTGGGTGTTTAGAGTCCTTCTAGCTCAGCGGTTCCCAATCTTTCTGGCACCAGGGACCGGTTTCATGCAAGACGATTTTTTCCACGGATGGGGTGGGGATGGTTTCGGGATGATTCAAGTGCATTACATTTATTGTGTACTTTATTTCTATTATTATTACATCAGCTCCATCTCAGATCATCAGGCATTAGATCCTAGAGGTTGGGGACCCCTGCTCTATCTGCTTGAGAAAGGGACTCAGGGACAGGAGTGGGAGCAGGAAGTCTGGGTAGGAGGGCGGTACACAGGTGGGAGCAGTGACGTTATCCAGAAGCATTTAGACCCAGAATACACTTTTTCTCTGTTATTAGTGTTGTATTTCATTCACTCCTACCATCTTACTTTGTGGTTTTTAAAAAATATTTATTTATTTAGCTGTGCCAGGTCACGTGGAGAAGGCAATGGCACCCCACTCCAGTACTCTTGCCTGGAAAATCTCATGGACGGAGGAGCCTGGAAGGCTGCAGTCCATGGGGTCACTGAGGGTCGGACACGACTGAGCGACTTCTCTTTCACTTTTCACTTTCATGCATTGGAGAAGGAAATGGCAACCCACTCCAGTGTTCTTGCCTGGAGAATCCCAGGGACGGGGGAGCCTGGTGGGCTGCCGTCTATGGGGTCGCACAGAGTCGGACACGACTGAAGTGACTTAGCAGCCAGGTCATGTGTGTGTGTGCGTGTGTGTGCTCAGTCGCTCAGTTGTGTCCAACCTCTTCACAGCCTTTTGGGCTGTAGCCCACCACGCTCCTCTGTCCATGGAATTTTCCAGGCAAGAATACTGGAGTGGGTTGCTATTTCCTACTCCAGGGGATCTTCCAGACCTAGGGACTGAAACAGCATCTTCTGAATCTCCTGCAATGGCAGGCAGATTCATTACCACTAGCACCACCTGGAAAGCCCGAGTCAGGTCTTAGTGGGATCTAGTCCCCTAAACAGGGATTAAACTGGAGCCCCTTGCATTGGGAGCTCAGAGTCTTAACCACCAGATCACCAGGGAAGTCCCATTACTTTGTGGTTTTACTGTCCTCATTTTTTTTTTCTATGCTTCCTGCCACCCTTGCTCTTATTAAGACTTCTTTGAAGTGATTGTGGTTTTTGTTTACTATGTCATATTTTCTTACTCTTCCTTTTCCCTGTACTAATTTGGAATCTAGGTACCACTTCTATTCTTTTAGCAGTAATCCTTGAAACTTTACTATACACACTGTAAAGAAAATCAGATCTGAAGTTTAATTAAAAGTTTAATCTTCAGACCAAATACTACCTGGAATGTAGAGCATTTTATCTTTATCTCCCCACTTATACTGATATTGTTGTCCAGAATTTTAGATCTCTCACTTCTCAAAACATGTTTTTAATTTTTTTTTTAGATAAATTCACATTTACCAAAAAAAGTTGCCAGACTAAGAACAGTATAAAGAACACTCATATACTTTTTACTCAGGTTCACCTCTTGATAATATTTTTACTCTCTTTTAAAAATACTTGTATTTATTTATTTTCCAGCTGCACTGGGATCTTCTTGCTGCATGGGCTTTCCTCTAGCTGTAGTGAGCAGAGGTTACTCTGTTGCATTGTGTGGCTTCTCTCGATGCAGAGCGCTGGGTCTAGGGCAGCAGGCTGCGTACTTGCGGCACAAGGGCTCAGGAGTTTCAGTCCCCTTGCTCTAGAGCACAGGATCAGTAACTGTGGTGCTCGGGCTTAGCTGCTCCAGGGAATATGCAATCTTCTCCAACCAGGGATCGTTGGCAGGCAGATTCTTTACCACTAAACCACCAGGGAAACCCCATTTTTACCCTCTTTAACATTTGCTCTGTTAGGTGGGTGGGGGGGAGTTGTATAATTTGAAGTTAAGATACACCATAGCCTTTCACTCCTAAATAATTCGGTGTGCATTTCCTAAGAATATCAATATTCTCTTACATAACCACAGTACAATGACTAACTTTCATAAATTTAACATTAATATGCAAAAGTTTCCTGCTCTACTATTTGTATTCCAATTTTGTCATTGACCCAATAATGTTCTAATTTATATCAAGAACCTAACTTTTCTTCCAGTACAGGACAGGAAGATATATTGTACGACACAGGGAATACAGTCAATATTTTATAATAACGATAAGTGAATTGTGAATCACTATTGTACACCTGTAACATATAATATTGTACATAACTACACTTCAATTAGGAGCTTCCCCAGTGGCTCAGCAGTAAAGAATCTGCCTGGAACGCAGGAAACGCAGGAGAAAGCGGTTCAATCCCTGGGTCGGGAAGATTCCCTGCAGAAGGACTTGGAAACCCACTCAGTGTTCTTGCCTGGGAAATCCCAGTGACAGAGGAACCTGGAGGGCTAGTCTATAGGGTCGCAAAGAGTCAGACACGACTGACGCGACTTAGCAAGCATGCACATACTTCAGTTAAAAAATACAGGACGGAAGATCTTTTAGGGGTAGACCTGACAGAATTTGCTTACAGATTTGATGTAGGATATGAAGGAAAATGTCCAATTCCTGAAATATTCTGGGGATTCACTGGACCCAGAGGCACATATGTCAGGAACAGTGTCTCTATTCATCTCCCAGCCTTGCTTTTGCCTGTGTTGGCTTCACTTTGAGACTAGGTTTTCCCTCAGGAAGTCCCCAACGCTCCACGCTCGTGCCCTTCCCGCACAGCAAGTGTAGGAGGCCCCTCCCCGACAATCCCGCAATACTCCGAGGACTGACTCTCATTGGTCCGACTTCAGGGCCACCCCCATTCCTGAACCAATTGCAAAGGCTAAGGGGAGGGATTCACTCATTGGCCTGGCCTGGAGTCTTCCAGTGGGGTCAGCCTTATGGACTCAAAGTGAAAAAGGTAATTCTCCCAAAGAGAGAGAATGAGCAATAGGCATACAAAACAACACCCGGTAAGGACCTGCATTCCAGTGGTTCTCAGAGTCTGGTCCCCAGATCAGCAGCAGCCCCTGGGAACTTATTTGAAATCCAAATTCTAGGTCCCTTTTCCAGACTTACTGGGAGTGGAACCCAGGATTCTGCCTTTTAACAAGCCCTTTAGGTGATTCTGGTGCCCTAGTTTTAAGATCGAAGCTAAGTCGCTACAACAAAGAGACTTCAAAATTTGTTGTTGTTCAGTTGCTAAGTTGTATCCGACTCTTTGTGACCACATGAACTGCAGCATGCCAAGCTTCCCTGTCCTTCACTATCTCCCTGAGTTTGCTCAAACTCATGTCCATTGAGTCGGTTATGCCATCCAACCATCTCATCCTCTGTCGTCCCCTTCTCCACCTTCCCTCAATCTTCCCAGCATCAGGGTCTTTTCCAATAAGTCAGCTCTTTGCTTCAGGTGGCCAAAGTATTGGAGTTTCAGCTTCACCATCAGTCCTTCCAATGAATATTCAGGGTTGATTGCCTTTAGGATTGACTGGTTTCATCTTCTTGCAGTCCAAGAGTCTTCTTCAGCACCACAGTTCGAAAGCATCAATTCTTTGGCACTCAGCCTTCTTTACGGTCCAACTCTCACATTCGAAATGACTACTGGAAAAACCGTAGCTAAGAAGTTTATTCTCATTGAATACCCACAGATTAAATAATCCAAGTTAGCAACATGGTGATTCCGGGACCCAGGTTCTTTCCACTCTGACACACAGCTGTTCTGTGGAATTAATTGGAAGCAATCCCCAACCATCCTATTACTTCAGGATTATTTTTGAACAGTTCAGAAAAATGGCCTCTGGAGACAAGCTGCCTAGGTTCAACCCAGACTCTGCCACTTAGTAGCTGTGTGATCTTGGAGAAGTAGTTTCCTTACCTCTCTGTGCTTCAAATGAGGGAAATGGAGATGGTAACAGAACCCATTTCACAGGGCTGATGTGAGGATTAAATGAGATGATATGTATAAAGCAGCATAGTGCCAGGTACGTAGGATGCACTATCTATGTATTAGCTATGATGATGATGGTGATAGTGGTGATGAAGAAGGAAATGACATTGACGACGGCGATGAGGATGACTCTAGCCAGCAGACCAAAGGTTGAAAAGGAGCAGTCGATGCTAGCTATTCAGTTCAGTTCAGTTCAGTCGCTCAGTCGTGTCCAACTTTCTGCGACCCCATGAATTGCAGCACACCAGGCCTCCCTGTCCATCACCAACTCCCGGAGTTCACTCAGACTCACGTCCATCGAGTCAATGATTCCATCCAGCCGTCTCATCCTCTGTCGTCCCCTTCTCCTCACAGCCTTGTCTAACTCAATGAAACTAAGCCATGCCCGTGGGGCCACCTAAGATGGACGGGTCATGATGGAGAGGTCTGACAGAATGTGGTCCACTGGAGAAGGGAATGGCAAACCACCTCAGTATTCTTGCCTTGAGAACCCCATGAACAGTATGAAAAGGCAAAACGATAGGATACTGAAAGAGGAACTCCCCAGGTCAGTAGGTGCCCAATATGCTACTGGAGATCAGTGGAGAAATAACTCCAGAAAGAATGAAGAGATGGAGCCAAAGCAAAAACAATACCCAGCTGTGGATGTGACTGGTGATAGAAGCATGGTCTGATGCTGTAAAGAGCAATATTGCATAGGAGCCTGGAATGTCAGGTCCATGAATCAAGGCAAATTGGAAGTGGTCAAACAAGAGATGGCAAGAGTGAATGTCAACATTCTAGGAATCAGCGAACTGAAATGGACTGGAATGGGTGAATTTAACTCGGATGACCATTATATCTACTACTGTGGGCAGGAATCCCTCAGAAGAAATGGAGTGGCCATCATGGTCAACAAAAGAGTCTGAAATGCAGTACTTGGATGCAATCTGAAAAATGACAGAATGATCTCTGTTCATTTCCAAGGCAAACCATTCAATATTACAGTAATCCAAGTCTATGCCCAACCAGTAACGCTGAAGAAGCTGAAGTTGAACAGTTCTATGAAGACCTACAAGACCTTTTAGAACTAACACCCAAAAAAGATGTCCTTTTCATTATAGGGGACTGGAATGCAAAAGTGGGAAGTCAAGAAACACCTGGAGTAACAGGCAAATTTGGCCTTGGAATACGGAATGAAGCAGGGCAAAGACTAATAGAGTTTTGCCACGAAAATGCACTGGTCATAGCAAACACCCTCTTCCAACAATACAAGAGAAGACTCTATACATGGACATCACCAGATGATCAACACCGAAATCAGATTGATTATATTCTTTGCAGCGAAAGATGGAGAAGCTCTATACAGTCAACAAAAACAAGACCAGGAGCTGACTGTGGCTCAGATCATGAACTCCTTATTGCCAAATTCAGACTGAAATTGAAGATGCTAGCTGATGACTGTGTAAATTCTGAATAAGCATTGGCCACTAGGGGGCGAGGGTAGTTTGGGACGCGCTTGCTCGGTGACCGTCAGGGGGCGCTGCGGCGCTTGTCTGGCGAGAGGGGACATCCTAGGTTATATCCCTCTGGACATTCCGGAGGAGAACGCGCTGGTCTCTGCACGTGCCAAGGGCCCCCAGCGCCAGAACTAAAGGTTAGTGTGAAGGATGTAGGCGGGAAAAGAAATAGATGTTCGGCACACCCTCTCGTCTCGGCGGTGGATGAGAGGGATATTTGGGTCTCTCAAAACCCCACCCCACACCCAGGATGCTGAAATTTCATCCCAAAGTTTTCCAGCACTGTTGGCCACCCCCGGCCCTGTTCTTGGGACATTTAGATAGCAAGGCGGTCGTGGCAGGGGTGGGGGGTCATCGGATAATTATGGGCTGCCTAGGCACAGGCGCTTGAAGGAATGATAGTATTTGGGAATTGCCCACAGCATTTGTGTGTTTTTTCTTCTGTAAATGTCCAGAGCGTTCAACAGATTCTCAAAGGGATCTTTGAACAGAGACTGTTCAGAACTCTATCTCTTCCTCCAGGAAGCCTTCCCTGATGTCCTCTCAGACTAGGTCAGGTGCCTCCTACCCTGGGAACCTACAGCCTCTAATCTTCCTTATCCCAGCCCTGACCCCTCTCCTGTGACTCTCCCATCTCAGTACAAATGATCATGTCTGATGATGCATTGTCTTTGTCTCTGACAGGAGCTCAGTGAAGGCAGAGACCAGGGATTGCTTGGGTACTGAAAGTGTCACCAGCATTGTTCAAACCAGCACTGTCCAACACAAGGAGTAACGTACAAAAGAAAGGGGAGGGACTTCTCTGGTGATCCAGTGGTTAAGAATCTGCTTTGCAATGCAGGGGACATTGGTTTGATCTCTGGTCCAGGAAGATCCCACAGGCCTCAGGGCAACTAAGCCCATGGGCCACAGCTACTGAAGCCCACGTGCCTAGAGCCTGTGCTCCGAAACAAGAGAAGCCACCACAGTGAGAAGCCCACTGTCGCTGCAACTAAAGAAGGCCTCTGAGCAGCAATGAAGACCCAACACAGCCAATAAATAAATAAATATTTTAAATAAATTTTTTTAAAAGAAAGGAGAGGACATTTAAAAGATATTGCCTTCCTGACCTGTAGCCTTTGCAGAAGCTGTTCGCTCCATCTGGAACACCCTCCTGCACTGCTTGGTCTGGCTCATTTCCCCATATTGTTCAGGTCTTAGCTCAGACGTCTTCTCCAAGGAACCTCCCTAGCTCCTACCTCCTGCTGCTGCTGCTGCTGCTAAGTCGCTTCAGTCGTGTCCGACTCTGTGCGACCCCATAGACAGCAGCCCACCAGGCTCCTCTGTCCCTGGGATTCTCCAGGCAAGAACACTGGAGTGGGTTGCCATTTCCTTCTCCAATGCATGAAAGGGAAAAGTGAAAGTGAAGTCGCTCAGTCCTGTCTGACCCTCAGTGACCCCATGGACTGCAGCCCTCCAGGCTCCTCCGTCCATGGGATTTTCCAGGCAAGAGTACTGGAGTGGGGTGCCATTGCCTTCTCCAGCTCATACCTCCTAGGGCTGGGCTAAAGTTCGTGTTCTCAACACTCATTTTTACAAAGTAGGTATTATATAGAACATATTTGTTGAATGAATGAATGACAGGTCAATGTCTGGGCTAGGTTCCCTGTGTCAACTGACAGGTCACTTCTTGACTCCCTCTGTGGAGTTTTCTTTTTAACTGCTTTATTGAACTGCATACCATGCAACTCACCCATTTAAAGGATACAACTCAGGCTTCCCTGGGGGCTCAGTGGTAAAGAATCTGTGCGCCAATGCAGGAGACACAGGTTCAATCCCTGGTCTGGGAAGATCCCACATGCCTCAGAGCAACTAAGCCCACGCGCCACCACTACTGAGGCCCTGAAGCCCTCTTGCCTAGAGCCTGTGCTTGGCAACAAGAAAAGCTGCTGCAGTGAGAAGCCCACACACTGCAAGGAAGAGTAGCCTCCACTCGCGGCCACTAGAGAAAAGCCCTCACAGTAGTGAAGACTCAGCACAGCCAAAAATAAATAAAATTATAAAAGAAATAAAGTGTACAGTTCAGTGGGTTTCAGTGCAAAATCGTGCAACCATCATTGGCTTTGTTGGAGCTTTGAGCCCCTCACAGTCTGACACCCCTCCCAGCTAAGGTCCCTGTGCTAGCTTTCTCACTGCCCCACGGGAGGGGGAGAGAGTCTGGCCTCAGGGAGGGAGACTGAGTGAAGAACGAGCTCTGGCCACCTGCCCTCGCCATCTGATCAGGGTTATGGTAACAGTCACTGAGCACTTGCCAGGTGCAGGGTGCAGTTGTAAGCACTTGACAGATGGCTCACGCAACTGCCACCAGCACTCCTGCAGATCAGGCGCTATCTGTGTGACCCTCTACGTGGCACCAGGGAGAAAGCGACCCTTCCTGAAGCTCATGAGGGGTCAGGTCAAGAAAGGGCCCCTGTTCCCCATTTACACAACTTGAGCTGAACCTGAAAGATTGAAATCGGTCTCTCGCGGAGCAGATCCACAGAGTGGTTATAACCGATATTTTTGTCTAAAATAAGGAGGGAATTCCTTGATGGTCCAGTGGTCAGAACTCTGTGCTTTCACTACTGAGGGCCCAAATTCAATCCTTGGTCAGGAAGCTAAGCTCTGGCAAGCTGCAGAGCGTGGCCAAAAAAAAAATTTTTAATGGGGAGATTTCCCTCTCTGTTCCATCCAACCCTTAAGCAGAGTGTCCCTGGTTGTGTGTCCTTTCCCTTGTACTTTGACTTTATTATCCTGCACCAGCTTCCATGTCACCTGGTCCCTGAAGCATTTGTGTTCAAGACCCTCACACTAACAGGGGGGTGAAGAATGACTCAGGTTTGAATCTGTGTATTTATTTTGATTGTGCTGGGCCTCCATAGCTTCATGGGCTTTCTCGAGCTGTGGTGCATTTGTGTATGGGGTTCTCACTGGGGTGCTTCTCGGTGCAAAGCGTGGACTCTAGGATGTGCGGAGGCTCAGTAGTTGCAGCTCCCAGGCTCTAGAGCACGGGCTCAGTAGTTGTGGCACAGGGCTTCTGTTGCTCTGTGGCATGTAGGATCTTCCTGGACCAGGGACTGAACCTGTGTCTCCTGCACTGGCAGGGGAATTCTTATTCACTGGACCACCAGGGAAGTCCAGATACAATCTTTCGTATTTTTTTTTTCAGTGTTAAAGAGCTCCCCCACTCCCAACTGTCCCCAGTCCGCTAAGCTTACTCCCATTCAGACCATTTTTTGTTCTTTCAGAGAGAAGAACAGTGGATTCCTTACATGGCCAGGAAGCAGGCAGGGACCAACGGGGAGGGGGGGTACAAGCTAGACTCTTTACCACCACACACAGAGTTCATCCCGGCTTCCACATGTCCTTGCACAGGCCACCCACCAAGAGTGCCACTCCCTGCCTACCACAGCCAAATTCCAGCTGGAGGCCCGGTCTGGACGTCCCCCTCCAGAGACTCCTGCTCCCACCTCCTCCCCATGGCCCACTTGCACCAGAGAAGCTTGAAACTCCTTTGGGAAGTAAAGGAAATCTGGGGTTCCCTCTAGCTGAGTAAGGAGGGAGCACTCTGATCAGGGGTTAGGCTACCCTATCCTACCCCTTCTTGAGGCCTACGGCAGGGGGAAGTTAAAGCTATGGACAGGATTTATCGGGAAGGGCAGGAGTATTAAAAATCCAGAGGTATGACCTCGAGATTAGAGACAGAATGAAAGAGGGAAAGAGAAAGTCACAGAAACAAGGAGAATTAGGCAGAGAAAAGAAGCAGAAAGACAAGAGCCAGAAGACAGAGACAAAGAAACAGACACAGGAGAAAAGCAGGGACCAAAGGAGGCAGAGAGAGAGCAAGCGACAGAGGCGCAGGAATGAAGAAGCAAGAATGGGGAGAGGATGTAACTTAGTGGCTCAAAAAACAAATTCTGGAGCCAGATGTTGAGAAATATCAGGCAGACAGAGGCGGAAGGTACAAAATAGGTGTTTTTTAATTGAACATTTTTATAAAAAGGAGCAGGAATGTGAAGGGGACCGTGGGCTAAGCCTGGGCCCGCGACGTCGGTAAGAAGGCTGCTCCTTCTGTCCATCTGTCCCACTGACCCTCCTTTCCGCCGGGTGCGGCATCGCTGTGCGCATGCGCGCAAGCGGGTGGGTGGCAGGGTTGCGCAGCAGGGACCCCGCGTGCGCAGGCGCGGAGTGGGCGGCCCAGGGCTGCTGGGGACTCAGGCCCGGGGTCTGGCGGGCGTGCAGTGATGCGGCTCGTGTGAGGGTGCGAATCCTGGGCGGCAGATACAGCGGAACGAGCCATCAGTGTTGACGCAGCGCGCGTTGACACAGAGCGGGGCGGCCGCCTCGGCCTCGTCACACTCGTTGATGTCTGGGGAGAGGAGATACCAGGAGTGCTATTCAGGGCTGGGGACTCAGGTGCCCGCCTCCCTGGCCCCTGAGGATTGTGGATGCTGAGTCTCCTGTCGGAGTGGAGACTGTTGGCTGTGTGAGCTGGACAGGTGACTTAACCTCTCTGCGCTTCAGCTTTGTATTCTGTGAGATGGATATGGTAGCCCCCTAGGACACTAGGGTTTTGCTAGGAAAACAATACTGATGATGGTATCAACACCCACAAATGCTTGTTGTGCCAGACATTGTTTTGAGCATATTACCTGTATTAACTATCCTCCTAATAACCCAATGAGGTAGGTACTGGGCAAACTGAGCCTCAGCATGGGGAAGCCCCTTGCCCAGTGTCACACAAAAAGCCCAGGAAGTTCTCAGACTAGCTGGCAAAGACTCTGAGTGCCCAGCCCCCTGCTGTTTCTTAGTTCTGAGTCGTTCGGGAAGTCAGTTCTCTTCGCTGAGCTTTGGTTTACACAAAGGCCTCACTGTCATTGCAAATCGATGTTCTCGGCTCTGTGAAATGGGTTCTGTAAGATATGCTCATTTTTCAGATGAGAAAAACTGAGCAAGGGACAGTGACCTGTCCAAGATCACATATCACGCTGGTGGACAGAGCCTGAGGTCTATCCAACTGCCCCAGAGTCCTGGCTTGTAACCACTCCGCCTTCCTGCTGTCTAAACCAGGCAGACATGATGCATATTCCCATTTTACAGATGGGAAGACTGAAGGTTCTTCAAAGAAGTCAAGCAAATCGCTCAAAATAGCTCTGGGAGTCCTTAACAATCACGTCTGCAGGATTCTATTCTCTCCATCCAGCTTCAAGCCCAGCCCTGGTGTTGTGGTCACAACCTGGCTTTCCTCACAACCTGACCTCTGCTGCAGGCATGCCCCATCCCTGAGCAAGAATTTTTTTCTGTTCCCCTGCCTAGCCGTTTGGCCGGTCTCCCTGATGACCCTGATTACCCACCGCTAGTAAAGGTTTTCCACCCTATCTCCAACCCCTCGATGCTGGCCCTGGCCCACCGCCTCACCAACGCAGGACATGCGAGTCATGTCCAGGCGGTAGCCGTCGAAGCAGTCGCAGGTGAAGCCCTCGGGGACGCGCACGCAGCGGCCGTGGGCGCAGCCATCCAGGATCCCACACTCCTCCGCCTCCAGTCCCTCGTAGCGCCCAGCCTGGGCGCCTGCGGAGAGTGTGGGGATTCCGGGGTTCGAGTGGGGCCCTGTCCTGATTCCCTGGGTCCCCTTCTAAACTGTCCATCCCGCTCCAGGGCTGTGGGCGGTGCTGTGGGGCCAGGATGTTTACTGCGTTGCTCTGTTCTCTCTAGCTTTTCCCTCTGTCCTCATCGTTTTCTCGGTTCATCTACCGAGATGGCTCTGTTGCTCTTCATCTCTGCTCTCCGTCGCTCTCTCCAACAATATCTCTGTTTTCCTGTCTCTCTGAGTCTGTCTCCCCCCGACTTCTCTTTGTTTCTATCTCTGTCTCTCCCCATCCCTCCCGCCTTCCCTTCTCCTAGTGCCATCTCTGTACAACTTGGTCCTCATCTTAGCGCTCATCACTCAGGCCTCAGTACTCACCAGCATAGCTTCCACCTTCAGGTGACTCCTCAGGCTCTGGGAAGGAGCCACGGGTGTCACGGGACCGGTAGCGCCAGCGGGTGCCCGGGCCGGATGGAGCAGGAGCCTCAGATTCACCGTAGGGGCCACCATCGTCCTCAAAGTCCGGCATGTCGAAGGGTGGCGTCCCGTAGGGGGCCTCCCGTCGGGCGAAGGGCCCAGGTGGCGGTGGGTAGGGGTCATACGGTAGGACGGGTGGTGGGTACAACTCAGGCCCATAGGGAAGGCCCTGGTAAGGTGGACCTAGGTCTGGGCCATACTCGTAGGGGAGTCCAAAGCCACCTGGCCGTGGGGGTCCATATGCAGGGGGGCGCAGCACGTTGCACAGGGCTTCAAAGTCATCTGCAAATAGGAGCCAAGCCTAACAATCAGCTCGGCTTCCCCGACATCTGCTATTTATATCCCCCCTGAGGGAAGAGGAGCCTGGAGGAGAGGGTGGGAGGGGCTTGGGCTGAGGCATTAGAGGGGTGTCAAAGGAGCGGGTTGGGGTTTCAGGGTTGGGATCAGGGGTTCTGGAGCCAGGACTGAGGTCTGAGGACTGAGACCGGGATTCCAAGGCACTGAGGCAGGAGTACTGAGGACTACAGCTAGAAGTCAGGATTCAAGTGATGGAATTTGTGGACCCATGAGATCTGGCGCTACGGGCCTATGAAGGTGGGATGGAGGTGTTTTAGGACTGGGAAGTATCAGGGACCTGAGGGATCAGGATGCATGGGAGTGGATCTGAGCCATGGGACCTGGAAGTCAGAGGACCAAGGACCTGGGGCTGGCACTGGTTTCCCAAGGGCTGAGAAATAGGGGACTCTGGGCTTTTAAGAGACAAGGCAAGGGGGATCTCTGTTGCTGTGGGCTGGCCTTTTAGGCACTTGGATGTGAATATCCAAGCCAGTGGAACTTGGAGGTTTGTGAGCTATGACCAGAGTCTGGGGGCCAGGATGGCAGGATCTGAGCAACTGGCATTTGACTTCTAAAGGTCCAGGCTTTGGGGGAGGGGTCTCATGGGCTGTTTTGTTTGGGGTACCAGAGACCAGGGGTTGAGAGTCTAAGAGCCCAGACCTCAGGGCCCTATGGGACTGGAACTATGACACCTGCTAAGTCAGGCCTTGGGTTTTCTGTGGTTGAGGCTTGGAGGTCTTTGGGTTGTGACTTGGGGCCTAAGAAACCAAGATTTAGGAATGGGCTGGGACATAGGGGTCTGAGGGGCTGAGTTTGGGGGGATCTTGGGGTCTAAGACTGGGAGTTTGAGGACTGGATTTGGCGCCTGAGGGGCAGAGTCTCTGAGTGTGGCCCAGGCAGGTGGCGGTACCTGAGTCCTGTGCGGGGCAGAGGGCACAGTCCATGCCCCAGGCCTCGCCATAGAGGCAGCAGCATTCTGTGTAGGTGGCCTGGCGATCCAGCCGAGGGCGACTGCACACGAGGTCAGCCCCCACTTCCTGCCAGCACACTCCCAGATTGTCATCTGAGGGCAGAGACAGCATGCATCAAGGCAGGAAGAAGACACTCAAGTCCTCCCAAATTGCTCAATCTCCTTCAGCCCAGCCAGCCCCTCCCTATCATTCAGCCCTTCACATCAGCTGTGATGTAGCTTCGGGAAGTCCTCTGAAGTAGCTCCAGGTGAGTACAGGGCTTGGCCTGGCACGAAATTATCAAATAGGAGGGAGCTAGGGTCTGGAGAGGAGGGATCTATCCAAGCCTGGCCTCTGGAAGGCTCTGTGACCCCAGGGCAGTTGCTTTTCCTTCCTGAGCATTGTTGTTTGAATGACGTCTTAGATAGAGTGTGGAAGGATGTTGTAGGAACAGTAAGCAAGAGAGTTTGTGTCAATGGGCAAAAAGAAAGGACCCAAAGAAATAAAGACAAACATATCAAAAGAGTCAGAGATTCAGTGAAACACAGGAAAGCAAAGGTGCAGAGAGAAAGACTTAAAAGCGAAGACAGATGCAGAGAGGGTCAGAAATTCAGAGAAAAGCCTAAAGACAGAAACTCAGAGAGAGGTGCAAAGAGAGACACACAGGGAAATAACAGAAAGCATGCTTTTAGCACTTAGTGAAACCAGGTCCTCCTTCTGTTCTTGAAAACAGAATTCTTTAGAACCACCCTCTAAGAGAGGGGCTACTGCCAATCTACCCAATATGCTGAAAACAAGCTGTGGGGGTCCAAGAGGGAATAAGCAAACGTGCTTGTGTACACCGGACCAGCAAGTGGCAGGGAGGTTCCTCTGAAACCTTAGTCTTTAACCACGCCAGCTGGCCTCCAGTTCTGAGAGCCAAAAGCCAAGACCAGAGGCTAAATGGAGCGTTAAGGGGCGTGACCGAGCCACGCGCGAGGGGCGTGGCCTGGGTGTAGGCAGGAGGCTGAGCTGAGGTTAAAAGGGGCTGGACGGCGTGGGCGGGACTGATAATCGACGGGGCGGGGCGCGGGAAGACTTCACCAAGGCTCTGGCTCTCGTTAGAGACGCAGCGGCGCCGCGAGCCGTCCAGCACAAGTGGGGGCTCGCACGTGCAGTGATAAGAGCCGATAGTGTTGACGCAGCGGCCTCCCTCACAAGCTGGCTCCTCGTCCGCGCACTCGTCATTATCTAGGGAGGCATGGAGGGAGTGATTAAGAAGTAGCCTCCTCCCCTTTTGCCCTTTCCCCAGTGCATTGACAATCTGATAAATGGAGTCTAGACTTCAGGAACGACTTCCTGCTGGTGGTGGTCACATTCCAGAGAGGCGCTGGCGTGACCAAGGGTTGGAAAGAGTCCCAGGCGAGGGTGGGGGTGATGGTGGAGGTGGGGGACTCTTACCAATGCACTCCAGTCGCTGGGCGTGATAGTAGTAGCCGTTGCTGCAGTAACACGAGTAGCCTGGGGCTGTGTTCACGCACACGCCGCTCTTGCACACCTGATCTCGGAAGAGCTGGCACTCGTCCACGTCTGCGGGAAAGATGATCAGAGGCACGCGCCTCACCAGAGATGGGGGAGGGCCAGGTTGTGGGATGGGCTGGATCGGGGGAGGGGAGTGTGTGGCTGCAGGGCAGGATCAGGAAAGAGAAGGAGGAAGAGATGGTGACAAAGACCCAGAGACAGAGTCAGAAGGTAGGGGTGGGAAGGGGAAAGACAGAGAAACAGGATGAGAGATAGAGATGAAGAAAACAGAGACAGGGTGAGACAGAGCTGGGCTGGAGGCTGAGGGTGGGTGGGCCTTACCTCTCCTGAGACTCAGATCTCCGCTGGGCGCCAGGTAGCCCCGGCCATGGGGGCACAATGACTGGTACTCAGCTGCACACAGAGACAAGGCTGAGCCCCCACACCCTGGCCCTAGCCCCTGCCTTGGGCCTGCTTGTGCCCACTTGCCTCAGTGCTTACTCTTGCCCCATGCCTGCCCTTCACTGCCCAAGACTTCAGCCCCTGTGCCTATTTGTATCCACCTCTCAGCCTGATGCCCACCTGGCTGGCAAGTCACCCTTGCCCAATGCAATACCAGCACCTCTGCCCCTTGTCCAACTGTGTCCCCTTGTCCCAGCCCAGTCCCATGTCCACCTATTTCTACCCAAACCCTCAGCCCTGCGTGCACCCCGAGGCCCATGCCCACCTGTCTCGGTGCTCGGGCACTGCTGGATGCGGCAGCCGCTGCCCCAGCCCTCACCCACAGTGCAGCAGCACTCCTGCCACGTCACGTTCCGGGCCAGGATGTTGTCACAGGCATCCGGAGCCGCGGTGTCAAAGTAGCACTCTCGGCGCCCGCTGCTCACAGGGCCCTGCCTGGGTGGGCTGGGCCGGCGGGGCGGGGGTGGGGGCGGGGGTCTGGCTGGCAGACTGGGGCTGGCAGGTGCGTGGGGCTGTGCGCCTGGGAATGTACCTGGGGAGACAAGGGGCTTTAGCCCAGTGCGGGCTGCGCCTCCAGCCTCTCCGTTACGGATGGGGAAACTGAGGCCCCGGTGTGGCAGAACCAGGCTCCACATCCCTCACCATCGATCCGCCATGGTCTCTTCCATTCTTGCCTCTTCTGGTTTCTGCACCTCTTGCCTCCCTATCTCCCTCTCCCAAGCATCTGGCCCCTCATCCCACCTGCAGTTCAGGTCAGAGAAGAGGGCATTTCCCTGGCCTCCTGGAGGCCTCCTAATCAACACATCCCAAAATGGCCTGGGAATCTTCATACTCAGACCTAGGCCTAGACACTGTTTCCTGACTTAGGCAGCCCCACAACCTGTCCACGTGGAACCGCTCAAGTCCCTCTCTCACCTGCCTTCTCCTCCCTACCTACCCCGTGGCCCTTGCCTCCATCACAGTCCTGATTTCTCTATATTATTACTGTCAGGCTATATTGCTATCTGTCCCCCTTGAAGACAGGGTGGTCTTTTTTGGTCACTACTCTGTTCCCCGGAGAAGGCGATGGCACCCCACTCCAGTACTTTTGCCTGGAAAATCGCATGGACGGAGGAGCCTGATAGGCTGCAGTCCATGGGGTCGATAGAGTTGGACACGACTGAGCGACTTCACTTTCACTTTTCACTTTCATGCATTGGAGAAGGAAATGGCAACCCACTCCAGTGTTCTTGCCTGGAGAATCCCAGGGACAGGGAAGTCTGGTGGGCTGCCATCTATGGGGTCGCACAGAGTCGGACACGACTGAAACGACTTAGCAGCAGCAGCAGCACTGTGTTCCCAGTGCCCAGAAAAGGGCCTAAACACCGTGAACATTTGTTGAATGGAGGAATCTGGTCAAGTCAGAACCAGGATCTACTTCTGACACTGAGTCCCACACCTAGGTTAACTTCTGTGTTTTGCAGTTTTTTGTTGTTTAAAACAACAGCATCTAACTGATGGCAGCTGTCCACATCAGGAATGGTTAGATCCCATTACTTTCCTGTGGGGCCAGCAGCCATCAGTTAAGTAGACTTTGATCTCAGTCTCACCAGCAGAGGTCCGAGGGGGAACACAGCGCCCGGTCATAGGGTCAAACTCCTCAGGGCTGTTGGGGCAGACACAGAGGAAGGAGCCTTCCACATTCTCACACAGGGCAGCTCCACACACGCCCTGTAGTGTCTCACATTCATTCACATCTGTCAGCAGGAGACAAGACGGAAGAGGGAGTCAACGGTGGTAAACTTCTGGAATTCCATCAAAGTCTGAGCTTTCAAGCATTTTAACGGCTCAGATCCCATCCTCTGCTTATGTTCCAATGACAAACCCTGATTTCCCCACGGGAGCCCTCTGCTTCTCCATTTTTCAACCCATGTGTTTTGAGTAGGTCAAGCAGATTGATGCATTTCTCTGGGTCAAAGACAGGCAGTGACCCAGCTGGGCCAATCAAAGCCAGTGCTGGGACTTGTTCTAGAAATACTCAGAGCCTCCCTCTGTAGCTAGGGATGGCAAGCTGAGGATGTTAGCCAGAGGTGCGACGGCCCCTTTTGTCGTTGTGAAAAGAGAATCTGCCTGAAAATAAATGCAATAGAGGATAGCAGAGCTGGGAGACAGCTAGCCTCGTTACAATTCCTATATTCACGTATCCCCGAAGTTCAAGTATTTCCCTGAACTTCACAGTTTTGATTCCCTTTAAAGAAATGAAGCCTGATGTGTTCATATTTGTCAAAACTAAGAGAATGTATAATTAAGAATCATGCATTGCACTGTATGTAAGATGAACCTCAAAAATATCTGTGAACACATATTGATCTCTGGTTAATAATATGCATTATTATGCATGAAAAATTTTGGGGAGTGATATAGTGATGCCTGCAATTTAATTTTAAATCTCTCCAAAAAATTAGGTGGATTAATGGAGAGACATGTGAGGAAACAAGTATAATGATAATAGAATGCAGGTCATGGGTGTGCAGAGATTCACTCTACAGGCCTTTTAACTTGCCATATGTTTAGAAAATTTTCTCATAAAATGTTGGCAGACTTCCCTGGCGGCCCAGTGGTTAAGACTCTGCATTCCAATGTGGGGGACAGGGTTTCAGTCCCTGGTTGGGAAACTAAGGTCCCATGTGCTGCCAAATATTTTTTTGTAAATGTTTGGGGAAAAAATGTTTACATACACTTAAGGTTATGGTACTTCTACTCCCTATGCATGAATTTTTAAAGCATACCCCAAATAAAATCTGAGTTAATAGGGACTCCTGACTGACATGAAGATGATCTTCTATTCCAAGGTCTAAATTCCATACCTCTAAAGGTTACATGCACTCAGATCTATGGAGAGGATCAGGGTTTGACCAGCCTCTTCCCCACCCTTTGGCCCCACCCTCCCCCAGGAGCCCCGTACCCACGCAGTGACGCCCGTCCCGCGCCCCCTCGTAGCCCTGGTCACAGAGGCACTGGAAGGAGCCAGGCAGGTTCTGGCACACGGCGTGGGCCCCACAGAAGGACCGGTTCCGGCATTCGTCCACATCTGCAACCACCAGACAGTCAAGCCAAGGCTGGAACTTCTATCCCCTCCGCATCTCACCCAGGCCCCAGGGACACGCACCCTGGCATCCGCCCCCTGGCGTGGGCTGGTAGCCAGGGTCACAGGCTGGCGTGCAGCGGTAGGAGCCAGGGGTATTCTCACAGCGCTGGGCTCCACAAATCGCTGGGCCGTATTCCTGGCACTCATCTATGTCTGCAAAAGCATGGGGAGGGCGTAGGGGAAAGAAAGGAGAGTCACAGGCCTGATTTCACAGGTTCTTGGTGCTGCTTCCAGTTCCTATGCCTGAGAGGTGTCTGAATCTGGTATTCTACGAGTCCGACCAACAAGCATTGACACCTCTTAAGGCAGGCAAGGCCTCATTACCATTTCTCAAATAGCCTAAATGTGACCCCACCTCAGGATCTTTGCACTTGGTGTTCCCTTTGTCAGGAACACTCTTCCCTCAGCTATCTGCATGGCTCCCTCTCTTGCTTCACTCCAGAGTCTAGGTCAAGCCCCCTTAACCAGCGCCCCCACCCTTATCTAACCTGTCCTCTGTGTCCATTTATCCTGCTTTACTTTCCTTCTTAAACTTCTTATATCCATGTATTTATTAGCATGCTGATTGTCACCTCCCTAGAATCCAAGCTCCACGTTGGCAGGGGTTTGTGTCTGTCCTGTTCCTTGCTGTATCCCCAGGTGTAGCTGCCCCTAAATCATTTGCTGGATGAATCAGAGTTATTTACATATTTATTGTCTGTCTCTCCCCGATAAAACATCAGCTCCATGAGGACAGAGATTTTTTTGTTTGTTTACTTTTGGCTGTGCTGGGTCTTCATTGTGGCATGTGGGATCTTTAGTTGCAGCATGTGGGATCTAGTTCCCTGACCACGGATTGAACCCGGGCCTCCTGCATTGGGACTGCAGAATCTAACCCACTGGACCACCAGGGAAGTCCCATGGGCAGGGATTTTGTTGGACTTATTGCCTGTTCTGCTCCCAGTATCCCACACGGTAGGGCTTAATGAATTCTTGTGAAATTAGTGAATGAGGTCCATGAAACTAGGTTTCCATGAATCAGGGGTCTGGCAACCCAAGAACGCAAAGCAGTTCACAGTCATTTCATCTGTTCCACAAAATGTTGACCTGCATACCATCCCCCCTAACCCCAAATCTGTGCTGCTTCTGGAAGCGAGGTTTGGTCTGTTTCCTGATAGAAGAGTCTTCCCTCAGCTTCCTGTTTCCCCACTACAGACAATGTAAAGACACACTAGTAGCTTGTTTGCACCACCGATGGGGAGAGAGTTAAGTGAAGCCTGGAGCCCCTCCTTGGTCATCGAGAAAGCTCTTCGTGGGGGCGGGGGCAGTGGTCTCACCGTCACAGGTGCCCTCGGGGCCTGCGTGGTAGCCGGGGTCGCAGTCTCGGACACAGCGGTAGGAGCCCGGGGAATTTTCACAACGCTGGGACCCGCACAAGGCAGGGCCCCGCTCCCGACATTCGTCAATGTCTGAGGGAGGAGGCGGGGCAGTCAGATGGGGGAAGCGGCGCGCGGGAAGAAGGGTGGCAAGGAGGGAAAGAAGAACAGGTTGGGGAGTCAGGGAGGGGAGAGCAGAGTTAGAAGCTGGAGGCGGGAGACGCAGGAAAGGGGGAAGGAGGAAGAAGCAGAGGGGAGGCAGAGAGGGAGACAAATAGGGGAGACCAGGAGGCAGAGGAGAGAGGGATCTGGCCAGGGCGGGGCCTCGCACCGAGACAGGAGGCGAGGTCTGGGCCGGCGCGGTGTCCCGGAGGACAGATGCACTCGAAAGAGCCGTCGGTGTTGGTACAGATGCCGCTCTGGCAGAGGTCCTCCTCGCTGCATTCGTCCACGTCTGCGGGACAGTGTCAGCAACCGCAAGCCAGTCTCCTTCTCTGCCTGACATTCCAGACCACGCCCCTCCACCGCCTTTTCCCGGCCTCTACGGCTCCGAGACTCTAACGCCTTCCCCCACCTGCCTTAGGCTCCTCCCTTTCCTGCAAGCCCCACCTCCCCGACGAGCTTGGCTCGAGCCTGTCCATTCACTGCCCATTTTATCCAGACTCCGCCCTTTCCCCCTTTCCTCTCCAACTCCGCCCCTCCCTTTCCCCACCCTTTCCCGGTTCAGGCCCGGCGTGGGTACCGACCGAGGCAAGAGGCTCCGCGGGGTCCGGGCCGGTAGCCGGGGGCACAAGTACAGGCGAAGGAGCCGTCGGTGTTGAGGCATTCGCCGTGGGGGAAGCAAAAGTCGCCCTCCAGGCACTCGTTCACGTCTAGGGTACCCAGAGTTCAGACTGGGTCACCAGACCCGCCCCAGGACCCAAGCCCCGCCTACAAAGCAGCAACCCTGCTCGCAAGCCACGCCCCAGACGGCCAGTTTCTTAATTCCACCTATACAGTCCCTTAGTCCAGCTCCCACCTCCCCACCAGGCTTTGCCCAGGAAGCCAGGGCCCACTCCCAGGCTGTCCAGCCCTTTCCCCACCCAGCCCACCTGCGCAGGGCCCGGGCCGACCAACTGGCGCCCGGTAGCCTGGCTCGCAGCTGCAGTGGAAGGAGCCTTCGGTGTTAGTGCAATGGCCATGGGGGCCGCAGGAGGCGCCCGAACTGCATTCGTCCACATCTGCGGGAACGGGGATTTCAGAGGAGGTTCTGCTTAAGGACACATGGATGAGGGTCAGAAAGAAATGATGGGAAGTGTCTTGGGTTGGACGTGAGGTAAAGAGTCAGCAGCAGAACTGGGTAAGGGAGACCAGGGCTCTCTAATCCTGGGGACCATCTTCGGGGGATCCTGTGTCTGGGTTTCTGGGAACTCCCTGTGCCAGGATTCTAGGGGCAGGTGAAGGGACTGGGACAGGGTTCAGACATTAGTTAGGGTAAGGGGTCAGGTATTATAAAGCAGGATAATTGGATGCCATTCTGATGAGTCAGGGGTCCGAGTCTCTGGTCAGGGTTTGGGATCCAGATCATGAACCCAATCAGGTCCCAGAGAAGGGACCCTGAGAAAGGGCAGGGGAAGTGAAAAAGACAGGGTCAAGCATCACACAGAGTCAGGGGTTATGGTCAGGGTTATGGTTGGTAGTTATGGTTAGACCAGATGTCACAGTCAAGTTTAGGGGTCACAGGTCGAATATAGGGCCAGAGGACAGGAGGGGCACAACTGCTATCAGGGTTGGGGTCCCAGGGTTATCAGCAGTGTACACAGCTAAGGTCAAATGTCACAGTCAAGTTGAAGGTCATTGATCACAGAGGCAGAAGTCACATTCAGGGCCAAGGGTCATGGTCCATATCAGAAACTGCACTCTGATCGGAGATCAAGTCTAGTTCAAGAATCACAGTCATGCTCTGGGGGTTGTGATCCAGGTAAGAGGACTGAGATCCAGGTTAGAAGGCTGCAGGTCAGGTCAAGGGTCACAATCTCGGTCAGGAGTCATGACGCAGGTCCAAGGTCACACCCAGGGCCTGATCTTACCAGTACATCGGCCATGGTGCAGGTGGTGACCAGCAGGACAGGCCCTGCACTGGAAGGATCCAGGTGAGTTCACACACTCCTGCCCAGGACATGCCAGGTGGTTCTCACACTCGTCTACATCTGGGGAGCAGACAAGAGTGCGGCTTTGAAGTAGTGGCCCAATGCCCCCCTCATCCATCCACACTCCTCCCTCCCTCCCCGGCCTCACCCTCGCACTCGGAGCCGGCAGCATTGGGCTGGAAGCCTGTGGGGCAGACGCACTGGAAGCCACCTTCCGTGTTCTCACACCGGCCATAGGCGCAGGGCGGGGGGCTACGGGCACACTCATCCACATCTGGGGCAGAGGAGGCCAGTGGGGCTGAAAAAGGGACCTGGACCCCCTACCATCACCACCCACCCCAACATTCCATTCTGGAGGCAGTGCCCTGGACCTTGCTCAGGCTGCCCCCTCCTGCCAGAAGGACGGATCGTTTCACTGCTTCCCCATTAATGGTCTCTCCAACTGCCATGAAGTGGCCAGGACACCACCTCCTGCATGATGCCTTCTGTGCCTCAGCCCTGTCCCTTCCTGAGAGTTCCCACGAGCACAAGGTGGTGGTTTAGTCGCTAAGTTGTGCCTGACTCTTGCGACCCCATAGACTGTAACCCACCAGACTCCTCTGTTCATAGGATAGCTTGGGCAAGAATACTCTGGAGTGGATTGCCATTTCCTTCTCCAAGGGATCTTCCCAACCTAGGGGTCGAACCTGTGTCTTCTGCATTGTACATGATCTCCTGCATTGCAGGTGGATGCTTTACTGCTGAGCCAGTGGAGAAGCCCACAAGCACAAGAGCATCATCCAAGAAAGGGGGGAGGACTGGAGAACACCCTCATATTTGGAGAAAGGGGGAAAGACTCTGGAGCCAGACCCTTCCCACCCCGTCGTTTTCCCCAGGCCTCTGTCCCTGTCTTCCTCCACTGAATCTCATCCCTCTGCCTCTCTGCTGCCCCCACCTCCCACCCCAAACCTGTCTCTCTCCGGTCCCCACAGCAAAGAGCGGGGGTGGAGTGATTTTAGACCTGGTCCCCTCACCTTGGCAGGGCGCCCCAGGCCCTCGGGAGCGGAAGCCAGCAGGGCAGGCACAGTGAAAGGAGCCCACTGTGTTGTCACAGCGGCCAGGCCCACAGGGTGGTGGCTCCTGGGCGCATTCATCCACGTCTTCTTCACACGCAGAGCCCCGGAAGCCAGCCGGGCACACACAGCGGAAAGAGCCAGGCAGGTTCTCACAGACCCCTCGGCCACACAGGCCTGGGCTCTGGATACATTCATCTACATCTGCTCAGAACAAGGGACTCAGGTCATACCTCCTTTATGCCCCTCCCCCCATACTCTATTCTGCCTCCCTGACCTCCATCGCTCTGACCTTTCACCCTGCACCATCCTGCCACCCTGTCCTAATCCCTGGTCTCTCCATCTTCATCACTCTGCCAGCCTATCCCTCATCATCCTACCTCCATCCTCTGCTGCTGCTGCTGCTGCTAAGTTGCTTCAGTCATGTCTGACTCTGTGCGACCCCATAGATTGCAGCCCACCAGGCTCCGCCGTCCCTGGGATTCTCCAGGCAAGAAGAACACTGGAGTGGGTTGCCATTTCCTTCTCCAATGCATGAAAGTGAAAAGTGAAAGTGAAGTAGCTCAGTCGAGTCCGACTCCTAGCGACCCCATGGACTGCAGCCTACCAGGCTCCTCTGTCCATGGGACTTTCCAGGAAGAGTACTGGAGTGCGGTGCCATTGCATCCTCTAGCCCTCTATTTTTTCAATCCCTATGAAGCTGCTTGTCTGCTTCCTAGAACTCTTTCTAGTCCATATCAGCGGGCCTCCTTAAACTCTGTCCTTCATAACTCTACCCTTCCATCTCCACCCCCTCCCTCTGTTTCTCCAACCTCCATGACTCAGCCTTTCTGTTTTCCATCACTTGGCCTCTCCGTCCCCAACCAGGCTGCCCGTCTGGTTCTCAGAGCCTGGCCTCTGTCTCGAATCAATCAGCTTCCCTCTGCCTCCTGGCTCCGGCTCAGTATCCCGCACCGCTGCTGCTCTTCCCTTCCCCCCTACATGCCCAGTCCCTCACCCTGGCAGCTGGCTCCGTGGGGTGCAGCCTGGTACCCCGCGGGGCACACGCACAGGAAGCTGCCTGGCGTGTTCTCGCAGCGCCCACGGTCACAAGGTGGCGGCACGCGGTGGCACTCGTCCACGTCTGCGGGCACAAACAGGGTGGCTGGGGCAGGGGCAGACACTCCGCCTCCTCCCCTCCCCCAGACGGCTTGGCAGGGGGCGGGGGGGCCAGGGACAGCAGGGGCGGAGTCAAGCTGGGGCAGGGGCCAGGCTGAAGCGGGAGCCAGGGGCGGTAGAGGGGCTCGGAGTGGGTCGGTTTAAGGCTGCGGCGGAGCTTCAGCGGTAAGGACAGGACCTGAGTTGGGGAACCAGCTTGGGCAGAGGCAGAGAGGAGAATCGTGAGGGGGACAATTTGAGGGAGGGTAGGGACTGGGTAAGGCAAGGGCGGGAAGGGCAGCTTTGCAGACTCAGAAAAGGGAAGGCAGGAGGGGGCAAGGGGTGGATTGGGGATGGGGCAATGGTGTGACAGGGCGGAAATCACGAGTCACGGTGAGGAGGTGGGTTACAGCAGTTGCGGGTCAGGGGACGGGCCTTGGAGAGGGCAGGCACTAGTCTGGAACATAAAAGGGGCGGGGCCAACGGAAGGGCGGGCAGGTCGCGAAAGAGGGAGTGGTGGGGCCGGAATCGGTCTGGAGACTGGAGACGGGGCTGGGGGCCAGGCCAAGGCAGTAGTTGGGCTGAAGGGACGTGGGAAAGCGTGCGAGGGCGGGGACTGCTCTCGAGGGAGAGCTGGAGCGAGACCCTGGCTGGGGTGGGGCCTGGATTTCTCACCCAGACACTCCGTACCCCGCGGGCCGGCTCGGAAGCCCGGCCCGCACACGCAACGGAAGCTGCCTGGCGTGTTTTCGCAGCGTCCGGGAGCACAAGGAGTGGGAACGCGGCGACATTCGTCCACGTCTGAGGGTACAGAAGGGCTGGTCAGGAGGTGACACCGTACAGCCTCCCGCCCCGCCTCCATCCTCCCCACCCAGCCTGGCTCACCGATGCAGTGTGTGCCCTGCGGACTGAGCCGGAAACCGGAGTCGCAAGCGCAGGTGTAGCCACTGGGCCGAGGGATGCACCGTCCACGGCCGCAGACCTGGGGATTGCGTTGACACTCGCCTGCAGAGGGACCTGCGGGGGTCCAGTGAGACAGGGTTCCCCCATGTATGAATCCCGTCCTTTTCACCCCAGTACAATTCCCTCAGATCCTCTACCTAAAACACCATCCTGGGTGTCCCTCCTCAAACCAAGTCTTCTCCCTCTGATGCCCTTCTCTATCATGCGATGTTCTCATCAGATCTTCTGCCTGAATCCTCCCGTACTGCCACCCCAAAGTCTCCATTTTTTAATATTTTACTTTAGAATCCCGTCCTCTGCCTGAAATATGTTCTTAGTGTCCTCCACGAAAATCACTTGTCTCACATTAACTGAGCACTTACTATCTCCTAGATACTTCACAGACAGGTTGTTTAATCCTCACAGTAATGACAGAGAATTTGCACCCAGGCCTGTCTGACTCCAGTCCCTGGTGTAAACACCACCTCATCCAGCAAACCTTGATCTTTTCCCACCAATTTCTTAACTCCTCTGGCTGTCACATCCCTATTCTATTCTAGAATCTTCACGGTGGAGCCTCCCTCCCTGGAACTCTTGCCTGTGCCCTCATTTCCCTCTACCACACCTGATTCAGGGATCCCAGGACCAGTCCAGGCAGGGATGCTAGGCAGGGGAAGCTCAGGGCCTGGCCGGGGCTCAGGCCGAGGTTCTGGGCGATGAGTGGGCAGAAAGCCTGGTAAAGAAGGGGTGTCAGCATTGGAGACCTTGATTTGGGTGTCCCTGATCATCTCCCCTTTTTTTGGTGAGCCTGGGGCAGCCCCTTGGAGACAACACCCCCTCCTCCAGAAACCAGCTCACCTGAGGGTGGTCGAGAGGTGGAAGGTGGGGCACGGGGCTGGCTGAGGGACACTCGGGGTGGTTCCTGGCCTAGGGGTCTGGTGTTGTAGCGGAGGTCGGAGGCCGAGTAATGGTAGCCAGGGCCGGCTGGGCAGATCTCCCGAAAACCCTCTGGTAACAGGAAAGGGAGAAAGATGGGCAGAGAAAGGGCAAGAGAGTAGGGGGAATGAGAGGGAAGGGTGGTGAAAGAGAAAGAGAAGAGGGAGTTGAGGGTCTGGACTTGATCGTGGGGAAGGCTTGGCCTGGGGGTGTGTTAGGGGTTTGGTTTGGATGCTGAGATGGGGTGGTACCCTGGCAAAGAATGGGATATCTCAGAGGCTAAGGGTGGGACCAAGGATGTTTTTCCCTCTTTGGGATGATGGCAGGGACAGGAGTTGAAGGCAGGGTCTGGTTTGGTGTCTACAGGGACAGGCCAGGAACCAATCAGGTCCATTGTGGGATCTGGTTTTATGCAGAAAAAGATTGCCAGGGAGGTGTCTCGGAGAGGAGTGTGTCTTGGGCAGGGCCCAAAGCTGAAGTTAGATAGGAGGCAGTGTCTCAGAAGCTGGGTACTTGGCCAAGCCTCGAGACAAAGTTGGGCAAGCAGTCTATCTCAAGGGCTATGAGAGGTTGAGGCTGGGGGTGACGCTCGTGGGACACAGCCTAACTTCAAGGTCGCGGGCCTCAGGTGTCGTTGTGGCCCAAGGTGGGGTGGGGGCCCAGGCGGAGTCCAGTCTGATGATAGGTTGTCTCAAAGGCCGGGGGTGTGGCCAAGACTAGGGTCTAACTTGATTGGAGAGTCTGGGGGCGGAGCCTAGAAGGCCTATTTGCGTCAACTCTGAAGAAAGGCAGGAAAGATTGAAGGCGGGAGGAGAAGGGGAAGACAGAGGACGAGATGGTTGGATGGCATCACCGACTCAATGAACATGAGTTTGAGTAAACTTCGGGAGTTGGTGATGGACAGGGAGGCCTGGTGTGCTGCAGTCCATGGGGTCGCAAAGAGTCGGACACGACTGATCGACTGAACTGAAATGAACTGAACTGAATTGAAAGAAAGGCAGGCTTCCAAGGTGGCCAAAGTGGTAAAGAATCCACTTTACCAATGAAGGAGATACAAGAGACCCGAGTTCGATCCCTGGGTCGGGAAAAGCCCCTGGAGTAGGAAATGGCAATCCACTCCAGTATTCTTGCCTGGGAAATTCCACGAAAAGAGAAGCCTGGCGGGCTACAATCCAAGGGGTTGCAAAGAGTCGAACAGAGAAAACGAAAGCAAAAAAAAAAAAAAAAAGCTCGAGAAAGACAGGCAGGAGGCACTCACCTGAACCGAAGGGTGGGCAAAGCTGGCAACCCCGGCCCCAGGCTTTGCCCACACGGCTGCAGCAGCAGATCTGTTTGGTGATGTTGCGTAGAATGGGCAGTGAGCAGCCGCCATCTCGAAGCACGCGGAAGCACGGCCCCTTGGCCTCTGAGATCACGTGTTGGGCTGGGGAGGACGGGGAGGAAATTCTTCAGGGAAGGGTTGGCAGTGTAGTGGTCTAGGGGATCTGGAAGGTAGGGGAATGGTCCCAAGGAGAGCTCGGTGGGTGCGAAGGGCATCTGGGAAATCTCAGAGTCTGAAGAAGAGCTGGGGCGGGGGGCCTAGAGGTCTGAGAAGGGTTCTGGGCTTGGGGAAAATCTGAGGGGGTGAAAGGGGGTCTGGGAAGGATCTCAGGATCTGAAGAAGTATCGCGAGAGATGAGGAAATGTTGGGGCTTGAGAGGAGCTGATCAAAGTCTGGAGATCTGAGTTCAAAAGGTTTAAGGGGTTCTTAGAAGAGCCAAAGAGGCTCCAGAGAGTCTGAGAGTCTAAGATGCGCGGAAGGGGAGGTACGAGTGACTGGGAGGCGGGGGACGGACCAGGGAATCTGGGAGGATCTGGGAGGGTGTGGTCTAAGTAATTCCCTAAGTAAGTAGACCCAGGGATGCTCGGCCATGAGGATAGGGTGGACACGGGACCAGCCTCAGACCCCGGCGGCTCACAGATGCAGCTGCTGCGGGACGAGTCGAGCAGAAAGCCGTCGGGGCAAACGCAAGTGTACCCGCCATGCGTGTTTGCACACTCTCCGTGCTGGCAGCGCCCTCGAGTCGCGCACTCATCCACATCTACGAGGAATGGGGTGATCCCAGAGGCATCAGGGCAAGCTCTCCGACAGCGCCTTCCCTAGACCCGAGCTCTTCCCACCCTGACTCCAGCTCACCTTCGCAGGACCCATTAACCCTTTCAAAGCCAGTTGGACACGGCCCATCTGGGGCGCCCCCCTGGTGGGTGTTACCTGTGGAGAAAGGAGAGGGGTGGGCCAGTGGCGGGAGGAGCGAGAATGGAGCGGGCGGGGGCGAAAATGGGGTGGTAGGAACTAAAAGATGTTGAGTGTGGTTTGAGCGCAAGGTCAGCCTTAGGTTGGCGAATGGCGTGAAGGTCGGGTAAGAATAGGGTAGCTAGCCAAAGTCAGAAAGTGGGATGGATGGTCCCAGCAGATATGGGTGGGTCTAGACTGGAAAGGATCCCCACAACGGGATAGGCATGACTAGAATTCGTATAAGGCTACATCCTAAGGGCAGAGTACAGGGAGCGGCAGGGTTCTCAGTCCTCCCCAGCTCCGAGCACCTTGGGGACATCCTGGGGCTTACCCAGGAGCTCCGAGCACGACTGACAGTCGTGAACGCCCCAGGCCAAGCCAGCCCCTCGGCAGCACACCTCCTGCGTCCGGAGCCCGGGCAGCGGGGACGCACACTGTGGGGAAGTGTAGGGTGAGCGCGCCCCCGCGCGGTGGCACGCTCCGGGCCCCTCCCCACCGGCCTCCTCTCACTTCGCCTCCGCGCAGCTCCCGAAAGCAGTAACCGAAGCCCGAGGCGTCCGAGTAGCCGTCCTCGCGCGGCGCGCTCTGTGCCAGCACTGTGTAGGGCGCTGCCGCCTCCGACCGTGCCGCCGCCTCTGCCCGCGCCACTGCCTCGGCATCCGCCTCCTCCCAAGGGCCGGACACACGCTCCACCTGGTGCACCACTACCGACGCCTCCTGCGGGTGCTCCACGTGGACGCTCACCATAGACGCCACACCTGGAGAGAGGCACCGCGGGTAGGAATGCAGGAAAAGGGCGCGATGGAGAAGGGTACTCAGGAGAAAGAAGGAAACATGGGAGTCAGAGGAACGACGAGGTGGTGGAGGGTACGGAGGGAACTCTGGCCGCACTCTCCTCACCATGTTCATCATCGCGGTGGTTGGCCAGCGGCATGGTGTACACAGAGCGGGTGAAGCCTGGCATGGCCGGGGCCGGGGGCCGGGCGCCCGATGAATGCAACTGGCAGAACTTGCCAGCGAAGTCCGGGGGACAGAGGCAGCGATCAGGCTTCACGCACACTCCTCCATTGTGACAGATCAAGGGACACAGGACTGGGGAGAGAGCGAGGACACTCAGGGTCGGCAACCCTCCTTGCAGCCTCTCTTGGGACGAGAGCACCCTCACTTAGTTCAGCCCCTAACGTTATAACTACACCGTCAAAGGTATCACTCAGTTCTAAGTCGTTCACCCTTGAGTCGTCTTGCGTCATCTCACTAACCCTGACCACTGGCATAGGCTGGGTCCAGGCCCCGGAGGTGTAGCCCCGCCCTCTGAGTCCACTCGCCACGCCCCCAAGCTCCTCCTTCACTTTCATATCGCCCCGCCCTCCCTCTCAAGTCCCACTTTCCCGCAGAGTCCGAGGCTTACTAGCCCCGCCCAGATAGTGTTGGCCCCGCCTATAGGCTCAGTCACGTCCACTCTAACTCGCGCCTTCGCATTTAGTCCTGCCCATTTTTTGCTGTTCCAGCCCCGTCAGACCCAGCGCTTGTCACTTCCATTGACTAAAACTACACTTCAGTCACTCCTTGGCACCATCCCGTGCTCGCAACTCTGTCTCCTTACCATTCTAGGCACGTTTGCACCCGGGGCGGCAGGTTCAAGCTCCGCCCACAGGCTGTCCGTTTCTCCCCGCCCCGTCCCCGCCTCTCGCGTCTATGCGCCCCGCCCACATCGCGTTCTTCTACCCTAAGGATTGCAAACCCCGCCCATCGAGGCGTCTAACCTGCTGCGTTTAGCTCCACCCACCTTCCCCTCCTCACGTTAGTTTGCCCTGGCTCGCTCGCCCGCGCTCCTCTCATCCCACCTACCCGCTATCTGCGCGTTCTAGCCCCACATCCCCGCGCTCTGTCTCCGCCCACCTCCCCTCTGGCTCCGGCTCCCCGGTTCCAGCTCTGACTTCCCGCCTCCGGTAGCCCCGGGGCGGGGCCAGCGGGAACGCGCCTGCTCTCCCCTGTGCGCGTCCTCGTTGGGCCTTGGGCCACCTTGGGGCGGGGCACTGCCAGCTGTGCGGCGGGGTAAACAAAGAGAGGGGTGCGGCGGGGGCAGGGCGGCGGCTCCTCGTTCTGGACCCTTGGGGGAGCCCCGAGCCCGCTGAGCCAAAGAAGGCCGGACACATCCTGCGAGGGCACCCCCCTCCCTTTCTCCCCTGGGGCTGCCGAGAACAGCTGGAGACAGCTGTGCGGAGGGGAGGAAGGGGGCAGGCGGCCGGGACCGTCCAGAAAGGCGTGTGTGGGATTCTGAGCCACACACTGGAGACAGGAAAACATAGAGGGAGCCCCCTCAACTTATAAGGGTACGGAGACTGGACTCCTGAGAAGAGATCAGTTAGAAGGCAGCACTCCGCCGTTCGAAGACCTCAGGAGGTTTCTGGAACAGAAAGGGAGCCGATCCCAAAGGAA
This sequence comes from Bos indicus x Bos taurus, assembly GCF_003369695.1. NCBI lineage: Eukaryota > Metazoa > Chordata > Mammalia > Artiodactyla > Bovidae > Bos > Bos indicus x Bos taurus. The sequence continues at coordinate 15,980,900 of NC_040093.1, forward strand.
AAGGAGGCAGAAGGAACCTCTTTAGTCCTTTTGGGGAGAGTTACCTACTAACAGGACTCTAGTGACTTAGAAGGAACGGCCAATTTGAGGGTGCTGAGAGCAAGGTGGAGATGGAGTAGTGGAATTCTTTCCAGCACATGAGAGCCTCCGCTGTTTGAGAAGATTCTAAGATATTGTGGAATACCCGCTTCCCTCTCAGCTAAGGGATAAGGTGCCCCAGTCTTTAGATTAATGGCTGCTTGAGGGGAGCACAGTATCTGGAGTCCTCTTGGGAGAATCAGCTGATCAAGACCAACTTTGGGTTTTTCTGAAAATAGAGGAATCAGAAGTTTCTGGGGGAGGGTGTCAGCTGGGAGGGAAGGACTTGGATACCCAGCAATCAGGGATCTCTGACGGGATTCAGTTGGAAATAGAAGAAAACGGGAAACTTTTTCAGGAAGGGAATTCAGCTAGAGTAGTTATCACTGTACAGCCTTTGTAATCTGGGGTTTCCCCTGGAAGTGGGGAGGAGTAGCAGGGGGACAAAACTAGAGTTCTCTGGTGAGGGGTGCAGTTTGGGGCGATTACATCAGAAGAATGGGCGGGAACTTCACTGAAGGGGCTGGTCTCTGGAGTCTGTTGATAGCGGTGCGGAGGGGCATGGGGACTGAGGGCAGAGATTCTTGGCTCCCCTAGTTAGGGGGCTCAGGCCAGGACTACAGGGTGCTCTAAGAGGGGTCCTTAATTAAGTGGCAGGCTTAGGAAAGGCTTAACTAGGAATGAAGTTTCCAAAATAAGAAGAGTCTCTGTTGGGGGCAGCGGTCGGGGGAGGGGGCATTTCCGAGCCATCAAAGACACTGCTTTGTCTTCTCTTGTCCTGAATGTAGCCCCCCCACCCCCATCCAGCTCCCTGAGGGCTCCCACACCCAGGGCGGGCCGCTAGATGGGCACAGGCAACTCCATGTCCCACACCCCTGGAGGGTTGAGGAGCTGAGGACATCGAGGTCCTCCCGAGGTCAGCCCCCCGCCCCGCCCCTCGCAGTCCCCTCCTTGCGCCTCCAGGGGCTTGGCACCCGCCTGGGCACGGCGCCTGGCAGAGGCCCGTTGAGGCTGGGCCGGGAGGGAGTGAGGGAAAGAGGGAGGAAGGGGTGGAGAGAGGGAGTGGCAGCGGGCGGGGGCTCCGGCGAGAGATGAGCTCACGCCGGCCAGGGCTGCGTTGGCCGGGGGCCAGGCTGGGCGAGTTCTCGGCGCCAGGGGCCCCCACTCCCCACTCCAGAGGGCCTCCGGGACTGGGGGCAGGTAGGCCCAGACTCTGAGAGCCCACCCACCATCACGCCCTGGAGCCAACAGGTGGCCCACTACCCCTACCTCACCTGACTCCCCCCGCCCCCACCAGGGCTCTCCATCTCTAGAGGAGCCTGGTGCGCAGACCCTCCTGTCCCCTCTGACCCCCAGGGGGCGCCTTTCCCCCCAGACCGCCTGTTGGATTGCTCTTCCACGTGCGACCCTTGCAACTCAGGGTCTTGCAGAGACCCTCCTATGAACACCTTTCCTCTCAGCTCTCAGGATCGACTTTCCACACCCCAATCCCACTCCTCACAGGCACTTCCATCCTAGACTTTCCTAATGCCTCCCACCCAAAGAAGCAGAAACGGAAAACCGCTTCTCAAGGCCCTGGAACTTTCCCTTGGACTCTGGGGACCCCTGCTCACAGTCGCAGGATTCAGGCCCCTTTCCCCCAAGTTCCAGAGCCCCTCAATTCTGAGATTCCCCACTTTTACTCAAAGGAAAGAAAGTCAGCCCCCGTCGCCTCACATGGGACACGACAGGTCCCTGAGAACCCTCACTACTTGCAGAATCAGGACTCTCAGGATCCAACCCCAAAAGCCAGGAATTTGAGGCTCTCTTCCTCAAATAAGCTGGGGATCCCCCAGCACTCTGGCACAAGGAATCTGGGATCCCTCTTCCTGGGGACTGTCTCCCTCATCCCCAGGGATCCTCCACCTCCCCCCCGGGAACCCCTCCCTCTGGACCACCACCCCGCACTCACAGGCGCGGAAGCCGGGTCCCCCCGGGGCCGCCCCGCCGGGCGCGCCGCTGTCCACGCTGGTGGTGTTGCGGGGCGCGCAGGTCGGGGTGCAGCGGGGGCCGGTGGGCCCATGGACGCAGCTCAGGCCGCACACGGCCGGGGTGAAGCGCACGCGGAGGCGCTCTCGGGGTCGACCTAGCCCGGGCTGCGGCCGGAGCAGCGCCAGCAGCACCAATAGCGACACCCAGAGCAGCCGCGCGCCGCCCGCCATGGCTGCAGCGCCGCGCTCCGCCGCGCCGCCGCCCCAGCCCGCCCGAGGGGCCCGGCCGCGCCCGCCCGCCCGCGGGGGAGGGCGGCCGCGCCCCCGCTCAGGCCCCCCCTCCCCACCACTCCCTCCCCGGCGGCCGCGCGGGGGCGCGTGGGGCTGGGCGCGCAGCCAGAGACGCGCAGGCTGGGCGCTAGACTCGGAGCGGGGAGGGGGGCGCCCCCTCTGCTCCCGCCCCGCATCAACAAGTGAATGGGGCCCGCAGGGGAGCGGCGGGGAAGGGAACAGGTGGGGGCGGGCCGGTCCCCCCCACACCCCACCCCAGACCAAGCTGAGTGTTTAAAGAGGAAAGAGTAGTGGGGGCCGCATTTGGGGAGAAGGCTAAAGGCTGTCCCCGCCTCAGTCACAGAGACAAGGGCTTCATCTGAGTAGGCGATTGTCATGGCACATCTGGGCAGCCAGGTGGCACATCTGGGGGGTGGGAGGAGAAGGGTCGGTGCACCTGGGCACACGAAGTGACTGGGGGTCTGCCTGGTGGGCAGGACGCTGGAGGGGCCCACTTGAGGACGCAGTCACATCTGACCGGGATCCTCACACCTGGGAGGAGGAGTCAGAATGGATTAGGGGAAACGGTGGAGGAAGATGGTGGGCGGGGGTCCTCACATCTGGCGGAAGGCCCACATCTGGAAGACTTTAGGGAGGAGGGGACACATCTGGGCTGAAGGCCACAGCAGGAGGGAGACTTTTGAGGGTAGCGGAGACTAGGGGGTGTGCTAGCCCAGGGGCTGAGAGCTGGAGCAAGAGGAGATGGGGAGGAGGGTTGGGAGAGCAGTGGGAGGCCTTTGGCCCCTAGCCGCCCCGCAATTTGGGGCATTAGGTGGCCCGGCAGGCGCCAACCCGCACAATCGCTTTTGTTGTCTGGGCTAGTTCGGGCGCTCTCTGCCGGGACAGCGCCCCCCTCTTCGGCCGCGGGGAGCCCGGACGCTTGGCTTCCTGGCCCCACCCCCGCGGGTCACCGCCTCTGGCCCGCGTCTAGTCCTGTCCCGGACTCACCTCTCGCAGCCGGACGCCGGGGTCCCTAGAGGGGGCTGAGTCCTGGGGAGGGGTGCTGAGCTACAGTGGGGGACGGCTAGGCGGCGGCTGCACCGTGGGAACCAGACGGCTTTATCTGGCCCGGAACCCCCCCATCCCCCTTCACCGCCTCCCCGCCCCCCAACCCGGCGGAGGAAGGGCGGATGTTCTTACCCCGGGACTGGCCGGCAGGGGCGCGCTGTGGGGGCCTCCTTCTCAGCAATGCCCGGGTCCCCGGCCCGCGGGGCCGCCGTCGCCTCAGCAGGGCTCGGGCTTCCTGCAGCCTGGGTGGGAGGGGGCAGAGAAGAAGTTGTCACCGGGGTTAGGCTGACCCCCTCCCCCCAACTCCCGCGGCTGGAAGGGACCTCCTACATCAGGAGGTCTTCCAGTGGAGGCTCTGCATCCCCCTTCCATCTCTTTCTGGGGATCAGGCCTGGAACATTCTTTAGAGTCTAGGAAGGACAAAGTCAGTGGGAGAAACCAGGATGAGGGAGGGAGAGAGAGAGAAGACAGAGGAAAGAGACAGGTAACTAACTATGAGAGAAAGAGACAGAGGCAAAGAACCAATAGAGAGAGAGAGAGAGACACGGAGACAGAGACAGAGAGATAGAAACTGAAAGACCTAGAGACAGCCATAGGCAAGAAAAGGAGAAATAGAAACAGAGACACAAGTTAGTAGAGAGAGCAAGGAAAAGGAGACCCAGGGAGCAGGGAGATATGTGCTGGAAATGGCGGGGTTGGGAGCATCTAGCAGGAGAGGGTCACACACTCACGTCAGTGGCTGCCAGTTAAGGGACACCTGTCTCTTCCTCACGCTGGGGCTGGCGCTCTGCAGCTCTGGGGGCCCTGGAGCCAGGCAACGCTGAAGGCCTGCACACTTTTCGGGCCGGCAGCTCCGGACCCTGCAGGAGGCTTCAGAGACAGCCAGGGACTAAGTGGAAAAGGAGGCAACCGAGTTCTTCTTTCATCCAGCTCTCCAGATGGAGTGAGGGATGAGGAAGGGACCCCCAGCTCCTCTGCTTCTACCATCTTTCCCCTCCAACCTATACCCCGCCTACAAGAACCCACCTCTAAAGCAGCGGCTTCTCCTGGGCGATCGGCTTGGACAGCAGCGACAAGCAGGAGCACTATAAATAGAGGGATGGAAGTCACTCAGCCTCTAGCACTATAGAACTCCCCAAAGGACAGTGATGAGGGATAGGGAAGGGGAAGCCAAGATAAAGCTGGAGGGTGCTTGGGGTTGATATGTGACCAATCTGAGGCACTTCGCTCGATGCCTCAGTTTCCCCATCTGTACAATGGGAGGCAAATTTGTTTAGGTAAAGGTCACAGCAACTTCACGTTTATTTTCCTTCTGAAATGTTTGTGGATAAGGCATTATTGGAAAAGACATTTTAAAGTCTTTTTTGAAAAAGAGAGAGACTCAGAGGATTTCTAAGGGCACTTCCAACCCGGCTCTGGGAATCTAGAACCCCGCCCTCCCCGCACGTCCCTGTCCTGGACTCAGCCGTCATCCCGCAGTTTGCCGGCAGATGGCACCACGTCCACAGGCCTCAACCGCTGGGGAGGGAAGTCCTCTTTTGACTGTGGGTCCAGCGGGGTGCAGAGGTGGACAGGGATACAGGAGCCACAGCTCAGCACTGAGAATCCCGAAGTCTGAGTTCTAGCCCGTTCCTGCCCTTCCACGCTGTGTGTCCTGGAGCCAGAGTCTCCTGGTCTTTGGGCCTCAGTTTCCCGCCTGACCACGAGGAAGGAGTCGTTCTTCGGAGGAATCTCCGCGCCGGGAGGGTCTCCGATTCAGGCTGGCGGAGCCCTCAGCTTGGGCGCAAGTGCGTCGCAACCCAGGGGCCCCCCAGACAAATCCATTATCCCCAGGCTAAGGGGGACGAGGACCGTGGGCGCGCGCGCAGGTCAGGAGAGAGGAGCAGCGCGGGATGCTGCGAAGGGGATGTCGGCCGTATGGACTCTTTTTAGACGGGTGGGGCCCGGTAGAGAAGGGGGCGGCCCGGGTGGGAGCCTCCCTGACCCCCGATCCTGCCGTCATTCCCTCCCGCCTTTTCTCCGGGTTAACCCCTTCCCAGCCCCGCCCCCGGAGCGGCTCGGGTTACTAAACGTATTCGCAGAGACCGAGGCGGGAGCGGAGCCCGGGGCCTTTGTAACGGAGCGCTGGGCCGCAGGGCGGGGGGTGGGGATACTGGGCAGACTGTTTCCTCCGATCTCGTCACCCGTAGACAGGAAGAGTGGCTATAACTCCCAAATCTATACGAAATTCTGGATTTCTTGCCGCGAAATCACTGGTACCTCATTCAACCCCAGAATCCTCTAATTCTAGAAAACTAAAGCATCCTTAACCCTCGTGAAATCTGAGCAGCCCCCACCCCACCTCCGCACAATTTCCCACAAGCCCCTCCGCCATCAACACCAAACTCCAAGTCTTATAGGGAAAGGTCTCTATTAATTAATTCAAGCATTCCCAAACCCCAGAAAACCAGGACGTCTCAACTCCTCCTTAAAGCGCCTTGATAACCTCCCATACTCTTCCTCCTTAAGCATCCCAGAAACCTGGGGGACCCCGTCTCAGCTCGGCCCCACCCATCTATCATCCTAGGAGAACCCAAAGCCCCATCCCTATATAAACTGGGACCCTGCTCCAAATAGACTCTAGAATTCTCTGGAGCCACATCTGTCTCTACCGCACCGGCGGGGAGTCCCTCCGCCCAGAACCTCAATACACCTCGGATTCTAACCCCTACAAAACAGAGGGCCCTAATAAATCCAAGAGCTCTGGTTCTTTATCCCTATCACGAAGCAGTGGGTTCATGTTCCCCTAAATCCGAAATTCCTGGACCGCCAGACTTATTGGGTAGAGGAGGCACAAGGACGAAGGGGCCGCAGCGGGGCTTACCCGGCCGGACGGCCCGGGATCGCCGCGACCTCGACGGCCTGGCTGGTGCTGGGGCCGGCGGCGGAGGCGGCAGTGGCGGCGGCTGCAAGGAGCGGCAGCAGCAGCACCAGCAGGAGGGGGCGGCGGCCGCTGGGGCCAGGCAGCCGCATCGTGTCCGGCGTGGAGTCGCGCTCCAGGCGGCCCGTCTGTCCAGCGGGTCCGGCTCGGCGCTACCCCGCCTCCCGCCCCCGCCGGAGGCCTACTCATTTTCTCCACAATCCCAGTCGCGGGCTGCGAACTTCCCGCCAATCAGAGCCCGGTGCCACCAGGGGGCGCTGCCTACACGGCCAATCAGGAGACGACAGGGGAGGGGCTACGTGGACAGGTGCCGGGCGGGGGGCGCTGGGGCCCGGAATTTTCAGTGCCTAGAAGGGTACTGGCTCAGTGAATCCTGTCTTAAAGGAGAGGCCCCAAGTGTGGAGCTGCTGGGGCTCCTCTTAGTCGATGCGTAGGTGGTAGGCGTGAAAGCTTGCTGAGTCGCTTGAGTCGTGTCCGACTCTGTGAGACTCTATGGACTGTAGCCCGCCCGGCTCCTCTGTCCATGAGATTCTCCAGGCAACAATGCTGGAGTGGGTTGCCATGCCCTCCTCCAGGGGATCTTCCCTACCCAGGGATAGAACCTGCGTCTCCTGCATCTCCTGGTTTGCAGGCAGATTCTTTACCGCTGAGCCACCTAGGAAGCCCGGTTCCCCTAAATTAGACTCCCTCTGGAAGACCTCATCTCTCGGCTCACAGTCCTGGGAGAAATCCATCAGAATTTGCTCCCCGACGGGGGTAGATTCCGGAAGAACCCACGAGTGCCCAGTTCTTACGCGAGAGACTCAGGATTCCGGGGGCTAATTCTAATGCTGCACCAAGCTCCAGGTCCCGACCCCCGGACGGTACCCGGACTCTACACCCTCCCACAGGATTGGCCCCTTCTCAAGGCCCTGTGTTTCAGGGGTTCCAGGCTTGACAAACAATAGCTTGTTCCTAGGAAAGTTGTAGCCTCTGCCTCTCACAGGACCATGGCTGGGCCCCTAATTCACAGACTCTGCTTCCCTTCCAGAGGGCTCCCCCGGCTCTGCTCCCCTACTTGCACCCCTCTTCACTCCACCCCCCCACCTCCAGAGGGTACCACACCCACTTCCCTGACTGAATTTTTAAAAGCTGAGAGCCCATTCCCAGAATTGCAGACTTTTTCTCCTTAAAGAATTCTAGTCCTGGGACTTCCCTGGTGGCTCAGTGGTAAAGAATTTGCCTGCCAAAGCAGGAGACACGGATTTGATCCCTGATCCAGGAAAATCCTACATGCCTCGGAGCAGCGAAGCCTGTGCACCACAACTATTAAGCCTGTGCTCTAGAGTTCGGGAACTGCAGCTACTGAGTCCATATGCAGCAACTACTGAAGGTTGCATGCTATAGACCCCTGCCTCACTAGAGAAAAGCCCATGCAGCAATGAAGACCCAGCACAGTCAAAACTAAATAAAATTAAAAGAAGAAAAAAAAAAAAAAAGAATTCCAGTCCCCTCCCTTCCTAGGGACATCTACCACTGGGAGCACCAAGCCACAAGGGGCCTTAGTCCCCACCTGCTCCCACTTTAGTGGGTTTAGGGCTCCAAGCCCTGCTCACAACCGTCCAACTCAGAGGGTCTCAAGCCCAGCCCAGTCCTTTCATTATAAATTCAAGGCTCCACTTTTCTTGGAATTAAAAACCCTCTCTTCTCCCAAAGGCATCAGCGCTTTAGAGCCTGAACCCCAGTTCCCCATCCCTTCTCCTCTGAGTTTCAGACCAAATCCTTTCCCACAAGAATTAGGCTGAGGCCCCACACTTAGGGTGCCAAACCCTACCCACTTCTTGTTGCCCCTCCAGGGGTTCCAAACCCTAAGGTTTCCAGGTCTGTAGCCTTAGCCCCACCCTGAGTAGATCCCAGGCTCCACCCACACAGGGTACCAGGCCTGACCAAAGGGCTGACCCCAGGCTAAGAACAGCAATCAATTCAGCTTCGACCTCATCCCCGACTCCTGCTCCTTCTTCCAGGGGGTGTGCAAGGGGGACAGGGGGTCTCTTCACCCTCCCTCCTTACCTTGAGGCATACGGGCTGACTCACACAGACACATGCACCCGTCACCACCACCCACAGTCTCCACCCAACACTGCCACCCATAAGTCTGGGCTCACACACTGTCCAGGACACACAGCCTCTTGGAGCAGGAATGATGGCACTCAGGCCCCATTCAGGGACGTCCGTGGGCTGTCCCTGCTCAATGATGGAGTGCCCGGCTCTGCCCACTGAATGTGCTGTGAGCTGTGTCCCTGTCTTCGTGTGGCTCCCATGATCCCTGCTGACATGGCCCTGCAGGACGATGTGGCCCTGCTCCCATTGCCCCCCTCCCCATCTCCTACCCTGTAGCTGGAGCATTTGCTGGGGGCGCTGCCGAAATTTCTCCCTTCTGCTTGGGATTCAGGGCATCTTCAATGCTCGTTGCTAGGCAACAGCCTCTGGCTCACCACTGCAACTTCCGGGGATGGCTTTGGCTTCCCCTCCCCCCAGAATTTGGAGTTCCCAGCTCCCAGTCCCTCCCTATCAGTGCTACTACCCCCCCCAGGGTTGTTTCTATGTCACTCCCAGATCCTGATCTGATCTCAATCCTTCAGAATCTCTCAGAGTTCTAGAGTCCTGGCCTTCCAGAAGCTTCCTCCATTGTATGTGCTCACACATAGGGTTTTACCTTGGTATGAAAAACAAAAACAAACAAATCTCTTTAGTATTCTAGATTTTCTGACATTCTCACCCTCAGTTCTAGGATCACTAGTATCCCAAAACAGTATTCTGGATTCCCTGGCATGGAAAAAACTCTCTCAATATTCCAGCTCTATGAGCATCACAAAATACCCGCATATTCTAGAGCACAGACATTTCAGAACACTCATGTTTTAGACTCACTCATCTTTTAGGGCTCATGTTCTAGATTCTCTGGCAATCCAGAGCCCATTGATATTATGGATTTCTTAGAATGCAAAGCAATCCTCTAGTGATCTAGAAGGGTTGACATTCCAGAACACTGCTATGCTCTAGATTTCCTAGTAATCCAGATTCTTTTCTATGTCCTACAATTCTCAGCATTCTAGAATCTCTGGCTTGTAAAACATTCCTACTGGGATAGGCATTCTAGAACACTCTTCAGTTCTAGAATCATCAAATTTCCAGGTTGTTTTTCAGAAACTTCTGCAGTGTGGATTCTTTGATAGGCAGGGGAGAAGCCTAATATTGTTCATGCACTAACACTATAGAATATTCCTGTGTTCTAGATCGCCTAACATTCTGCCAAGTTACAGAAGTTCTGGCATCCCAGAAACCCTGGACTTCTAGAACTAGCACACTCTAAAATCCCTTGTTCTTAGTTGACCTACTTTCTCTTTTTTTCATTGACCCAAGGAAAAGATGCAGAAAACTTTCCTGAGGAGCTGCCAGAGGAATAGGTATTATCTGGAGGAAAACCTCAAGGATGTCAGGCTGGGGCAAGCTGATGCCATCCTATACACCTTCTCTGTTGTGAGCAAGAGAGGGGTAAAGACTGGGCAGCCGGAGATGTGGAGGGGCAAGGTGTTTGCAGTAGTGAGGTTTGGGGCACAAATGTCACCTAGCCGACAGCTGTGTTTCTGCCAGCCTGTACCTATTCATCCCTGTTTGTGGTAATAGTATCCTGATTCACCTTTAAGGAGCTCTTCCTTCACTCTGTCAGCATGGGGCTGACCTCACTGCCTGGCTTGTGAGGGTACATGATCCCTGGAAAGACACAATGATTGCTTCAGGAATGGCCAGCCCATTCAGTTTAAGCCAGTGAGGATCAATACTGTGATTCTGCTGCTACAAAGAGACATGACTCTTGTCATGTATGGATATGAGAGCTGGATCATAACGAAGGTTGAGTGCTGCAGAATTGATGCTTTTGAACTGTGGTGCTGGAGAAGACTCTTGAGAGTCCCTTGGACAGCAAGGAGATCAAACCAGTCAATCTTAAAGGAAATCAACCCTGAATACTCATTGGAAGGACTGATGCTGAAGCTGAAACTCCAATACTTTGGCCACTTGATGTGAACAGCTGACTCATTGGAAAAGACCTGGATGCTGGCCAAGATTGAAGACAGAAGGAGAAGAGGGTGACAGAGGATGAGATGGTTGGATAGCATCACGGATTCAATCGACATGAGCTTGGGCAAACTCTGGGAGATGGTGAGGGACAGGGAAGCCTGGTGTGCTACAGTCCATGGGATCATGAAGAGCTGGACATGGCTTGGAGACTGAACAACAACAGAGACAAAAAGTTGCTAAGGAGCTATGTGGAGTCATCTTGGCACAGAGCGCGGAAAACCTGACTGAGAATGATCTCAGAGGAGAAGAAAGCCAAAGGATGGAGAGACATTCCGGATGAGTATTTGAGCCCTGGATCCAGCCATGCCTGAAGCCAGAGTGTAAACGAATTCCCCTTCTTCACTTAAACTGAGAGAGACAGATGTCCCTGAATCTACAGCCAGGGACCTGATGGGGTACTGCATCTCTCTCACCCTTTCCCTGCTGCTGCTGTTGCTGCTGCTAAGTCGCTTCAGTCGTGTCCGACTCTGTGCGACCCCAAAGATGGCAGCCCACCAGGCTCCCCCGTCCTTGGGATTCTCCAGGCAAGAACACTGGAGTGGGTTGCCATTTCTTTCTCCAATACATCAAAGTGAAAAGTGAAAGTGAAGTCGCTCAGTCATGTCCAACTCTTAGCGACCCCATGGACTGCAGCCCACCAGGCTCCTCTGTCCATGGGATTCTCCAGGCAAGAGTACTGGAGTGGGCTGCCATTGCCCTCTCTGCACCCTTTCCCTAGGGGTCCCCAAACCCTCTAAGAATGTACCCAAAGCATTGGCAGTGAGAACTTTATTAAGGAAGGGTGACTTTGGCTCCAGACAAGGGAGATGGTGGCGGGGGGCGGGGTGGGGGGGGGTGTCTCGTAACAGTAGGAGGCCCTGGCCCTCAACCCAGGGCTCTGACAGAAAGCGAGGGAGGCACCTGAGTTCCCCAGGACCTGGATATCCCAAGGCACCATGGCAGCTGTGTTCAGAAGGAAGTTTCATTGAGCTTCGTCTTGGGGGGTACGAGGGGTGCTCCGAGACCCGAGGAGGGCCGGGGGGCTGGTGTTGGTGGCCGCCGGGGCTCCGGTCCGCTCCGCACCAGTTCCTGGCAGCGCTCCACAAAGCTGCCTCCCCCGCGGCGCCGGGCCTCGGCCTGTGGGGGGCTTGGGCTCCCCCGACGGCTGGACAGGGAGGTGTTGCTGAAGGCTGAGTGGAGACTGAGGAGGTGATGAGGGTCAATGAAGGGCGTCAGGATGGAGCTGGGTCCCCCTCCCATAAGGCCACCATGTTCTGCCCTCTCCCCCATTGGTCATGCCTACCTGGTGAGAGAGGTCCGAGGTGAAGGGCTGGGGAGAGAGCCCCTGGAGGAAGCCAGCGGGGCTAGGTCACACTGCTCCAGCTGTTCCATCAGCTCTTCCTCTGTCAGGCCCCCTGCTGGGGGGCAAGGAAGCAGGGTCAGGAGCAAGACAGGGGTCATAGGCCAAGGGACAGAGGTCATGTGCAAAGACTGAGGTCGGGATAGGAAAAAAGGTGCAGAGGTCAAGGAACAAGGGTCAGAAGCTAAGAGAGACAGGTTAGAAAGCAAGGGCAGGGGGGCTTCCCTGGTGGCTCGGTAATAAAAAATCCACCTGCCAACGCAGGAGACACAGGTTCGAACCGTGTTCTGGGAAGATCCCACATGCCACGGAGCAACTAAGCCCCTGCACCACAACTATTTAGCCTGTGCTCTAGAGCCCAAGAGGCTCAACAGCTGAAACCAGTAAACCCTGTGCTCTCCAACAAGAGAAGTCACTGCGATGAGAAGCCCGAGCACCGCAGCTGGAGAGCAGGCCCTGCTCATCGAAACTAGAGAAAGCCTGCTCGAAGCAACGAAGACCAAGCACAGCCGAAACTAACTAACTAAATAAAATTATATTTAAAAAGCAAGGGTAAGGAGGGGTTGAGGGTAAGGGGTCAGAAGGTCAGGGCTTGGGGAGGGCAGTCATGGCGAAGAAGGTTGTGGAGAGGGGTTCAGGGTGAGTCTGTGTGGTGGGAGTACCAGGGGCCTGGCCGAGGCCATCCATGGCGGTGGTCAGGTCCCACATGGCCAGGCTGCCGTTGGCCTGGCCGGTGAGCAGGTAGCGCCGGGGCCGGGAGCCAAGCCTCCGGGAGCCCTCACACTCCAGCACCGTGAAGGCGGTGGTGGGTGAGCCGTCCACGGAGCGCACGGAGCACACCCTGAGAGGGGAGGGCGCAGGGGTACCTTGGTCACGCCAGAGCCTGGCCTCCTCCCTCTTCTTGTCCTTTACCCTTCCCGGGCCTCAGTCCCCACCATTATGACTTCCCTTCCTGCCTCTCCAATGACCACCCAAGCTTCTCCATCACTCCCAGATCTTGGGTTCCAGCCCTGCGGGTCCAGTGCCCTCATGGATGTCCCCAGCCCCACACACCCATCATGGTACTTAAATGGGACTCTCCCCAGACCTGTTGCCCTCCCTGCTCCTGATCCAGGAGAATGGTGCTCCCTCACTTGCCAGCATTACCCACGGTGGGTCCACTCAGCCTTCTGCCTCTCTCCCTGGACCCCTTCCCCCATCCCCATCTGGCCCTGGTCAAGCCCTGCCCTCTCCGGCCAGCCATCTGTCCCAGCCTCCTCCCTGGGCTCTTGGCCTCCTCTCTTCCAACCTCCAATCCATCCCCCTGAGCACAGCCTTGGCTCCCAGAACACGCAGGACAGTCTTGTTTCTTCCATACTACTGGCAAGGCTCCGCCCCGCTACAGCCTCAACGCTTACCTCCAGTTCTGTGCTCCAGCCCCCAGAGACTGCAAGCACGTCTCTGGTTACCCTCTTTGGCCATTCCAGCCTTGGCACATGCTGCCCATTCAGCCAGGCACAGCTATCCCCTCCCTCCTTTCTTCTCTTTGCTCCTATTTATCCTCAAGGTCTTTGTTCAGAGGCTCCTCTTCAAGAGACCCCTGTTCTCAGGCTGACGCAAGCACTGCCTCTGGGTTCTCATGGTTTCCCATCCTTCCCCCATCCCAGCCCTCACTGCCCCCAGCCCCCATCCAGGCCACAACTACACAGGTACCTGGGGTTGTTCCAGCTTCACTCTCATTCACACCTGTCACACCTTTGATACCCTCAGGCCCTACACCTAGGGCCAGGCTTGCGCTCCTTCCCAGCCTCAGCTCCTGCTGTGCCCCGTTGGCTGAGATGCCCTTCTGACCTCTGTGACCCAGCTGACATCCTGCCTTCTGCTCTGACCACCCTCCCTGTTTGATGGGATGGTCCTCACCGCTGGCCAGTGGAGGAAAGACGCACGAACAGCTGGCTGGCACTTGGTACCACCTTCTGAATGAACACTTGCTGGTCATCTCGCTCACCGTAGGGGCCTGGGCCAGGTAGAGGGGGGCTGTCAGGGCCAGCTGGGGTCTCTGGGACCTCCAGACCCTAAGACTCTGCCCCTTTCCCCACAGTTGAATCTCCCAACCCAGGACTAGGTCTCCATCCCCAGGATGCTGGAGCTGGGCAAGGTCAGAGAGGGTCGAGGGTCAGCAATAGTCAGTGGAATTCAGGCACATCCAGGGGAGTATCCTGGATCGGCAGGGATCGGTGGGGGTAACAGAATCCAAGCGGGGCAGCTGGGAGTAATTGGCGGTCAGGAGGGGTCAGGTGGTGGTCAGTGGAGGTCAACTCCATCATTTGGGTGGGTCAAGAGGGGCCTTCAGGGGTGAGGAAAGGGATCAGTGGAGGCAGGTGGAGGTCATGCAGGGTCTGTGGGGGTGGGGGCCCAGGGGCTAGGAGGCACCAATGTCATTGCCAGCACTGCAGCCACCATGCCCGTCGGCCGACTCCAATGCCAGGATCTTGAACGAAGCCAGAGGAGTGGAGCCAGGCTGGGTGGAAATCATGCCGCGGAAGCGAGTCACGGACCATGTCCGCACGTGGTTGCTGTCGGCACAAACTGGGGAGCCAGAAGGCAGCAGCAGGTCAGGCCTGGCGGGGGAATGGCCACTGCCTGAGCTTCTTGAGCCCCGAGATGACCTCCTTTCCAAGGTGTCAGGATCCCGGCCCCCTCTGAATTCTTCCCTTTCTTCATCCTCTCTTCCCCAGAATTCTAAAGTTACCAACCCTGTTGGCTCTGCCTCCAAGTCATTCCAGAGGCTGATCTTGCCTTTCCCTGCCCACTGACCCCAACCCCCCCACCACGGTCCTGTCTGCCTCATCTTCTGCCTGGACCATCACAACAGCCTCCACCCTGGCCTTCCTGCCCCCTAGTCTGTCCCCATGTTCAGTCAGAGGGACCCTGTGAGCACTTGCATCAGGCCACAGCCCTCCTCTGCTGGGAGCCCTCCTGCGGTGCCATCTCACTCAGGCTTAAGGACCAAGTCTTCTCCGGGGTTACAAGGTCCCCCGACCTACCCCATCAGCCCCCACCCTCTTCCTCCCCCACTCTACTCTGGGCTTCCTTCGGTATGTCAGTTGTCCTCCCGTTTGACAGCCTTCGCAGTGCCTGTTCCCTTTGCCGGGAATGCTTGTCCCCATTGATCTGCGCTGCTCATTGCTGTTCAAAGTGCCTTCATCAGGAACCACGTACTCTCATGACCCTGGTGCTCTCTAGTCTCTCACACAGCCTTGTTTTTATTCACGGCCCCCATCATTGTCAGATAGTGATTTAGATTTGTATTGATTTATCATCTGCTGCCCCAACTAGGGGGCTTCCCTGGTGGCTTAGAGGGTAAAGCATCTGCCTGCAACGCGGGAGACCTGGGTTCAATCCCTGGGTCAGGAAGATCCCCTGGAGAAGGAAATGGCAACCCACTCCAGTACTCTTGCCTGTCAGCTCCAAGGGTAGGGACTTGGCCTGTCTTGCTTATCACAGTATCCCGTGCGGGAAAATGGTGAAATTGATGAATTCTCCCCTCTCCTGGCAATTCACTCTGCCCCAGACTGCTCCCCTTCACGGAATTCTCTGGAGGCCACTCCCCACACCATGCCCCTCCCCAGTGGAGACCCTCATCCGCCTGGCCTTACGGTCCCAGCGGAGCCATCCCTCTTGCAGGGAGAAAGATGCCCGGGGCAGCTGGATGAGACTCACCCGAGATGAGGTGCTTCTCCGAGAGCATGATCTTGGTGACAGGGCTGCGGTGCACGGTGAAGGTCTGGAAGAGCTGAGGCCCCGAGCCCACTGTCTCGGGGTGCTGCACGATGACCCGCACACCCCCTGAGCTGGTCCCGTAGGCGATCTCAATCCAGTTTCCACTGTCGCCTGGTGAGGAGCCAGGGAGGAAGAAAGGGACGGGGTCACAGACAGACAGAAACTGGGGCAGAGAGAAAGAGTCAGCAAGGAACAGACACGGAGTCAGAAAGTAAAGAGGAGGGGAGAGAACAAGGAGGCAAGACATGGGAAACGGAAGAGAGAGGGACGGAGCAGACAAAGAGAACCAGAGACAGAAATGAAGACACAGAGACAGAGCTAAGAGGAGTGGGGGGAGAGAGAGAGAAACAGAGAAAGACGTAGAAACAGGGAGGGTTATAGAGACAGAGGCTGACAGAGAGAAAGACGGAATTTGAGGAAAACAGAGAAACATGGAAAGGGACATACAGACAGATAGCAGTGAGAATCCCCTGGCATAATTCAGTGGTTAGGACTCAGCACTTTCACTACCGTGGCCAGGGTTCCATCCCTGGTCAGGGAACTAAGATCCTACAAGCTGCACAGTGGGGAAAAACGGAAAAAGAAAAAAACGACAGCAAGACAAGAAAATGCAACCCTGTGTGCCTGAGGGACTCCTCCCCCATTGCCAACTTTCCACAGGGGAAAAGGTATGTTGTAATGTTACAGACTTAATGGGCCATCTTAAAGAATGTGGGTAAAAGGTGGTTTTAATATTTTGTGCAAGAGTTAAAAGCAATGAATTCAGGTGATGCGTAGCAACATGGACGGACATTTAATTTAAGGCAGGATAAGTGAAGTGAAAATCGCTCAGTCGTGTCCGACTCTTTGCGACCCCATGGACTATACAGTCCATGGAAATCTCCAGGCCAGAATACTGGAGTGGGTAGCCTTTCCCTTCTCTAGGGGATCTTCCCAATCCAGGGATTGAACCCAGGTCTCCCACATTGCAGGCAGATTCTTTACCAGCTGAGCCACAAGGGAAGCTTAGGCAGGATGGATCAAAGTAAAATATATAAACTGAGATATATACTCAATACTGTTTATGCAAATTCAAAAACATGTCCATAATACGTGCTTTTTAAGGGCACATACAAATGAAAAGCTAAATGTTAAACACGCATGACAGAACAGTGGCATGTGGTGAGGAGAAAAGGAGTAAGTCAATGAAATAAGAAAAGGGCCCTTGGGAACTCCCTGGCAGTCCAGTGGTTGGGGCTCCGCATGCTCACTGCCAAGGACCTGGGTTTGATCCCTGGCAGGGAATTAAGATCCCACAAATTGTGAGGCATGGCCAAAAATAAGTAAATAAAGTTTAAAAAGAAAGAAAGAAAGGGGATTTATGTGATGGCTGTGAAGTTAAATGTATTATTAGTTTACTACTGCTAGAAAAAATGTACTACTGTGACCTCTACCTCACACCACACACCAAAGTTAATCTGAAATGGAACAGGGACCTATGCGTAAAAGCGAAATATGCAAAGCTTCTAGAAGAAAATATAGGAAATAAGTCTTTGCAATCTGCAGGTAGGCAAAGACATCTTAAGCTCCAGAAAGCACTAACCATAAAATAAAATTAATCATTATGCAAAGTGAAAAAGCCAGACACAAAAAGCCACATGCTGTATGATTTCCTTTACACGAAACATCTAGAACAGGCAGATCCACAGAGACAGAAAGCGGGTTAGAGGTGCCCAGGGGCAGTCAGCAGGGAGGACAGGTGTGACTGCCGACGAGCGTGGGGTTTCTCTTTCGGTGCTGAGAACGTGCTGGAGTTAGATAGTGGTGATGGTGGCACAGCTTTGTGAATCTGCTAAAAAAATCACTGAATTGTGGACTTTATGGGGTAGAGATTGTATCTCAATAAAAAGAAATAAAAAATCAATCTATTTCTCTGCATTTGCGATCAAGAAAACAAAACACAAAGACTGCTCCAAGTGAGAGAACTCAGCTTCACCCCGTGTAAGACACACATCCTCTTTGTGTTTGTTTATTTAGGATATTTTTTTTTTGAGGGGGGGAGTACAGTTTGGCCACAACCTGAGGCTAATGGAATTTTAGTTCCCTGACCAGGACTTGAACCCAGACCCTCCGCAGTGAGGGCATGGAGTCCTAACGGCTGGACGGCTAGGGAGTTCTCGAGTCACACATCCTCTTTGTTTTAGTAGCGCGCAAGCATCACGCCCCGATCACAGAGATGGGAAAGAAACACCAAGAAGAACTACAAGAGGCCAGCTTTGCCGTTGGCGGAGAAGCCTGCCATGGCTAGCACCTAGCACAGTGCTTACATGTAAGTGGTGCTCAGTAACTGTGGAATGACTGAATGGGTTGAATCTATCTCCTTCTCAATATATCTCACTGGCCCATGCTACGCAAGTGTCAAGTGGTAGGGAGACTGCTGTGGGCTGGGGCTGGGGCTGGGGCTGGCTGCTCGTGGCAGAGGGGCAAGGCTGAGCCATAGCTTACTGGTCTTGGGGGTGAGGTAGACGCTCAGGGCTGTGACCCCGTCCTCTGCCGGGTCCCGGTAGAGCTCGCTGACCAGAAGGTCGTTGTCCTTCATGCGTAGGGGGAATTTCTGCACATCTGGCGGCGGCGGGGGTGGGGGGGACACGGAGGATAAGTGGGTCGGCTCAAGGTAGCCCAGCCTTTCCCCTCCTCTCCCACCTCCGAGGGGAGGCTCTTGGATAGCTGGGGTGCTGGCCACTGCTCACCCACATAGTAGATGGAGCCGTTGTTGCAGCCCAGGAGCAGGAAGGAGCCTGCAGCGTCGTAACTGGTGATGGGTTGCACCTCCTGGACCTGGGGGCAGGGAAGGCTGTGGCCAGGGTGACCCTCCCTGCGGCGCCCCTCCCGGCAGGCCTTCGCCTCTCCGCTCCAGCACCACCCACCAGGCAGGGCTTCTAGGCTCCCTCCTCCCCAGCCTTGCCTGGTCCGGGTCTGCACCCTTGACGTCTGTCTCTGAACGACTCTTGCTGGCGCTATTTCTTAGTCTCTCCTTGACTTTGTACTTCTGACATCCCAACTTTCTTTTTTTTTTTTTTTGGTCAGGCTGTGCAGCTTGCAGGATCGTAGTTCCCCAACCAGGGATTGAACTTGGACCACAGCACTGAAAGCACAGTCCTAACCTCTGGACCGCCAGGGAATTCCCCGACATTTCTTTTTTGTTTGGTTGTTTTCTTTTATTTATTATCCCTGAGATTTCTTTATTCATCTCCATCTACCTCCCTGTGGTGCCTTCATCTACCACAATCATTTAGTCTAGGTCTCTCTCCATCCACCCTCTTTCTCGCTCTCTCTCTTGCCTCTGACTTCCTGTTTCTATTTATTTCTCTCCATTTCTGTTTCTTTCTCTCTCCTTTCTTTGCTTGTCCATCTCTCTCACCCAAACTTACACTTTAGAAAACAACGCTGTAGGTGTATATATATGTTGTACACACACACACACACACACACATATTTTACATGATGGACAGAGCCTGGGGTGAGTGCAAAGAGAATGACAGACGTTTGCACATATGTCTTGGTTTCAGCCTCCTACACCATCTCCCCTTACCTGCTTGGCCGCCCCAGTGCCTGGAGATCCCTCTCTTCCTTTCCAAAGCCACCCATCCTTCATGTCAGCTCAGCAGCCCCAGATCCTCATTAGGCCTTTATCATACCCCACCTCACCCTGACACTGCATCTGGCCCACTACCAGATTCTTTGGTTCTTTCCCGGTCAGGTGGGCCAGAAAGCAACGCCTCCTTGGGTCTGGCTGGTCTGGACACCTGGGAAGGAGGCAGCCAGGCTGGCCAGCTCCCTGACCTGCCAGTGCTTGGTGACAGCGTTCCACACGCCGATACGCCCTGTGTGGCTTGTGGCGATGAGCTGGTTCCCAACGAAGAACAAGGCTTCCACAGGCACCCCCAGGTGGAAGACTCCTGCAGAGGGTGAGAAGGGCTTGGCCAGGACCCCCTCTCACAGCGGGATAAGTGGGGTGGCAGGGAGAACTCCGAGGGCCAGAGGATTCAATTCAGTCATAGAGTCTTTACAGACTAGAGGATTCCAGCAGGAATTACAGAGGATTATGATGGGCTGGATTCTTGCTGGGGTGTGGGACTCTAACGGGGTGTGGAATTCAGCTGAGATTTTCAACAAAGGCAAAAAACCCTATGGGTGGCAGGGTATTCTCACGAGGATTAAGATTGGTCAGGGAACAGATTAGTCTAAGGAGTCAGATTTCTTCTAATGGGAACAGATTCTAACAGGTTTGGGGATTCTACTGGCATGGAGAATTCGACCAAAGCAAAGAGATCTAACAGGGCCGTGAATTTTGACATAGGAGAGAACTGTATGTGGGTGGATTTTTCCACCAGACCAAAGAATGCTAATGGGATACAGAATTTCAAAGGGTTGGCACATTGTAACAACACGAAGTCTTATAGGTATGAGAATTGTGTAGGGTGGCTGTTTTAACAAGCCACAGGTTGGAGCAGAATTATAAAGGGTGAAAGGGTTCTAGAAAAAGCCTGGGGCCATAACTATCTCAGAAAGAAAGTGAAAGTGTTGGTCGTTCAGTTGTGCCCAACTCTTTGGGACCCCATGGATTGCAGCCCACCAGGCTCCTCTGTTCATGAAATTCTCCAGGCAAGAATACTGGAATGGGTTGCCCTTCCCTTCTCTGGGGGATCTTCCTGACCCAAGGATCGAATCTGGGTCTCCTGCATTGCAGGCAGATTCTTTACCGCTGAGCCACCAGGGAAGCCCAAGCTCCCTCTCTTACCTATCTCAGAGCCACCGCCTTCTGGCTGCAGAGCCCACAGCAGGATCTCGCTGCCTGTGGCTACTGCCACCATCTTGTCATGCTCTCCCAAGGCCCCACCAAGCACCCGGGCTGTGAGTGCCAGGCGCTCAATGGGCCAGTCCAGGCGGGGACTGGAGAATACCAGCTGCCAGCCGGAGGCTTCCTTCAGCCTGGAGGATTGGGGGACATCATCAACCTTCACCCTAAGCATCCCCTACCCGCATCAACGGGGCTCAAGGCCACCTCCCACTACCCTCTCTGAGCACCTATAGCAGACAAGAAACTGGGTATAGGCCACGGCGATCCAGTTGTGGTGTCCGCACACCAGGCGCACCATCCCCGGCTCCTCGGGTAGCCCTTAGGGGGAAAGGCAGGGATCAGGGCAGGGTCACAGGGCCCATTGGCTACCCCGATCTCCCATGAGACAGAAATGTACCTGATGGGGAGGGAGGGGATTTCTCATCCAGCATTCGGCCCAGCAGCCCTGCATTGCCCAGGTTGGGGGGCATCGTGTTGCTCCGTCGGACAGGGGCTGGGCGACCCCCTGCTTGCTGGGGCCCCACCAGGCTGTGCCGGTTCCGCCGCTTCACCGGGAACACTATGGCAGAAAGAAGGGGCAGAGCAACAATAGTTGTAATAACTGTAAAAACTGTCACAGAGCAAACACTTGAAATGTGCCAGATACTGATTTTCCCACACAGGTAGCATCGTCTCCTAGAGAAAAGATTTTTGGTGGTGCAGGGACATGGCATTAAGTGACACTGAATCACATTGAGCTGCTCCCTTATCAGTTCCTTTGAGCCCATCACAAAGAATCAGTTTGGGGCTGCGATGATAATGAAACCCCTTCAATATATGTTAATCTTTCTTTTTAAGAAATGGAAGCCTGTTCCCTTGGCAGGCAACAGCATCTACCCAGAGTTTAATTACACTGTTATGTTTAAGGGTTATTTCATGTCCACTTATTTATGGCATAAATGGCAGTGATATAAAGCTTCTATTTATAATGATAATAAAAAAATACAGAATCAAACTAAGCTAAGAGAACAGTAGGTCTTCATATTTGGCAAACTTCATGAAGGTGACAGGTACTGACTGAAGTTAGGGAAATAAACTCATAAATTGAACTCCCCAACGCTGTTCCTTCTACCAATCAGCAAAGCATAGTAGACTACAGTTTCCAATAACCACTGGGGCATATTTTCCATGACCAGTGGGCTGGCTGCTCCCTGGGGATTACAGTCAATAACTCTCCTTTAATATTTCTCCCCTCCATGCAAAGGACAACAGTTCTCCCTAAGACTCTCTACAAGGAAATCAAAACTGGACTACAACTTCCATCAGGCTCCAAGGCAAGCTGGAGCCTCAAGGGGACTAGATTGGCCCATTGCCTCATTGGAAATGCAGTTTCCTACTTCCTTCCCAAGCATTAGTCAAAGCATCTGATGTAGAACTACAACTCCCATAGTGTCTCAGGGATCACAGCTGAGGCAAGCAAGGGCTGCAGCCTTATGGGAAATGTAGTCTTTAATCCCCCACCCTCCATTCCCACCCTGTATTCCTTAATAGTTCCCACCTGGTGGAGGCAGGTAACCAGTAAAGAGGACGTTTCCACAAGAAGATCGATCCAACTCTTCAAGAAGCTGTAGACGACGAACTGAGGCAGAAGGACTCACAGGCTGGGACTTGGAGAAGGCTGAGGTAACCTTTCCCCCTCCCCCATCTCCTCCACAGAATACCACCACTCCCCTGAGACTCAGGACCACCGAATCCAGTGTTCTCAGCTCTAACCCCACCTTCTTTCAGAAGTGAGGAGAAAGAGGGAGTATCATTAGAGGGCTGGTTTTCTATGAGGATGCTAAGGGGGTGGGCCCACTTACCCAGAGGAGTCAGCCCATAGAACTGGGCTTCATGGAGGAGACTGGAACCGTGGACACCCCTGGGTAGTAGAATTGACTAGGTGTCAGGGTCTGGGGAGTGGGAGTGGGCAGAGAATTCTGAGGACCAAGTTTTTGAAACTGCACAGAGAATCTCAAGAGATAGCAAATGTGGATGGTATCAAGATTCTAAAGAAGAAATTATCTGGGTGGTGAAAGTGTGTGTGTGTGTGTGTGTGTGTGTGTGTGTGTGTGTGTGTTGGGGAGGGATATTCTAAAGAACTTAAGTGAACATTCTGAGGGGAAGAAGAGACTTCTAAACTGCACAGAGAATCTCAAGAGATAGCAAATGTGGATGGTATCAAGATTCTAAAGAAGAAATTATCTGGGTGGTGAAAGTGTGTGTGTGTGTGTGTGTGTGTGTGTGTGTGTGTGTTGGGGAGGGATATTCTAAAGAACTTAAGTGAACATTCTGAGGGAAGAAGAGACTTCTCAAGGGGTAAAGACGTGGGGGACTCCCCATTATCTTCCATGCCCACCTAGGGTCCAACTCTTTGGTGCGCAGGAAGTTGAGGATGGGAGCGAAGACGGTGGGGTCCCTGTCGATGAAGATCTGCGGGGAAGGGAGACAGAGAATAGATGGGGCAAAGAGCGGGGCTGAGTGGGGCTCCTGTCCCTCCTCCTACCAGCCGCCCCGTTTCAGCTCTACTCACGGCTCCGGTCTCATCTTTCAGTGTCGAGATGCGTCCGCTTAGAAGACTGCAGGGAGGGGACGCAGAGCAGGTGTCACGGGCCGGAGTGTGTGTGAGGGGAGATGAGATCTCCCCATACCCAACCCTCCCGTCCCCCACGCTAAACTCGCTTCCCCAATCACCTGGAGAAGAAGGAGTCTGGGATCCAGGTGAGAGTCTGGCGAGAGGTACTGAATCTGTGCGGGGACGGGGAGCGGACGCGAGATGACGGAGGATGAAGAACGCGGCCCCCAGTCTCAGCACCGGGTGAGTTTCTCTCCCTCCCCCAGCATCCATCCAGGCTCCCGCGCCTCCAGCAGGGGGCGGAGCAATCCTTGATGGACAGAATTCCCCCCGCGGGAGAGGCGGGTACTCCCAGCCGGGTCCCCGGCCCCGAGAGTAATGACTCAAGAAACTCTTACACTCACCTCTTGCCTCCCACATTCAGATGAATCACCTCTCCGGGAGGCCCCCGACCTGGGACCCCGTCGACTGCAGGGGCCGCGGCCGCCATGGCCCCCGGGCTAGCCGGCCGGCCTGCACCCGCTTCCGGGTGTGTATCCCGCCCCCGCCCCCACCGCGTGCTCATTGGGCTTCAGACTCCCAGAGCAGCTGGCGATTGGGCAAAACGCTCGCCCATCGCGGTTCACTTCTCCGCCTCCTTAAAGGGTCCCGCCTTTCCTGTCCTGGACGGGGCGGACCGAGCGGCTCCTTTGGGGAAGTTTAGTTACCACGGGTAGCAGACCGTTCCTCATCCCTCTGGGATTCCCAGTTTAGGAGTGGCATCTAGGTGCTTAATCGGGAACACGAGTTTAGACCTCGAAACTAGTCCACACCAAGAGGGACATCTAAATGTCCTCCGTAAGACAGTTTCTCCCTGTCGCTCCACCTAATCCTCCTGGGCGCAGCCCATGAAACGCGAAGAAACCAGCATAGACCGTCAAAGCCAAAAGATTTATTATAGGTACATAGAGTGTGCGCCTGCCACACCTCTCCTCACCCCTGGACCCCGGCGGCTTCTCCAGGTGGCCATGGGGGCTGCCCACAACCCAGTTCCCCCGCTCCCCAGGAAGGTGCTCCAGCCAGAAGCATGCAGGGGGGAGGGCTTCCCCTCGCCCCTCCCCTCACGATGTCGTATTTACAACTGGAGGGGGGAGGAGAGAGGAAGACAGTTTTGAGCTTTGACGCCCCTCCCATTAAAAGCCTTCGCGGATGCGGGGCGGGGGAGGAGGAGGTCGACGTTTTGCAAAAATAAACTAAGGAATTACCGCATGGCTCTGAGACAGCGGAGTGCGGAGGCTAGGGGCCCGTTTCACGCCTCCTTCCCAGACAGAGATCAAGGCAGCATTGGAAGTGAGGTAAAGGCGGGGAGGGGGCGTCCCCTCCCCACCCCCTAGCACCCTGGATGGTCCAGGGGACCTCACCAGCGCCCCCATGCCCGTCCCTAGGGCGGAGGGGGGGACGGGAATTATCGCCCCTACCATCCCAGCTTCGTGGGGCAGGGGGCTTGGCTCAGCTGGGCCCTTACCCGCCCCCGGCGCCCCCAAGCTCAGTTATTGCATAAAAATAATAGAGCCCCAGCACCTGGGGTGGGGGTGGCGAGCGGGAAGGGGCCGAGATATGGCTACAGGGGCAGCAATCCCCCCACCACTTCTTGGGGTGCAGGAGAAGTCCCCTCCTTTCCAGTGCCAGTCATGGCGCATCCTCGGTGTTGGTGGGACTAGGGGCTCCCTTCCGCCCCTGCGGAAGAGAAAGTGTCTTTGTGCCCACGGTGCAGGGAGGAGAGTCGAGAAGGTGGGA
This sequence comes from Bos indicus x Bos taurus, assembly GCF_003369695.1. Taxonomy (NCBI): domain Eukaryota; kingdom Metazoa; phylum Chordata; class Mammalia; order Artiodactyla; family Bovidae; genus Bos; species Bos indicus x Bos taurus. The sequence goes on from NC_040093.1 coordinate 16,005,635, forward strand.
AGTCACTTCCGGCGCCCGCTGGCCCTGCGCTCCCCTGCCTCCCGCTTGGGGTTGCCCTCGTCTGTGGACGATGTGGTGGGTTGTGTCTGGCCCCAGCGGGCGATCTCGGCGTGTTCCCCAACCGAGGCGGCCACAGCCTCCAGCCAGCCGTTCATCTCCTCCTGGAGGGAGAAATAGGGCACGTAGTCTATATTTGGAAGAGAGGAGACTGAGTAATAGATGAGTCTGGAATCTGACTGCCCACTCTGAACCTCAGCTTCCTCATCTATTAAACGGGGTAATAATAAAAATGACAACAAGGATGATGATGATGTAAACAGTTACTTAGTACTTATTTTGTGCCTAGCTCTTCCTTAGTGGCTCAGACACTCTGCAAAGAATCCCTCTGCAATGCAGGAGACCTGGGTTCGATCCCTTGGGTTGGGAAGATCCCCTGGAGAAGGGAATGGCAACCCACTCCAATATTCTTGCCTGGAGAATTTCATGGACAGAACAGCCTGGCAGGGGACAGTCAGTCCATGGGGTCACAAAAGAGTCGGATACGACTGAGTGACTAACACACACACAGTGTTCTAAGCATGTCTGTGGATCAACTCACTTAATCCAATGCAACTGGATTATATCTAACTCCCACTATAAACAAGAAACAATAATATCAGCAGACACTGTATTTTCCCAGCTCAGTAAGTATTCTACTTGTATCAACTTATTTAATTCTCATAATAACCCTATGATGGAAAACTATTTTTACTTCCATTTTAAAGATAAGTAAAAGAGAATAAAGGCCTACTTCATAGCCTCTTGGGAAGATGAATGGGTAGCAAGTGTTACTATTTTCAACATCTCTTCAAACCACCTCTGTGCCTGCTCCTCCTCCCTTTACCTTTCCCCTTAGCCCCAGTCCCAAGATCCACTCACATTCCTTTCTCTCACCTACCTCCTCGACCCCTCCCCACAGGCCTGTCCTGGTCCGGCCTTGTGCTCTCCCACCTAGGTCCCTGCCTTGGCCACTTCCTGTGCTTCACTCCTCCATTCTTGCCCTCTCCAATCTACCCTGCAGACTGGTAGCCAAAGGATCTTTCTTATGCATCACTGTAACCTTCCCTTGCTCAAAACTCTGCCACGGCTTCCTCATGCCCTTAGAATTGTTTTTTTGTTTGTTGTTCTGTTTTTGCAGCTTGTGGGATCTTAGCTCCCCGACCAGGGATTGAACCCCAGCCCTCAGCAGTGAAAGCAGAGTTCTAACCACTTGACTGCCAGGGAAGTCCCTCCCTAGTGTATTTAGAATAAATGCCAGCCTCCTCTGAATGACCCACAGTGTCCTTAGAGATCCAGCCTCAGGGAACCTTTCTAAGAAATTTCTTCCTTGAACTGTCCTTTAGCACAGTTAACCCTTTGCAATTCTGTACCTCTGTTTCCTTGCACTTGCAGTTTTTTGTTTTTTTTTTTTAATCTTTTAAAGCTAATGCCCTCCTAACTTTTCAGTCTCATCTCAGAAGCCAAGACAAGGAAGTTGGACTTTATCCTGGGGCCTCCAGGCAGCCCTTCTGATCCTCTATCTCCCACAGTTTGGCTAGGAACTTCTCAACTCTCGTTGCCATGGGCTTGCCCATTCAGCCCAGGTAACTCTGCCTTGCACTTTCCCTTTTCACAGCCCCATCACTCAGGGCCAGGAGCCAGCCAGCCAGCCAGCCAGGTGGTTCCTGAGGTCGGAATAGGGAGAGAAAGGAACGGATCTCACCTCATCTTTAGCCTGGAGCAAAAACTCACTGCCGTCCTGGGTCCTGTGGGAGAGGACACAAGACTTGGGGGCTCCAGGACCAGGGGCCCAGCCCACCCATCCACCCATCTACCCATCTACCGACTGTCCTCCAGGGGAGCACGGTATTGTTGGGAGGGGGAAGCTGGGTCTGGGAACCTCCCACCCGCCCATTGAGGGGGCTCACTGGAGCTTGAAGACATGCTTCTTTTTCTTGTAGTCACTAGCCACCTCGCTGGTGGCCTTGTGCAGGCTGAGCAGCGGCTCCCCGCCGTGTGTGCCCCCGGATGCCGGACCCTTGGCGTCCTTGTAGAAACCCAGCTCCCCCTTGCTGAGCACGCAGTACAGGCTCACCCATGACCTGGGGCGATGAGATGGGGCTCAAGGCAGAGTCGAAGCACTCTGCTTGGGTATTCTTCATTGATACCCTCCGGGGATCGAATATGCCTGAGCCTTCCTCCCTCTGGGCCTTTGCCCTAGTTGGGCCACACGCCGGGAGTACTCTTCCTTAGGAGTACTCTTCCTTACTGCAGTTGTGGAGCTGAGAGGAGTGTCTCAGTCTCTGGGAACCAAGCCTTTGCCCAGACTGGCCCCTGCTGGAACTGCTCTTCCTTATCCCCTCCCACACTGAAATTCCTGAAGGCAACACTTAAGCTGTCTCCTCCACAAGCCTTTGCTTGGGCATGTTCCTTGTTACTCCTCCACCCCTGCTCACCCTCATCCCCAGAAGGGCTGATCTACTGGCATAGGTCTGAAAAGAGGAATTCTTCTCTCTCCATTCAACCAAAGCCTCAACCGAAGAGGAAGTCTCCCACAAGCAAAATACTCCCAAGGGGCCCCTTGGTCTCAGTACAAGGAGGAAAGGCTAACTCCAAACCCCACAGACAAAACCTCAATCTGTTCCGCCCAACTCATTCTGCTTGTTCAACTCTTCCCTTTTGGGCTCCACCTCTCCCTAGATTCTGACTCCCAGTTGGACAAAAATGGGTTGGACAATCCCGAGCTGGACTCCCAAGAGTAGACACATCACTGTCAGGCCCCCCATCCGGAAGGAAACCTATATGAGGTGCCCCCCACTCCTCAGTTTCGGATCAGTCTTTTATCAGACCCTTTCGCAATCTGAATCTGAAATAAATGCACCCACCCTAATCATTGGCTGAAGGACCTCTCCAGGCTCCACCTCACAGATCTTGAGAACCCTCTAGACTAGACCCCACATATAATTTGCTGTTAGCTCTAGTTTACTCCTGGGTTGGTTGATCTGAGACTTGAGTAGCAATAACGCTTTTTTCAGGTCTCGTCCATCTAAGCTCCGCCGGCTTACCCTCCGCCGGCTCACCCTTTGGACACGCTAACCTTAAGCCCCGCTTCTCCGGTTCATTGCTTGACTGTTTGAAGTTAAGGCCCCCCCTTCTCAGGCCCCGCCTACCCCACCACGGGTTGGGCGCCCAGAGTTTGGCCCCACCCCCTCTCCAGGTCCACCTATTCATTCATTGGATACTGAGCTTGGAACCCGCCTTCCAAAACCCCGCCCACACGCTCACCGGTTGGACGACTTGCGGTTAGCGTCGAGCTCGCGCTTGCGCAGCAGGAAGCCCTCGTGCTGCACTGTATGAGTGGGCGGTGGTGGAGGCGCGGGGGCGGAGCCGCCCTGGGCCGGGGCGGAGCGCGAGCGCCGGCTTCCCCCGCCCTCACCACCCTCTCGGGGCCGCGGCCGCCGTCTCGGCTTGGGCCGGTCCCGAGCCCGCGGCCGGTCCGGCCGAGGTGTCCGCTCGGGCGGCTCAAGCCCGTTGGGCAGGCGGCCGGGGGGAAGTTCGCGAGGCTGAGGCAGCGAAGGCTGTGTGAAGGGAGGGGGAAGAGGGGTGCTGTCCATAGTGGGGCGTGGGGGGCCATCTGTCTGGGGGAACTCACGGGCCTGGGGGGGGGGGGTCCCATCTGTCTGCAGAGCTATCTGTCTTGGAGGCGAGTCTGGGGGGATCTCAGGGTTGGAGTCCCAGTGCTTAAGGGCTCCCCAGATCTTACGTTTGGAATCCCTCTAGATCTTGGGGGTAAGGGGTCTGGTCCTATGGAGGTGGGGATACGGGCAGGTGGGTGTCCCATCTATCTGTAGGAGGAGGAATCTGGGGCTTTCTGTTTGTGTATAGTTGTCAGTAAGGACTATTGAGACCCCTGCTGTGCTTAGAGGAAAGGGTCTAGGACAAATGTGGGAAGTCCGGAGTGTGTGTGTGTGTGTGTGTGTGTGTATGTGTGTGTGTGTGTGTGTGTGTGTGTGTGTGTGTGTAGGGTGGTAGGAATCTCTTAGGTCGGTGGCCTCATCTTTCTAAGGGAGAAAATTTCAGATTGTAGTAGGTGTCTCAGGGCCGCTGTCCATCCCAAGAGTCTGCACAGTTCAGATAGGGGGCAGGGCTAGGCTCCTGTGTTTCTGGAATCCTAATTCCTGCTCTGAGAGGGGCCCCCATACCCCTACCCATGCCGAGGCTCAACTTACCCCAACAGGGAGCCCTGGGCCTGCCTCTTTCTCCTGCAGTTGCTCCACAATGTCAGCCAGGGTGGCCTTCCTAGGGGCAGGGGTGCAGAAAGATTCACTGGGACTAGGATGCCTTCTCCCAGAGACCAGCCTGGGTGGCCGGAGGAGCCTCCACATCTTAGCCTGAGAGACCAGGTCCCCGTCTACTTCCGCAGCTGCCTGTCTCGGCTGTCTGCCTTACACACCACAGGTGCTCAGCACTGTGTCTGTGAAGTGGACGATGGAACCTCTCTGCCCTCTTGAGTTTTAAGCAACACAAAGACCAAAATGCAAATCGGTGCCTTCAAGGCTTTGAACACACCGTTGCCTTTTCCACCCATCCCCTAAGCTTTCAGGCTCCCTGGATTTGCCCCCTCCCAGCCCCTGATCACCCTGCATCATACTCTCCAGTGACAAGGCTGTTTCTTCCCCTGGACTGTGAGCCACGTGAGAACAGGGCTGAAGCTGACTGGGTCATTGCTCTCCCTGGCACATACCACGCAGAGTGGGCGCTCGGCCAGTGTTCGTGAAATACAAAATTTAAAAGGGGTCTGGAAATCACTGTCACTGAAACGTCTTTGACCAAAGGCCTCTTTCTGGGGACACGGCTGATTGAAGTGATCCACATGACACATTCTCATTAATTCTGGATTCTGAAAGGTCTGGGTTCCAGTCCTGTTTCACCCAAACTGAGTGACTTGCCCTCTCTGAGCCTCAGTTGCTCCATCCATAAAATGTGTGATTACAGCTCCCAGTTTATAAGGTGGAGATGGTGATGAAGGATCTTACCTTCAATCAGAGAGGTGATGGTTCCACTGTTAGCCCAGTGGAGAAACTGAGATGCAGAGAGGATGAAATCCTTGCTCAGGGTCACCCAGGGGATTTGATGCAGGGGTCAGGAACAACCTGACCTGAAGGGAGCCACTGCCACTGTGGGTTATTGAGCGCGACTCCTACCCTCTTTCAGCTTCTTTCAGTTTACATCCTGTACAATGGGTACCACGAATGTATCTAGGGAGCTATGCCATTCTGAGCCTGGAAACCCTCGCCTCTGGGCCTGCGTGACTCCAGGAGCTCTCCCTGTCCCCCTTCCTTCACTCCCTAGGGCTCACCCCTTGGCCAGGTCTCCTCTGATGGGCATCTCCTGTTCGCTGGACTCCTGCCGCTCCAACCGCCGCTCCCGCCGCTCCCGCCGCCTCTCCATCTGCTCGTAGCGGCCCAGGGTAAGGCTGTGTGCCACCTCGTGCTCCGTTGACTCCTGCCGCTCTGGCCGCCGCCTCCGCGCAGCCTCCTCGGATTGATCGGCTGATTCCTGCCGCTCGGGCCGCCTCCTCCTGGGCAGCTCCTCCGCGCGATCAGCTGACTCCTGCCGCTCGGGCCGCGGCCGGACCTGCTCCGCTGCGACTACCGCAGGGGCCCCGGGGGTCTCAGCGGCGTCCTCTGGTGCCGCCGGCTGGGCCGTAGGCTCCACCCTCCCCGGGACCTCGGGCAGCCGGTCGATGCGCGGCTGGAGGCGCTCCGGCTTGAGCTCCTGCCGCACGTACCCCACCCGGGTCCGCACCTCAGCCGAGAGCGTGTCTGAGGCCCGGCGGGCCAGCGGCTCCAAGCCCCTCTCAGAGCCCCCTGGCCGCAGCAGGGGCGCGGCCTTGGCCGCCAGTTCCGTAGGGTCTCCAAAGAACTTGCGCCCCAGGAGGGGGGTGGGCGGCTGCTTGCTCTGTTCTGCCTTGAGTTTCTCAATCTGGGGACAGAGGGGCCAGGCTCCAGTGGAGGGGCAGGGTGGAGGTGGGGGCTGGGAAGGTGGCTCTGGGTCGTCTGCCTCACTGCCCAGTTTATTGGTTCTTATCAGTGAAAAAGCAGGGTTGGCCAGAAGCTTAATTCCTATTTTCTCCAGCAAACACCTAGCGCTCATTTAATAACCGGTTAAATCATCACTTTCTGTAGGTGCCTTTCTGCTCCCACCCATTGCCTCCTTCCTTCAGGATCTTGAGACTTTTTATTACAATGATCTCGTCATTCTTCAAGTATCAGGTCAGACTCCTCCCAGGCCAGGACAAGTGCTTCTGGGCTCTCATGTTCCCCTGTGCTTCCCCCATCCTAGCCCTGGACTGTCACTGATGACAGGTGACAGTCTGTCCCCTCTCCCTTCAAAGCTCGCTTCGCCCCCAGGACTGGAAACACAGTGATGGTCTGTCTCGGGCCTCATTCAACACAGCGTGGAGGCTGTGTATTGGCCCGTGTGTTTGTCTCATATAGAGAGATGGATGTGGGGCTGTGGGGGGTGGGTCCTGGGGCAGGAAATGGGGGTGCTGACCGTGGTCAGGCGCCGCAGAGAGCTGAACCTTTCTTCCCAGGCTGCGGCCGCTTTGCGGAAGGCCTCGTGCCGCCGGATAAGCTGTTCCACTTCATCCACACTGCTGCCCAGCTCCCGGCTCTGCAAAAGCGGCTCCTGGGCTGTCAGCCAGGCATCGGCCACCACTGCCTCTTGGGCAAACTGGTGCACTTCCAGCACTGAGGAGAGACATTCAGGGGAAGGGTGCTGGGGGCACCCGGGGGCCCTACCTGGGGGCTGTTTTCTCTGGCCTTCCACGCCCCCTCTGGCTTCCTCCATCCCAGCCCTGGCCACTTTGGGCTTTGCAGGAAGGTGAAGGGCTGGGCTATTTCTGAGGACACCAGCTTCTCCCCTAGGTGTTGGGAGTCAGTGCCAGGGCAGCCCCCTTGTCCGCTTGCCCAGGCTTTCGTGTTTGCTGCTGGGGATCCGTGGGATATGCAAGCATGACCCTGTCACCCTCTGGGCATTTCTTGACATGCTGGGGCGTGATGTCCTGTGCCCTTGAGCCCCGTGTGTCTGGGCCCACACTCACTCTGCTGCAGCCACTCCCAGTGGCGGTCCCACTTATCCGACACTTCCTCCTTCCTGGTCCCCAGCTTGTCCAGCTGTGCCTGGATCTGGGAGTGGCAGGTGGTTGGGAGAGGCATCAGGGCTGGCCCCCCACCCCAATAGGCACAGAGGACAAAGGGGAACCCCCGGCCCCCCTCCCACCTCGTCAGCCATGGCACTCTTGTTGAGCAGCAGAGAGCGCCCCAGCTCCTGGCAGGCTGTCAGCTCTGGCATCCGTGCCTCCAGTTCAGTCTTCAGGCCCTGGTGGTAGTTCATGAGCACCTCCACCGATGACACGTCCCTACAGTGGGTGGCAGGTAGGGATCTGAGCCACGGGCCACCTCCCTCAACCCACCCCACATACACTTCTTGTGATGAGCCCAGATCCCTCAGGCTGGTGCTCCCCCATCCACCTCCCACAACCAAGTTTTGAGGGGCCAACCTTCTTCACTGATTAAATGATTCCGACTTCTCCCAGAGTGCTAAAATGTCCCACTTTGGTGATTCTGAGAATTTCAAGATCCAATTCTTCTAATCCTCTAAAGCTACACTTCTGAAGCTTCCACTAACCTGTGATTCTAAGTCTGTGCTGTCCCAGAGGGTAACCACTAGACATGTGGCAGTCAAGCACTTGAAATGTGGCTACTCTGATTTGAGATGTGTTCAAGGGTCAAGCAGACACCATACTTTGAAGATTTAGTATAAAAAAAGAAGGAAAAATATCTCAATTTTAATATTCACTTCATGCTGAAGTAATCATTTTTGGAGTACCCTTGGTTAGGTAAAGGGCTTCCCAGGTGGCGCTAGTGGTAAAGAATCTGCCTGTTGATGCAGGAAACTTAAGAAACACGGGCGATCCCTGGGTTGGGAAGATCCCCTGGAGGAGGGCATGGCAACCCACTCCAGTATTCTTGCCTGGAGAATCCCACAGACAGAGGAGGCTGGCATAGGATCGCAAGGAGTCGGACATGACTGAAGCAACTTAGCACACACGCACACACAAATGGGTTAAATAAAATGAATTACTAAAATGAATTTTCACTTGCTTCTTTTTACTTTTTCTAATGTGGTTACAAGAAAGTCTTAAATTATATATGTGGCTCACATTTGTGGCCTGTGTTGTATAATTATTGGACAGCGCCATTCTAAACTGTTATATGGCCAAAACAAATTCCAAATTTCTGAAGGTTCCATCAGTCAACAAGTATAGCCCAATAAGACTTAATATGTCCAGGGACTTTCCTGGCAGCCCAGTGGTTAAGATTCCACACTCTCACTGCTGAGGAACTGTGTTCAATCCCTGGTCAGGGAACTAGGATCCTAGAAGCCAAGCAGTGTGACCAAAAAAAAAAAAAAAGATTTAATGTTGAATATGTTCAAATTTATTTCTGATCATCCACATTGTAACAATTCCTACCTAAGACTTAGTATGCCTAGAACAGTCTCCCTGATTCTCCCCTGTCTCCCGAACGTACCCTCCCCGAAATTCTCCACCTCAATAAATTCACCCATCGTTCATCTGTAACTCCTCTTTTTTCCCTCAGCTCTGGAACCTAATCCATCAGTCAAGACTGGACATTTATAACTTTAAAACATACTCTGTGAAATCCGCTTCCCTGATGGTCCAGTGGTGAAGAATCCGCCTGCCAATGCAGGGGACACAGGTTCGATCCTCAGTCCAGGAAGATCTCACATGCCTTGGGGCAAATAAGCCTGTGTGCCACAACTACTGAGCCAGAGTTCCAGAGCTCACGAGCTGCAGCTACTAAACCATGGGCCTAGAGCCCGTGCTCTGCAACGAGAGAAGCCACTGCAGTGAGAAGCCTGCACACCGCAGCTAGAAGGTAGCCCCCGCTCGCCACAACTAGAGAAAACCTGCAGGAACGAAGGCCCAGTGCAGCCATAAATAAATTTAAAAAAATCTTTAACAAATGTTTAAAAATGTACTCTGTGAAATGATAGGAAATCTGGTATCTGTTTTAAAATAACTCAGCTTAGGGTGGAGGGGGCGGAGGGGAGTACATAGATGAAGACTGGCCGGGTATTCACTGTGCACGCGTGGGTTCTCTCTGTCACTGCTACTTCAGTGGAGAGTTGAAATTTCTCATAATAAAAAGATTTTTTAAATCATTTTTTCTTAAAATTAATCACTTCTTCCCATTTCTTCAGCCGCCACCCTGGGTCAAGCCAACGTCACCTTGTGCCCTGGATGATGGCAGGAGCCTCCTGAGCAGCCTGCCTGCTTCTACCCTGGCTCTCCACACTCTCTCATTTTCCACAAGCACCTGGATTTATCTTTCTCAAATATACATCATATCACATCACCCCCTCCTCCTGCTCCAAACTCTCCGGTGGCCCCCATTTCACTCCAAAAAAGGGAAACTCCTCACCACGCCCAGCACTCAGTCATGTTGGACTCTTTAGGCCCCATGGACTGCAGCCTTCCAGGCTCCTCTGCCCATGGAATTTTCCAGGCCAGAATACTGGAATGGGGTGCCATCTCCTACTGCAGGGATCTGCCTGACTCAGGGATCCAGCCCATGTCTCCTGCATCTCTTGCATTGGCAAGTGGATTCTTTAACACTACCGCCATATGGGAAGCCCTCACCATGCTATTGTCCCTCTAACCTCATTTCCTACCACTTTCCACTCTCCCACTCACTCACTCTGTCCAGCCACAATGATCATCTAGCTTTTCTGCAAACATATCTAACCACAACTTACCTCAGGGCCTTTGCACTTGCTGATCCTTTCACCTGGAAGACCCTTCCCCCAAAACTTTACCCAACTCACCATCACTGCACTCAGGTCCCCTTACTTTGCTTTATGTTTCTTTTATTACTATCTGGAATAATATTAAGTGTTTGTTTATTGACTTATCTGTTGCCTGATTCCTCCCTCAGAATGTCAGCTGCACCAGTCAGGGGCTTGACCTTACACGCATACAGTGCATGCGTGCGTGTGTGCTAAGTTGCTTCTCTCGTGTCTGACTCTGCAACCCTATGGACTGTAGCCCACCTGGCTCCTCTGTCCATGGGATTCTCCAGGCAAGAATACTGGAGTGGGTTGCCATGCCCTCCTCCAGGGGATCTTCCTAGCCCAGGGATCAAACCTACATCTCTTACGTCTCCAGAGTTGGCAGGCGGGTTCTTTTACCACTAGCACCACCTCGGAAGCCCTCTGGCATACGGTAGGCATCAATAAATATTTTCTGAGTAAATGAATGCAGACTCAAGTGCTCACAGTCACAGAGACAATGCTATGTATCCACTACTCTCCACGTCCTTGTTTTCCTGGACACACTGCTGGACTACATTTCCCAGAGTCCCTAGCAGACAGGTTTGGACCACTGAGCCAAAGGGATGCGAGTGCAGGTTTAGTCTCTAAAACCTCCGGTTGTATCCTCAGCTCTCTTTTCCTCATCTGTAGCTGGATGTAGAAGGCCCAGCAACTCATGTCAGGGTTAATGACAGAAGAACACTGGTTCCCAACCACTGAGGGAGAGGCTTCTGCTGCACACTCACATCAAGCCATGATGTGAGCAGTCAGTGCCTACTAGGTCAAGCCCCATATACACCTCCCCATCCCTATCCTGGCTTTAATCCATCCCATGCTGTGACACCCCTACAGAGGCAAAGGATGCCCTGTGCTCTGAGCTCGATGCCAGGTGTGACAAGGGGTCTGCACACATGAGGAGCCTGTAGAACAATGCATGGCAGGCAGTGGAGCCACGCAGGTATTGGCTATGGTGATTTTTTTTTTTATGGGAAGGGGACTGTGGAGGGGCTGAGAGTGGCTGCCCGGAGGCAGGGAGGAAACCCGAGGTGGGAAGAGGGGCACCTGGGCTTGTCAGCTGCCCCAATCTGGCCAGCGATGCCATCCATCCAGGAGAGCAGGTCTCGGGCCTGGTTGTGGAATCGCAGGGCGTCGGCCGTGGAGCTCACGTGCAGGCGGGCGTCCTCGCAGGCTGCCAGCAGCTCCTTCCAGCCTTGCAGCACCTCCTGCTCCCGGCTGGCGATGGCCTCCGCGTGCTCGCCCGCGTACACCGTCCGCAGCTGGGCTGCCCCCTCCTGCAGCTGCCGTACCTGAGGGCAACATGGGGTTGAGCACCAGCCCTCCATGGGGATCCAGGCTCCACCGTCTCCCCCACCCCCCATCTGTGGACTGGGTGCAGAGCCTGAAGAAGTAAGGAGCCTACACCCTTGAGATTCCAGTGGGATCCATTCCTAGCCACTGCCTGCTTTCTTTTTGACCTTCGCACTCTGACTTCTTTTCGACCCACTACCGTATTTCTCTCATGTCTGCTGCCTAATGTTTCTGTGACTGACCTGCATTCTGACTTCTTTTGCACCTACCGTCAGGTTTCTTTCAGCCCACTGTCTGATTTCTAGTCTGAGAGCTCTATTTCTACTGGGGCTGCCACCTCGCTTTTTCAGGCCCACCTCTGTCTTGTTTCAGACCCATGCGATTTCTTTCAGGAAACCCTTCCTCACCCTGACATCTGTTAGACGTGCTGTCCAGTTGTTTCAAGCCGCTCCCTATCACCCAATTTCCTTCAGAATCGCTATTCAGTTACTAGCAGGTCTCCCATCCAAGTCCCACTGGCTCTGCTGTGTGAGTTAGAGTCACTGCTCACTCTCCATGGTTTCAGCCACTTGTCTTCTTTCAGAGGACCATCATATTTGTGTCAGATTCAATCTCTCTGCTTGACTTCTCATGGTCTTTCACATCATATATATAAAATAATTGTCCAATTTCTACCTTCCACTAGACCTACAACCCTATTTCCTTCAGTTCTGTGGCTTGCTTCCTGTGAGGCACACAGCTTCATTTTCATCTGGTTTCTCAGATCTACCTCTTAATTCCTATTAAACCCACCCCCTGATTCCTTTTAGCCCTGACTTCCATTCATGAGATCCAACCCCATCAAATTTCTCCAGGGAAAATCATGTGATTTCTATCAGAGACCTGCGGTCTAATCTCTATTTGCTTTGCAGCCAAATTTCTCTCAACTTCCTTGCAATTCTTTTTAGACTCTCCATAGGGCTTTGGGTAAGATTCACTTGGCAGTTTTCAAGGGAACCCCTGCCCAACCTCCACTGGAAACACTCTGATTTCTATCAGGCATTCTATACTCCCTTTTTCCCCTGTCATTGTTTGATTCTGCACACCATGCAATCAGTCCATTTTCTACCTGCCCCATCATATAACTTCTCCCTGTTCTGTGGTCCGTTTTCTGTCTATTCCACTGTCTAATTTCAATGTGGTCTGCGGCCTGATTTTTGCCAGCACTGCTGCCCCTGTCCTTTGGCCATGCTGCCAGGCCCTCCCACCAGCCCCTCCTGGCCACCAGCCCCCAACCTGGGACACAAGGAGCTGCAGGTCATGTTCAAAGGCGCGCAGGGTCCGCTGCATGGAGCTGGCACTGGGTCTCGGCTCTGGCGGGGTGGTCAGGCGAGGCAGTCGCCTCCGCTTCTCCTCAATCTGTCCTTGGAGTTCTCGGGCATCACTGAAGAACTTATGCAGCTCCCGAGAGGCAGCCAGCAGTTGGGCCCTCGTGCCCATAAGCTCCAGCAGCTCAGCCCAGGCCTCATTCAGCCCGTCCTTCCACTCGGCCATGGTGGCCGCCGCCGTGTGGCCACACTCGATCAGCTCATCCACCATCTGGTTCACGGCCGCCAGCCGCTCCCGCCCTGCCGTGCCAGTCTCGCTGGCGAATTCTGAGAATTTCTCCTGTAGCACCTGCCACCAGGGAGTGGGGGGGTGGTGGTGTGCCATCATGGGCAAAGTGCCGTAGACACGAGCCCCCTCCAACCCACCATCTTGTGGCAGAATAACAACACTAATGGTGACCATCAGAACAAAATATAACATCCCACACTTACTGAGAACTCACTCTATAGCAATAATAGTAACAGTAATAATAACAATAATAATAAAATAAGGTAGCTCAGATGGTAAAGAATCTGCCTACAATGCAGGAGATCCAGGTTCAATCCCTGGGTCAGAGACTCCTTAGAGAAGGAGATGGCAATCCACTCCAGTATTCTTGCCTGGGAAATCCCATGGACGGAGGAGCCTGGCAGGCTACAGTCTATGGGGTCGTAAAAAGTCAGACCTGACTGAGCAAGTAACAAGACCCCAAGAATAGTAACTAACACTGTGTTAGGCTCTGTGGGTGTTCAGTACTGCCCTAAGTGCTTTTTTGGGGTCCCCAACCTCTGGAATCTAACGCCTAATGATCTGAGGTGGATCTGATGCAATAAAAATAAAGTACACGATAAATGTAATGCACTTGAAACATCCTGGGGCTTCCCTGGTGGCTCAGACGGTAAAGCGTCTACCTGCAATGCGGGAGACCCGGGTTCGATCCCTGGGTCGGGAAGATCCCCTGGAGAAGGCAATGGCAATCCACTCTAGCACTCTTGCCTGGAAAATCCCATGGACGGAGGAGCCTGATAGGCTACAGTCCATGGGGTCGCAAAGAGTCGGACACGACTGAGCGACTTCACTTTGAAACATCCTGAAAACATGCCCTCGTCCATGCAAAAGTTGTCTCTCATGAAACTGAACCCTGGTGCCAAAAAGGGTGGAGCCGCGGCTTTACATTATATTACTCCATCAGTGACTCAACAGAGCCATGAGGTGGTGCTATTATAATCGCCCTGTTATGGGTGGGGAAACTGGGGGCCGGAGAACCTTAGTAGCAGACACAGTGGCCCCTGGATCATGTTTATTCCTAACGCTGCTCACCGTGACATGCTCAAAGTCCTGGCCGAGCTCAGGAGAGCCGGCCACCACCTCCTTCTCTGCGATCCAGTGCTCGAGCTCGTCCACCTGGCGACTGAGCTGGTACAGCCAGTACTGCTGCTCCAGGCCCACCCGGCGTTCCTCGCCCAGCTCCTTGAGCGCCACGTATAGGCGGTCCACCTGAGACTGCCGCCGGCTGATCTGCTCGCTGAAGGGGGACAGGGAGGGGACAGGTAAGGGCAGGGATGGCACCCCCCCCAAAGACTTCCAGGACAGAGCTCTGAGCCCCTGCCACCCCCCTCAGAGCAGGGCTGTGTTTCCTCTGAACCTTCAGGCAGAACTGAGTCCCCAGCCCGAGACTCCTTCATGCAGGACTCTGTTTTCTACAAGTCTTGAATGCAGCCAACTCAGCACTTGCATCTCAGGGCTCAAGGAAAATTCTGCTTCCCTAAGCTTAATAAGCTCATCATTCCCTCTTACCCCCTTGCGTGCGCCCAGCCTTCCAGGCTGCGGTCCCACACCTGGCCCTTCTAGCAACTTCGGTGGGACTCCAGACCCCTTACTTGGTTCCCCAGCCAACCCACCTGACCTCCAGTCAGGATCTCCAGGCTCAGAAGGACAGAGGTCGAGCCTTGTGCCTCTGTCCCGGATCTCACCCCTGGGCCAAGCCTCCTAGATGCCGCCCCTACACTTAACCTCAGAGAGGCCACATGACTAGCAGTCCAGGAGGTCTTAGGCCACACCCATTCACTGTGCTCCAGGCTTTTCTGAACTCCCAGAGGGGCCCAGACACTGGGTAGGAAGAGAACCCTTCCTGCCCTGAGATCGCTCTTCTCCCCTCAGTCCTAGACAACTCCTCCCACACACTCAAATCCTAGTGCTCCTGGCCCGACCTGTTCAAACATCCTTGCACAGCGCTCCTCCATGCGGGGACCCCCAACCACTTGCCAAAATCCTAAAGCACCAGCACGGGGCCAAGAGGGACCCACCCCTCCCACCCCAACGTCCAGTCCTGGCCCTGCCCCAATTTCCAACCGCAAAGCTCCAGATCCTGCCGGACCATTCCCTACGGGCCCCGCCCACCTGTCCGGGTGCCCCATCTCCAGCAGCGCCCGGCACTGGCGCGACAGCTGCGCGATGCTTTCCTCGTAGTTCTCGACGCCCTGCTCCAGCTGCAGGTGCTTCTTGAGCAGCTGCAGGGTGCTCTGTTCGTCCTGGGGACACACGGCGCCCGCGATGAGGCGGCAGCGGCCGACCCCGGGCTCCAGCGCACCGCCCCCGCGCCCCGGCCCCCCGCACCGCCAGCTCGGGCGCACCTTGCCCTTGTCCTCACTCATCATGAGCAGCTCCTGCTCGCCCAGCCACGCCTCCACCTCGGCCACGTCGAAGTAGTACTGTTCCACCTGGAAGGCGGCGTCGAGCACCTGCTGCCGCCGCTCGGCCGCCTCCCGCAGCCCGGCCCAGGCGCCCTGCAGCTGCTCCTGGCCGCGGCGCACGGCCTCAGCCTCGGGGCTGCGCAGCGACGCCAGGGCGCCCGCGCGCTCCAGCACCTCCTCCAGGCGCGGCCCGTGCGCCTGGATCTCCCGCCGCAGGCCCTGCGGGTGGGAGAGGAGAGGGGCGTTCAGAGGCTCGGCGCCTGCACGACTGGCACCGCCCAGCAGAGAGAGACAAACAGCCGCAGATCGCTGGCGACGAGCGGGATACTACATGTCGCGATTCCTCCTCACTCATCCTCCCATTGTTGCAGGTGGGAAAATAGGCCGCAGAGGTGAAGTGCGTTAGGAGAACAAGCAGCCAGTAAGGGCTGACAGGATCTGAACACAAGAAGCTGGATCCAGAGACTCTGCTTTCAAACAAGATCCCTGGTGATCCATGATGCCCGCCTAATGATCCCGACACAGGCCTCAACACAGGTTGGGGTAGAATTTACCTACAGTGCAGCGCACACATCTTAGGAATACAGCTGGACACATTTTACACATTGTTACACCTGTGTACTCAGATAGGGATACAGAATACTTCCATCACCCCCAGAAGGTTCTCTCAACCAGCTCCGTACTTGCTGAGTTCTTTAGCTAACCTCTCCTTTGCCTCTGTTTCCTCAACTGGTAAATGGAGATATTAAATAATAACACGATAACAACAGTCAACACCCAGTCCTGCCAGGCACTTTGCTAAGTAAGGGCTTTGCATAATGTAGTCACTTTTTCTTTTTGCCACACTGTGTGGCATGTGGGACCTTAGTTCCCCAACCAGGGATGGAACCTGTGCCCCCTGCAGTGGAAGGGCAGTGTCCTGACCACTGGACTGCCAGGGAAGTCCCTGTAGCCTCTCATTTAGTCCTCACTCCAACTCCAGGAGCCAAGCATCATTCTCATTTTACAGATGGGGAAACTGAGGCACAGGGAGGTTGAAGAACTTGCCAAAGGCACATGGCTAGTGGTCACCCCCTAATGTTTACCTTGTAGGGCTGCGGTGCCATGGCCTGCTGACAGCTGTGCCTGGCCTGCAGCAGGTGCTCAATCAACATTAGCTGCTATTATTTGTTTCACAGCCCCTGGGTATCTCGCAATCTCTCCCACACGCAGCTCGAGCATCTCCAATTTTAAATATTAAAGGTGCTTGACTGATTTCCTCAACTGTGAAAACAATGGGCCAGTTTTGTTTGTTCCTAGCGTGGTCTACCACCAGCAGGATTTTCATCAAGATAGAAAAACAAAATCGTAGAAAACCCCCAGCCTCTTAAAGAACTTCACCTAGTAGAGCACGATCACGAATCTTTCCAAAATAATTTGTGTGCCCACCTCCCCGCCATTCTTCAGTGCCCTGTTCTCCCTAACTATATATATATATATATATATATTTATAAAAGGAGGTGATGACAATACCTACATCATAGGGTTATTGCAGAGATTAAATATCTGACATAACCCCCTAGGACAGTATTTGGTACATAGTAAGTCTTTAATCAATGTATTATTATTATTATTATTACTATTATATTATTATTTTCCAGCTGCACTGCATGCAGTATCTTAGTTCCCTGGCCAGGGATCAAACCCATGACCCCTGCAGTGGAAGCATGGAGTCTTAACCATCAGACCACCAGAAAAGTCCCTGGAGTTCTTATTTGTCTGTTGTTTTCTTTTTTCATGGCCCGATAGCCATTTTCCTTACTTCCAGTCACAGGACCCTGATTTTCTTTTGGGGAACCGCCTTGCCTCCATCTCAGCCCAGATAATTAAGGCTGATCTCACATGCAGGTTCCAAGGCTGACCCCTCAGCCCAGACCAGGCCATTCAGAGCAGTCTAAATCCCTGGCCATCACAGTTAGTTCAGAGTGGACATGTGACTCAAGTTGAGCTAAAAAGAGTTATGCCTGGGACTACTACTGAAATTACTGAGAGAGAGTCTCTTTAGTTTTCCTTGTAGGATGTAAACTTGAATCTGTTGAGAGTTCTTTTACCAGCAGGAGAGGCGAGCTGGTCTAGAAAAAAGCTAATAGGAAGGAAAAAAAATGGAAATGAGAGATTCATGGCCTCTTGGAAGCACCTGGACACATCTGTATCTGCTGTTCACAGATCTCAATTATAAGAGCCTATAAATTCTCCTCTTCAGCTTTAACCACCTTGAGCGTTTTCTGTCATTTGTGTCCAAACCCACTCCCTTGTCCTGGCTCTGCTCACCTGGTTCTTTTTGATGTACTGCTGGACGGCCTGCAAACCACTGCCTCGCTCTGTCTGCATGGCCAGTGGCAGTCGCTCCTGGACCCATGCCTGGAAAGGAATCAGGGAACAGGTCAAGGGAAGGACACAGGGAGCAGGGCAAGGACCCCTCCATCTCAACTAAACTGAAAGCATCTAAGCCTCCATAGCAACCAAGGGCCTCCCTCAACTAAACGCCTGCTCACGTCTTCCACTTGCTCTCTGGACATGCTCTAACTGGCTCTCTGCATTTGAGTCAGGTTCCTGCTTACCTTTGGCCTTTGCATAGGCAGGTCGTGCTTCCTGGAAAATTCCTTTCCCAACCCGTCAGCAGGCTCAGCTCTTGTTTGATGTCTCAGCTTAGACATTCCCTCCTCCAGGGAAGTCTCTCTTGACTTCGAAACTTGGCCAATTGCCTCCTCTGGGCTCCCACAGTCCCCTAGCTTCCCCCATCACATTCCTAACCATCTTGAGCTGTCCCTGACTTAGGTTAAGTCTGTTTTCCCCTTTGGAGGAACGGGATTTGCTGTGGTCACTCCTGTGACCCTAGCGTCATGTAAGAAAGGGCCCAGAACGATCAAGTGAATGAGCAAATTAGTGAATGACTGAATGAGGAACTGAATGGATGAATGATACATGAAAAATAAATGCGTGAAGGAAGGAATAAAGGATGAGGGGATGAATAAATCAATGACTTCATGAATAAATCAACGAGTCAAAGTGTTAATGAAATGTGAGAGTGAATGAATGAATGAATAAATGAATAAGCGCGAGTAAATGAAAAACTTAAGGATCGAATGACGGAGTCTATCGGCGTATTAGTGGATAGGTCCCTCCGCCATCTCCACCTTTGAACCCTCCTAAAAGCCATGTCCCCGCCCCCACCCCAGTCTCCACCCCCTTTGCCCGCTGACCCCGCCCCATCTTCGCATGCTCCTCCTCTCATCCGGGCCCCGCCCCAGATCCCCGAGCAGATCCTCACCAGCTCGTCCTCGAGGTCGTGCGCCACCTGGTGCAGCTCCTTGGAGGCGAGCAGCAGGCGGCGGCGCTCCTGCAGCGGCTCGAGCAGGCGCACCAGGCGCTCGCCCACCGCGTTCTGCCGCTCGCCCACCAGCTCCTTGCTCGCTGGCTCCAGGGGCAGCGCTGCCGTCTGCGCCTGCAACTCCCCCACCTCGCGGTACCACTCCTCCACCTGCGACTCCATCGACTGAAGGGAGAAGGGCAGGGTCAGCAGGCCCCGGCCTCCCTCCCGATCCCGCTGTGTCTCCCAAGTTCCTTTATGATGACAGCCAACCTCCTGGTCGAGGCTTACTATTCCACTCTCCCCTTGCTCAGTTCCTTCCAGAAGCGCTGTCCTCCTCTCTGATCCCTGCAACCCACTAAGCTAGTTCCCGACTCAAGGCCTCTTCTATTCCTATTTTCTCTGCCAGACATGCTCTTCCCTGTCAATCAGATTTCAGTTCAACTACTTATTCCCTTTTCAATGAGGCTTGCCTGAGTCCCTGGACTAAAGCAGCCCATCAGTTCTCACAAAAACCCTTCAAAGTTGGTGGTATCCCTGTTTTACAGAGGAGCAAACTGAGGCCCAGAGAAGTTAGGTAATTTGTCCAAAGAGTCAATCTTTTCAATATCAAAAATAAATACAGGGACTTTCCTGGTGGTCCAGTGGCTAAGCCTCCAATCTCCCAATGCGGGGGGCCGGGGTTCAATCCCTGGTCAGGGAACTAGATCCCACATGCCGCAACTCAAGAGTTGACATGCCACAAATAAAGATCCCACATGTACAACTAACACCTGGAGAAACCAAATAAATAAATAAATAATAATTATAAATAAATATAAATAATTATAAATAAAAATAAATACAAGCTATAGTGATTTAAATGGTTGATGGCCCACAGGGAGAGACAGAAAGTACAAAAGCAGACCCAAATACACAGGAGAATTCATATAGTTTATAGATGCCATTTCCAGTCTCCAAGGAGATGGATTATTCAATGAATGGTCATGGGCCAAGTTGCTGACCAATTTCACTGGATTCCTTCCTCACTGTTTATGCTGAAAACAATTCCAGATGGATTAAAAACTTAAGTGGAATAAGTAAATCCATAAGGCATACCAAGAAAATCTGGGCAAAAGTTTTTACAATCTTGGGATGGAGAAAATATTTCCAAGCATATAAACCGTAAAGGGAAAGATTTATAAACTTGGCCACAAAGAATAGTTTTGTGTCAACCAAAGTTTCTAGATTTGAAGGCAAATGACAAACTGGAAAAACATTTAATATGTGTTAGAGCAAGGAACTAGTTTCTTTAACAGTAAAAGAATTCCCTTTTATCCTGCTCCCTTTGTCTCCTCGGCACTTAAACACCATCGGATAACCGTCTTTACTCATGAGGCTTTTGTTTTATTGGTCTGCTTCTAGACTATAAGCTTCATGAGGGCAGAGGCTGTGTCTCTCTTCACCTATGTATTTCCCTGTGTCTAGAACCATGTCTGGCATGTAATAGACCTTCTGCTGTGGTTTGTCCAATGCACAAATGAATGACATCAGCAAAGAGAGATTGCCCGAAAGAGGAATGGGCAACAGATGTGAACAGGCAACACAAAGAAGAAAAAATGAGCACAGGAAATGATGCCCAATCTAACTAATCATTGGGATAATACATATGAAACAAGGTATTCTTTTCTATTTATCAGATTGGCAAAATTGGGAAAGATGGATAATATCTAGTGTTGGCAAAAATATAGGGAGATGGGCACACTCAGCCTCTGTCAGTGGTGGTGTAAATTAGTGAGAGCCTTTTGGAAGGCAGTTTGGCAGGTATTATCAAAATGCAGTATGTGTCAAAATGCTTTGACCAGCACTTGCACTTCCAGGAATGTATTTAAAGAAACAGTGGCATGTATGCACAAAGATGTTCGTCCAAGGATTTTCATCATAGCAGAGATGTTTGTCCAGAGATCTCATCATGGGACTTCCCTGGTGGTCCAGTGGTTAAGAATCTACCTTGCAAGGCAGCAGAATGGTTCCGTCCCTGATTGGGGAACTAAGATCCCAAATGCAACTAAGTCCTCATGCCACTACTAGACAGCCTTTGAGCCGAAAGAAGAGATCCCACATGGTGTAACAAAGATCCCACGTGACACAATTAAGACCCAACACAGCCAAATAAATAAATAAAGATCTCATCAGAGCAGAGTTTATAATGGAAAAAAATGGAAAAAACTAACCTCCATGTCCATCAAGAGTGAAATGATTAAATAAATCCACATCAATATGGAATAATACCCAAGACTTACTGTTAAGAGGGAAAAAAATTAGAACATACTTATGAATAGATATTTGTACTTATGAATAGATACTTGCAGTAAGTTGCACATGCATAAAACTTCCCTGGAATAAAGAAGAAATTAATCACAGATGGTACCTACTGGGGGCATGAGAATTTAGTGAATGGGGACAGGGATGAAGGTGAGATTTTTCACATAGGATTTTTTTATACAGTTTTTGATGTCTGAATCATTATATTTATTTATTCAAGAATTTCAATTAGGACTTCCCTGGTGGTCCAGTGGTTAAGAATCTGCCTGCCAATGTAGGGGACATGGGTTTGACTCCACATGCCGCGGGTCAATGAAGCCCATGCATCACAACTACTGAGCCATGTGCTGCAACTGCTGAAGCCGGAGCCCCTTAGAACCCATGCTCTGCAACAGGAATAGCACCCCGCCCCCTGCCCCGCTCACAGTAATGAAAATCCAGTGCAGCCAATAAATAAATTAATTAAGAAAGAATTGAAGCATGAAGAAAATAAAACCATTAATAATCCATATAGGTACCTCTATTAACAGACAAAGAGAGGTCTAGAAGGATGCATACCAAATAATAATTGAAGTTCTCTTTGGAGTGTGGGATCCGGAGGCATGTTGAAGGGAGACTTTATGTTTTACTAAAGATCTGTAAGATAACAGTAGCTTTTAACAAAAGAATATATTTATGTATTACTTGTGTGATTCTAAACAGATGGGGGAATATAGAAAACAAAATAACAGGAATGAAATTAAGTGGTAACAGATTAAAGCAAAAGACTGCAACCCAAAGCTGGAATATTAAGAACAAAGTCAAGACTTTTGTTGCAAGGTTCTGAATTGCAGAGCCCATTGCTTTGCCTGCCCAAAATTGGTCCTTTCTTTCCTAGCACCTCAAATCCCACTCTCAGATCCTGAACTTCTTGTTGTGTAGTAGCTAACTCCAGCCCAACTCTTTGTGACCCCAAGGACTGTAGCCCTCCAGGCTCCTCTGTCCCATGGAATTTCCCAGGCAAGAATACTGGAGTGGTTTGCCATTTCCTTCTCCAGGGGATCTTCCCTACCCAGGGATCAAACCTGCATCTCTTATGTCTCTGGCACTGGCAGGCAGATTCTTTACTGCTGAGCCACCAGAGAAACTGAGCTTCTTAATCGGTCTTCTACTAAAACCTAGAGGGCCAAAGGGGGCCACGTGATCCAAACCTGGCCAATCAAAACACAGAAACCACTGTGGCCACTAGGATTGATCAAGGATGGTCTTATTACCTAAGCTGGGCCAATGAAAACTCTTTCAGCTTCCGGAGGGGCTGATGAAACCCATCAGTCCAAGAATGGCCATGTGACTAAGGCCTGGCCAAGAAGAACACTGAATCACCCTGGCCACAAGGATTGGGTAAGAGATGGCATGTGACCTAAGATCAGCTAATGAAAACTCTTCACACTTTTTCTGGAAAAGCATGTGAGCTGAAAAGGGGTGGTCTCCTTCTCAACCTGTTTCTAAAGCTGGAAGAACACAGGCCTGGGATAATAGAGACAATTTTGCCACCAAGAGAGAACAGGTTCCCCAATGATAAGGCCAACACAGAGGAAAGCAGGGTGCAGAAACAAAGAGAAACTCCAAAGGACAGAATTTGTGGGGCCCATCCAGCCATGCCCCAAGTTCCTACCACAAGCTCCTACCCCTGGTTCTTCCAGCTATATGAGCCAACAACTTCCAGCTCCTTTTAGCCTAAGTCCTAGGAACTGCATCTCAAAGAGTCTCAGTTGATACAGTTCACAATCTGTAGGAGTCAGAAAAATGGTTAAGTGACAAATCAAAGTCATGTCCAATGGAAATTTTTAGACACACGAGTGGTAGAAATCAAAGAAAAATGAAATAGTCATTCCCCAAAACTTTTTTATTAAGAAAATCATTGTAGTGATATGTAGAAAATAAAAACACATTAGAATTGAGGACACTTGCGAATATAGTCTGAAATATTAAGGCTGTAAGTTCCAGTTCCCCATGAAATGAAAACCCCTTCATCCCTCTGGAGCAAGTGGCCATGTGGCCTGAGATGGAATTATTCCAGGGACTGCTATGTTTCTACTTCTAGAAAAATGCCAAGTATTTCAAACACCTATTTAATATGTAACCTTTCTTACAAACATGGCAAAGGATACAGAAGTACCTGGTCATTAAACATGTGAAAAGATGTTCAGGCTCCTTCAGTGTCTTGTTGTTTAGTCACTCAATCATGTCTGACTCTTTGCCACCCCAAGGACTATAGCCCACCAGGCTCCTCTGTCCATGGAATTTTGCAGGCCAGAATAGCGGAGTGGGTTGCCATTTCCTTCACCAGGGGATCTTCCCGACCCAGGGATTGAACCTGTGTCTCCTGCATTGGCAGGAGGATTCTTACCACTGAGCCACATAGGAAGTCCCCCCTTCAATGTTTAGGAAAATGCAAATTAACATAACACAAACCAATTATCTTTCGATTCTCAGGTTAGCAGAGATAAAAGGCTTGCTAACAGCTGTTGAAGGTGGCCATGTGGGGAGATGGATGGCTGTCACTCTGCAAGTGTGTCCACTGCCTTTTCAGGAGGATATTTGGTAATATTTATCAAAAAGTTTAGAGAATTCCCTGGAGGTCCAATAGTTAGGACTCTTTGTTTTCACTGTAGAGGGCATAGGTTGGGGAACTAAGATTTCGTAAGCTGCGTGGCCAAAAAAAAAGGGAAAGAAGCCAAAGAAATAAGGGGAAAAGTTTAACGCATAAGTCTTCTGGTACCATAATTTTACTTTGAGAATTATTTTCTAATATATATTTCTTATAATACACATATAAATATACATATATAAGAAAAGAATATATATTTATATACATATATAATATAAACGTGTATATTTAAAACCATCCATCTCCCCACATGGCCACCATCATTAGGTATTTGCAAGCTTTTTATCTCTGCTAATCTGAGAAGTGAGAGATACTGTATTGTAGTACTTTTAATTTGCATTTTCCTAAACACTGAAGGGGGGCTGCCCAGGTGGTTCAGTGGTAAATATATACATCTTTATCTGGCTGTGCTGTGTCTTACTTGCAGCATGCGAGATCTTTACTTTTCGGCATTAGGATCTCTAGTTGTGGCATGCAAGATCTAGCTCCCTGAGCAGGGACTGAACCCAGGCGCCCTGCATTGGGAGCATGGAGTCTTAGCCACTGGACCACCAGGGAAGTCCTGAGGATTAATTCTAAAATATTTGTACACAGGCTTAAATACACACAGACAGGGATGTCTGTTGTGACATTATTTATACTAGCATAAGTTCAGAAATGGCCTAAAGGTTTCTCAACAGAAGGCTGGTCAATGACATTGTCAAAGTATCCCCTGGTATATCATGCAACAGTTTAAAAAGGACTGGGTATGTCCTACAAGGAGGGATGCCTAGGGTGTTCGGCCAAGGGAAAAGGCAAGCTTCACTGTGGTACACATATCATGTGTACGTGTGGAGGTATGCATGGAATATTTCTAGAAGGATAGAGAAGAAACAGTTGAGAGCACTTACACCCCTGGGGAGGGGGACTTGCATGTGGAGGAGAAAGGTTTTTTACTTTTCACATCATACCCTTCCGTTTGAACTTCTTACCATAACAGCAATAATGGGTAACACACCGTGTTTGCTCTCAGCACTTGACAAGAATGAATTAAGTTAATCCTCACAACAGCCCATGAGGTCAGGGAAGATGAGGATGTTCATATTGCTCACAGCTGGAGCCCAGCTCCTGGCTCCATGCCGGGCACAAAGTAAGTCTCCATAAATGTGTGTTGCTTTTGTTTGTTGGATTGGTCACCATGTTCTTCTCCTTCTCTTGGTATTAAAGGTTAACATTAAAAAAAAAATTAAACCAGCTTGAAATGTTACAACCAAAGGAACGACATGGATGACTCTTGAAAACTTTAAGTGAAGGAAGCCAGAAAACAAAGAGAGCCATATATTGCATGATTCCATTTATACGAACTGTCTAAAATGGGCAAATGTGTAGAGAGAGAAAGCAGACTAGTAGAGAGAGTGAGTAAGGATGGGGTTTCTCGTTGCGTGCTCAATCGCTTGGTCATGTCCAACTCTTTTGTGACGCTATGGACTGTAGCCCACCAGGCTCCTCTGTCCCTGGGATTTCCCAAGCAAGAATACTGGAGTGGGTTGCCATTTCCTCCTCCAGGGGACCTTCCCGACCCAAGGATCCATCTCTTGAGTCTCCTGCATTGGCAGGCAGATTTATACCACTGAGCCACCTGGGAAGCCCCGCAGGGTTTCTCCTCAAGGTGATGAAACTGTGTTGGAATTAATAGTGAGAGTTGCTCGACTTTGCAAATACACTAAAAACCACTGAACTATTCACTTTTAAAAAGTGCATTTTGTGGTATGGAACATCTCCTTTTTAAAAAGACATTCAAATTCAAGGTAAAAACCAAACCAAATCAACAAAACACAGAGGCACCTATTTCCAAAAGAACCTCAGGTGCTTTGCCACCTGGTGACGCAAACCCAGATCCCCCATAACAACCTGATTGCTGCTCAGACCCACCTGCTGCCTTGAAAGTGAAAGTGACAGCCGCTCAGTCGTGTCTGACTCTTGGCGACCACATGGACTATACGGTCCATGGAATTCTCCAGGCCAGAATACTGGAGTGGGTAGTCTTTCCCTTCTCCAGGGGGTCTTCCCAACCCAGGGATCGAACCCAGGTCTCCCGGATTGCAGGCGGATTCTTCACCAGCTGAGCCAAAAGGGAAGCCCAAGAATGCTGGAGTGGGTAGCCTATCCCTTCTCCAATGGATCTTTCCGACTCAGGAATCAAACCCGAATCTCCTGCATTACAGGCAGATTCTTTACCAACAGAGCTATCAGGGAAGCCCTACATGCCGCCTTCCCATACTCCAAATGGGGAAACTAAGACTCAGAGAAGATCAGTGCCTGGTCTAGAGTGAAAACTTCCAGGACCAGAATTTGAAGCCAGGACAAGGTGACCACAAAACCCTCATGGCTCTCGGTTACTCTCCTTCTCTGCAATCCGGGATGATGAGGTAGGTCCAGAAAGGTGGGGTTAGTCACCTGCAGTCACACAGTATTAGAATGTGGGTTCAAACCCTGGACGGTTTGAACCCGCAGGTGTGGCTCCTGACTCTGGGCCATGCTGAGCTAGATGAAGAAATGTGGGACAAAGACTGAAAAGGGGCAAAGAGGGTGTTTTCTTTCTTTTTTCAATTAATTTATTTTAATTGGAAGATAATTACTTTACAATATTGTGATGTTTTTTGCCAGACATCAACATGAATTAGCCACAGGTATACATATGTCTGTCCGCCCCCCCCATCCTAACCCCCCTCCCACCTCCCTCCCCACCCTATCCCTCTCGGTTAAAGAGGGTGTTTCCTTGGCCAGAGTGTTTTCTGGCTCAGGGTTGGGTGGGTAAGGAGTCTCTGGGGACTCAGCCCAGCAGCTGCAAAGCTTCCAGTGCCTTTTCCCCTTGCTGGTCCCCCTCAGATGGCAGGAGACCAGCTCCCCCTTCCCTCCTGGAGCGAGAGCCCGAGGCTGAGCCAGACCAGCTGGCCTGGCCCCTGGGGACTGGGAAAGCAGGGGCTTGGGACTCCACCATATGGCCCCTCAGTTGGGAAGGACAGTTGGAGGAGGCCCCAAAGGAGGACTGGGCGGAGGGTGTCGTGTGGCCTTGACCTGGGAACCAGGGTTCCAGAAAGGCTGCTGCAGAGGCTGGGATGGAGGGACACGGAAGGACGCGAGGAGGACGCAGGGAGGAGGAGAGGTCAAGGGAGAGGGGCAGAGAAGGGGAACGGAAGTGAAGAGAGAGCAAGATGGAGATGCAGAGAAAGACAGGTGAGAAAGAGACAGAGGAGAGGGGAAAAAACTAAGAGAAACGGAGACACGGAGGAACTGGGGGAGCAGGGCTGGGAGACAGGCCCAGAGCGAGGCAGAAAGGGGAGACAGAACTCACGTATCCACGCCCCTCGGACCCGGGGCCCCACCTCCCCCAGCCCAGCCGGGATCGGGTGCCCTGAGGGGTGGGGCAGCCGGGAAATGTGCCCCATTGGATCGCTCCCCTCCCTCCTGCACAAGCCCAGTGTCTGGGATCTCAGGCGGGCCCCAGCGGTCAGCAGGGGCCACGGGAGTTCCCTCCCCCAGGGGCAGCTCCTGAGGCCCAGCTGGACTCCGTCTGGGGGCCTCGGCCCACTGAGTCACTCCCCGCCTCGGGCGCCCTCTGCTGGAGAAAAGGCCCAGGAGTCCCGCGCTGGAGCCTGCTCATCGCCGGGTGACCCTCCCAGCCAGGCCCTCATCCCCGCCAGGTCTCAGTCTCTCCCTTAAACGATGGGGACCCCACATCACGCTCTCTAGGGTGTGTGGGGCTGAACCTGCCGCCCTGTGAACCCACCGCCCTGTGGAGGGTCAAGCCAAGTCCTCACTTGTCCAGGGCAGGGGGCCCCAAACCCTCCCTCTGAAACCTAAATGGCCAGAAAGGGAGACGGGTGTGCTCTCAAGGGCGTTAGTTGCCCCTTCTAATGCAAATGCAAATCCCACAGTGAGAAATGCTTCCCATCCCCCAGACTGGGGAAAAATCTAGAAAATCTGACAACACCAAGTACTGGCAAGTATGGTTGGGAAAAGGAGCTTTCATTTAATGCATCAAACGGCATCAGGACTTAGGCAAGCTATCTGTCACAACCGGGTGAACTGCAAATGCCTCTAACTTCTCACACTGTATCAATGTTTCATATAGTACGTCCCCATCCAAAGACATTATTTTTCAAACTGAATTTTCTTTTTTGGATGCACTGCCGGGCTTGTGAGGTCTTAGTTCACCAACCAGGGATTGAACCCAGGCCCTCGGCAATAAGAGCCTGGAATCCTAGCTCCTGGACTACCAGGAAGTAACCCCCACTCGACCCCTGCCAAATACATTTTTAAAAAGCTACATGGATGGGGGAGGGGGTAAATGCCAAAATGGACTATAATCAGAAACAAATGAAACCAGTATTTCATACAGTCAACATCATCTATGGAAGACAGAGAAATAACCCAACTTTCTAATATAGTACAGTAATGATGAACCCTTTGGTTGGAGACAATTAAAAATTTTAAACCTGTAAACAAGTATTGTCTCTTATATTTGCTGGGTCAGCAATTCTGAAACTACATCATTTTTTAATCTGTACATTGTTCACATGAAGTTGCTAATATTATTATGTCCATTTTACTGAAGAAGAAACTGATGCACAGAGAAATAACGCCAGATCACGCACTTAATAAATCACAGAGCTGGGCTTGACCCCAGGCAGCCAGGTTCCAGTATACACGACCTTGACCTTGGCATGTACTGCCTCTCATAGCCCTGTTGTCACCGAGTGGCTTAGTATTAGGGTCCTCTCCGTTGGACAGAAGAGGCATCAGAGGCTCAGACCAGAGGTCAAGCCACGCACCTAACATCACACACCTAGTGAGTGGCAGAGCTCTGACTCAAACCCATACCGCCGAGTGCCGAGTCTGTGCTTTTATCCACTGCAAGAAGCTGCTGGAAAGAGTTAGCCAACATTGCAAGACAATGAATAATCCTAGCTGTAGTTGTTACTGTGCTAGAGGTCTTGGTTTGCCCCTCCTGACCACAGTCTAAGCTTCTCCATCCTGCTCTGTGCCCTGGGTGGGTGGTGCCCTGTAAGGATCACAGCAATTGGCTCCCCTGCCTTCTGGCTTCCAGCTGGGCTGGGCTTAGGACCAGATACGTAATTTGCAGGGCCCAGTGCAAAATTAAAATGCAGGTCCTTTGATTCACATGTTAAGAATTTCAAAATCAGTAGAGGTTAAGATTCTGTGCTTCCACTGCAAGGGGCGAGGCTTCGATCCCTGGTCGGGGAACTAAGATCTGACATGCCCTGCAGCATGGCCAAAAAAAAAAAAAATGAATTTCAAAACTAAGGGGCGGGGGGTAGATGTATTATTTTCCAGCTCCTCCCTGCAGCAGCAGCCATTTTGTGTGTGTTTTTTATTTTTTTTGTAGTCATTCATATATATATATTATATATATAAAATTTTATGATTGATCTTTATTTTTGGCTGTGCCAGGTTTTCGCTGCTATATGGGCTTTTCTATAGTTGTGGTGAGCAGGGGCTATTCTCTAGGTGGGTGCATGGGCTTCAGTAGTTGCAGCTCCTGGGCTCCAGAGCACAGGCTCAACTGTGGCACACAGGCTGAGCTGCTCCTCGGCACGTGGAATCTTCCCGGATCAGGGATCAAACCTATGCCACCTGGGAAGCCCCTGTAGCCATTCTTGACTAAGGGCCCCTGCTCTTGTCTGGAGACTCCATGCCCCCTCTCCCTCCCCCCTAGAAGTGAAGGCTCCCTGCTGCTGGCCCCAGTGGAGGGTGCCTTCTGTTTCCGGTTGGGACCCCGACAGTCACAGATCCCCATCTGTTGGGAACTCACCACACCCTGGTGCACAACTTTCACTTGGGGCCCTGGGACGCCTGTGTTAAGGCAGAGAAGGGATGACAGGCTCAGAGCAGGACTACACTTAGGCTGGGATTTGAACCCAGGCCTATCTGCCTCCCCTGCCCAAGCTTTCATCACTTGGCCCCTGGCTGCTTGTGCTTCTTGCTCTCTCTTCTGTCTGACCATCCAGGCCACCACTTGTCTCTGCTAGTACTCTGGGCGATCTCAGAGCAGACCTGGGGCCAGGCCATCGCCGCCTGCCCACTGTCTACCCAGCCAACACTGTGTGGACCTCAGATAGTGATGGATTTTTCAGAGACCAGTGAGGGGGTCACCTTCCCCCACTGTGGTCTGGGAGTATCAAGGGAGGAAGGCGCCTGGGAACTAAATGTGGCCCTGAATGGCCACTTTGTGGCTGTGTGACTTTGGGAGAGCCACAGACCCTTCCTGTGCTGTGGTCTCCTCACATGTCCAGTGAGGATGGCCACAGCCCCTCCTTGTAGGGCTGCTGGAGAGGAGGGATGGGTTATCTGTGGCGGGCACAGAGCGCAGATCAGTGGTTCTCAAAGTGTGGTCTGGGGACTCTTGGGGATTCCCAAGAACTTTTCAAGGCGTCTGCAAGGTTTCAACTATTTTTAAAAAATATTTGGCTGTGCCAGGTCTTAGTTGCGACACGTGGGATCTTCAGGCTTCATTACGGCACGCAGAATCTCTAATTGTGGCATGCAAACTCTTAGTTACAGCATGTGGGATCTAGTTCCCTGACCGGGGATGGAACCCATGCCCCCTACATTGGGAGCATGAAGTCTTAGCCACTGGACCACCAGGGAAGTCCCTAGGTTACAACTATTATTTTTTTAAAAATACTAAGGTGTTATTTGCCTCTCTCATTCTCTCCCAGGTGCACAGCAGGGTTCTGCAGGAACTGTCAGGCCTGTGCTATTGGAAGAGATGGAATGCAGAAGCAGTGAGAATCCAGTGCCTTTTTCATGGCATGCAAGATCTTAGTTCTCCACGCAGGGATCAAACCCATGCCCCCTGAAGTGGAAGCACAGAGCCACTGGACTGCCAGAGAAGTCCCTCCAGTGCTCTTTTAAGCCAGGCATGAAAGGAGGCTGTAACACTGAGAATGAAGCCACCCTTCTGCCTCCATTGTTTTGGAAATTATAGCTATTCTTCGAAAAAGAATGCTTTGGGGATAATATGTGATTGACTGATTCCTTACTGTTGTTTTAAAACAAACCGATCATTTAAATATGTCTCAGTTTTAGGGACTTAGCTCAGCTGGTAAAGAACCTGCCTGCAATGCAGGACACCCTGATTTGATTCCTGGGTCAGGAAGATCTCCTGGAGAAGGGAACAGTTACCCACTCCAGTATTCTGGCCTGAAGAGTTCCATGGACAGAGGAGCCTGGCGGGCTACAGTCCATGGGGTCGCAAAGAGCTGGACATGACTGAGCGACTTTCACTGTCACTGGTGGTCCAGTAACTAAGATTCTGTGCTCCCAATGCAGGGGGCCCAGGTTCGATCCCTGTTTGGGGAACTAGATCCCATATGTTACAACTAAGAGCCTGCATGCCACAAGTAAAGATGCTGCCTGCTGCAACTAACACCTGTACAGCCAAATAAATAAAAATATATTTTTAAAATGTCTCAGTTTTAATTTTTAATATAGTAAACATCAGGAGATATAATCCACACAAACCAGTTCTTTGGGATTCTCAGGGATTTGTAAGAGATCCTGGAGATTTGTAAGGGATCCTGGAGATGAGGCAGTTGAGAACCACTGGGGTAGAGAAAGCGGTAACGACCCTGGTATCTCATGCAGGTGTGTGTTTCTCTTTGCTCCTTTGCCCATTTCTCCAGAATGGGAGCCTCACGGGGGCTGCGATTTTCCGTCTGTTTTGCTTACTGCTATATTCTAGAAAAGTGCCTGGCGTGCTGACATAAGTGCTCAATACAGATTTGCTGCATAGATAACTGAATAAATACTCACCGGTGACATGGGTTTTTATTATCAGTCGACTTTTTTTTTTTTTTGCCAGACACCGTGTCAAGCACTCTAGATGCATAATTATGCAGGAGCAGTGAAGAGATGAGGGACCTGGATTTGAATCCAGGCTCGGCCACTTGCTACCCTGGGCCATACGTTCACCCCCCAGAGCCTCAGGCATAGTTCCTAAGATGTATGGGCAGGAGTTGTCACACCTTGGGAGGTGAGACGGACTCAGCACCCACATTCAAACCTTCAGTCAGCGCACCAGTCAGATACTGAGCATCCACTGGCTGCCGGGCCAGAAGCAGAGATAAAGCAGACGTGGTCTGTCTTCTAAGAGCCCCTGCTTTGTGACGGAGACGCTGTCTGGCTGTGTGTCCCTGGGCCAGGCATGCTACCTTCTGTGTCTCAGTTTCCTTGTTGGTCAAATGGCAGATAATAATAGTACTGCTCTTTCAGGATTGCTGGCGGGAGTCAGTAAGAGCTGAGCAAGGAGGCTTCCTCAGTAAGAGGACACTCCATGAACGCCGTTTCTTCTTCTTGTTATTTGTTTGCCACGTGGCACAGCATGAATGATCTTAGTTTCATGACCAGGGATCAAACCCATGCCCTCTGCATTGGGAGCACGTAGCTGTAACCACTGGACCGCCAGGCAAGTCCCATGAATACTGTTATTGTTCTGTGTAAAGCCATCCCTCTGGCCCTGGGCCTTGGTTTCTCTATCCAGGGAAACAGATGTCAGGGTTCTGAGAAACCCTCAGTGTGCTTGTTATCTACCTTCTTGGCTCTGAATCTTTCTTCTCCCTTTCCTCTCCTGCCCTAGGGGCGGCAGCTGCTTCCAGTAACTAACTAGCTGGACTGCCTCATATTCCCTTTCCGCTTCCAGCCCTTCTAACACATTTGAACTAAACCCCTATCTTAAATATCCTCTGAAATACCTCCAGTGGGGTCTGACTCTGGCTGGGGCCCTACTGTGTTTAGAAAGCCCCCATCTACATCAGCCAGGCCATACCTGCAGCTTCTTCAGCTGGCTGTTGACAGTGGCCAGGTCCCCACCAGGATCCACGTCTTGCAGCTGGCTTTCCATGTGAAGGAGTTTCTTGTCCAGCTCCGCGAAGCTCTGCACCAGTTGGTCAGCCTTACTGGCCTCAAAGAGCTGCCTCGCCTTGGCCTGAGTGGTGCTTTCCAGCTCCGCCCAGCACTGCCGGATCTCGCCCAGCTTCTTCCGCACTGAGGCCGCCAGCTCTGGTTTCTCCTGCATCAGTTGCTGGCCCTCCTGCCCCAGACGATGGGGGGTAGGAAATCAGAGTGAGGGAGGGACAGAGAAATACGAGGGCAGCAGATCATAGGGAGAGATATGGAGAGAGAGACGGAAGCAAGGAGTTGAGAGCACACAGAGAGATAAAGACATGGGGGGGTCGATGCAGAGAAAGCACCAAGCATGGGAGGAGAGACGAGGAGAAACGGACAGACAGTGGTGGGGGGAGAGAGGCAGAGAGACACACAGAGGCATGGGAAGGAGACAGGGAGAAAACAGTGATGGACACAGATATGTAGCAAGTTACAAACATGGCAAGAGGACCATAAGACAGAGAGAGGCAGAAGGAAGAAAGAGACAGAGGGGGAGAGAGGCAGAGAGAACAAACCTCTGTTACATTCAAAGTCAAGGAGCATGGCTTTGCCTCCTGCCACCATTTATGGGGCACCAGTGACCATTTAAGGGTTTAAGACCCACCTTGGTGTCTCCATTTGAGTTAGAATGGTGGGGGGATACAGGGCTGCAGGTCTAGGGGCAATTTTGGGGGTTGATGTTTACAGCATAAATCTACCTGGGTCCCCCCAAGACTGAAGTCCAGCTCCCACATATGTTGGCCTAGAGCCACATATATCATATTACATATTAAAAATAACAACACCATAGCAATGACAGCTCCTAGGTGCCTGGCCTTGTGTTAAGTACTTTAAATACACAAGAGCCCAGGGAAGTTATTATTTATTTCCTTAATTTTAAGGTAGAGCATAATATATATGGCTGAGCCCCTTCACTGTTCACCTGAAACAATCACAATATTGTTAATTGGCTAAACCCCAATACAAAATGCTTTTGGTGTTAAAAAATAAAATTAAAAAAATAAAGTAGAGCAAGGTCTATTGGATAGAACAGGGTACTATATTCAATATCCCATAATAAACCATAAGAAAAAATATATATACATCTATCTATCTATCTATACATATACATAACTGAATCACCTTGCTGTACACCAAAAACTAACACAATATTGTAAATCAACTATACTTCAGTAAAAAATTAAAAGTAAAAAATAATAAAAAATGAAAATACAGCAGAGCAAACTGAGGCTCAAAGAAGTTAACGCAATTCCCTTGAGGCCCCAGAACTAGTAACAGGCATAGACAGAATGAGAGCCCTGGGATGTCCCTGGAAGTCCAGTGCTCACTTTAACCCTAGCTTCCGGGGGCTGCCTCACCTTGACTGCCTAACTTCCTACTGCAAATGCTCCAAATGGTGTGGAAGGAAGCCTGGCGAAGCGATTCTAGGAAGGGGTGAAATATTTAACAGCCATTCAGAAGAGATGCTGGCCATTTTACAGACGGGTAAACTGAGGCTCAGAGAGGTTACATGAATTACTCAAGGCCACAGAGCTAGGAATAGGCATGGAAATGACCTGAAGCAGTTCAAAGGTATGAGAAATGCAGGCTGGCAGTGGAGTGTGAAGGAGGTGAGACGTGAGTTCCCTGGAGGCCCCTGACCCTGGGCAGAGGCAGAGGGGCTTTCTGAATCCTCACCCTCTCAATCTTCTCCAGCCACTCCTTATTCTGAGCCAGCTCGGCCATGAATGCCTGGTGCCGGAGCCATCTCTTATGCAGCTTGTGGCCGTCTTCCCGTGTGCCGTCCCGCGCCATCAGCATCTTCTCATGGATCCAGCCATCCAGCTGTGCAGGACAGGGGGAGGGGCTCAGCCAATTCTCCACAACCTAGCATAGCCCCCCATTCCCACCACGATGTCCCCAGTTTGGAGGGGGGGCTAGGCTTCTAGGACTGGGGAGGAAGAAAAAGGTGGGATGGAAGAACCTTTGCAAGTAAGGCCTTCATGGCGGGGGTTGGGGGGCGGTAGTGAGGGCAGCTTAAGCCCTCTTCTAGGGAGTAGAGGAATGGATGAAAGGCTCTCCAGAATGCCTCATCCCTTAGCCCCTGTCTTCAGGACAGCCCTTCTCAACTTCCCATAAGACCTAAGCTCCCAGGCAGGGTTCCTGGACCAGTCTTCCTACCCCTAGCCAAATCAAACCTCCAAAACAAGCCCTCCAATCTAATTTAGTTCATTCAGCCTTGCACCCCACCCCCAGAAATACTTAGATTCTTTGATTCCTCTCACCACCTCTAATAAGGACCAATTCAAGGTATCCAAATCATTCCCAAAGGTATCAAGTGAAGGCCCCATATCTAAACCTAAACCCCCGATATGGCTAGATGAACCCCTAAAAATCTCCCAACTAGTGCCAAGTCTGTGTGCATGCTCAGTCGTGTCTGACTCTTTATGGCCCCCATAGACTGCGGCCTGCCAGGCTCCTCTGCCCATGGGATTTCCCAGGCAAGAATACTGGAGTTGCCACTTCCTGCTCCAGGGGATCTTCCCAACCCAGAGATGGAACCTGTGTCTCTTGCATCTCCTGCATTGGCAGGCGGATTCTTTACCAGTAGCACCACCTGGGAAGCCCTAGTACCAAGTCTAGTTCCCTCCAAACCATCCCTCCCATCTGGGGTAGACCTGTGCCCTGCAACCCAGGTCCAGCCTAGCTAATGAGCCCACAGGATTCCCCAGATCCAGCCTTGAGGATTCAGGCCAAGACTACAGTTTCCCAAGATCATGATGAGTTCTAACTCCCAAGCAAAGCCAACCCCCCAAATGCAAGCATCAGGGCTACCTTCTGGCTCCCCAAATGAGTCTGCCCCAAAGGAGACACTCCAAATCTAGGATCAGACTCTCCAACATGGACCAGAGAGAACTTCTGTAGCCAACCCCCCTCCCAAACCAAAGCCAGTTCTAGTGCCCCCACTTCCCAACAAAATCAGTCATCCAAACACAAGCAACAGGAGTGGGCCCTTCTCTCTACTCTCAGCAGGACCAATCACAAGGCTGCTTTCTGAGCCACCCTTCCCTTCCAATAAGACTTGTCCCTCAAGCAGGAACCTCCCCACTCATGACCAAACCTGGCACCTGGACAGTTTGCTCCTCCTCTTTCTCCTCCCCCCTCAGTCACAAGATTCTCCTCCTCCCTCTTGGAAAAAAAAAACAACCCATGGACTCTAGCTTGCAGTCATAGCCAAGGACAAATTCCCAGTCGGCCAAACATCACTCTGTCCCCTGGGCATGTGCTCCCCAGGGGTCCAGGACAGTTTCAGACTCCTTCATACATACATAGACACACACACACACACACACACACACACACAAGCCAAGTCAAATGCTGAATCCTCCAACGCTATTCACAGATTCCCCACATAACAGGGAAGAGTTTGCCAATGGCAGTCACAGCTCACAGGGAAAGCAAAGACCCTGAAGGAGAGGTACTCCGTCATCAAAGTAAAGCCCCCCCCCAAAGTGACTGACCCCCCATCACTGAAGGCAAAGCCAGAGTCCCAAATAACTGGGGGAAAAGCCCCCAAAGTCGGAGCACTCCAAACCCAGAACAAGTCCAAGACCCTCATCGCCCAAGGCAGATCCCGGCAAAAGTGACTCGCCCCCATCATCTAAGGCTAATTCAGATTCCGAAAGAACCAGGGAAGAATCCCTTCAAAGGTTGAGAGTTCCCCCACCTCAGCGCAAATCTCAGATGCCCCACTACCCAGAGAAGAGGCCCCTAGAGAGGTTGGGATCCCCTTAATCCCCAGGGCAAACCCACACTACCCCAGGAGTAGCCTTAGAAGTCCCGTATCTCCGATACTATCCCGTGGGACCCGGCCCCTCAGTCCCACCCGCAGCAGCACCGCGGACAGCTCCCGGCATCTGGGCCCCTCCCTGGGGCTGGGGTCCCAGCGCCCAGCTGACCCACCCCCGCGCCGCCTACGCCCCTCCCTCCCTCCCGCGGCGGGCGGGCGAGCACGCGCCCAAGCCCCCTACCCGCCCCCCACCCCGCCCGCCTCAGCGGGGGCGCGCATCAGCCCCCTCCCCTGGGCGCCCCCGAGACCTGAAGTGGCGGAGGCGTTGATGGGGCGTCCCTGCGGCGGGCGGGCGGGTTCTCGCCCCTCCACTGCGACGGCGGCGGCAGCGGTGGTGACGGCTGAGTCTCCGGCGGACGCGCGCCCCCTCCCCCGCCCCCGCGCCGCGGCAACGCGCCCGCCCGCGCGCGCCCCCTGCCTGCCTCGGTGCCCGCCTCCCTACCGGGCCCCAGATGCGGGTGGAGAAATCATCACCCTCCCTAAAGCGTGGGGTGGGGGGCGGGGGTTCTGCGCCATCTCAGATGATTGGGCTTGGTCCAGAACAATCTAACGAGAGGGGGAAGGGGCTCCAGGGCCAAACAGCGGCGGAGATTGGCTGGGGGGTAGGCTGGAGCCTGGCTTACCCCAGCGATGTGAGGGGGGGTGAGCTTCTGAATCATCTCTGATGGGAAGGGGCTCAGATTCCTGGCTATCTCAGATATACAGGAGTGGAAAATGTGGGAGGGGGCCTGGACTCTTATTTAAGACTTCAGTCCAGAATACTCTCCCAGTGGGAAAAAGGCAGGGGACAGGGAGTACCCGAACCTATCTCTAGTGGGTTCGAGTCCCAGACCCATCTCTAACGAACTTGAGTTGGGAGGAGAGGATGGAAGCCCTTAACCATTTCATGGGTGGGGTGGGGGGCGGCGGGGGGAGTGGAACACGGGGGTTCACCATGGCGGGAATCAAATCATCTTTGACTGGGGGGACTGGGACCTGGTTCCTGAACCATCTTTGGTTGCAGAAAACTTGTACTGTGTCTTCGTGGAGGGGTTGCTAATTATCCCGGGTCAGGTAGATAGGTGAGACCAGGATCATCTCTGTTTGGGATTAGGAAAATGTTTACTGGGCCATCTCTCATGGGTCCATCTCTTATGGGGTCAGGATCCAGCGTAGTTTCTATAGAATGCAAGGCAACATTATCTCCTGAGTCGTCTCTAATGAAGAAAGGGATCTAGACCACCTCTGTTTTGGGGAGATCCTAATGGGTGTGCAGATCATCTCCAAAGGGGCAGAGCTTGATTCCTGGACGCTTTTAAAGGGGTGAAGCCTTGGTCCTGGACCACCTTTGATCGAAACTGCGCTCTGGATTTCTGGTCCACCCGCGCCTCCCCGCATACTCCTCTCCTTGTCTCTGGTCCCTCTCCCCGGCAAAGCACTTCTCACGAATCTCCTGCGGGTAAGGTGAGATCAGCGCGCGTCCCCGCGGGACCCTCGGGCGCGGACGCGCGCCGTTGCCAGGGGCGCCCAAGGCCCCTCCCCGCGCCCGCGTGGGCGGAGGGACTTGAGGAGCATGCGCACTGAGGCCAGGATGCGCACGCCTCCTGGCGGTGCCAGGTGAACATCGCTCCGCGACCCACTTAGACGGGGCGTCCCTGCCCCCACCACGCCTCTGCTCTGGAGCACTTTCCTCCCTAGCGAAGAAGTCCCAGTGCCCAGCACAGCTGGAATTCGGCTAGAGTTCCTACCTCGTGGCAGTCTCGGAGGAAGTGCTGCAGCCCAAGCTGGTCGTGTAGCTTCTGCATCCATTGATGGGCCCGTAGTTGATTTTCTTGGCTCCTGGGGATGAGGAGATAGGAGTTGGGGGAAGCCTGAGTTTGGGGGCGCTAGCAGCAGGGCTGTGAGGGCATCGAACTTGGCAGGGCTAAGAACCTGGGGCATATGTACGATCGAGCGAGAGAGCAACGTGGGGATGTGAGGAAAGGCAAAGAAACATCAGTGGGGGCAAAGCCAGAGACAGAGCTGGAGAGGACAGAGGGGAGGAAGAGAGGGACAGAGACAGGTAGACATCTGGAAAGAAAGAAATACAGACACTTAGAGAGGCACAACCCCATAGAGAGAGATAACAGAGATCTACAGACAGAGTAAGAGATACCAAGGGAGACAAAAACTTAGAGAACAAGAGACACCTAGAGAGAAAGATCAGGAGGGAGAGGCAGACTGACTCAGAGAGACAGAGAAGGATGCAAGGACCTAGAGAGACAAACAGAAACACACACAAGACCAGAGACAGACAGAAACAGAGACCTCGAGAAAGAGTGATTGACAGAGACTCAGGAGAGACGAAGAAAGAGGCCCAGAGATAGAGAAAATAGGAAAAGACAGAGAAAAAGAAATGAAGCAGGGGTAGTGCCAGAGAGACAGAGAGCAAGAGACCACCGTAGACAAGGAAGCAGAGGGAAAGAAAGTGGCTGAGGGAGTCTTGGGAGGGAGAGCCCAGAAAGGGACAGGTAGAGAAGTGGCAAGATGCCACCAGTAAGACACAGCCAGCCAGCCAGACGGCTGCAACAGAGCTGGAAAGAGGGATGAAAGCAGGGCATGGATAGAGCAGGGCTGGAGCCGTAGGGAGGCAAAGAGAGGCAGGCCCTTGGTCTAAGTGAACTGGCCAGGCTGCACCCAGGCCCCGCCAACCCGGAGCCAGCAGGCATCACAGCCCCAGGCAGCCTGGCCTCCTGCCTGCAGTGCAGGCAAAGCGCCCAAGAGGCCTGGCAGAGAGGGCTGAAAGGGTCCCACTTTGATGTGCCTTGAACAAACAACTCCCAGCTCAGAGTGTTGGCTGGCATTGGCTGTTTCCTCTGCCTGGAACACTCTTCCCCTCAAAGTGTGCTTAAATGTCACCTTCTTAGCAAGACCCCTCCTGACCGCTGCCCAACACTTTCTGGCTTTCTTTTCTTTAACGTTCTCCTTTGCACTTAACACTATCCAACACACTGTATATATCCCGTATTTATCCTGTCTTCCTCGTAGGATGTCATTCCACGAGGGCAGGAATTTTTATCTGTTTTGCTCACCCCTGTATTCCCCAATACCTAAAAAAGGGGCCTGGCACACAGTAGGTGCTCAATACATATTTGATGAGTGAAAGAAAGCAAGAGAGACATAGAGGGGACTTCTCTTGTGGCCCAGTGGTTAAGAATCTGCCTGCTAATGCAGGGGACACAGCTTTGATCCCTGGGCCAGGAAGATTCCATGCACCACGGAGCAACTAAGCCCATGCACTGAAACTACTGAGCCCTCTCTCTAGAGCTCATGCTCTGCAACAAGAGGAGCCCATGAGCAGCAATGAAGACCCGGCACAGCCAAAAATTAATTTTATAAGACAGAGAAAGAGAGACAGGCAGAGAGAAAGAGGGAGGGCAGAAACAGAAGTAAAATGTCTGAGAAAAAGAGAGAGGCAGCAGAAAAGACAGATGTAGATATAAGTAGAAAAAACAGGGAGAGAGAAGGAGACAAATACATAGATTACAGAGAGATGGAGGCAAAGTGATGGAGTATGTGAGAGGAAGTTACAAAGATAACCGAGCACACAGCTGAATGGAGGAACATGAAGAGCCAGAGACAAGCAGAATATGGACTCCGTCCCGCCCAGATTCAGCTCCGGAAACAGGAAATGCCTCTGAAATGGAACTGAACTCAGTCCCTCCAGGCCTTCACCAGCCAACTTGTCCCAGGGATGAGAGAAACCCTTTGTCTCCTGGAGGGTGAGAAAACAGCTGTGACCTCTGGCCAGTCTGTTCCCCTCTCTGAGCCTCATGTGCCAAATGCAGACAAAACGCAAGAACATCTTTTCACGCAGGGCAGGGCCAGGTTCCAGGCGAGGTGAGGCCCATGGGGAGAGAGAAGTGACTTGCCCTGAATCTCACAGGTTGACAGGCAGAGCTGGGACTGGGACCTGGCCCTGTCTGACCCCAGGGCTCCCTCAGACCCCTGCACCTCTTCCATCCTGGACCTGCCCATTCTGCCCATGCTTCCCCCAGCCCGGCTCTGACCATTCTTGGCCATTCTTGCCAGATGGCATGAGAGCTCTGTAAAGGATGGAATCGTGTTCTGACCCGATTACCAGGGGATGCCCGGCACTGCCCCACAAGGAGCCGGGAACACAGCATGGACTCAGTCCCTGTTTAATTGGCTGAAGAATAAATGAATAAACAACAGAACAAAAGAAACAAGTAATGACTTCAAAGGAAGAAAGGCGCGACTCAAAAGAACAGCCCTCCAGGCTCCTCCTCCTGATTCTGCAGAGCCTGGCGGAGAGTAGATACTCAAGAAATGTGAAGGACTTCCCTGGTGGTCCAGCAGTTAAAGAGTCTGCCCTGCAATGCAGGGGATTTGAGTTAGATCCGTGGTTAGGGAACTAAGATTCCCACATGCCTTGGAGCAACTAAGCCTGTGTGCCACGACTAGAGAGTCCGTGCCATGCAGTGAAGATCCTGTGTGTGGCAACTAAGACTTGATATAGCCAAATAAACAAATAAAGCCAATACAATTAAAAAAAAAAAAAAAAGAAACATGGAGTGAAAGAAAGAAGGTGCCAGGCCTGGAGTTGGGGACACTAGACCATGAATTTGTTTCCTCAGGATGAGAATCCCCATACAAGTTTCCTTTAGGAAACTCCACCATCCATTTCCCAAATAAATTTAGGGAAAAAGGATGCCAGAGCCAGACAGATGAGGGGCTGGGGTCTCAGGACTCTGCACAGTGGTGGAGGGACGGGGTATGATTTCCATCAGGAGACAAAAGACAGAGGAGTATTAGGCTCTCCTCTGGCCTCACTCATGCCAGAGAGGAGAAAGCTGGGGTCACGAGGACGAGTAGAAACAGCAATGACAGACAGAAAGAAGCAGGCCTGAAGGAAATCCTGTAAAGGACTCTGCTTGGTGTCGTGTTGTTCAGTCGCTAAGTGGTGTCCGATTCTTTGCGACCGCATGGTGACTCTTTTCGACCCCACAACCTGCAGCACACCAGGCTTCCCTGTCACTGCCTGGGGGCTGGAATATTTCTTGGGAAGGGAAGGGTTGCTGTTTTGCCCAGGGCCTAGAATAGTGCAGCCATGAAATTAAAAGACGCTTACTCCTTGGAAGAAAAGTTATGACCAACCTAGATAGCATATTCAAAAGCAGAGACATTACTTTGCCAACAAAGGTCCATCTAGTCAAGGCTATGGTTTTTCCATTGGTCATGTATGGATGTGAGAGTTGGACTGTGAAGAAGGCTGAGCGCCGAAGAATTGATGCTCTTGAACTGTGGTGTTGGAGAAGACTCTTGAGAGTCCCTTGGACTGCAAGGAGATCCAACCAGTCCATCCTGAAGGAGATCAGCCCTGGGATTTCTTTGGAAGGAATGATGCTAAAGCTGAAACTCCAGTACTTTGGCCACGTCATGCGAAGAGTTGACTCATTGGAAAAGACTCTGATGCTGGGAGGGATTGGGGGCAAGAGGAGAAGGGGACGACAGAGGATGAGATGGCTGGATGGCATCACTGACTCTATGGACGTGAGTCTGAGTGAACTCTGGGAGTTGGTGATGGACAGGGAGGCCTGGCGTGCTGCGATTCATGGGGTCGAAAAGAGTCAGACAGAACTGAGTGACTGAACTGAACTGAACTAGAATAGTGCTTGACACACAGTAGATGTTAACATTGTAACAACCAGTCCTGCTATTCCAGGCTGAGGGCAGGCTTGGCAGAGAAACTTTTCACAGTACAGACTTCTGCAGCTTTGGGGTTATCAATCACAAGTTACCTTTTCACCAACATCAACTTAAATCAAATCTAAAGCAATATGGAATTAAGTAGAAATCAGAGAGAGACAGAGAGAGAATTTCCTGGAGGCCCAGTGGTTAGGACTCAGCTCTTTCATTGCAGGGAGCACAGGTTCGATCCCTGGTCAGGGATCCAAGATCCCACAAGCCTCATGGCTCGGCCAAAAAAACAGAGACAGAGAAGCAGAAGTGTGATGGAAGGAAAGGGAACTCTGGCCTCATCACCCCTCCTCTGTGCTGAATCCCAGCCCCTGGGCCCCTGGGGTCTGAGGGACCTACTTCTCCAGCAGCCGCGTCACAGCCTCCTGGGCCTGCTCCCCGTAGGCGTTGCCCTGTCTCAGCAGGCCCTCGGCAGCCTGCACGGCCAGCTGCATCTTCTGCTGGTTCAGCTCCATCGTGGTGAGGAAATCGCGGTGCCGCTTCAGCGCCTCCTCCACCGACTCCACGGTGCCCGGCAGCTCCTGACCTGACAGTGCCATCTCCTGGGGATGAAGGACAGGGAGGCTCTGGTCGGCCCTGCTCCATTCAGGACCAGACTGCCCAGCCTCCACTTTGCTCTCCCCTGCTCACTAGGTTCTAGCATTGAGCGTGCCAGGCGTGGCCCCACGTCAGGTCCTTGCCCCATGCTGTTCCCTCCAGATATCCCCATGCTGGCTCTTTCACTTTCCTCAGGTCTCTGACCTTCTGTCAAAAGTATCATCCTCTCCACACTCCCCCCGCCCCCGCAGCTATCCCTTTACTCTGCTTTATTATTTTTCACAGCGTATTTGTTGTTGTTCTTTAATCCCTAAATTGTGTCCGACTCTTTGCAACCCCATGAACTGTAGCCCGCCAGGCTCCTCTGTCCATGGGATTTTCCAGGCAAGAATTCTGGAGTGGGTTGCCATTCCCTTCTCCAGGGGATCTTCCCGACCCAGGGAGTGAACCCAAGTCTCCTGCTTGAAAGGTGGATTCTTTCCCACTGAGCCACCTAGGAAATCCTTTCATAGCATATATATGACATGATATTATATACGCAGTTACTTTTTTATCATCTCCTCCATCTCCTACACACACACACACACACACACACACACATGAATGCCAGCCACATGAGGATGGGATTTTGTGTTCTGTTTCTTCTGTGCTCAGCTCCAGAAAAGCACCTGATATAGCGTAGGCACTCCGTAAGTATTTGATTAATTGATGAAGACTTACCAGGTGCCATGTGACTTCAAGGAAGTTCCTTCCCTCTCTGGGGTTAGCTTTCTAACTGGTAACATGGGTGGGTCAGA
Source organism: Bos indicus x Bos taurus (assembly GCF_003369695.1). Taxonomy (NCBI): domain Eukaryota; kingdom Metazoa; phylum Chordata; class Mammalia; order Artiodactyla; family Bovidae; genus Bos; species Bos indicus x Bos taurus. The sequence continues at coordinate 16,049,058 of NC_040093.1, forward strand.
ATGAGTGTCTCAAGGCCACCTCAGCTTGCAGTGTTTAGTAACCTCATGATTCCAGGGGCCTGCTGTCTGCTCCTCCAGCTCACCCTCCGTCTAAGCCAGCTCTCTCTTGACACCAGCACAGGCTGTCATGCTTTCCAACAGGTGCTCCTGCTCAGTCCTGTCTGACTCTGTGTGACCCCACTGACTATAGCCCGCCAGGCTCCTCTGTCCATGGGATTTCCCAGACAAGAGTACTGGAGTGGGTTGCCATTTCCTCCTCCAGGGGATCTTCCCAACCCAGGGATTGAACCCTCGTCTCTTGCATCTCCTGCATTGGCAGGCAGATTCTTTACCAGTAACACCATCTGGGAAGCCCATGTTTTCTAAAATGATTCCTAAAAGCTGGTACCTACTCTTGGACAATCTGAAAACTAGGTATTTTTATCGTGTCCAAATCCTCAAACTTGGTTCCCGTCGCAGAAAGATCCTTGAATTGGATCAGCTGTTCCCAGATAACCATGGCACTTGATTCCTCAAGCCATAATAAACGCAGTGACGCTGTGCAGACAATCTGCCATTCCCAAGAAGAAGATAGTCTGCTAATTTAGGCCCCCACAGCCACATAATCCACAATCATTTACTGACCACAAGAATCCCTCAACCTGAACCTTCCTGCCATAACCTTCATCCTCTGTTATCCACCCCAAGAGCTTCTTTAAACCCCATTAACCATCACCAATCAAACTCATACTCTTATTTCCTTCCAGATAACCCACAAACCCAGGAAGTCACTCCAAAGAACGTCCAAGTGCATTACTCACTCAGAACAGTCCACAAACTCTTAGTCACTTCTACCAGACTAAGACACCCTACTCCCCATCGTAATACTCAAATTCTGTTATACACACACCCACACTTGTTCACACCGGATTATTCACAAACCCAGCTATTCATACCAGATACCCGCGCCCCTCCCCCACCCCCGCAGCATGAGGTACGCCAGGAACCCAGTGGTCCCCGCAAACACACTCCTCCATAGAGTTTTCTGTTCCCGAAATCCCCTGCGGCCTCAGACACCCACATGTGCCAACCCCCGAAGCGGGCACCTGGTTGCGTAGCACCGCTCGCGCCTGGCGTAGGTCGCGCAGAAAGAGCTGGTAGACGTGCGCCTGGACCAGGGCCTCCCTGCGCGCCTCCCACAAGCCGAGCAGCTTGTGCCAACCAAGTTCGAGGTGTGGCAGCCACTCGTCGAGTGCCAGGCCCGGGCCCAGCTCCGCGCCGTCGCCCGCCAGCAGCGCCTCGCTGGCCGCCACGATGCGCGCGTAGTCCTCCTCTCGCTGGTCCACTTCCTCCTTGAGCGCCGCGTGGCGCGCCAGCAGCGCGTCTGCCTCTTCCAGGCTGCGGGGCAGGGGCCCCTCGCCGCCGCCCGCCGTCTCTTGGGCGCGTACCAGCCAGTCCAGGAAGGCGTCTAGGTCGTGCAGAAAGCGCTGCAGGCGTCCGGCGGCCGCCACCGCCTCGCCACAGGCCTGAGCCGCGCTGGCCAGAGCGCCCCACTCGGCGCCCAGTTCCTCCGCACCCTGATGCAGCCGCGCAGCCTGAGCCGGGAAGCGCACAGCCAGCAGGGCCGCCTCCTCCAGGAGGGCCGCCTGGCGCGGCTCTAGCGCTTGCAGAGCCGCCTCCAGGCCGCTAAGGCGCCACTGCAGGGCGCCGCCCGCCCGGGGCGCGCTCTCCACAGCCCTCCGCTTCTCGCGCACCTGGGTGCGCACCTCCGCCACCTCCAGCACGTGGTTCTCCACTAGCAGCACCGCGCTCACCTCTTCTTTTCGCTGTTCCACCAGCTCCACGATGCGGTTCCACCTGCCCAGGAGAAGCAGGGCAGTGTAAGGAAGATGGAGACCCGCCCCCACCCTTGGGTGTGGAGGGCCCATGACCCTGGGTGGAACCCAGCCACTGTGTGACCTTGGAATGTCATCCTTATCTCCCGGGGCCCCAGTTCCTGCCTGTGTAAAATGGACTCTGCCGGGCACATTTGCTTAGAACAGCGGTTCTCAAAATGTAACCTGAGCGAGGGCAAAGCTATCTTCATCAAAATGCTAAGACGCTATTTGCCTTTTCACTTTCATTCTGTGCCGAGTGTACTGTGGAGATTTCCAAAAGCTACAGGAAAAAGACTGATTGCAGAAGCAGACCTGAGTACTCAGCTGCCTTCTCTTAAACCAGACATTAAAAAGATGTGCAAAAATGCAAAACAGGAACTTTCCTGCTGGTCCAATGGATAAAACGCCCAGCCCCCAATGCAGGGGGCCGGGTTCTTTCCCTGGTGGGGGAACTAAGATCCCACATAGGCAACTGGAGAAGCTCTCACCTCAACAAAGACTCAGCACAGCCAAAGTAAATAACAATTTTTTAAAAATGCAAAACAACACCATTCTTCTTGCTACATTTTTTTGTTTTGAAAAATAGTCACTTTTTCCTTTAAAGTTATGTTACCATAGTAAGTTTATTATTGTTATTTTAACGACTTACTATTTTACATTACTCAGTATTAATTTCTAATATAGTAAATACTGACAGATATAACCCATTAATCAAGCTCTTTGGGGGTCTTTAAATTGCTTTTAAGCATGCAAAGGGTTCTGGAACCAAAGAATGTGAAATCTGTTGGCTTATGACGTCAGATAATATGTTGGATGCAATAAATAGTAGTTGAGCATGTACTATAAGCCAGGTGCTGAGTCAAACCTATTTTATCCTAAAATAAATTTATGGGACTTCCCTCATGGTCCAGTAGTTAAGACTCCACACTGCCAATGCAGTGAGCACAGGTTTGATCCCTGGTCAGGGAACTAAGACCTATAGGTGCCGTCAAAAGATTTTTTTTTTTTTTTTTTAATTTGTTCTGTGCCCTCAAGCAAGTGATGATACTGCCAAACAGTGTCAAGCTCAGAGTCAGGTCTGAGTTGTGTACCCTTTGGTTGGCAACATTCTCTGTGCCTCATTTCCCCACCAGTAAAATGCACACAATCATAGCACAGTACTGACCTCACAGGGGTGCAGTGAGAGTCAAATGAGTTATTGATATGATTCGTGAAGCACTTCAAACAGTACCTGCTAGCTAGGAGTGGGGATACACTCCGGGACCACATCAAGCCCCTTTATGCCTCAGGGCCTTGGCCTTGGCTGTGCTCCTGGCCTGGAATGCTTACCCTCCCTCCCCTCCCCCATTTATACTCTTCCTGTGGCTAGATCCTTTTCATCCTCTTTGAGGGCCCAGTTCAAAATGTCATGACACGATCTAAACTCACCCCCAAGCCCCAGTTATGCCCTACCAGGTCACTCTATTTCCTGCATTGTCTTGTTGTTCAGTCACTAAGTTGTGTCCGACTCTTTGTGACCCCATGGACTGCAACAGGCTAGGCTTCCCTGTCCTTCCCTATCTCCTAGAGTTTGCTCAAACTCATGTCCATTGAGTTGGTGATGCCATCCAACCATCTCATCCTCTGTCATCTCCTTCTCCTTCTGCCCTCAATCTTTATCAGCATCAGGGTCTTTTCCAGTGAGTCAGCTCTTTGCATCAGGTGGCCAAAGCATTGGAGCTTCAGCTTCAGTATCAGTCCTTCCAATGAGTATTCAGGGTTGACTTCCTTTAGGTTTGACTGGTTTGGTTTCCTTGCATGAATCTTTACAATTCTCCAAATATCTTGTTCTTTTATTGTTTATTTCTTAACTCTCTCTCTGTCCCCTCTTGAATGGACACAGCACAAGGGCAGAGATTAGGACTCTGAAATCAGAAGGGCTCAAGTTCAAATTCTGCTCTGGCCAGATTCACCACGTGAACTTGGGCAAATCATTGTCGTCTCTGTTTTCTCATTTGAAAAAAGGCAGATAATTATGTCCACTTCACTAGGTGTTTAATGAGTTCTTGTGGCTAAAGCACTGGCGCATCATCTCACTAAATGCCATAAATCACTGCTGCTGCTAAGTCGCTTCAGTCGTGTCTGACTCTGTGCGACCCCATAGACGGCAGCCCACCAGGCTCCCCTGTCCCTGGGATTCTCCAGGCAAGAATACTGGAGTGGGTTGCCATTTCCTTCTTCAATGCATGAAAGTGAAAAGTGAAAGTGAAGTCGTTCAGTCGTGTCCGACTCTTAGCAACTTCATGGACTGCAGCCTACCAGGCTCCTCCACCCATGGGATTTTCCAGGCAAGAGTACTGGAGTGGGGCGCCATTGCCTTCTCCTCCATAAATCACTAGCTGTCATTATCTTTTTAGGCCCTGGTGCCCTGGGATTGTTGAGGATACAGAGGCTTGGAAATCACTGGATATTGGGATCTCAGCACAGCAATTAAGGGCACAGTCTGCAGTCAGACAAATTCAACTTCGAATTCAGGCTTGATCCCCACCTAATTTCCCATGGGACCTTAGGCCACCTTTACCTCTCTGAGCTCCTGTTTCCTCCTTTCTTATATGGGTATTTACACCCCCACAGAGTTGCTGGGAAGACTGCAATATGTGGTCAAGGGCCTCAGCTCTGGATTCAGGCAGAACTGGGTTTGACTCCTGCTTACTAGGTTGAGTAAATCTGGATAAGGAATTCACCTCTCTGGATCTATGTGTTCATCTATGAATCCTACCTTGCAAGAGCTACTTGTAGTGTTCTAGGGGGAAAGATTTAACTGGTTACTATTCTTAAAGAGTTCTGAATGCTGGAAACTTTACTATGGCAATTGGGATATTGGGAGATTAAAAAAAAAGTGCTTGGAAAAATTCCTGGTAGCTAGTGGATTCTCAATAAATCATTTCTGAACAAGTAAATAAGAGCCCATTGAAATGTATTCTATCCTCAGTTTACCACATCATCGCTAACACTGGGCATTATCATTTTTTTTTTCAAGATTTTGCTAATTTACTAGGCGGCCCGCAGCCCTTATTCACTAGAAGGACTCATGCTGAAGCCGAAGTTCCAACACTTTAGCCACCTGATTCAAAGAGCTGACTCATTGGAAAAGACTCTGATACTGGGAAAGATGGAGGGCAGGAGAGGAAAGGGGCAACAGAGGATGAGCTGGTTGGATAGCATCACCAACTCAATGGACATGAGTTTGAGCAAACTCTGGGAGATAGTGAAGGATGGGGAAGCCTAGGGTGCTGGGATCCAGGGGGTCGACTGAACAACAACAACAACCTTATCATCTCAGGAATTTGAAAGGGCACATTCTTGACCTCTATAGTTGAGTGACTGGGGAAAAGAATGATAAGAAGAACTGGCCTGGGACTCAGAAGGACTTTCAGCCCCAGGCTCCACTTACCTGCTGTTGAGGTGGTCCTGGCAGGAACGCACCTCATCTGAGCTGGGGTGACCTCCTTCCACCAGTTCCTGAACCGTGTGGTTCACATCCAGGACACGGCCCATCAGACTGTTCATCTCCTGGTCCAGACTCTCAAATCTGCGGAAGAAGGATGGACATGGTCAGTGAGGCCTGGACCCTGGGGACCTGTTCACTGGCTTCTGTGAAACTGCCTTCTCCTGGTTCTCCTCTGAACTCTCAGCCTCATCTCCTCAGGCTCCTCTGCTGGCTCCTCTTCTTCTACCTGCCACTTAAGTGTTAGGTCCCTCAGGGCTCTGCCCTGGGCCCTCTCAGCTTTCGCTCACATCCTGTCTGGTCCATCTCACCCATCCCCCCCGCCCTTGCCCCCAGCCCATCAGTCCCACATCTGTCTCCAACCTCAACATTATCCCTTTTGAGCCTGTCCCCCATCTTAAAGCCTGTTGTGCTCTTTGTCCGGGCTCTTTGCTGTGACTCACACTCGCTTCAACATCTCCCCTAGTTTGTTCTTCCTCTGGGTCTCCATCCCAGGGACAGCTCCCCTCCCTTCCTTCCCACACCGCCCCCCCCCACCCCCACCCCCGCCGCAACCCTGGCCATTCCCTAGGCCAGAGCCCTGGGCTCTGTTTTGGACAAATACTCCCCCAAAGCCTGTCTGCCCCCATGGCCTGTCCTCTTGGGTTCCTGCCCTGGTCCAGTCCTGTCTTCTCCTACCTGAGCCCCTACCCTAGCTGCCTCTCTAGGCTCCCAGCCACCGTTCTTACCCCCTCCAGCCCACCCTCTACGTGGCAGCCAGGGAGAACCGTTTTAAGCTGGCTATGGTCTTCCCTTGTTTAAAACAATGTCCAAGGCTGTGGCTTGGGTAACTGTGGGCACAGTAACAGTGGGGACCAGGCCTGTGTTTCCAGCAATGCCCAGCCCAAGGCCTGGAACAGAGCAGGGGCTCAATAAGTATCCACTGAATGAGTGGATGGATGAATATGCTCAGAGAGAGGGGTGCAGAAGGTCCATCCCCTGACTTAATGACCCATCTCTAAGTCTGCCAACAGGTAAATCAGTATCTAATTTGTCCCAGGGTGGTAACTGCTATGAAGAAATGTAAAGTGAGGTGAGGGAAGAGAAAGTGACAAGGGTCAGAGTGGTTTTATTCGCTAGGGAGGTAACATCTATGCAAGGGGTAACATCCTTCCCATCTAGGGATGGGAGTCCCAGGGGAGGGAACATGCTGGGCCATCTCTGGAGGTTAATATAGCCAAGTGACTGTAAGTCTCACAGGAATAGCAGCAAACGCCCCTGGAATGCTCCCTGGACCCAGGCATTTGCTAACTATTTTGCACATTTACTGTTCTCCAGGAGCCCATGAGGTTGCGACCAGTAAATATCATTCCCATTTTGCTGGGAAGATCCCCTGGAGAAGGGAATTGCAACCCCATCCCAGAATTTCTGCCTGGGAAACCGCATGGACAGAGGAGCCGGGTGGGCTGTACAGTCCAATGGGGTCGCGAAGAGTCGGAACCGACTGAGCTACTAAGCTCACACACACTGGTTCCAAGTGTGTGAACATGGAAAAATTGTTGAATCAAGGAAATCGAGACTGCGTGCTGGACGAAGGGGACCAGGAGTCCCACCGGTGCGCGCTCACCGGTGCTGCACCACCTCGACGTCGTCCAATGAATTGGGCACGCGCATGGCCAGCAGCCACTGCTCCTTCTCCCCAATCCACAGCTCGCACGCGTGCACCTCGCCGAACATGCGGTAGACAGCGAGGGCATCGCGCAGCCACTGGCGCCGCAGCGCAGCCACCTCGGTCACCTCTGCGAACAGCTGCTCGGCCTCCACCACGCGCACCTGCAGTGCCACCACCAGGGGCCCGGCTCCGCTGGCTCCCCCCAGTGTCGCCAGCTGACGCCGCAGGCCGCCCACGGGCCCGCGATGCGCCTCCACCTCCCCTGTGAGCGCGCGGTGCTGGCGGGCCAGGCGGCGGCTGGACGCTTCGTCGTGGCCGAAGTCGCCCGCGGCTGCCAGGCGGTAGGCGTCGCGAAGCCAGTCCAGGAGCCCGTCGAGGTCCGCTCCGAACTGGTGCAGCGCCCGCGCCTCCTGCAGCCGCCGCTCGCGCCTTGCCGCCGCCTCCTCCAGCCGCTGCCAGCGCCGCCGCGCGCTCGCCGCGCGCTCCGCCAAGCCCGCCAGGTGCACCGTCTCGGCGCCCGGGCCCACGGCGCCACCCGCCGCGGCCAGCTCCTCGCCCCGCCGCAGTGCCTGCTGCAGCAGCGCCCGCCGCCCGCCCAGCTCGCCCTGCAGGATCTTGTGCTGCGCCAGGAGGCGCGCGGTGCTGGACAGGTCGTGTGCGCCGCCCGCCGCGCCCGTTGCGCCCGCCGCGCCGCCGCCGCCCGCCGCCTCCAGGAGGCGCTCCTTGTCGCGGGCCCAGCTCTCGGCTTCCTCCAGCTCCTGCAGCAGCGCCCACAGGCTCCGCGAGGCCTCCAGCTCCGCGCGCCGCCTGGCCGCCTGCTCCTGCAGCTCCGCCAGACAGCCGTGCACGTGGTTCACGCGGTTGCAGATGACCTGCGGATCGCAGGGCTGGTAACCTGGGCCACGGAAAGGGGGAGATCCCAGGTTGGGCACGGACCAGGAGCCGCCCAAGAGAGCGTGGTACAGGCTATCGGCCGAGTCCTTGGCCCGACTTTACCAGATGTCAGGTTATGCGTCCCCTCCTCCTGGCAGCCTTCCCCAACACCTCAAATCTGGAGCAAGCACCTTACCAGGCTCTCCCAGGCTTCTTTGTTTCCCCCATCCCAGCGCGGGCCACTCTGCCTGTGACTCCCTCATCCCACCTCTGACCCTTCTGGGCTGTTGCAAACATTCTGTCTCTCCCACTGGGGTGGGAGCCCCGTAAGGACAAGACCTGGGGCTGTCTCCATCAGACCATGTTCCCACCACTGCTCAGCACATGGTGGAGCCCAGAGCAGTCACTTAGTGAAAACGGTGACTTACTGACTGAATGAGGAATGGAAAGGGAGACTCAGAGAATCCTAGAATCTTTATATGTTAGTGTGAGTGCAGTGTTTTTCCTTCAGCAATTGACAAAATGAAACCTCTTTATTCTTAACCTATGTTTTGACTCTCCTCTCTCATCCTCTGTCATCTTATCTCTTAACCCAGTGATGACCTAAACTCCTTTTTATCTTCAAATATTTCACCTTCCTCCTGGGACCTCTTAAAGAACCTGCCTGCAATGGAGGAGCGGCAGGAGACGTGGTTTCAATCCCTGGGTTGGGAAGATCTGCTGGAGGAGGGCATGGCAACCCACTCCAGCATTCTTGCCTAGACAGCCCCATGGACAGAGGAGCCTGGAAGGCTACAGTCCATGGGGTCGTAAAGAGTCGGACACGACTGAAGTGACTTAGCACGCATGCACACACCTGGACCTCTGGTTTGAGAACTGTGAGATTAACTTAATGGGTGGCAGTCAGCATTTCTTTAATGGAATAGAGTAGAATGAATAGAAAATATGAGAAGTAGGGGGAAGCGTTGTTTTCCAAAGGCTTTGTGTCTCTGTGTCTGGACATGTGCCTGTGAACTGTGGGTCATGAGGTAAATGTATTTCTTACTGGGTCAAAACAGTGGGAGAGAAACTGCCCTAGATGGCATGTGAGGTTTATGCATTGCTGGACACTCACTGAAATTGACCCAAATTCCAAGGCACCCAACTGAATAATAAACATCAGTGGCGTCCATGTATCCAGCCCTTACTCTGACCCAATGTCACTGAGTTCTTACAACCATCCTATGAGGCCAGTATCCTCCTTAGCTCTATCTTGCCAATGAAGAAACTCACACTCAGGGAGGGAAGCTGCTTGCTCAGGATCAGCTAAGAAGTGGTACATCAGGAGGCCAACTCTGGACCATTTCGCAGGCAGATCTGCCTCCCGTCACCATGACAACACACACACTGCTGTCTCCCGTCACCATGACAACACACACCCTACACTAGCCTCTTTGCTGTTTCCACGGCACTGCTGGTGCATCATCACTGGGCGCTGAGATCTCACAAGGAAAAGACAGGGGGAGCCTCCTGGACAAACATCCACGAGAATGAAGGGTGAAAGATGACGAATGAATGATGTCTCTTGGGGTTGTGAGGCTGGTGATGGGTTGAGCCAGGATGGGGATGCCTGCACCGGGACTTGGAAGGAGACCTCAACATTTGCTCTTAGGACATATCCCAGGCCATGAGAGTGAGAAACTCCCCCGACCATCCTGCTAGCTGGAGTGTGTGTGCATGCTGGGCTCCTCTGTCTGTGGAAATTTCCAAGCAAGAATATTGGAGTGAATTGCCATTTCCTCCTCCAGGAGATCTGCCCAACCCAGGGATCGAACCCACATCTCCTGCACTGGCAGGAGGATTCTTAGCCACTACACCACCTGGGTAGCCCCTGAAAGCTGGAAAGCCTCTTCATTTTCTAACAATGCACCAGGATTCCCAAGGGCCTTAGCTCCAGATAAAGAAGTGAGACAGATCAGCCTCCAAACCCTCTTATCAGTTCTGCACCTCTGCACCTCAGTTTCCTCATCAGTGAGAAAGAAAAAAGCAGTCTTGATGCTGTCAGCACTCATACACAGTTGCACAAGACAAAACATCAGACAAGACCACTCAGCAGGGCTTCCCTGGTGGCTCAGTGGTAAAGAATCCACCTGCCAATCCAGGAGACACGGGTTTGATCCCTGCTCTGGGAAGATCCCACATGCCACAGGACAGCTAAGCCCATGAGGCACAACTATTGAGCCTGTGCTCCAGAGCCAGGGAACTACAACTAAAGAAGCCCACGCGCCCTAGAGCCCATGCTCAGCAACAAGAGAAGCCATCACAATGAGACGCCCGTGCACCACAACGAGAGACTTGCCCCCACTCGCCACAACTAAAGAAAAGCCCGCACAGCAACAAAGACCCAATACAACCAAAAAATAAATAGATAAAATTATATAAAAAAAAAGACCACTCGGCAATCATGATGGAGATGAAGACAAGACCATTCCACAATCATGTCTGACTGCACACAAAACAAGGTCACTGTGCAAACCACAAGACAGTCACCTGCCTGCCTACCCACGCCTGGCCAAGGTGAACCACTCCTGCCAATCATGTTCCTCCCACCACCTGGTTAAAAATGATTAAGACACACAATCATTTAATTACCCCCACTTCCTGATAGCATCCAACCTGCAGCAAAATACACTACATTAAATTATCCCAAATCACCTAACACAAGCCCAGGTCCTACAATAAGCCCCTCTTAACATCCTCTTACTAAGATGCCCCATGGTCCCCACACTCCCATGCATGCAAATCAAGCTTAATTTGACTACAGCAGGGCTCCTGGTGGTCTTTAGCTGGAGGGTGTTGACATCACTAAAATGAGACTCTTTCTAGAGTCAGTCTAAGTTTTTGCCTATCGGCATCCATGCCTCTGCTTCTGCTAATGGCATCCCATCCCTGCCCCCTTCTCAGTTCATGTCTTTGGAGAGAGCTGACCCCACTCTTGGCCCTGGGTGAGCATGTCACATAGATGTGGCCAATTAGATCATGTATATAGCCCCAGGCCATAATACTTGGCTGAGGAGTAGGAATGGAACCCACCACAGGCTAATGAAACCCATCTTGGGCCATTTGCCAGAATATTGGGAGAAAGGGGCCTGTCTCCCTGGATCTATGAAGCTGCTGGGATGTAAATGTGGGCTGGATGGTCCCAGATTTACACCACAAGGGGAGGGACTGCCCAATAGTGACACAGACATGAACACTAGAGTTGGAGACAGGTGGAGTCTTAAAAGCATCATTGAACTATCCCGGATCCAGCCATACCTGAAGCAAAACTCAACCCTTCTTACACATTTAGTTACATCAGCCAGTACCTTCCCTTGTTCTCCTTAACTGAAATTGAGTTTCTATCACTTGATTCTGAACAGGCCTTGACAATAACTGCCTTACCCACCCAGTCTTTTTATGGTATTCACCGAGACCCCACTGTGAAAGGCTTAGCACATAACAAATGCTCAAAAACTGTGAACTATTACTGCAGAATCTCAAAGCAGGAAGAAGTCATGTGGACCAGCCTCACACTCAAGGCACTAATTTCCCATGTGATATCCCTGATGGAGTGTGATCCTAGTTGGTGTTTGGATGCCTCCAAAGACGGGGAGCTCACTTCTTCATCTGTATCTCAGGAGACATTCTGCGTCTTCTTCTTTTTTTTTTTTTTTGACATTCTGCTTCTGTTAGCACAAGCCCTGAAAGTCTCCACCCCAGTCCTCAACCCCAGACTCACCCTGCAGCTGTGAGAAACGCAGGGCAGCAGCATTGAGGGCCTCCACCCGCTCACTCTGGGCTGCGATGTCCCCCTCCAGCAGTCCATGCTTCTGCAACAGGTCCTCCGCCTCCACCAGGTGCTGCCCACACTCCCGGGACAGCAGCTGAGCCTACAAGTAAGAGCTGCCCTGAGTGTAGCTTGGGCATCAGCCCTCAGGCCACTCCCCCTTCCACCCACCGCCCACACCAGCCTTCACTCCTCTACTCCATCACCTGAACTCTGATCTCTGTCTCAGACTCCATGTCTCTGTCATCACCTCTCTCCATCTCTGTCTCTCTGGATGCTCCATCATCTCCATAGTTCTGGCCTCTGTCTCTCTCTCTGCCTTCATCCTTTCTTGTTTATATTTCTCTGCCTCCATCTCGATTCCTATCTCTTTCTCTCCATGGCTTGTGTCTGTATCTCTCTCTCCCTCTGCTTCCATCATCTTATCTCCATCTCGCTCTGTATCCAGCTCTCTCTCTCTCGTAGGTCTCTCTCTCTTTCTCAAACGGATTCCATCTTCCTGTGTGTCCTCTGTAGCCATTTTTTAATAGATTTCTGGTGATACCTTTGGGTCTGCTTCTCCAGCTCTCTTTTTCTCTGATTTCTTTCTCTGAAACTGTCTCAATCGTCCTCTGACTTAATCTCTGTCCCTGTCTGTCCCTGATTGTCTCCGTACTACTGTGTCTTTTTATCTACTTCTCTGGGTATTTTTCTGTCTCTCATACATTCTTCCTCTGCCTCTGTGTCTCTCTCTGTATCTTTCACTCTCTTTGTCTCCCTTTCTCGTTACCTCTTTCTGTCTCTCTCCTCTTCCCTCTCCATCTTTGACAATTCTTTCGGGGTAAGGACCCCTCCTCCCCTCCAGGTATGCCACCCCCACCACTGGTCCCTGATCTGGCCCTTACCTGCATCTCCTCCATCCAGTCCACCATGTACACCATCTCCTGGAAGACCTTCTGCAGAGCCAGGTTCTGCTCGAGCCGTGTCCGCCGGGCACCTACCAGCCCGGTCAGCAGGGCCCACTGGCGCAGGACACTGTCACGCTGGGCTGCCACCCGGCGGGCATCATAGTAACCTTCAGTTGCCAAGGCCTGGGCCAGCTCTGCCACGCCCTGCACCCGCTCCTCATAGGCTGCTATGTCTGCCTCGATGGCTTCGTGTTTCTTCATGGCTGCCTCCACCGCTGGCAGCTCATATCCAAAATTGTCCTGGGGCAGGGCAGGCCACAGATGCCCATCCATAATGACTCAGCAGTTAACCTGTTACCTTGACTCTGTATGAACCTGGAAACTCTCCTACCTGCTCTTGTTACCCTGGAGACCAGTCTCATCCTTCCCTGTTACCCTGGAGATCAACCCCATCACCCCAAGTTACCCTGGAGACCATCTCCAACCTTCCCTGTCACCCTGGAGACCAGCCCCACTATCCCCAGTTACCCTAGAGACCAGTCTCATCATCCCCCAGTTACCCTGGAGACCAGCCCCACCATTCCAGGTTACATCTCTAACCCTAAATCTGGTACCCAGGAAACAAGCCCCATCTTTCCATTTCCTTAGAGACTGAGGACCAGGCCTACCCTATCCTGTTGCTTAGGAGACCAATTCTATCCTTCTGAGTTACACTGGACACCTGATAACAACCTCCTTTGTCACTTAAGAGATAATTAACTACTCTCCTTATTTCTAAAGAGACTAATTCTGTCCTCTCTAGTTACCCTGGAGACCAGCCTCACTCTCCTATTACCCTGGAGAGCAGGCCCACATCTCTCCCCCACCAGTCACTTAGGAAACCAATTCTCCCATCCCACCTTCATTTGTCACCCAGGAGACTAATCCAACACTTCTCTGTTGCTTAGGAAATCAAGAAGTCTCCCTTTCTGGTCCCAGGGCCATCAGCCTCTCCCTTTCTCCCTTTCCCCCGGAGCCAAGCCCTTCGCCCTGTACCTGGGAGACCAGGCGCTGGTTCTCATTCAGCCAGCTCTCCCGCATGGCCACCTTGTGGTCAAACCTCTGGGCCAGCAGTTCCAGCTTCTCCTGCCGGATCAGCTCGGCCCGGAGGGCAGCCTCTCGCTCATGTTCTGCCTTCTCCAGTTGTCCCCATGCCTAGAGAGGCAGTCAGATTCCAACAACTCAGAACTTCCCTGGTAGTCCAGTGACTAAGACTCTGTGCTCCCAATGCAGGGACCCTGGGTTCCACCCCTGGTCAGGGAACTAGATCCCACATACTGAAACTGAGTTCACATGCCACAACTAAGATCCCACATGCTGCAGTGAAGACCTGGGGCAGCCAAATAAATAAATAAGATTCCAATAATTCCCCACAGTTTAATGGCCTTGGCTTCTCTGTCTGAGGTCATGCTCAGCACTTGTGGCACCTTTGCACACACTGGAAAAAAAATCTTGCTTCCTCATGACCCTTTACTCCTGGAAAAACCATCAGAATGGATGTCAGATGCATGACATCTGCAATGTGAAGAGCTCCCTTGAGCAGTGCACAACCTATACAACCTCACAGGGCAACTCACCTTGTCAATATCCCAGATGCCACAGCCCTCCCGGGGCACGTAGAGACGACGGTTGCAGGCCCGCAGTTTGCTCTGGATGCTGAAGAGCAGCACCTCCAGGTTTCCCTTCTCCTGAAACCTGAAGGGGCCTGAGCTCAGGAACCCTGCCTCCACACCCACACCTGCCACCCTCCCTGCTGAGCCAGGCCTCACTTGACAGGCTTCTCCAGCGTGCAGTAGGCCGTGAAAGCCTGAAGCTGCTGCTGCACCCCACTTAATGAGTTGGCAAACTTCTGGTTGCTGATGAGGCCCACGGTGCGGTGGATCCAGGCCAGCAGCTCGGTTGCCAGCTCCTCGTAGCGCTCAATGATCTTCCCCACCTCCAGCACCTGGTCCAGGACCTGGCCCGGCAGAGGAAGGGAGGGGGGTCAGTCTCATCCCAGACGCAGCCCCGTATGGTTCCCAGGCTCCCACCTACCCCATTCCTGGGCCCCGTGTACCTTTCCAATCCGTTTCCCCTCCACAGCCAGAGCCTTCATCTTGGAGAAATAATGGTAGAAAGAGACCACATAGGTGATGATGGACTTCTCATCGGGAGCCTCCATGTTCACATCTGAGGGGTAAAGGAGAGTGGGAGAGCATGACGACGAGCACTCTGACAGAGAGATCAAACATACTGAGTGGAGGTTGGGAGAACTCAGTCTTCCTAGCTGTGCAACCTTGGACAAGATAACTAACCTCTCTGTTCCTTACTTTGTCTCTTTTTTGGACCACACCAAGCAGCATGCAGGATCTTAGTCCCCTGACCAGGGGTCAAACTCGTAATCCTGCAGCAGAAGTGTGGAGTCCTAACCACTGGATCACCAGGGAAGTCCGTGTTGTTCCTCAGTTTTTTTATCTGCCCAGTGAGGATCTACTTCATGGATTAAATAGTACCTGACACATATACACTACCATGGAGAAATTATCTATAGCGATTTCTTGGACACACCATTCATTCTACTATCTACCTCGGGACCTTTGCACTTGCTGTTCTCACTGTCTGGAACACTGTTCCCTTTTCCATGTGCCAAACTCCCACTCACCCTTCAGGGTTCCACTCAAGTTTCCTCAAGTAAGCCTTCCTGTTCATCCTGTCTAGACATGATCTCTTCCTGTTATTCTTCCTCGTGGCCTCTTATCATTTCCTTCTAGAATATATCACAATTTATAACTGTGTGTGTGTGTTAGTAGCTCAGTTGTGTCTGACTCTTTGCAACTCACTAGGCTCCTCTGTCCAAGGTATTCTCCAGGCAAGAATACTGGGGAGAGTTCCCTTCTTTAGAGGATCGAACCCAGGTCTCCCGCATTGCAGGCAGATTCTTTACCATCTGAACCACGAGGGAAGTCCAGTTTCTAATTACATATTGCCTTGTGTGATTGTGTCTTTATCGAGTTTGAGCTCCATGAGAACAAGGGCTATGCCTGTCTTTTACCACTGTCCCTGCCATGCCCAGCACACAGCAGAAGCTCAAAAAATACATAAACTAAGTATATGAATGGTATATGAAGTTTGAGGTCAAGGACATGGGCTTTGAAGGCAGCCTGAGCTTGAATCACAACTCGACCACTTACTCACTCAATATCCTAATAAAATAGATCGAACTGCTCTGAGTTCAGTTTCCACGTTGTTACAGTAAGGATAGTCACAGTGCCTGGCACCTAAGAACACTATGAGTATGAGAGAGAATACTCATAGTGGAGAATACGCATAGTGGCATAGAGGAGAAGCTCAATAAATCCTGATTATCATTTCAATTTACCCACTGAGTGCATAGGATCATACTTGGCCCTGATTCTTCTTCACCTCATAAAACTGACGTCCAATAAACACCCACTATGTGCCAGGCACTGTAAGAGGCAGGGCAGAGGAATGACTAAGTCCCCGAATTCTGGAATCAGAAAGTACTGTTTACTGGGTTTTCAGTGTGATGCCTGAGGAGTGACTCCACATCTCTGAGCCTTCCTTTCCATCAGTTTAAGACAGGATTGATGACTTCTATCCAACTGGATCAGTGTGAGGATGACAGGGAACAGTGTTGATACAATTTCCAGCCATGTGCCTGGCACACTGTAGGGGCTCAGAAAAAGGAAGCAACCATTATTCCAGATACAGGGGATTGGTAGGGTATGATCACGGCCATTACCCTAGAGATGGGGGGCTGGTATTGGGTGTGATCATGAATTTGGAATGAGGTTGAAGTCAGGGGTGGGGTTGGAGACAGACTGAAAATGGGAAGGGGTTGGGGGTGAGGGCAGAGCTGTGGATCCAGGAAGAAATAGGGATGGGCTGGGGATGGGAATGAAGATAGTGTTGGAGATTGGGTTGGGGGTGGTGTTGGCTTTAGGGATGGGGCTGGGGTTGGGGGGGTTGGGTTTGGCAGGAAGGTGATTAAGGATGGGGTTGAAAGTGAAAGTCGCTCAGTGATGTCCAACTCTTTGGGATCCCATGGACTATACAGTCCATGGAATTCTCCAGGCCAGAATACTGAAGTGCAGATCCTTTCCTTTCTCCAGGGGATCTTCCCAGCTCAGGGACCAAACCCAGGTCTCCCGCATTGCAGGTGGATGCTTTACCAGCTGAGCCACAAGGGAAGCCCAAGGATGGGGTTGGGACTGCTATATTTAAAATAGATAACCAACAAAGACCTATTGTATAACACATGGGACTCCACTCAATGTTTGTGGCAGCCTGGATGGGAGCGGAGGATGGGAGCGGAGTTTGGGGGAGAATGGATATGTACGTGTGTTTGTATGGCTGAGTCCCTTCCCTGTTCACCTGAAACTATTACTATCACAGCATTGTTAATTGCCTACACCCCAATACAAAAGTAAAAAGTTTTTTTTTTTTTTAAAGGATAGAGTTGGGGAACGAGGGTTAAGTTGAACTCAGGAATGGAGATAGGGTTGGGTTTGAGACAGAGATGAACAGGAATTCCCCGGAAGTCCAGTGGTTAGGACTACAGGCTTTCACTGCCAAGGACACAGGTTCAATCCCTGATTGGGGAACTAAGATCCAGCGAGTCCCACAGAGTGGCCAAAAAAAAAAAAAAAGGTAGAGAAGGAGAAAGTAGCAGATATGGAGCCTGGAAGCGGGTAGGATTCTTGATGAGGAAGAGGTGGGGACTGGGAGGGAGTTAAATTTGAAATGATCTTGGGCTTTGGGATGATGTTGCAGTTGAGTGTGGGGGCAGCACTGGATTTGGGAGTCCCCCAGGAGGAAACCCGGGCTGGCGCCGTGCAGGGCTCACCCTCAGGGTCCAGGAGACGTGCCAGCCCCAAGTGCTGCTCAGCCGTGCGGAAGGCTCTCTGCAGATTGTAGTTGGCGTTGGACTTGGTGAGCTTGCTGAAGTCCACGAGATCGGGCCTGGGCAGGGGCACAGAGTAGGCAGGCAGCAGGCAGGCTCCAAAGCCGGTGGGCAAACGGGTGAAAAGACATCCTTGTCTGAGTCCCACCCAGGGCGAGGGCAGGAGGCGCACAACCCGGCCAAGGGGAAAGCCGTGTGTACTGGTGTGTGTCTGCGCACCATGTAGCTGTGGGGCGAGCTCTGCGTGAGGGCATGTGTAAAGAAAAGTGAAGTCGTTCAGTCGTGTCCAACTCTTTGCAATTCCATAGACTGTAGCCTACCAGGTTCCTTCATCCGTGGAATTTTCCAGGCAAGAGTACTGGAGTAGGTTGCCATTTCCTTCTCCAGGGGCTCTTCCCAACCCAGGGATCGAACCCAGGTCTCCCACATTGCAGGCAGACACTTTCCCATCTGAGCCACCAGGGAAGCTCACATGTACATCTGACAATGACACTCACGTGTCTATGTGGGTGGGTTCTGTATTGCATTGTGTAGCCTTGGAAGTGTGAGGTCCAGAGCCCACCCTCTTGACTCAAACCCCAACCCAGCCTTCTCCTGGCTGTCACTCTGAGTGAGTTATTGTCTTGCCCTGTGCCTCCATTTCCTCCTTTGTAAAAAGGGGAGAAAAATAGGCTCTGCCTATAGGCTCACTGAATATTGAACGACTTATTGGAAAGCACTTAGAACATTCCGGGTACACTCAGTGACGTTCCCATTGTTAGCAGGACTCCAGTTAGAGCTTGTGGGTTGATGGGCATGTAGGTGGGCTGGGTCTCCCCCTATACATGAGTGTGTACATGTGGGTTCTGGCTTCCTTCACACTGGAAGCGAGTCCCTTCCAGTCTCCAGTTTCCCTTATCTGTCATATGAACAGACCTGTTATTATGGATCACATGCGTGTGTGCTCAGTCGCTTCAGTCGTGTCCGACTCTGCAACCCCATGGACTGTAGCTGGCCAGGCTTCTCTCCATGAGATTCTCCAGGCAAGAGTACTGGAGTGGGTTGCCATGCCCTCCTCCAGATTATGGATCATGATGTGGGTGTAATTTATCTGGGAACCCTTCCTCAGCCACCTCGGCACCAGACCCTAAAGCAGGAATAGGTGGGTGTGCAGGGAGCCAGAAGGAGGACTTGGGGGCTCACTGCGAGGAAGAACTTTCTGAGAGGAGGAGGCGCTGTGCACACACCAGATTCGACCATCCATAGCAAGTGAGCTGCCCATCCTGGGAACACCCAAGCAGCTGGTCCATGTAGAAGTTGTATATGTGAATGAGTATATGCAGGTGTGCACACATCTATGGGAGGGCATAAAGGTCTCCATGTGTGCACAGGGTCTGTGTGTATGTGTGTGCGCATCTCTGTGTAAATGTGTAAGAGCATGTGTGTGAATGGAAATGCGTATGGAAGCAGAGAGGTGAAGGGAGTGGGCCCTGTGTCTGTGAGTGGCATCTGTACACATCCACGTACGGGGGATCACCCAAGGGACAGGGTGGGGGTAGGGTGCAGGGCAGAGCTGCCCCAGGCCAGGTGGTACCTGTGCCGGTGAATGAGGGCATTGAAGGCCAAGCCGTCACGCCAGCTGGTGGTGAAATTCTGGATGTTTACCTCGGGGTAACTGGCAGCGTGGAAAGGAGAGACAGAGGCAGAGATGGAGAAAGTCCAGAGGAAGAGGGAGGGAGGAAGAGACAGAGATGGATTGAGGGATGGATAGATAGATGATAAAAGATGAATGATAGAAAAGTAGGTAGGTAGACAGATGGGCAAAGAGACACAGGTGATACACAGGCATATGAGGAAAGAAAGGAAGGACGGAGGGAGCACAGAGATGGAGACAGCATGGGGAGAAGGAGGGGAGAGAGATTGAGAGGGACAGGAGATGAGCGAGAGAGAGAGAGAAGCAGAGGGAAGAAGGAAAAGGGAGGGACAGAGAGAGAGACAGACAGAGGTGGGGAAAGGAAGAAGGGAGGAGAGAGAAGGGGGGGGGGAGGGAGCGATCAGAACAAGGAAAAGCAGATATAAAGGTAAAGACAGACACACGGAAGAACAGATAGCGCTGCAAGACAGGCAGGGAGCCCCAGGAGGACGAGAGACAGAGAACGTCCAGTCTCCATCCATGCCTGCCCCTACCTTCTTCCTCCCCAGGCTGCTCTCAAGGGCACCTGAGCTTCAGGCCAGGCCCTTCCCAGCAGGACAGAGAGTTGTGGGACCAGGGGCATGCCCAGCGGTGTCCGTGTGCCCCTCTTCTCAAACCCACTGAAGATACCAGGACCCTGAACTTCCCAGCCCAGCCTGAGCCTTGGGTGTGCCCTCCTAGGCTGAGGGGGCTACTTTCAAGGGTGTGGGGTGGGGGGCAGCCCAGGAATCGGGCCCAGGGGTCCCACACAGGTGCACTTGAGGCCTTTAGAGGTGCGGGACCAGGTGGGAGGAGAGAAGGGAGCAGGCTAGGGACAGCTCCCCACCTCCCGGCATTATTCCCCTGAGGAGTCCGAATTCTTCCAGATTGTGATACAGGTTACACTGTGATACGGGATTGGGATACATCAAGGTTGGAAGAGTTTGGTAACTTCAGACGTAACTTTTGACGCTGAGGACTTGAGCCATCCCTTGCACCCCTGTCCCGGAGGGAAGCCCAGAGGTGAGGGCCTGGCTCCTCTGAGGATGAGGGACTTACCCAGCTGTCTTCATCTGACACCACAAGAGCAGCGCGTCCTTGGCTGAGCGTGTCTCTCTGTTGTCCTCAGTCTCAATCTTGATGACTTGAATCTGTGAAGATACAAAATATGGCTGCTGGGGTCTGGAGGGCTTGAGGCTGGGAGACACCCCACCCACATCCTGGGGGGACAGAGGAGATGGGAGAGGCAGCTTCAGGCTCAGGGTGGGGGCAGCAGCTCTCTCCCCCTCCCCTTCCCCTATGGCATGTCCACTCCCCCCTACCCTACCTGGCCCCTTCTTCACCTGCCTATGCCCCACCCCAGTCCAGCTCCAGCCTCTTCCTTGGGCTTCCAGCTCCCAATCTTGGTGATGACCCCCAATCCAGAGAGATATTTCTAAGTCTGATGATGCCTTTTCTCTTGATAAAACTCTAATTTCTCCCCATCTCAGACAGAATAAGATCAAATTGTTAATCACAGATCACCTAGGCCCTGCTGACACTTCTGACTCGTCTCCTCCCTGTCTCCCCCTTGCCTCCTAGTCTCTAGTCATACTGGTCTTTCTGTTCCTGCAACAAGCTTAGCTCATTCCCACCCCAGAGACTTTGCATCTGCTGTGCCCTCTGCCTGGAATGCTTTTCCCTTTCATCTTCATAATCATTCAGCCACCAGCCTCTCACCAAGCCCTTCTCTGGTCCATATGATCCCTATTACTGCTTTATCATAATCTATTCTTATCTGTGTGACTCTTTATTTCTTTTTTTCTCTGCTTAGAATTGGTCCTTTTCCCACATATGTCTTGTTTACATATTGATGGGTTTATTTATCATCTGTCTACTGCTGGTCCCCCATGTCTTGCTCCATAAAGACAGAAAATTTGTCTATTTTGTCTCTGAACTGGAGCAAGACTGCCTGGATTCCTATTCCAGCTTCACTACCCAGCTGTGTGACCTTGAGCATATTACTTCACCTCTCTGAGCTTTAGTTTCCATGTTGGTAAAATGGTATAACGAATAATATCTAATTTATGGGGTTATTGTGCATATTAAATGCCAAGTGCTTAGAACAGAGTAAAATCTACATACATGATGATTATAATGATGATATTATTTCCTGGAGCATATTAGGAATATTTCTGGAATGACTGGATGAGTGGGTGAGGGACAACCTCTTAAGGCCTCCCTCTGGGTGGTGGGCTGGGCTGGGGTCACTTGGGATCACCTGGAAGCGAAGGATGATGGTCCAGACCAGCCCCAAGGTCAGTCGGTGGTTCCCGTCCACGATGTCATGTGAGCCCACGTTCTCCAGGTGCACACGCTGCTCCTTCAGGAACTGCAGGGCCTTGTCTACGTTTTCCAGTGAGTGGATCCTCATGCGACCACGCGTGGGCCTTGGCTAGGGCGGCAGGGTCATTAGGAGAGCCAGGGCCTGGCCAAGAGCACGTGCCCTCCGTCCCACCTCTTTCAAAGAAGGTCATCTACATAACTAGGCCCCTCTACCCCTGGTCCAGGCCACACCCCCTCAGCCTTATCAAAGACCCAGGATCCAGGCCTTCTAAAGAAGCTCTGCGCCACTCATAGCCAGACGCCTTCTAAGAGTCTAAGTCCTTTCAGGGCTTATTCTAGTTCCTGGTCCCGCCCCTTCAAGTTAAGCTCCACCTCTAAACTGATAGCCACACCTTTCATCATGAAGCCCCGCCCCCTGTTCATAGTCTTACTCCCGCCCCTTCCATTGGATCTCTGTCCCAGGCCACCACTGTTTTGCCTCTAGTCCCATGACCACACCCCTCACTTCCTCCTCTTCAGATTTGTGCCTAGAGCCACGCCCACTCCTTTCAAGCCCCGCCCCACTCCAGGAGTCTTCTCTTGTTTATGTTGCTGTTCAGTTGCTCTATTCCTTCCAAGGGTGCTCCTGTTCTATACCTTATGCCCCTCATAACTTCCAGAGCTTTAAGCGCTGGTCCTTTCATCAATCTCTAGCTCCATTATAACCCCACCCTTTGCAATGAAGTCCCATCCAAGCCCAGTCCCATCCAAGCCCAGAAATACAACTGCAACCCATACAATAAGTGGTATCCATACAAGAGTTCCATTTAATCCCCAGACTCCAGCGAACTCGGCCTCACTTTTCCGATGACAACCACACCCTCAACCATACACCCCTGCAACAGAGTTCTGCCCCAATTTTATAGCCATGCCTCCTGCTACCGCTTATCCAAGCCAAGCCCTTCTAATAAAGCTCCATCCTTCTCCATTAGCCCCCCACCATCACCACTTCCAATGGAGCCCCACCCAAGCCCAGAGTTCCTCCCCGAAGGACAGCCCTCTCCTTAAACAGAATCCCACCTCTGTTCCAAGTCAGACCCCAGGCTCTTCCCAACTAAGCTCAACCCTGTTCCATGGCCCTGCCCACCTGAATGAGGGGCCTTTAACCCACTCAGTCTTTCTAGTAAGCTCTGTCCATCCATTAGCCTGGCCCTGCAGTAGCCCAGCCCGAGACCCCAGGGTGGCCCCCTGTCCCCAGCCCTTCTGGCCCCCTCACCAGCTGCTCCCCGGACAGCACTTCCAGCAGCCGCGTGAGCACGAAGCCGTCCCTGAGGTCTGTGTAGAGGTCCCCAATGTGGCAGCCGACGCGGGCGAGGTGCGAGTTCACCCACTTGGTGAAGGTTTTCTTCTGCACAGCCTCCCGCTCATCTGAAGGACAGGTCCTGATGAGCCCCTAGCTCCTCCAGGAGCTCCGCCTTCCAGTTTCACCCCAGCCCTCCAAGGCCTGGGCAGTTCTCGCCCAGGCCCAGCTCTCTGCAACTATCAGGTCTTTGCAAGTGCTTCCTCCTATCTGAGACGCCCTCCCCTCACCCCCCTCTGCTGTCCTTTAAAATCTTCCTGAGATATCAGTTCCACAGGAAAACTGTCTTGTATCTTACCCTAGTCAGCTCTGTTCATTCGTTCAGTAAGTATTTGAGCGCCCACTATGTGCCTGGCACTGTTCTGGGCTCTGAATTCAGTCAGAGCCTTTTCCTGGCAGAGTTCAGTTTAGTGGGGGCACAGATAATAAGCTGGGGCTTCCCCGTGGTTCCACGGTAAAGAATCCGCCTGCCAATGCAGGAGACGCATGTTCGATCCCTGGGTCGAGAAGATCCCTTGGAGGAGGAAATGGCAACCCACTCCAGTATACTTGCCTGGGAAAATCCCATGAACAAAGGCGCCTGGTGGGCTACAGTCCTTGGGGTTGCAAAGAGTCGGACATGACTGAGTGACTAAGCACACAGATAATAGTCTAGGGAGTTATAGAGGGTTAAGGAGGGAGGAGAGGATGAGGGTTGGGTCTCAGGAATATCCCTGGCTGCTGTGGGGAGGGTACATCTGAAAGGGCAAGAATGGTAGCCTGGAGCCCAGGGAGGAGATTGGGGAAAGGACTCAGGAGAGACAGGAAGAGGCTGGACCAGGCAGACATTGAGGGGATGGGAGAGGGGGGCATCTTGAAGTTATTTAAAGATGAAAAAGTAAGGGTTAGCCACTGACAGGCTGTGGCGGAATGAAGAGGAAGGAATATGCTAGACTGCATGTTCCCTGCGGGCAGGAGCCACATCTTCCCCTCTGTAGCAGCTGGATTGCCAGGTTTCCCTCATCCCTGGGGTAAGGAGTGGGCTTGGGATGACTTAAAGGGGAGGTGCAAGGTAGGGAGGAGGTGTGAAACTTCTCCTCGCTGCTTACCAAGAAATTGTTTGGGACCTCTCTTCCTGTCATTTCTTTTTTAAATAACAGTTTTAGTATGAGCTATAATTCCCATACTATAGAATTTGTCCTTCTAAGTTGTAAATTCAGTGGTTTTTAGCATATTCACAGAGTTATACGTGGGCTGCTGTCTATGAAGTTGCACAGAGTCGGACACGACTGAAGTGACTTAGCAGCAGCAGCAGCAGAGTTATACGACCATCACCTCTATCTAATATTGGAACACTTTTACCACCCCAGAAAAGAAACCCCATACCTGTTAACAGTCACTTCCCATTCCACCTTTTCCTAACCCTAGGCAACCATTCATCCATTTTCGGACTCTAAGGATTTTCCTACTCTGGATACTTCACATAAATGGGATCGTGTGGCCTTTTGTGTCCGACTTCTTTCACTCGGCATAATGTTTTCAAGGTTCATCCATGTTGTGGTATGTAGCAGTTTTTTATTCCTTTTTACAGCTAAGTAATATTCCATGCATGCTAAGGTGGGTGCTAAGTCACTCAGTTGTGTCCCATTCTGTGTGACCCTATGGACTGTAGCTCCCCAGGCTCCTCTGTCCATGGAGATTCTTCAGGCAACAATCCTGGAGTGGGTTGCCTTGCCTTCCTTCAGCTGATCTTCCCGACCCAGGGATCGAACCCACGTCTCTTATGTCTCCTGCATTGGCAGGTGAGTTCTTTACCACTAGCACCACCTAGGAAGCCCCAGTGATCCATTGTATGGATATACCATATACTACCTGGTCAGGGAACTAGATCCCACATAACTAAGACCAAGCTCAGCCAAATAAATAATAGATAAAATTTAAAAATAAATGTTTTTTGAATATACAGAAACAACCCAGTGAATCCAAATGGAATAACTTGTTTGCTTAAATGTGAGTTGTGTGCTTTTGGATGGGATGGGGGACCTGTGTGAACACATGATCAATGATCACACATAAGGAAGTAATAATGGGAAATAATGTAAATAGAGTGTTTGCTTATCCTGCCTCTGACAGCCAACACCCAGAGCAGATTGCAGTTCATGCTGAGGCCCGAGTGGAACTTGAGTGCATCCCCTGAGAGGGGCAGAATGAGGGCGACTGGATTCAGCTCTGCCTTTACTAATGACAGGCTATGTTGGGAAAAGCCCAAAGCCCATCCCTCCTCTTTGGGCCTCTGTTTTCCCATTTCCAAAATAAGGGGTTTAGACTAGGTCAGGGTTACTTCAGTGGGCTCTGGGGGACCCTGGGTGTTTGGGAATGCATGCTTGGAAAACAAGGACTCGGGAGAATAGTTTTTAATTTTGTAACTTCATTTCTGTGATCTGCAAAGAAAATTAGTAGTAACACATCCTGGATGGACTTCCTTGGTAGTCCAATGGAGGCGACACGGGTTCGATCCTTGGTCTGAGAAGTTTCCACATGCTGCAGGGCACCTAAGCCCATGAGCTGCCACTAGGGAAGCCCCCTCTCCTAGGGCCTGTACTGCTCAATAAGAGAGGCCATTGCAGTGAGAAGCCTGTGCACCAAAGTAGCCTCTGCTCACCGCAACTAGAGAAAGCCTGAGCTCAGCAACTAAGACGCAGCAGTGCAGCCAATAAATAATACTCTTTTAAAGATGAAGAAACACATCCTGGACTGTCTAGATGGTGACTTTATAGAGAAATATGCAGTGAGATTTGGGAGTTTGTGATTACAGTCTCGTTAGCATGGAGCTGGGATCCAGAACTGAAATGCTCACCAGGGCCAGGCACAAGGGAGAATGAGGCCCTGGTAAAAGGGAGCAGCAGCCACACAGCCCCACATGACTGGAGCCTCACAGGAGTGAAGGCCTGGTGCTGCCATACCACGTGATAGCCCATGAAGTGCCAAAAATCTGGAGACAAGAATCTCCCTATTTTTAAATGCTGGCAACTGATTTACGTTTTTATAAAACACAGGGGGTTGAAACCAAATGTGTCCTAGAGTGCCAGTTCTGGCCTAAGTTGACATTGAATGTTGACTGTGCCTGAGTGCGTGTGGCTACCTCGCTGGGTGCCTTCCATCTGCCCTTCTGGTGCCACCTCCTCGCTGGTGCACCTGCTGTGAGCCCAGGGAGGCTGGCCAGGGTGGACCATGGGAATGGGCTCTTGGGCCATTAGAGGTTGGGTTTGGCTAGCAGGAGATGAGGGGAGAGAGAAAGGGCTGAGGGATTCATTTCCTCCCCAGGGTTTCCTAGTGGTAAAGAACCCGCCTGCCAGTGCAGGAGACATAAGAGACACCGGTTCGATCCCTGGATCAGGAAGATCCCCTGGAGAAGGGCATGGCTTCCGCGGTAGCTCAGAGGGTAAAGCATCTACCTGCAATGCAGGAGACATGGGTTTGATCCCCAGGTTGAGAAGATCCCCTGGAGGAGGAAATGGCAACCCACTCTGGTATTCTTGCCTGGGAAATCCTATGGACAGAGGAGCCTGGTGGGCTACAGTCCATGGAGTTGCAAAGAGTTGGACATGACTGAGCAATGACAAACACTTTCACTTTCTCTGCTTGACCAGGCTTCCCCCAGGGCCTGCTGGCACTCCCTACAGCCCCCACTCCTGCTGGGGACGCCTCGCTCCCCTCTCAGCGCTCCCTGCCCTGTCCCAGTCCCTGGGGTCTCCACACATCTATAAACAGTCCCTTCATTAAATTCTCCTTTTTGAGGAGCCCATCAGCTTCCTCCTGGTCCTCTAGCTGCCACACACATCTTTGGGTTGTCAAGACTCTAAGTCAAATTACAATTGTTCTTCGTCTGCCATTGTGTTCATACTATTTTGCCATTTATATATTCTTTCCCACTGTGGTAGTCACCAATTACAAGCGAAATACAAGCCTGGGACTTCCCTGACAGTCCCGTGGTTAAGACTCTGCACTTCCAATGCAGGAGACGAGGGTTCCATCCCTGGTCAGGGAACTAGGTCCCACATGCTGTGCAGTGTGGCCAAAAAAAAAATTTTTAAGTGACATGCATTTCCTTAGAATAAGATTTTAATTTTTTCACATATTTAATACATCAAGATTTTCATAGAGCAGGGACTAATCTATACTGGTTTCCAAGAAAGGATAGAGACAATATGTAAATGATACATTGGATATTAGTCTGGGGAAAGTGAGGAAGTTGGTGATACCAGGTATTGATGGAAATGTGGGAATATCATAACCTTCATGCCAGCTGGTGGGGCAGCCATTGTGTTAGTCACTCAGTCATGTCCGACTCTTTGGGAGCCCATGGGCTGTCACCCATCAGGCTCCTCGGTCCATGAAATTCTCCAGGCAACAATACTAGAGTGGGTAGCCATTCTCTTCTCTAGGGGAATTTTCCAGACCCAGCAATCAAACCTAGGTCTCCTGCATTGCAGGCAGATTCTTTACCATCTCAGCCACCAGGGAAGCCCACTCTGAAGACAATCTGAGTCAAATTAAATTAGTGCGTTCCCTCTGTGAGTCAACAATTCTTTCCCTACGTATATGTCAAGGCTATGGTTTTTCCTGTGGTCATGTATGGATGTGAGAGTTGGACTGTGAAAAAGGCTGAGCGCCGAAGAATTGATGCTTTTGAACTTTGGTGTTGGAGAAGACTCTTGAGAGTCCCTGGCAAGGGACTGCAAGGAGATCCAACCAGTCCATTCTGAAGGGGATCAGCCCTGGGATTTCTTTGGAAGGAATGATGCTAAAGCTGAAACTCCAGTACTTTGGCCACGTCATGCGAAGAGTTGACTCATTGGAAAAGACTCTGATGCTAGGAGGGATTGGGGGCAGGAGGAGAAGGGGATGACAGAGGATGAGATGGCTGGATGGCATCACTGACTCGATGGATGTGAGTCTGGGTGAACTCCGGGAGTTGGTGATGGACAGGGGGGCCTGGTGTACTGCGATTCATGGGGTCGCAAAGAGTCAGACACGACTGAGCGACTGATCTGATCTGATCTGATATGTCCTATAAACGTTCCCACGTGGGTTGTTGTTTTTTTTTTTTTAATGTTTATTATTTGTTTATTTGGCTTCACCAGGTCTTAGTTGCAGCATGTGGGATCTAGTTTCCTGACCAGGGACTGAACCCAGGTCCCCTGCATTGGGAGGGCAGGGTGTCAGCCACTGGACCACCAGGGAAGTCCCTCCACACTGGTTTATAAGGAGCACACGTGATGAGGCCTCAGCACAGTGCTGTTTGCTGGGAGGGGCAGGGACAGGTTGAGGGCTGGAGAGAGCCTGGTTGTCCATCACTGGGAAAGTGGAGCATGGCGAATACACACCATCAACTCCAGGCAGCAGTTAGACTAGAGGCACACAGAGCCACATGGATGAGTCTTGAGGCTCTAAGCCACAGCGCTGAATGAGAACATAATGCCAAAAATGCAATCGAGACTATGATAAAACATGCATTGATTAGCCATACCTTTATGTACAAACCCACACATATAGGACTCCCAGATTTACAACAAAGTGAAATGGCAGTTCAGTAGGGAAAGGAAAGTCTCTTCAATAAGTGGAGCTGAGTCAACTGGACATTCATGGGGTGGGGGCGGGGGGGCAGGGAGGGGGAGAAAAGAACTTTGACCCACACTGTATACAATAATAAATACGCTAAATACCATTTGGCTTATAAACCTAAATGTGAAATGAATGCAATAATGCTTTCAGAGGAAAACATCAAAGAATATCTCCACGACCTTGGTGCAGGAAGTTTCTTACACAAGACACAGAGTGTGAGCCATATAGGAAATCATGATTAAATAATTATCAAATTAAACTACCTTTAAATTAAGAAACACTGTTCATCAAAAGGCAGCATTAAGGGCTTCCCTGGTGGCTCAGTGGTACAGAATCCACCTGCCAATACAGGAGACATGGGCTTGACCCCTGATGTGGGGAGATCCCACGTGCTGTGGAGCAACTAAGCGCCACAACTACTGAGCCCACACGCGCCAGAGTCCAGGCTCCACAATAAGAGAAGCCATCGCAATGAGAAGCCTGAGCACCGCAAGGAAGAGTAGCCCCTGTCTGCCACAGCTAGAGAGCCCTCGAAGCAACGAAGACCCAGCACAGCCAAAAATAATAAATACAATTATTTTTTTAAAGGCAACATTAAGAGAATGAAAAGACAAGCCACATAGTGGGAGAAAATATTCAGAACACATATATCAGACAAAGGATTTGTACCCAAACTATATAAGAATACCCACAAAACAGAAAAAACCAGGAAGGGATTTCTGTGGCTGTCAAGTGGTTAGGACTCTGTGCTTTGAATGGAGGGTGTGAGGGTTTGATCCCTGGTTGGGGAATTAAGCTTCCATACACTGCCTGCAGTGCAGCAAAAAAAAAAAAAAAGCAAAAAAATTAATAAGAAAGTAGACAAAAGACTCGAATGGGCACTTCACAGGAGCATATCCAAAGAGAAAATCTTTGAAGAGGCGCTCCACTTCATTAGTTGGTTTTAGTCACCAGGGAAATGCAAATTAAAACCACAATAGAATGCACACCCATCAGAATGGTTAAAATTACAAAGACTGAGCACACCAAGGGTTGGCTGTACAGCAACTGAATCTTTCATACACTGCTGGTGCGAATGTGAAATGATCCAAACCAGAAGCTTCTTCTAAAGTTTAGATATACACATACCAAATGACACAACAATTTCACTCCTGGGTGGGTATAAGCTGTCAGAAATGGGTGCCTGTATCCTACACAGTTTAGAGCAGCAATAACCTGTAATAGCTTGTGATACCACTAGCTACTAGTTTATAATCTTCTGGTTTGTGATAGTCCCAAAGTAGAAGCAACTCAAATGCTCATCAACAGATGAACGGATCCTAAGCTATGCCATAATCACATTGTGGAATACTATACAGCAATGAAAAGGAAGAGCCTACAAGTACAGGTAGACATGGATGAATCTCATGAGCCGAGTGCTGAGTGAATCAAACCAAACACAGAAGGGTACCCACTACATGGTCCTATTTGTATTCAGTTCAAGTGCCAGCAAACTGAATGTACACTGTTAGAAGCTAAGACAGTGTTTACACCTAGGATGATATAGAGGCAGCCTGAGGGGGGCTTCTCTGGGGCTGTCAGAGTCTGTGTCCCAATCTAGTTATAAGGGGGTACTCATTGTGGAAGTGCTGCCCATACAATATATTTGCCTTTCTCTGTGCATGTGATATTTTAATAAAGAGTTTAAAAATATGGATGCATGCACAGGAATTAGCAATGCATGTTGCAGTTATCCACATGCAGAGAAAAAGATTTGCATTAAAACAATCAGAATGATAGCCTGTAAGAGAGAAGGCATTGATGTGAGATTTGGGAATACAAGAGAATAAAAGAGTAGATCAAGAGAATAGGGACCTCTGGGCCTTCCCTGGCAATCCAGTGGCTAAGACTCTGAGCTCCCAATGCAGGGGACCCCGGTTCGATCCCTGGTCAGGGAACTAGATCCCACACGTTGCAACTAGGAGTTCAAATGCCACAACTAAAAGACCCTGCATCCTGCAACTAAGACCCGAAGCAGACAAATAAATACATAAATTTTTTTTTAAGAGAGAGAAAGAATGGGACCTCATACAGACACATGAGACCAACGAACCACAAATTCTGTAAGCACAGGATCCAGACAGTTTTTTAAATAAATTCATGCAAAAACATTTACAGAGGACTCTGCTCAAAGATTTAGCTTTAGTTTGAATAAAGAAAACCATGAGAGAAGTGGGCAAAGGGATGCAAAAGAAAATGCACGGTAGCTGTCTATGTCATAATGATATTTTGCACAGTAGGAGAGCAGCATCTTGATGTCATTGTTAAGCTGAAGTTACTGGTTTTGTGGTTTGAGTCTCAATCCAACTTATGTGTTTTAGTTGCAGAACAAGCATAAGAGATATAAACAGAGCTGTGTGCTTTTGTACATTTAAGAAAACCATAGTTCAATGATAATAGTTATATGTGGAATCTAAAATATGACACAAATGAAACAGAAACAGAGAATGTGGGGGTGGAAATTGGGAGTTGGGATTAGCAGATGCAAACCATTATAAATATATAGAATGGATAAAAAGCAGGCCCTACTGGATAGCACAAGGAGCTATATTCAATATCCTGTAATAAACCATAATGGAAAAGAAAAAAGACAACAGAAAACCACAGTGGTAATAATTTAAGTAGACACAGGAAGTGTATGAGAAAGCTTTTTTCCTTAAAGGGGGTCCCTACATTTCTCTGGACTAGATGCTATCTGAAGTGTCTGGGGCTGGTGTTCTCGAATCAGTGGTTCTTAAAGTTGTAGAGTCCTTGATCCTCACATTGCCACATCCCACCTCTGCATAAAATCTCCCCATAGTCCCAGGTGCCCTCAGACTCTTCAGAATGGCCAACAAGGCCCCTCAGGATCTGGCTGCCACTGCCTCCTCTCCCATCATCATTTACTCACCACCTCACTCCAGCTACTCTCAACTTCTGGAGGTCTTCCCTATGCTGTTCCCTCC
Source organism: Bos indicus x Bos taurus (assembly GCF_003369695.1). Taxonomy (NCBI): domain Eukaryota; kingdom Metazoa; phylum Chordata; class Mammalia; order Artiodactyla; family Bovidae; genus Bos; species Bos indicus x Bos taurus. The sequence goes on from NC_040093.1 coordinate 16,080,465, forward strand.
CTCTGGAATATTCTTCCAGTCTGTTCCCCAGCATTCACTCCTGTTCATCCTCTGGAGCTCAGCTTAGCCATCTTCTCCTCCATGAAGCACTCTGATCCTCTCTCCTGAATCAGGCCCCTCATCTGGGCTCCTACAGCTCTGAGCTTCCCCATCTGGCCTCTGCCCGTGCCTCCCCCATCTCGGCTCTGATCCCTGTGGTTCATCACAGCCAGGCTAGATTTAACTTTCCCACTGGACTGGATCTAACTTTCCCACTGGACTGGGAGCCCTGGAGAAGCAGGACCTGGGCTGCCTCAGTCACCACTATGTCCCTCCTATTGTCCAAGCACAGAGCACAGGAGCACAGCGCAGGCACTGCCTAAATATTTTGTGGATGAAATAATAAATTCTAGAATTCTAAGTGGATACATTCCCAAGGTTTTAAATCTAAGAGTCTAAAAATACATTTTTGGGACGTCCCTCATAGTCCTGTGGTTAAGACTCTGCACTTCCAATATGGGGGGTGTGGGTTCGATCCCTGGTCAGAGACCTAAGATCCCACATGCTGTGTGGTACAACCAAAAAAAATGAAAAAATAAAATACAGTTTTAAGTTTTCATGAGTATATGTTTATACCCTTCTAGGTGTCGAAACCAGAGGAAGCCAGCAATCCACGGGTTGAATCTGGTTCAGACTGTGTGCACTTATTTACAGTTTCTTTTTTTAATTGGGAAACGGCAGATACACATCAGAGCTAGCAGCTCTGGGCCCACATTTCCTTGGGTTTAGAGCTGGTGACCAGCTGACCAGAGCACCCAGTTGACCACAGCCCCCAGGCCACTCACTTGTGTATGTCACCTGCTTCCCCAGAGGCCCATGAGTTTAACGAGATGCTCAACATCTTATAAAGTTCCAAGAATCTCAGTATTGAAGATCCCACGATTGTCAAATACTGAGTTACTAACATTCTGAGATTCTGAGGGAACTGATACTGACTTTGGGATTTTAAGATTTCACGACTCTGACAATATATATTTTACGTGTATAACATGCCACATTTCTGAGATATTAACATTCCAAGGGTCAACGTGCTAAGGGTCTAATGTTTTAAAGGCTTACGATTATGGAATTGTGTGTCTGAGAAGGGTCTTTGCTCATAAAACTTTAGTATTGATGATTAAACACTTCTGAGATTCTAAAACTTGATGAATACAAAGTCCAAAGGATCAAGAACTTAAAGTTCCAAAGGTCTAAGGTCCTAAGATTTTATACAGTTCTCTGGTCTTTGCTTATATTGTCCTAAAACATCAAAGTAGTGTGACCAACCATTCTAGTTGTCCCAAGACTGAGGGTTTCAGTGCAAAAAAACATGAAGGTGTGGTCATTCTGCTCAGCATCCACATTTCTAATCTGAAATCCTAAAGCTTTAGGATTATAAAGTCCTAAGGACCTATGTATATTAGAGTCTAGATTTCTGAGGCTTTAAGATTCTAAGACCCAACAATTAAAATGTTTAAGATTGGTGATTACAAAGTTCTGTTTACAAGAGTCTCCATTTCTAAAGGTCTTTGATTCAAAGAATCTCTGAGTATGACATTCCATGGTCCTAAGATGCTAGATGTCAGCATTTTGGGATTCTAAGGAAGCACACTTAGAAAGTCCCACCTTTCTGGGATTGTACATTTCTAAGGTTCTATGAGAGATTTCCCAGGTGGCTCAGTGGTAAGAATCTGCCTGCCAATGTAGGAGACCCGGGTCCAATCCCTGGGTCAGGAAGATCCCCTGGAGAAGGAAATGGCAACCCACTCTAGCATTTTTGCCTGAAGAATCCCATGGACAGAGGAGCCTGGTGGGCTAACAATCCATGGGGTCACAAAGGAGTTGGACATGCTTAGCAACTAAACAACAATACTGATAGAGAACAATTTTCCATTATCGTGGAAAGTTCTACTAGAGAGTGCTGGTCTAAAGACTCAAGTTCCAAGTGTCTGTAACCCTCTTCCCATCCTCCAGGTCATCAAGGTATACAGACACCACCCCAGCAGTGCCTTCCCTTCCTTCTCTTCCAACCCCAACCCCAGCCATCTTCCAGGTACCTGCCAAGGCCTTGATCCGGGAGCACTCAAAGAGTGAGGCTGCTGCAGTGGAGGCGGCTGGTTGCTCCCGCTCCCAGCCCCGATCAGGACTGTCCCAGCGGGCTGAAAGGTTGTTATTATTGGGGGCTGGTAGCCCCTCCATGTTGTCCACTTCCCCTGGTACCTGCGCCATTGGGGGAGATGAGGCCTGGGGATGAGGAGAGGCAGGTTAGGGATAGGGGCTGAGTTCAGAAGTCCCACTTCTTTTTTAAAAATTTATTTATTTGGCTGAGCCAGGTCTTAGTTGCAGCATGCAGGATCTTCAATCTTCATTGTGGCAAGCAAGATATTTACTTGTGGCACATGGGCTCTGTCTCTTTCCCTGACCAGGGATTGAACCCAAGCCCCCTGCATAGGGAGCGTGGAGTCTCAGCCACTGGACCACCAGTAAAGTCTAGAGATCCCACCTCTAACAGGGACTGACTGTGAGTTCTGTCCCCTCTCTCACCTTCAGTTTCTCTGTCTTTAGAAGGGAGGGACATGCTAATAATGACAATAATTTTCACCCTAATCACATCATAGGGCTGTGGTCAAACATCCACCTTAATACCTAGCAGAGGGTAAGGGCTTAGCAAATTGTCACTGTTAGGACTCCATGGTGGTTCAGTGGTTAAGACTTGGCACTTCCACTGCAGGGGTCATAGGTTCAATTTCTAGTTGGGGAACAAGAGATTGAACCTATAAGATCCTGCATGCCACGTGGCCTTCCCACTAAAAACCTGTCACTGTTATTGTTAGAATTATAGCATTGTTATCAATAGAACTCTATACAGCAGTACCAATAATAATTAACATTTATTGAGCACTTGCACTGTGCTCAGTACTTTTTATGCATTATATCTTACTTAATTCCCACAAATTTAACAATCTAAAGAAAGGTATTACTAGGCCTGTTTTACAGAGGAGGAAGCTGAGGCACAGAGGGGTTAATTCACTTGCCCAAAGTCACACAGTAACCAGGATAGAAATTTAGTCACTGTGATTGAATAACTGCATTAACGGTCTCAATTCTTCATCCGTATAGCCACGTCCTCTGCCATAAACCTCCTCAGTGTTCTCCCACTCTGGGGATGGGAGGAATAAAAGAGTGGGGTTGAGTGGGGGAAAGCCCTACCCCCTGACTCTGGGCTTGGCCACATGACTTGCTTTGACCAACAGAATAAGGTAGAAGTGCTAGTGAGGTCTGAGCCCAGGACTCAGGAGATCTTGCATGTTTTTGCTTGTGTTTGACTGTGGCCATGAGAAAAATATTGTAGGGCTAGTCCAAGTCCAAGGCCCTCATCACAGCCAAGGCCAGCCTCAGCAACCAACAGTCAACATCCCCCTACCCATCCTAACTGGTAAATAAGTTCAGATGAGCCCAAGTCACTGACCTCAGATTAACTCAAGGCTAAATAAATGCCTAGTGTTTTATGACACTGAGTCTGGGGGTGGTTTTCTTATGTAGCATTATTGTGGCACTAGCTGACTGACATATTGTCTGACTCTAGAGTGATGTTCTAGAACACTGCCAGATTGTAAATATGAAATTTAAGGGTGTGGGAGATATTAGATACATCTCCTCCATTCTCTAGAACCCCAGCCCTGATTCTAAGACTAAGAAAAGAGGGAGCTGGGAGGAGCTCAATGTCCCCATTCTCAAAATATTCAGACAGTAGCCAACAAAACAGATTTTAGGAAGGCAGGGTCTGGTCTTGGTCAATGTAGTAGAGACTGTCCCTTTCCATAGACACTCAAAAATCCATTATTATCTTTCCCTTCTTCCACGGAAAGCTTTAAGTGGGCATTTGTGTGACCTTGGCCAAGTCACCTTTTCTAGGGCTCAGTTTGTTCATCTGTAAAATGGTAACAATAATAATAGTACCCATTTCCTAGGGGTGTTTGAAGATGAGAGAATTAATGATGTGGGGAACGTGGTATCTAGTACACAGTAAAGCCCTCAATACACGGGCCTTGCTGTTACTATTCATCCTCCAGTCACATATCTTAGCAAATCAAAGTGCCTGTGCTGAAGTCAGACAAAAATGAGTTCAAGTCCTGCTTTATTCTTGCTGTATCTTTAAACCCGATTACCTTTAACTTGGCTTCTCCGTGCCTCAGTGTCCCTTCCTGTTAAACGGTGAACACAACTGTTTCCTCAATGGAGGATACTTGGAGATGGAAAGGCACTTAGCACTTGGTGAGCTCTCGGTCAGGCTGGCGGTGGAACAGCCCTGTCTATTACATGATTCAACGGGGAAGGAAGGGAGAAGGCGGTGGGGGAGGTGAAAAGGGGTGTCCTGAGGGCCCCTGGAAAGGTTGGTCGGGCGAGGCTGGGGATAGGAGCTGACAGCCGATGCTTTAACCCTTCCAAGGCCGCGCCTCTCTCTCCCTACAGTCTAGTCACCGTTCTCAAGGAGGGAGGCCTGGGAAGGACAAGGCTTGGGTGGAAGACCCACGTATGGCGCCGAGGTTGGACTGGGGTGAGGGACTGGGGAGTCATTCTGCCCTCGACCCTCTGCCTCCCCTAGCCGGGGAGACCCTCGGGGCTCAGGCCATGCCCACGGGGCGCGGGGGAGGGATGCTCAAGCAGGTGGGAAGATGCTGGAGGGAGGGGCTATTGGCCCCCACGCCGCTCACCTGGCCCCGCGGCCGCCGGTGCCGCTGTCCCCGCTGCTCGCCGTGGCCGACCGCCCTCCCTGTCGGTGTCCTCGGCCCGGCCCGGCCCAGCCGGCTCGGCTCGGCCCCACCGGCTCCGCCGCTCGGCCAGATCCGCATGCGCCGCTACCGCCGGCGCGCCTCCTCCCGATCGCGCGGCCGCCGCGCTCGGCGCGCCCCCGGGACCCTCTCCCGCCCGCGGGTCCCCCGCCAACCCCGGCAGCCTGCAGCGCCTGCCCACGCGCGGCCACACACCCGGCCACGGCGTGCGATACACAGCTGCAGGGGCCGGAGGCAGCGTCACACACAGTGCACACTCCCACGGGGACACACACTCCCGCACTGCCACACACACGCGGGTCTCATACAGCGTCACAAGGACTATCCACATCCACACGCTCACACTTCGCCCCCTTCTACGGGGTCACGCAGGGTCAAATATTCAAAGTGTGTCACGCAGTCACAAGCTTGCACGAGGTCCCGCGCTGAAACGGTGCCCGACAGCGTCACACACTGTAAAACACTCAAATTGTGTCACCACCATTCACGTGGAGTCATACGAGCACACCTGTGCCACACACTGTAGCACACTTCCATGGGATCACAGACTATCATCGACTCACATATCACACACGGCTTCACCGTCACACAGCGTCACACACTTTTACACACTCAAACTTGTTACACACTCACATGGGAGTCATGCATCCTGCACAGTCACACACACGTTACACAGTCACAGGTCACAAATAACATCACAACAACAGTAACACCCACAGCCACACTCAAATGATGTCACAGAGTCACACACGAAGAGTCACACACTCCCGTGTATCACAACTCACACATGTCCCACACTCACACCATATCCCCCAGCGTCATGGATGCATATAGGACCACAAACGGTAACACTATCCACCGGTGTCACCACAAGGTCACAGAGGAAGAGCATCAGTGCCTTCCACACGTGGTGTCACACAGTCTCACACTGTTTTACACGGTGTTTTACACAGAGGGCACAAGTGTCTTCCACAATCATGCTCTCCCTTGGGGTTATTCGCAGAGTCACACAGGGTCAACACGGGCACATAGACACGCAGCTACACAGTGTCTCCCTCACGCATCCACACTGTCCTGCCTCACTTTCTTCCCTTGTAGCCTTGGGGAGGCCGTGGGGCGTTATGTGAGTCCCAGACCAGACTCACGGCCGTGACACGAAAGGAAGCGTGAACGAGGAGAGAGCTGTGGGCGGGGCCCGCGCTCGCCCCGCCCCACCCCGGGCGGCTAGAGTGCGGAGGCGGTGCTCTGCGTCCACCTTCGCGCACCGCCAGACACGCCTTCCAGGTTAAGTGGCGGGCGGAGGGGACGGTGCTGGGCCTCAGGAGCTGCTCCAGCTCCGCCCACTCTGTCCTTAGCTAGAGGCGTGGCCTTTGGCCCCTCCCCTCAACCGAACTGTGGGGCTGGAGGCGGGCTGAGGGTGGCCCTCTAGGCGGCCCCGCCCCGTCCCTCCCTCTAGGAAAGGACGCGAGGGGGAACCAGCAGCCATTCGGTTCCCTCGTGTCCTGCGACTCCACGGCCTCGCGCCCCCACGATCCCGCAGCATGGTCGTCAAGAAGATTGCCCTTTTCGGCGCCACCGGCAACACCGGGCTCACCACGCTGGCGCAGGCGGTGCAAGCAGGCATGAGCTGGGACGGGCAGGGAATGTCGCGGGGTGCACAGCTAGAACTTTAGGCATCGTGGGATTGGGCCCAGGGAGGTTGGAGCCATCGTGCCTTAGTGTGCGAGGACCTAGAGAGCAAAGCTGGTGGCCACGGGGGCAGAAATGGGGGACGCTATGAGGTCCAACTTTATCTGAGTCCCAAGGGAAACGAAACGGCCCTGGGGGGCTGGGGGACTGTAGCGATCCAATGCTCTTATGAAAGACAGTTGGTGTGCTGGTGGCAGTGGTGGCAGTGATGGTGGTGGGTGGTTGCACAGCCAGCAAGGGCTTCACTGCCAGGCCTGAGGCATCTTCCCAGCAGTGCCCTCTCGCCATTTGTGTTGAATCCTCATAGCACTCACGTGAGGTGGGAACTAGTATCACCTTACCTGACAAATGAGAGAAAACCGAGTCTCCCTGAGTGATTTGCCCAGTGTCACATAACTGGAAAGGGGCAATGCTGAAATTTGTTACCTGGCACTTGCTCTTAACCACTGAGAGCCCGCCAGCACTTGGTTTTAGCACCAAGGATTTTAAAATGGAAAAACTGAGGGGTAAGCTGCTGAGTACCTAATGGAAAGAAGATCATGGAGACAAGGGTGAAGACTTGAGGACACAGGTCTCAGCAAAGTCAATGAGGGCTGAAAATTCAGAGTTGCCCCCAGGAAATGGGGCAGGAAAGGGGATAAGTATCATGCAGCAGGACCCAGCCCCCACCATCCCAACTTCACCAACTCCCAGCATAGTCTGGCCTGTCCAGATATAGGGCCCCACCCTTGCTGGCCTGAGTGACTCTGAAGATATTGGCTATCTGGGTGCCCCCAAAGGGTGGAGGCCGCCAGGATCCCACTCTCAGCTGCCTCCTAGCCCAACTTTCCCTGAAAAGGATTGTGACTCAAAGTTCCCCTTTAGCCCCATTTCTCTCCGCCTCCCCAGGGAAGACCTAGTGAGAATGTTGACTTGAGGGGACAGGAGAAACAAATTTGCTGATAAATGTTTCTCGGGAGGAAGTAAGAGGGAGAAGTTGAGAGATGCTGAGTCACTGTGAGTTTTGCACTCCCAGATAACTACCTTTCTCTTAATCTTGGATTCTATAAAATTTCACTTAGCCTCTCTGCTGGTCACAGCTGGGACTGCACCTGGAAGTATGGGCTGTACCTGAGGGCTAGGGGAGTCCTTGCCTTCTTACAGTGGCTCTAACAGGTCTCTTCAGAGCCACAGTGAGCCTGAGCCTCCCTGTCCCCATCAGGAAAAAGAGGGGCTTGAATGAACTAGGCTTTTATTGACCTCAGTGGTTCTGTAGGACTGAGTCCTGAAGGCACAGACTCTGGTCCCCATGTGGTGTGCTGTGCTTAGTCGCTCAGTCGTGTCTGACGCTTTGCAACCCCGTGGACTGTAGTCCCCCAGGCTCCTCTGTCCATGGGATTTCCCAGACGAGAATACTGGAGTGGGTTGCTATTTCCTTCTCCAGGGGATCTTCCCTACGCATGGACTGAACCCGCATCTCCTGCATTAGCAGGCAGATTCTTTATCCCTGAGCCACCTGGGCAGCCCGTCCAGCATATAGCTGGTGCTCAGTAGACACTCCTTGGCTGAGTGAATATAGATTATAGCTGTGTGACCCTGGCCCAGTTACCTAAACTTGTCTTACTTTCCCCAGTCTCAAAATGGGCATATAATACATCCTACTTTGTGAGGTTGTTGCAATCTGAGGGCCGTTTTCAAACTGCGGGTCATAGAGAGTTCTGAAATATATTTAATGGGTCATATCAGTGTCGGAATGGATCATTGTTAAATACTGGTTTTATGAAACTATTGTCTAAGTTATACATGTATAAGTTTGTGTATATGGGGTTAGACAGTGAAATCTACTTCAAATGGAGGGCTGAGATCAAAAAAGCTTAAAAGGGGCATGATTTCTACAACTTACTCTCACATAGTTAGGAAAAAACTTTATACATATACATATAATTATACATGTTACATGTATGTGCTGTGTATACGCACAGAGAGAAAGATAAAGCAAAAATGAGAATCGAGGTCTTGCAACTTTCCTATAGGTCTGAATTTATTTCAAAATAAAATTTAATGGAAAAAAGATAAAGTAAGAGATTTGTTTTAAACAAAAAAGGAAGAAAGAAAGAAAAAAATTTTTTTTAAGTTTGGAAATAACCTTACAAATACTTGTGTTCTTTGTAAAGGGCAAAATCTGTGAATTCTAAAACTATAGTTTGACATAGTAGCCATTAGCCACTTGTGGCTATTTAAATTTAAATGTGAGTTGTGTTTAAAAAAATTTGTTTTTAAGTCACTCGTCAGTGGAAAGAGCTTAGCACAACACTTGGCACATACGAGGCTTTTTTTTTTTTTGGCTGGTCCCTGCAGCTTGTGGGATCTTAGTTCCCCAACCAGGGGTTGAACCTGTGCCTTCAGCAGTGAGAGCATGCAGTCCTAACCACTGGACCGCCAGAGAATTCTCTAGGAGGCTCTCAGTAAATGTCTCTAATCATCAATAAGGCTTCCCAGGTGGCTCTAGTGATAAAGAACCCACTTGCCAATGCAGGAAACATAAGAGACACCAGGTCGATCCCTGGGTTGGGAAGATCCACTGCAGGAGGGCACGGCAACCCACTTCAGTATTCTTGCCTGGAGAATCCGTGGACAGAGGAGTCTGGCAGACTACGGTCCATAGGGTCACAAAGAGTTGGATACGACTGAAGCGACTTGGCACCAGTACAATTACCAATCATGTCCCGCTGATGGGCACTCTTGTGCTGGGCCTGTGTCAGAGCTCTCATGTTGGTGAGAATGTTTCTCCTCCAAAATGCCCACAATTTACCAGGGTCCGTTTTACTAATACGGTGGTAGTTAACCAGTGACTACATTGACACCCTGAAAGCCCCTGTTGCTCCCCAATGTGTCTGAGGCCAGCATTCCATGTGAAAGGTGATCACACAGGATAGGCATGCTAGAGACTCATCTTCATTTTAGTTTTTATTTTTTTAATTATTTATTTATTTTTGGCTGCACAGGGTCTTCATCGCTGCTTTCTCTAGTTGCGGCCAGCAGGGGCTACTCTCTAGTTTCAGGGCATGTGCTTCTTACTGCGGTGGCTTCTTTTGTTGTGGAGCACAGGCTCTAGGGCTCTCCGGCTTCAGTAGCTGTGACACTTGGGCTCAGTAGTTGGGGCTCCCAGGCTCTAGAGCACAGGCTCAACAGTTGTGGCTCGAGGCCTTAGCTGCTCTGAGGCATGTGGGGGTCTTCCCAGACCAGGGATCGAACCTGTGTCTCCTGCATTAGCAATCGGATTCTTTACCACTGAGCCACAAGGAGAGCCCCGATCTTCGCTTTAGAGTAGAGACCGAGGACCATCAGGGAAGGTGTTTTCTGAGGTTCCTCTGCCAGTAAGACAGGGAGCTGAGAAATGCCTTGGGAGTCCAGTGGTTAAAACTATGAGCTTCTACTGCGAGTGGCTTGAGGTTCCCCCTGGTCAGGGAACTAAAATCCTATAGGCCATGTGGTGCAGTCAAAAAAAAAGGAGAGGTGGAGCTGGAGTCCGAACTCAGGTCCCTGGGACAGTATAGCATGTGCTTTTGTGTTGATATAAAAGTCAGGGGAGGGACTTCCCTGATGAGCCACTGGTTAAGACTCCACACTTCCACTGCCAAGGGCCAAGTTCAATTCCTGGTCGGGGAACTAAGATCCCACATGTTACCTGGCAGGGCCATTAAAATATAATAATAATAAATCCAGGAGATGGTGTTGAGTATGTCATAGCCCCTGCACCCACAAGGCCGTTGGTTGGTCAGCATAAGTAAGGCCATGACAGAGGAAGCACAATTGGCTGGAGAAAGAGGGTAAGGGTGCTCCAGGCAGAGGAGCATGTGTGAAGGCCAGGAGGCAGGGGACAGCATGGTGTGTTTGAGGAAATGAAAGAAGCTCAGTGAGTGAAGAGGGCTTTGGCTCCAACAGTCTGGAGAGGAGAGGCCACATGGAGGGGGCGTGTAGAGGGGAGGCTTGAAGGCTATCATAAGGAACATGACTATCTTAAGGCACTGGGGTGGAGGGTGGATAGGGAGAGATCTGAGTCAAGGGCACTTTGTTTTTTGGGGTTTTTTTTTTTTTTTTTTTAATTAATTATTTATGTTGGCTGCACTGGGTCTTAATTGCAACAGGCAGGATCTTTACGTGCAGCATGTGGGATCTAATTCCCTGAACAGGGATCAAACCTGGGCCCCTTGCCCTGGGAGTATGGAGTATTAGCTACTGGACTCCCAGGGAAGTCCTAGGGCACTTTGATATAACTGTGGAAAGCTCTATCTGGCTACCATGTGCAGTGTGGGTTGGAGGGGTTGAGACACGCCAGGAGCCCAGGGAGGACTAGACCAGGCCAGGAAATACAGTTGTGAGATGATGAAAAGGCCTGGTCACAGCCAACACCCATAGAGCCCTCTTTTCTGTGCCAGACACTCCTCTAAGCTTTTCATTTGTTTTCATTTCATTTTGCATCTTTTCAATAGCAACTTCATTCACATACCATACCCCATTCACCCATTTAAAGAATATAATTCAATAGGTTTTAGCATATTCACAGACTCATGCAAACATCATCACAATCAATTTAGAACATTTCATCACCACAAAAAGAAACCCCTAGAAGTCACTCCCCATTTTCCTGCTCAACCACGTCCCCAGCCCTAGGCATTCATTCATCTACTTTTTGTTCATATGGATTTGCCTGTTCCGGACCTTTCTTATAAATGGAGACATACATCATGTGACTCTTTATGACTGGCTTCTTTCACTTAGCAAAAAGAACTTTTTCAAAGTTCATCTATATTGTAGCATATGTGTCATTTCTTTTTATTGTTGAATACCATTGCGTTGGGCTTCCCTGGTAGCTTAGATGGTAAAGAATCTGCCTGCAATGCAGGAGACCCCAGTTTGATTCCTGGGTTGGGAAGATCTCCTGGAGAAGGGATAGGCCACCCACACCAGTATTCACGGGCTTTGCTGGTGGCTTCGACGGTAAAGAATTTGCCTGCAATGCAGGAGACCTGGGTTCGATCCTTGGGAAGATCCTCTGGAGGAGGGCATGCATGGCAACCCACTCCAGTTTTCTTGCCTGGAGAATCCCCATGGACAAAAGATCCTGGTGGACCATGGGGTTGCAAAGAGTCAGACACGACTGAGCGACTAAGCACAGCACAGCACCATTACATTATTTACCTACACCACTTTTCTTTCTTTCTTTCTTACTTTTTGGCTGTGCCGTGTGGCGTATAGGATCCTAGTTCCCTGACCAGGGATCAAACCTGCACCCCCTGCGCTGGAAGTGTGAAGTCTTAACCACTGGACTGTCAAGGAATTCCCTATACCACTTTTTTTTTTTGGCTGTGCTGGGTCTTAGCTGAGGCATGTGGGATCTAATTCCCTGACCAGAATCAAACCCAGGCCCCTTGCATTGGGACCGCAGAGTCTTAGCCACTGGCCCACTAGAGAAGTTCCCTCTATACCACTTTTATTTATCCATTCAGTTGATGGGAATTTGGGTTGTTTCCACTTTGGGGCTATGATGAGTTATGCCTCTATAAACATTCATGTACAGGTTTTGTGTGAACATATGTTTTCATTTCTCTTGGCATGTACCTAGGAGTCAAATTGCTGGGTTGTTGGGGTAACAATGGCTTCCCAGGTGGTGTAGTAGTAAAGAATCCATCTGCCAGTGCATGAGACACGCAGGGGATGTGGGTTCCGTCCCTGGGTTGGGAAGATCCCCTGGAAAAGGGAATGGCAACCCACTTCAGTATTCTCACTTGGAAAATCCCATGAACAGAGGAGCCTGGCAAGCTACAGTCACAAAAAGCTGGACACAACTGATCACAGGGGTAACAATACGCTTAACCTGAGGAACTGCCAGATTGTCTTCCAAAGCAGCTGCATCATTCAACATCATCAGCAGTGTATGAAGGTTCCAATTTCCCTGCAGGCACGCCAACAGTCATTGTGTCTTTTTGATTATAATCCTCCTAGTGGGTATGAAATAGTATCTCACTGTGGTTTTGATTTGTATTTCTCTGATGGTTAATGATATTGAGTATCTTTTCATACGTTTATTGGCCATTTGTCTATCTTCTTTGGTGAAATGTCTATTCAGATCTTTTGCTCAGTTTTTAATATTCATCTTTTACTATCAAGTTGTAAGAGTTCTTTATATTCTAAATACAAGTCTCTCATCAGATATATGATTTGCAGAAGTTTTCTCCCATTCTGTGCATTGTCTTTTCACTTTCTTGATAGTGTCCTTGGGAACTTTTTTTTTTTCATTTCATTTTTCCTTTTTTCACCAATTTTTATTTTCCATTTTGATGATGTCCAGTGAATCTGTTTTCCCTTTTGTTGCTTGTGCTTTTGGTGTCACTGCTAGGAAACCACTGCCTAATCGAATGGCAAAAAGATTTATGCTTATGTTTCCTTCTAGGAAATGAAGTGGCAACCCACTCCAGTCTCTTGCCTAGAAAATTCCATGGATGGAGGAGCCTGGTGGGCTACAGTCCATGGGATCGCAAAGAGTCCGACATGACTGAGCGACTTCACTTTCCTTCAAGGATTTTTATAGTGTTCAGCCTGGAGAATCCCAGGGACAGGGAAGCCTGGTGGGCTGCTGTCTATGGGGTTGCACAGAGTCGGACATGACTGAAGAGACTCAGCAGCAGCAGCAGCAGTTCAGTTCAGTTCAGTCCAGTCGCTCAATTGTGTCCGACTCTTCGCGACCCCATGGACTGCAGTTTTAGCTCCTACATTTAGATCTTTGATAATTTTGAGTTAATTTTCATATATGATGTGAGGTAGGGATCCAACCTTATTCTTTTACATATGGGTATCCAGTTGTCCCCACACCATTTGTTGAAAAGATTCTTCTTTTCCCATTGAATTAATTGTCTTGGCACCTGTGTCAAAAATCAACCAACCACTTTAAACTGTTAGGAATACTATTTAAACCTACATCAACCCTGTAAGGCAGAGACTATTATTGGTGTCATTTTACAAATGAAGGCTCTAAGGCCAGACAGGTTAAGTGACCTGCCCAGTGTCACACAGCTAGCTAGTGGTAGGGACAGATAGAACTCAAAATCCCAGTTGCTTTGACAATTCAGTTCAGTTCAGTCGCTCAGTCATGTCCAACTCTTTGTGACCCCATGAATTGCAGCACGCCAGGCCTCCCTGTCCATCACCAACTCCCGGAGTTCACTCAGACTCACGTCCATAGAGTCAGTGATGCCATCCAGCCATCTCATCCTCTGTCATCCCCTTCTCCTCTTGCCCCCAATCCCCCCCAGCATCAGAGTCTTTTCCAATGAGTCGACTCTTCGCATGAGGTGGCCAAAGTACTGGAGTTTCAGCTTTAGCATCATTCCTTCCAAAGAAATCCCAGGGCTGATCCCCTTCAGAATGGACTGGTTGGATCTCCTTGCAGTCCAAGGGACTCTCAAGAGTCTTCTCCAACACCACAGTTCAAGAGCATCAATTCTTTGGCGCTCAGCTTTCTTCACAGTCCAACTCTCACATCCATACATGACCAATGGAAAAACCATAGCCTTGACTGGATGGACCTTTGTTGGCAAAGTAATTTCTCTGCTTTTGAATATGCTATCTAGTTTGGTCATAGCTTTTCTTCCAAGGAGTAAGCGTCTTTTAATTTCATGGCTGCAGTCACCATCTGCAGTGATTCTGGAGCCCAAAAAAATAAAGTCTGACACTGTTTCCACTGTTTCCCCATCTATTTCCCATGAAGTGATAGGACCAGATGCCGTGATCTTTGTTTTCTGAATGTTGAGCTTTGACAATTAGATAAGCTAATAAATGTAAAGTACTTAGCACCTGGCATCTAGTGACTGCTCTATAAATATTATGTATCTTTATTTTAAAATTTTATTTATTTTTGACTGCACTGGATCTTCGTTGCTCCAACGACTTTTTTTTCCCCCCTCTCATTGTGCAAGAGGGGGTTACTCTCTAGTTGCTGTGAGTGGGCTTCTCCTTGAGGTGGCTTCTCTTGTTGCAGAGCACAGGCTCTAGAGCTCGCAGGCTTCAGTCATTGTGGCACGGGGGCTCAGCAGCTGTGGCTCCCTGGCTCTAGAGCACAGGTTCAGTAGTTGTGGCACATGGGCTTGGTTGCTTCAGAGCATGTGGGATCTTCCCGAATCAAGGATCAAACCCATTTCTCCTGCATTGGCAGGCGGACTCTTTACCACTGAGCCATCAGGGAAGCCACCAAGTATCACTATTATCATCGTTGCCCCAGAGTATACAGATTTTTAATTATTTGTTTTTTAGATATATGACGACAGGTATCAAGGAAACTGGGACAATTTTGTTGTTTTGCTTTTCCTGTATCATTTTCAGAACAATAGATTAATCCTCTGATAGGTACCAATGACGTTTCTTAGTTATCATTATGAATTCACATATTTTTTTATATTTGATGTGCTTCCGTTCTTTGCCATCCATATTCTTTGGGACAAATCAGATTGCCCCTGATTTGTCCTGAGAACCCCTTCAAGTGGTTTCTGTGTCCTCTTGACCTCACTTCATCGTTCTTTAAACTTCACATAGCTGGTGGTACAAGATGTTCCAGGTTCATCTTGTCCTCTCTCTGCCCTGGCCCAGCAAGCAGCCATTCCTTCAAGGAGCTCTGGTTCATTTTTCACAAGAATGCTGTTTAGACGCTGTGTTACTCAGCTCAGGCTGCTATAACAAAAATACCACAGACCAAGTGGTTTAATCAACACTCATTTCTCACAGTTCCAGAGACTGGGAAGGTCAAGATCAAGGTATCAACTGGTGTGGTTTCTAGTGAGGGCCTGCTTCCTGGCTTGCAGAGGGCTGCCTTCATGCTGTGTCCTCACACTGTAGAGAGAGAGCACCTTGGTCTTCCTCTTCTTGCGTGCAAGCATGCTAAGTTGCTTCAGTCATCTCTGACTCTTTGCGACCCCATGGACTGCAGCTTGCCAGGCTCCTCTGTCCATGGGCTTCTCCAGGTAAGAATACTGGAGGCGGTTGCCATGCCCTCCTCCAGGGGATCTTCCCGACCCAGGGATCGAACCTGTGGCTCCTGCATTGCAGGCAGATTCTTTACCACTGAGCCGCCAGGGAAGCCCCTTCCTTTTCTTAGAAGGACACTAATCTCATTATCGGAGAAGGCAATGGCAACCCATTCCAGTACTCTTGCCTGGAAAATCCCATGGACGGAGGGGCCTGGTAGGCTGCAGTCCATGGGGTCACTAGGAGTCAGACACAACTGAGCAACTTCACTTTATTTTTTCACTTTCATGCATTGGAGAAGGAAATGGCAACTCACTCCAGTGTTCTTGCCTGGAGAATCCCAGGGACGGGGGAGCCTGGTGGGCTGCTGTCTATGGGGTTGCACAGAGTTGGACACGACTGAAGCAACTTAGCAGCAATCTCATTATGGAGACCCTACTCTCTACCTTCATGACCTCATTTAAACCTCCCAGAGGCTGCATCTCCAAATACCATCCCATTGGGAGTTAGGGCTTCAGCATATATGAATTCAGCACATGACAAAAGCATTCAGTCCATGACAGAGACTACAACTACTGGGATTTTTTTTTTGCAATATGCATAACATTAATATATTTTGCCATTGTCTAAAACAAAGAAAGAAATATGTTTCTGCTAAACTTGATTTAAAAAAAATATATATATATATATATTTGATTGTACCACGTCTTAGTTGGGGCATGTGAACTCTTAGTTGCCTCACGTGGGATCTAGTTCCTCGACCAGGAACTGAACCCAGGTGCCTGCAGTGGGAGCACAGACTTAGCCACTGGGCCACTAGGGAAGTCCCTGTTGGTTATAAACTTTAAAAAGGAGTATTTGTGTGTGTGATGGTGGGGCCAAGGGACACAGAGTTATCCACAATTCTTTTGGAGGTGACATGCCAAAGAAATATTAAAAATAAATGACCGCTAAGACAGGACCCAGGGCTTCTCAAGTGGCGCTAGTTGTAAAGAACTTACCTGCCAATGCAGGAGATGTAAGAGATGCAGGTTTGATCCCTAGGTCGGGAAGATCCCCTGGAGGAGGGCATGGCAACCCACTCCTGTGGGTTGCCTGGAGAATCCCATGGACAGAGGAGCCTGGTGGGCTACCGTCCATGGGGTCACAAAGAGTTGGACACGACTTAACAACTTGGCACGCACATACACAAAAGACAGGACCCAGCCCTTCAGAAGTAAGGCCTGGGGGACCAAACCCAATGATGAACATACTTGGCAGTACCTCCACTTCCTCCAGGACCATGGACGGGGGACATAGACCCGTGTGATGATGAGCATTAACCCTTTAGTTGTTAGGGGGAGGAGGGAGTGGAGAAGTCAGGGGGATGACAGGCAGAGAAAGGCATCGGGGCAGATTATTTATGAACTGGCAGGGAGGTATCACCCTACTTTAACAATCAACTGTATGTATATCAACTGTGAGTATATCAGCAAAAACGTTTGAAGACCGTGGTCTCAGAACAGGGGATCTGGGGGATGGATTTGGGGGTTCATGGCACCCTCCAGGACTGAGCCTCTGGAGCCTAGGAGTGTCAGCCTGCAAGCCGACTGACCTGCCTCTCTGCCCTTCTTTGCAGGCTATGAGGTGACGGTGCTGGTGCGGGACCCCTCCAGGCTGCCCTCAGAGGGGCCCCAGCCGGCCCACGTGGTGGTGGGTGACGTCCGGCAGCCGGCCGATGTGGACAAGACCGTGGCTGGGCAGGACGCTGTCATCGTGCTGCTGGGCACCCGCAATGACCTCAGTACAGAGCCCCCCCTCTGCCCGCGGCCCACCCCTGCACCTCGGCCCCCAGCACCGCCCCCGCCCCCAGCCCCTCCCCTGCCACCGCCGCCGCCCACCAGTGACAGCCACTCTCTGTCTCCTCTAAGGTCCTACCACAGTGATGTCCGAGGGTGCCCAGAACATTGTGGCAGCCATGAAGGCCCATGGCGTGGACAAGGTCGTGGCCTGCACCTCGGGTGGGTGGCAGGGTCGTAGGGTTGGGGCTGAAAAATGGGGGCTGGGTACTGGATAGGCAGCCCAGGGGTTTCTACAAGGTGGCATTGGAGCTACTCCAAGTTACTGTGCATTTATTGAGCACCGATTCTGCATCTGAACCTTGCTGGGCCCTGCACTCATGGGTCTCATGAATAGAAGGGAAGTGCTAACAGTTTGATCATCAAACCGTGACAGGCTGGAGTCTTCAGGGCCAGGGGGTGGGGCACAGGCAGAGGGGTCAAGGCCAGGACCTGGGGGGAGCATGGGGAAAGGGATCAGAGCTGGGATGGGGGAAGGCTAGAGGACTCTGGGGGTTCAAAGGAGGTGTCTGACCCAGCCTAAGAAAGGGTCAGGGAGAGAATGGAAGAGGAAGTGACAGAGCCTTGGGTACATGGGCCAGGTCTTTACTCTCAAAGAGCTCCCGATTTACAAAGAGATGCCCTTCCTGAATAATCTGAAAAGAAGGCTGCACGGTGTGTGACAGGAGCAGTTAATGCTAGCAGTGTTTATTGAGCACTTACTGTGTGCTTGGCACCATCTGAGCCCCTTACAGATGAATGCCACTGAATCCTCTCAAAATTCCTTTGATAGTACTTCCATTCGTGGCGGCACATCGTAGGTGCCCAGTGAATTGTAGCTGTTCTTACCGCCTCCCGTCTACAGCTAAGGGAGTGGAGGCACAGAGAGGCCATCGCCTTACCCGAGATCACACAGCCTGTAGCTGGCAGAGTTGGGGTGTGGAACCAGGCTGTCTGTCTCCACGAGCCACACACCTCACCGCTGTTCCATCACACCTGTTGTCTCCCAGGGAAGGGAGATGATATGAAGGGGGAGTGAGTAGAGGAAAGGACTATGAGACAGGGGCGTGGCTGCAACAGAGCGAGTGAAGGGGAGAGTGTTGGGCGGTGAGGCCAGGGCGCTGATGCTATCAGATCAAGTGGGGCCCCGGATCCCTGATGGGGCCTTTGCTCTCCCCCTGAGTGAGATGGGGTCAGGGTAGGGTCCCAGATGTACAAAGGTAGGGTCAGGAGAACAGGGAGGAGGCTCTGCCATGGTCTAGGCAGGAGGTAACAGCAGACAGGAGCAGGTGGGGTGAGAAGCCTGGAACAACTGAAGGGCAGTAATGAGTCCCTGCAGGGAGATGTTCTGGCAGGAGACCTGCAGGCTATGGGCCTGGCCAGGCTGTCCTCGAGTCTTGTCTGATCCTGCCCTGTGTCCCCCCAGCCTTCCTACTGTGGGACCCTTCCAAGGTGCCCCCAAGACTGCAGGATGTGACTGATGACCATATCCGGATGCACAAGGTACTGCAGCAGTCGGGCCTGAAGTACGTGGCCGTGATGCCACCACATATAGGTGAGTGGACAGAGAGCCAACTGCAGGGTCATCACCAGCCTGCCCCCTCCAGTCCTCTGGGGACATTCGCTGGGCCTTTCCTGTTGTTCAGTCACTCAGTCGTGTCTGACTCTTTGTGACCCCACAGACTGCAGCACACCAGGCTTCCCTGTCCTTCAAACTCATTTGCTCAAGCTCATGTGATGTCATCCAACCATCTCATCCTCTGTTGCCCCCTTCTCCTCCTGCCTTCAATCTTTCCCAGCATCAGGGTCTTTTCCATGAGTCAGCTCTTCACATCAGGTGGCCAAAGTATTGATGCTTCAGCTTCAGCATCAGTCCTTCCAGTGAATATTCAGAGCTGATTTCCTTCAGGATTGACTGGTTTGATCTCCTTGCAGTCCAAGAGACTCTCAAGAGTCTTCTCCAACACCAGAGTTCAAAAGCATCAATCAGTTCTTTGGTGCTCAGCGTTCTTTATGGTCCAACTCTCACATCTGTACATGACTACTGGTAAAACCATAGCTTTGACTATACAGCTTTGCTGACAAAGTGATGTCTCTGCTTTTTAATATGCTGTCTAGGTTTGTTGAAATTGCAGTCTCTCAGGACTTCTTCCACTGTACTCTTTTTATTAGAAGGAAGTTATACTGAGGCTGCCCCACATTCAAGGGATGGGGACTTATGCTTCACATTGGTTCTTTGTTTTTAAAACCCATGTATTTATTTGGCCATGCCGCACATCTTGTGGGATCTTAGTTACTCTGAAAGTGAAAGTGTTAATGCTCAGTCATGTCTGACTCTTTGTGACCCCATGGACTGTAGCCTGCCAGGCTCCCCTGTCCATAGAATTCTCCAGGCAGGAATGCTGGAGTGGGTTGCCATTCCCTTCTCCAGGGGGGATCTTCCCAATCCAGGGATCGAAACCAGGTCTCCTGCATTGCAGGCAGATTCTTTACTGTTTGAGCCTCTGCCAGAGATCAAACCCCTGCCCTCTGCAGTGGAAATGCTAAGTGGTTACCCTGGACCACCAGGGAATTCCCTTGTCTTTTAATCTTATTTAGTGTGTGTCTCCCTCACTAGAATTGTGAAGTAGGAAGCTTTGTTTGAAGGCACGGATTTTGTCTTGTTTTGATTACTGCTGTGTTCCTAGTGCCTAGAAAGGGCTTGGCTCAATTGCTCAGTCCTGTCCTACTCTTGGCTCAGTCTGTCTGACTCTTGCGACCCCATGGACTGTAGCCCGCCAGTCTCCTCTGTCCATGAGATTCTCCAGTCAAGAATACTGGAGTGGGTTGCCATGCTCTCCTCCAGGGGATCTTTCCAACCCAGAGGTCGAACCCGCATCTCCTGTGTTTCTGGCATTGCAGGAGGATTGTTTTCCACTGAGCCATTGGAGAAGCCTTTGGTTTGTAATAAGTGCTCAGTAAATATTTGTCGAATGAACTAATACCAGGGGAGATGCCTTGCTTTCCAGGTGGTGCTGTGGGGGGAACCACACCCTCTTTACCCCTCCCTGGTCTGGAATTCACATTGAGAGACCCAAAGTCAGAGGGAGAGATTCATTCACTTACAAATGTCTCTTGCACAGGAGGTGTGCACCTGGCCACCATTACAAGTACCAATGGGAATTCCCAGGGAGTCCAGTGGTTAGGACTCCAGGGTTTCACTGGAGTTTGATCCAGGGCCCAGAGTTTGATCCCTGGTTGGGGAACTAAGATCCCACAACCTGCGTGATGAGGCCAAAAAAATAAAACAAGTATCACTGACATAGTCTCAGATCTCATGAGGCTTACATTTCTAGCGGGGGAGACAAAAGAAAGATGTGAAAGAGCAAGTGTTAGTCACTCAGTCACGTCCAACTCTTTGGAACCCTATGCACTGTAGCCCACCAGGCTCCTCTGTCCATGGAATTCTCCAGGCAAGAATACTGGAGTGGATAGCCCCTCCCTTCTCCAGGGGATCTCAACCCTGGGATTGAACTCAGGTCTCCTGCATCACTAGCAGATTCTTTACCATCTGAGCCACCAGGCAAGCCCAGACGAAAGATAGATGATCCATATTACTGTTGAGTGGTGCTATGCTGAATGAAGAAACATACAGTTCTTCACTGAATTAATAGTGCAGTGAATAGAGTAATGGGGTGCTGCTTAGAGGCTTTCTAAGGACATGGCTTCATGCCCTGAGGGAGGGAACCAGATCAGTGTCTGGGGGAAGGGAGGACATTCTGGGATAAGGGAACAGCAGTGCCCAGGCCTGAGTCGGGAACTGTTATCTTCTTCCTGTTTGCCTGCCTGCTGGATGAGCAGTTCTGTGTCCTGTGCCTTCTGCCTGGAGGAGGAGGAGGCTTGTATACCACCCTCCAGAGGTTCAGGTAAGCTTCGGTGTTGAGGTTCAGTTCAGGGACCCTGTTGGATGAGAATCCTGAGGTGTGAATCAGTGGTGAGGCTGCATGGTGGAGAAGCCAAGGAGAGCTCCAGCCCTAGCGCTGTGCGGACTTCAGGCCTGTGACCTCTGAGCCTCAGTTTCTTCATCTTGAAACAGGGCTCATATTACTTCTTGACCTCCCAGGTTTAAAGTGAATATTCGGAGAGATTAAGCCTAAATATTATTTAACACGAAGTTGTTGCCCGGGGCCGGGGGGGGGGGTGGGTGGTTAGTTCTTTTTTTGTGTGAATATGAAAACTTTGAAACCTCCAGAAAAGTTAAAGAAATTCAAGGTTTAAGAATTACCCATAAACCCTTCATCTGGGTGCACTTGTTAACATTTTGGCTTGTTTCTTTTCCCCATCTATCTGTTTATCATTTATGCGTGCAGCTAATGTGTTTGTGTGTTTATGTGAATACATGTGTAGGGGCTTCCCAGGTGGTACCAGTTGTAAAGAATCCACCTGCCAATGCAGACAGATGTAAAGAGACATGAGTTTGATCCTTGGGTTGGGAAGATTCCCCTGAAAGAGGGTATGGCAATCCACTCCAGCATTCTTGCCTGGAGAATCCCATGGACAGAGGAGTCTGGTGGGCTACAATCCATGGGGCTGCAAAGGATTGGACACGACTTAAACGACTTGGCACACAATGTACATGTGTGATCATGTGAATATGTATGTAGTGTATATACATATATTTTTTAAATGTGTGGGTCTACATTGGCACACTCTACTCCTAAAACCTCTTCGTAGGCATCTTCCAAGAAGAAGTATTTGGAAACAAACCCCAGTACGGTTATTGCACTAAGGGAATTGACATTCACTCTATCACATCATTTAGTATCCACTCTGTACTCAGATATACCCAACTGCCAAAAAGTATCTTCCAACCCTCCCCTCCCCTCAGGATCCAATCCAGGATCATGTGTTTCGTCTAGTTGCCATGTCACCTTCAGTCTGGAACAATCCTCCATATCATTTTTTTTAAATTATTTTTTAACATGAAACATAACAGGCAAGGTGTCTTTTCTTTTTACATATATATCCGTTCTTTTATTTTTAAATTTATTTTTAATTGAAAGATAATTGCTTTACAATATTGGTTTGATTTCTGCCATACATCAACATGAATTAGCCATAGGTGTACATATGTCCCCTCCCTCTTGAATCCATTCTTTTTAATATTGTTTTTATTATGGTTTATCCCATATGTATGTAGTTCCCTGTGCTAAATAGTAGGATCTTGTTGTCCCAGATATCTTTTAAAATATTCCACATTCTAGATTTCTGTCATTACAGAAATTTCTGTCTTACAGGCTCAGATTAAATAATTTTGGCAGGAATGCCACATGGGTGACAGTGTATGTTTCTTTCCTCTTTTTTTTTTTCTTTCTTCAATTTATTTATTGGGCTGCTCTGGGTCTTCCTTTCTGTGACCAGGCTTTCTCTAGTTGCAGCAGGGGGGAGGTACTCTTCGATGCTTGCGCTTCTCTTTGCAGTGGCTTCTCTTGTGGAGCATGGGCTCTAGGCTTTCAGGCTCCGTAGTTGTGCCCATGGGCTTAGTTGTTCTGAGACGTGTGGGATCTTCCCAGACCAGGGATTGAACCAGAGTTCCCTGCATTGACAAGCAGATTCTGAACCACTGGACAACCAGGGAAGCCCAGCGCTTATACCATCTTCTACCATCTGGTCTAGGCACTCTGTAGACACCCTGGGATGTCATTGGCGTGATCACAAGTTGGGGGAGAGGAAAGGTCATCTGCTTTACCTGGCCCCTTTGTCTTTACCTCACAGGAGACCACCCATTGACTGGGGCCTACACAGTGACCCTGGATGGACGAGGGCCCTCGAGAGTCATCTCCAAACATGACCTGGGCCACTTCATGCTGCACTGCCTCACCACCGATAAGTACGACGGGCACACCACCTACCCCTCCCATGTGTATGAATAGGGCTCTGGCCCTGTCCCAGGAAGACAGCATCCTGTGAAACAGAACAAAGGAAGGGGGCAATAAACCTAGAGCCAAGAGCTTCAAATTACTCTAGAGGATCCACAGCTATCTGAGTGTCTCAGTGTCTCTGTCTGCCTCTGTGAGATTTTCTGGGTATTCATTCATTCATTTCCTCTCTTGATTCTGTGCCAGGGACCCAGTGGTGACTGTGTGGACCTAGCGGTGACACTGCCCTCACAGATCTCACAGTCCAATGGGGAAGACAGTCCTGCCCCTGACAGTGACAACACAGAGTGGCCACAACTCTGATGGAGGAAGCACAGAGGGCTGAGGGACCCAGCTTGAGGAGCAGACAGGGTTCTGTGGAAGAGCAGATGTCCCACCTGAAACCTGATTTAGTGAGAATGAGCCGGGAGAAGGTTCTAAGACATGACATTCTAGGTAGAAGATACCACTTGAGCCAGGTGACTGAAGAGCACATGGCACCTTTGAAGAACTTAAATCTATCTCCTACAGTTAATAACACTTTGCTTGGAGGAGAGGGCTTCCCTGGTGGCTCAGACGATAAAGAATCCACCTGCAATGCAGGAGACCCAGGTTCCATCCCTGGATTGGGAAGATCCCCTGGAGAAGGGAATGGCAACCTGCTCCGGTATTGCCTGGAGAATCCCATGGACAGAGGAGCCTGGTGGGCTACAGTCCATGGGGTTGCAAAGAGTCGGACATGACTAAGTGACAAACACTTTCACTTTAGCTTGGAGGAGAAGCACAATCAGCCCCAAGAGGGGCTGTTCAAAGGACACGAAGCTATTCAGAATCTTGTAAAAAGTCTAAATTTCAGTCTAAGGTGTTGTGCAATGAGTGGAGCAGGGGAGACGCAGGGTGGGGGCACATTCAGATTTGTATTTTATAAAGCTTTCCTTGGCAACTGTGTGAAGATGGATCAGAGGATGAAAGAGCAGAGGCTGGGAACCTAGGTGCCCAGAGGTAGAGAAGGGAGAGTGGGTGGGAGAGAGTCTTGAGTGGACAGTTCCCTGGCGAGGGGAAGGATACATCTAGGAAGAAGCCTGGGGTTATATCCTGGAGATGGGGTTCTAGTGGTGTCACCCTGTGAAGGGAACCCTGGAGGTGCAAGTTTGAGAGGAGGAAGGGGAAGAACTGCCCGCCCCCCCACCTTCCTAAACATGTCCCTCTTTGGAATCTACTCTCCCCAACCTTTGTTCCCCAGAGACACCTCTCCCAGGCCTGAGCAAGACACTCCTCTCTCCCTACCTTCAGCCTCTTCCCACCTAACTCCCAAATCTCTCTCCGTCCATACCCCACCCCCAATCCATTCCAATCCTGCACTTCTGCAAACAGCTGGACAACTTGGTTAACAAATTCCAGCCGGTGAGAACTGGCCTGAGGAGACTTAAACCTTCCTTCCCTGGAGAAAACTGCCTTCCCTTGGTGAGAACACGTAGGGATGGGACAAGGCTGGTTCAGGCTTTCACAGCACTAGGACTGTTTTATTTCTGCCCTCTTATGTCTTTCAATCACATTGTCTAGGCATTTTACAAACTTTCACTGGGTACCTGTTTTGTGTCCAGCCTTGTGGGAGGTGATGCTGTGGCCCAAGCAGTGGGAGCCTGAGATAACCTTGGTATATCAGAGGGTCCACAGTCTAGATAGTGACAGCCCAGGGCCAAGATGCAGTGGCAGGAGCAGAAGAGTCAGAGCCCGGATGGGAGAAACAACACAAGGACACCAAGGGAGCCCAGAAAAGGCCCCAACCCATCCTGGAGCTTCATGGGGGGCTTCCGAGAGAAGGAATCCTTTGGAATGAGTTTCTGATGAGAATTTTGGGTTCTGGGAAATGAGGGTGTGTTTTCAGAATGGGGACGCAAGTTTAAAGATCCAGAGGCCTCTTCTTCCCTTCCATTTCTGAGTACTTGCTATGTATCTGCGGAGAAGGCAATGGCAACCCACTCCAGTACTCTTGCCTGGAAAATCCCATGGACAGAGGAGCCTGGTAGGCTGCAGTCTGTGGGGTCGCTTCGAGTCGGACACGACTGAGCGACTTCACTTTCACTTTTCACTTTCATGCATTGGAGAAGGAAATGGCAACCCACTCCAGTGTTCTTGCCTGGAGAATCCCAGGGACGGTGGAGCCTGGTGGGCTGCCGTCTATGGGGTCGCACAGAGTCGGACACGACTGAAGTGACTTAGCAGCAGCAGCAGCAGCAGCTATGTTTCTGGGATTGTTGTAGGCACTGTGGATAAAGCAGGGAAGAAAACAGAATCTCTGTGTTCTTGGTGGTGGAGTGCACTTGAAGCCATTTTAGAAATACAGAAAGTCAGAGTGTGGCAGGATTTTAGCGAGCAAGCAGGAGTTTGTATCTGGCCAGACCTGAAGGGCTTTGAGACAAAAATGAGATTGAACTTTGTCCCCATGACAGTGGGGAGCCATAAACCAGTCTCCAGCAGCAGACGTGCCACCCTGAGAGCGGAAAGACGGGGCATTAGGAAGACTCATGAGGCACCACCAGAAGACAGGCCGGAGAAGTCCTTATAAGAAGAACGCTTCGGGTAAAGTGTGAGGGGCAGGACAGGGGAGGTGAGGGGCGGGGCTACGATCGCCCAGGCAACATAGGCCGCGCCAAACTGTTGGCTGATCGTCAATGCGTCATCCTCCCCGCTGCGTCCGCCCTCTGAATCCAATGGGCGCGGTCTCAGCGAGACGTTCAGCCCCTCCCGCCCCGAAAGCGGGTTGGAGTGGGGAATGCCAGCCACCTCTTGCTTCGCGACGCGGTTCTGGCCTGGTATAAAGGGATCGCAGAGAGCAAAGATGAGAATCTTGGAGCGAAGATAGTAGCTAAGTTAAAGGAAAGTGCGTTGATGTGCCATCTCCACTCTGTAGAGACGTGGCCCCGGCCAGCTAGTCGGAATCCTTTAATTGGTCCGCGAAGCAAGGGAGGGGAGGGCGGGTGGGGCGTCTCCTGGCGACTAGAGGATGGCCCCGCCCAGCAATCCGCGCCCAGCGGCCGGCAGGACTCCAGCCAATCGTGACTCGCGGCTCGGCTCCCGGGCGGAGCTGGGTGGGCCAGAGACCAGGGTGAGAGGCCCGGGGGAGGTGAACGAGGCCCCTACCCAACGCTGGAGGGTCGCTAAGCCGCGGGCGTTCCCGGAGGTGGTGGTTGCGAACCTGGCAGCTGAGGTGAGGTGTGGCTACCTGGCTTGGGATCTGCCTTGAGTTGAGGGACGTGGAGGCGCTCCCTCGAGAGTTGTGGAGGCGGGGTATGAGCGAGAGTAGGGGGCGCAGATTCAGGGTGATAATAGGGGTTGAAGAGAGGGTTTAGGGACCGGGGTTTCGAGATCCTTGCACGGAAGACAGTTTTGGGGGTGGGGGACAAAATTTTCGAGTGGAGGAAGTTTGAAGCTGGGAGATAGGGTATTTGGAGAAGCGAGAAAACTAGAGAAGGAAAATTTGGGGTAGGAAACTAAAAATTAGGACAGTTCTGGTCTCTGGGACAGGTTGAATTCGGGGCTCTAGTGTTTAGGGAAAGGTGTGAGGGGCTGGGCTGGGATCCTGGACCTTTGGAGAAGCGAGAGAAGTAGGGGCAAGGACTCTGGGTCTCCCAGACGCAGTGTCGGAGAGCGGGTTCTGGGGAGAGTTCCCTGTCGGGTCTTGGAAGTCACAGTGGGAGACTGGAGATGAAGTCGAAAAGCGTTTCAAAGACGGGAGAATAGAGGAACGTTGACGGGAGACGGTCTAGTAACTGAGATACTTAGTGTCCCGAACGGAGTGAATCGGAGCGCATTTGTAAGTCTTTGAGCGTTGTGCTGGGGTCCTGGGTCTCTGGGCCCGAGAGCAGCCTGAGTGAAGAATCCAGGACCTTCTGCGATTCCTAAGGGTCGGGAGAAAGCAGTTTTAGAGCCAAAGTCTGGAGTGGGGGAGGGGTGTTCAGGGCGTGGAGCTCAGACCCGCAGCCCAGGAGGCAGCGGAGGGCGGGGCTTGGCAATCGCCAGGCAGCTGGACGTCCGGGTTCCCTTCCCCCACGTACCTTGGGCCCCTGTGCGCATGCCCCGGGGGGGGCTGGGCGGGGAAGGCTAGTCCCTGCGGCATGCGGAGCCCTCCGGGGGTTGTAGTGCTTGCTCAACGTCAGTTCGTGTACCTGGTGGCTATTGGCCCACATTTCCCAGAAGCCCCTGGGCCAAATTGGGGCGTGTCTGAATGCTGAAAGGGGAACCGTATAGGGGGCGGGGCCTGTAGAGGGCCGAGATCTGGTTGGATGGACTGGTGGAGGCGGGGCTTGGCGTGAGTCAGTTCTAGCAAGTTTTCCTGTGGGGCTCGCCCAGGGGGAACCTGAAGGCCTCCGCGGAGGGAATGAGAGAGGCCCCATACCTTGTCGTTGGGCACGTTCCCAGTCAGTTAGGATGAGGGCATGGACAGAAATATCTTCCATGTGGAAAGAAGCGTCTTCACAGATAGGTGCCTTAACAGGGCTCCAGGTGGCTGGAATGTAGTAGGCACTCAAAAATATTTCATAAATAAATAGCAGTTAACTCTCGTTCATTGAAGTGCGTGATGTCACATTACTTCCCAAGATCACACAACTGAGCAGTGTGAAAAGCAGAATTCAGACCCAGGATTCTTTGCTTCAAGGCCATAGCTCTGTGCTCAACACCTGTCTTGTATCTGTCACACTTGAAGAAAAGAGTATTGTCGAAAGAACAACTTTAAGATTTAGGGGGACTTGAGTTAGGATCCTCATCTTGCATATGAGGAAATTTGAGTCTCAAGGAGTTAAACTCACTGAGGCAACACGGGCAAGTAAGTGGGATTCAAACCCAGCTATATTTAAGTCCAGATTTTGGTGTGTGTTTTTTTTTTTATATTTTTATCTGTTTATTTGGCTGCATTGGGTCTTGGTTGACGCATGTGGATCTTCTGTCTTCCTTTCAGCATGCAAACTTTTAGTTGGGGCATTGGGATCTAGTTGCCTGACCAGGGATCAAACCTGGGCCCCCTACACTGGGAACGTGAAGTCTTAGCCACTGGACCACCAGGGAAGTCCTGAGATCTAATTTTCTTAATCACATTCACTGACTCTTCTTCTCAGCCTTGTGGGACTCATACTATCTTAATTTATAGATGCAAAAACTGAAGTTTGGATCATTACAAATCAACAATAGTCATACTAGAGATTTGGGATTTGAATTAGCCCTGCTGTG
This sequence comes from Bos indicus x Bos taurus, assembly GCF_003369695.1. Classification (NCBI taxonomy): domain Eukaryota; kingdom Metazoa; phylum Chordata; class Mammalia; order Artiodactyla; family Bovidae; genus Bos; species Bos indicus x Bos taurus. Next base: position 16,108,905 of record NC_040093.1, read on the forward strand.
TCTTATTTACCCCTCCTCTCTCCCTAGGGCATCATGGTAGGAGGCTTGAAGAGGAAGCACTCAGATCTGGAGGAAGAAGAAGAGGATGAGAAGTGGGACTGGAGTCCAGCAGGCCTGCGGAGCTACCAGCAAGCCCTGCTCCGCATCTCCCTAGACAAAGTCCAGCGAAGTCTAGGCCCCCGAGCACCCAGCCTTCGCAGGCACGTCCTCATCCACAACACCCTCCAGCAGCTCCAAGCGGCGCTTTGCCTGACTCCTGCACCTGCCCTGCCCCCGGAGCCCCTCTTCCTGGGCGAGGAGGACTTCTCGCTGTCGGCAACCATTGGCTCTATTCTCCGGGAGCTGGAGACCTCCATGGATGAGACCGAGCCACCTCAGAATCCAGCAGCTCCCCCAAGCCCCCAGAATGAAGTGCTTCCCCAGCCCGATCCAGTCTTCTTAGAAGCTCTGAGCTCCCGGTACCTGGGGGACTCAGGCCTGGATGACTTCTTCCTGGACATCGACACATCCGCAGTGGAGAAGGAGCCTGCAGTGGCCCCACCAGAACCTCCTCACAACCTTTTTTGTGCCCCAGGGTCCTGGGAATGGAATGAACTAGATCACATCATGGAAATCATTCTGGGATCCTAAAACTTTGATGGGGGGCAGGGGAGGGCTCCTTCCTCATCCCAGCCTTGGTGGGATGACTCCCTGGATGCAATTCTGTGTGTGTGTGTGTGTTTTGATGGGGCCTCTAAGCAGTGGCCTCCTCTCCTCCCACTTCAGGGTTCCACAAATTGTCTTGCATGTGTGTGTGTGTCTGGTTATCTCAGCCTTCTGTGAAGGTGGGTCTTCCTGAATTAATTTATCTGTTCCAAATGCCTTAATGAGACTCTGTTTCCGGGAGTCTGATTTCCCACTTCCACATTTCTTCTGCCTTTTCCTCCAGTTCCGACTCCCCTTGTGTCACTGGGGCCTCAGGGAAGATAAGCTGGGCCTGTCAAAGGATGACAGGGATGTGCTACCTGGTTGCTATGGAAACCCAGCCTCTGCCTCATGGCACCTCCAGGTAGTGGGAGAGGCTGGCCTCCTCCCCCAGGCTGAACCCCACCTCCTTCGCAGGACCCCAGTCCCAGCAGCCTCCTGATTCATGACCAGGCCGGACCACGTGCAATAGGGTGGAAACCAAACTGCTCCATGCCGCATTATTTAAAAGAAAAGCGGGTTTTGTGGTGTTTTTGTTTGTTTGTTTTTTTGATTGTTTGTAATGATTTTTTTTTTAATAAAAGTATTTTGGAAGGGGTGATATTGCCTAAAGTTTCTTTGTAGGTCAGTGGGAGGGACCTGGTGTCCTTAGGGGCATGTACCCCTTCCCAGTCAAAGTTGGGGCAGGTATATTATTAGATACAGTATTTATTGAATGTTAAGACCACTAACATTATTGAATGCTAAGAGCACTGTTCTACCTACTTTATTTGAATTAAGTCATCTTGTCCTCATGATTATACTGAAATAGATACTGTTACCACATTTTACATAAGAGGAGGTTAAGGTTCAGAGAGGTCAAGTCATTTGCTCAGAAGAATAAGGACCACGGAGCTAGAACTCAAATTCAGGCTACCTCCAGAGCCTTCTTAACTATTATATTCATTGCTGCTTTGTAGATTTAGACTCCCCAGCCACATGGTGGACACAGGAAGGAGAAACTGGGTCACATGAATTAACATGTCAAAGGATAGGGCTCCCGGACACTTAAAAGTCAGCCCTTTGAGACTTCCCTGCCTGTCCAGTGGCTAAGACTCTGTGCTTGCAAGGCAGGGGACTCAGATTCAAGCCCGGGTCAGAGAACTAGATCCCACATACAACTAAGAATTCAGCGCTGTAACTACAGATCATGTATGCTACAACTAAGACTTGGCACAGCCAGATAGATAAACATAAATATTTTTAAATGAAAAAACTAAAAATCAGCCCATTTATTTTGTAGGAAATGTGCTACAGAGGCCCAGAGGAGAATGAAAATGCCCAGAGATCCCCAGCACTAACAGCAGATCTTGCTACAAAACTGTTGGCTAGGAAGTACAGTCCAGGCTAAAGTAAATGGTGCCAATGATTTATTTAGGAGGTGCAACCCCAGGCTGGCAAGAGTAGGGGAAAAGAAGGGAGGCCAGGGAAGATGTGATGTATACTGCTGCACTGGCTAGGCCTCCACAGAGACCTTTGAAAACATGACAACAGGTAAGCTTACGCTGCATTTAGGGACTTTTCTGGAAAGGATACAAGGAGGAACCACTTGTGGGTGTAACATGCAGGGAAAGGAAGGGGATTTTGCCTTTGCTTTCTGGCTCAAAGCCAGATTCTCACCCTGAGAGAGGCATTGCATTTACTCTGAAAACAGTTGGGTAACTGACAGGTGGGTGCCAATCCGGAGAAAGAAAGGAGGTGGTCAAGGGGATCAGAAGGCACATGCCCATGTCTGACTCCGACTTAAACCTCTAGGTGACTTCTTGCTCACTCAGTCATGTCCGACTCTGCTACCCCATGGACACAGTCCTCCAGGCTGCTCTGTCCATGGGATTATCCCGGCAAGAATACTGGAATGGGTTGCCATTCCCTCTTCCAGGGTATCTTCCCAACCCAGGGACCAAACGCACATCTGCGTCTCCCGCATTGGCAGCCAGGTTCTTTACCACTGAGCCATCGGGGAAACCCACACTTGGAATAAAACCCCAATCCATGCAAGGCCTGACAATCTTGCACCTAGCTTCCCTAGTTTTAGCTCTGATTCTTCTCCACTCCTCACACAACTCCAGTTGACCCCAGGGCATTTGCACCTGCTGTTAACTGCCCAGAGGACACTTCCTGCATAAGTTCACCCACATAAATGTCTCTTTCTTGGAGAGGTCTTCCCCGCCCTTCCTAGCTCAATATGTCCAGGTGCACCCCGACCCCAACCCCACTTCACATTCTTTGACTTTGTTAGTAGTACCTTGTGCTCAGTCACTCAGTCATGTCCAACTTTTTGTGACCCTTTGGACTGTAGCCTGCCAGGCTCCTCTGTCCATGGGGTTTTCCAGGCAAGAATACTGGAGCGGGTTGCCATTTTCTCCTCGAGGGGATCTTCCCAACCCAGGGATGGAACGAGAGCCTTTTGCATCTCCTGCATTGCAGACAGATTCTTTACCACTGAGCCATCGAGGAAGCCCTAGTAGTACCTATCCAATCTCAAGTTATTTATGACCTCTTTATGGTTAGGCTTCTGGTCTGTTGGAGAAATCTTTCAGAGGAAGGGGTTGGGTACTGCACAGAACTACCCTTGGCACAGGTGGGCACTCAAATTTTTTCTTTTTTCTTTTTGCTGTTGTTGAGAAGATGAACTCCCAATCTTGAGATAGCCAAACGTCCCTGCCACCTCTCTCGACTCACCTCCCCCACACCATTTTCTGATGCTCTTCAAACACATCATGTCCCACCCTCAACACCTGGAGTAGTATCTGCCTCATTGAGTGATCATGCAAAGTGTGTAAGAGGGCGCTTGCTGCACACCAAAGATTCCAATAATTGCTCAAATTTACTGAGTGCCTATGTGGACTTGGCACTCTTCCAAAAACATGAACAAAATAGAGTTCCCACTCTCATAAAACATCATCGTGGGAGAGGCTGAAATATACACTGAAATAAACAGTAAAATGTAGTCTGTCAAGTAGTGACAAATGTTACAAAGAAAAAGCAAGAAAGTGATGGGGATGTTGTTATTTAGATGGGAGGCCAAAGAAGGCCTCACTGACAAGATGCAATTTGAGAGGGACCTGAAAGAGGCGAGACGTGATCTTTGTGAATCTGTGGGGATACAATCCCTATAGCAGGAACAGCCAGTGCAAAGGCCCTGTGGTCAGAGCATTAGTTGAGAGTTAAAAGGACCATCTGGAGGTCAGTGGGGCTTCCCAGGTGGAGCTAGTGGTAAAGAACCCATCTGCCAATGCAGGAGATGTAAGAGACTCAGATTCAATCCCTGGGTTGGGAAGATCCCCTGGAGAAGGGCCTGGCAACCCACTCCAGTATTCTTGCCTGGAGAATCCCATGGACAGAGGAGCTTGGTGGGCTACAGTGCATGGGGTAGCAAAGAGTCAGACAGGACTGAATAACTTAGCAAGCATCCATGTGGCTGGAGTAGAGAGAGCAAGGAGGCAAGTACTAGGAGACAAGATGACAGAGTTTGAGGGGGCAAGTCCTGTAGGGTGTTGTAGAGTCCCGTAGGGAGGGCTAGAGCTTTACCCCGAGTGAGATGGAAGGCAAGGCTGGCTGTGCAGGAAGGAGACTCACTCCCCCCCCCCCCATATTCATTTATTTAATTTATTTATTTGGCTGTGCATGTAGAGTCTTTAGTTGTGACACACCAGATCTTTTAGCTACACCATGGGAATTCTTGATTCCAGCATGTTGGATCTAATTCCCTGACCAGGGATCAAACCCTGGCCACACGAATTGTGAGCAGGATGTCTTAGCTAGGAATCACCAGGAAGTCCCCGGACTCACTTTTACATGAACTCTCTTTGCCCTAAACATACAGGTGTATGCTTAGTCGCTCAGTCGTGTCTGACTCTGCGACCCCATGGACTGTTGCCCACCAGGCTCCTCTGTCCATGGGATTCTCCAGGCAAGAATATTTGAGTGGGTTGCTATACCCTCCTCCAGGGGATCTTCCCAAACTGGGATCAATCCCAGGTCTCCCGCATTGTGAGCGGATTCTTTATTGTCTGAGACACCAGGAAAGGCCAAAATCCCGCGTTGCAGGCGGATTCTTTATCGTCTGAGCCTCCAGGGAAGCCCAAAAATACAGGAATGATGAGGAATCGTGGAGTTTTTTAGGACCACGGTGAGGCCAGTATGAGGAGCACCTCCACTTTCCAGATGATCAAACTGAGGCTCAGAGAGGCCCAGCTACAGCCGTCAGAAAACTGGCGGGAGAAGTGGAAGGGCTGGCCCCGCAGAGGGAATCGGGTCCCTGAGGGCAGAGTCCGCGTTCCGCAACCTGCCCTCCCGCCTCGGTCCCGCGTTGGGGGATGGGCCTCGGCCACCTTGGCCCCTCCCACCTGCCCACTCTGCCTGGGAGCCTGGCCGGCGCCTCCTCTCTCCCCAGGGGCGGGGTGGAGCGGCCGGCTGGGGGCGGGGCGTTCCCCCGAACACCCCAGCCCCTCTCCCTCCTCTGCTGGCGGAGGCTCCTCCCCAGGCCTGCCGGGACGTTGGCTCCGCTTCTGGTTTCATTTCTCGAGGCCCGGCCTCTCTCTGTTTCCCTCCCCCTAGCCCTTTGAATTTCTTCTCCACTTTCCGATTTCAGCTCTTCTGTCACCTCCTCAGGGAGGCTCTCCCGGACCACCCCGGCTGCAGGTACCTCTCTCCTAGCATCTCTATTATCCTGTCCTATTTGTGTGTGTGTGTGTTTTTAAGTCACTGAACAGAAAGAAGCAGAAAGAACAGAAAGAAGCAGAAATTATCTTCCTCATTTAATGATTTTCCAGCGTCTTCTCATCCCACTCAATAAAAAACAAAGGTCCATAGAGTGCTCTGAAGGGCCTGAAAACTTCTCTGACTTCCTCCCTGGCCGCAGCGACCCTACTTCCCCACCTCAGGGCCTTTGCACTGGCCCTTTACTCTGATTGGAACGCTTTACCACCTCTCCCACTTCATCAAGTCTCTACTCAATGGATGTCACCTCTTCAGAGAAACCCTCCAGCACCAGCTCTTTGTCCAAACTGCACCCCCTTTCATTACTCTTCTCCTGCGCTGCTTTTCCTTTTCACTTATCACCCTCTAAGATACTAAATCATTGCTTTATTCAGTTTATTGTCCACCTCCTTACATCAGGGATTTTTGTTTCTAATGTTCCGGCCATATCGTCAGTGCCTGGCACACAGAAAGTGCTCAATTCATTTGTTTTCATATTTCTTTTCTCTTTCCACTCCATCCGTCCTCTGTTCCATGAGAAGAGAGACCCTATGAGGCATATCAAGTGCTGTGCCCCCATTGTCTACAACTGCCCACCACATACTAGGTGCTCAATAAACACACGATAATCAGATGCCTATGAGCTCTTCTCTTTATGACCTGGAAAGAGCCACTTGGAGACTCTGAGTCTCCTTTTTCCAAGCCAAAAAGATAATTATGTGAATTTGCCTAACAGGGGCCTGGTTCTAATTAGCATTTTACCCTTTATTCATTTTGAAAAATTCAAGCAGAGAAAAAAGATGAAAAAAAAAAAAGTATGTCTTCTGAACACTTGAATACCCTCTCACCTAGATTTAGTTGTTAACATTCTGTTTCCTTATGTGTATGTTTATATGTCTGTTTTTTTCTTTTGCTGAACCACTGGAGAGTATATTGCAGACATCTGAACATTGTACCCCTAATAGCTCAGCAGGCATCTCTTAAGATTAAGGACACTCAACTACAAACCACTGTCCTATTTCACATATGACAGAATTAAGAATTTCATAATATCACCTAGTATCCAGCCTGTATTCAAATCTGCCCAATTTTCTTAAGAACATCCTTTATAGAATTTACCGCATACTAGAGTCTAAGGGCGGAGAAGGCGATGGCACCCCACTCCAGTACTCCTGCCTGGAAAATCCCATGGACGGAGAAGCCTGGTAGGCTGCAGTCCATGGGGTCTCGAAGAGTTGGACATGACTGAGCGACTTCCCTTTCACTTTTCACTTTCATGCATTGGAGAAGGAAATGGCAACCCACTCCAGTGTTCTTGCCTGGAGAATCCCAGGGACCGGGGAGCCTGGTGGGCTGCCGTCTATGGGGTCGCACAGAGTCAGACATGACTGAAGTGACTTAGCAGCAGCAGCAGAGTCTAAGGGAGGTTCACATGCCTATTTGGTTGTAACAAAGAAATTATACAGTATCTTTTATTCTGAAACATCCTCCCCCTAATCTCACTAATCCCTTTCTGTGGTTTCTTGAAATTGAATTTTTGGAAGAACAGCCCAGTCTTGCCGTAGACTTCCCACATTGTGTATTTGTCTGATTGTTTTTGTGTTTAATATTGTCATTCTCTGTTCCCTGTAAGCTGAAGTTTGGGCCTAGACGCTTGAGACTCACTTTATGAAATGTAACAGGGAAACTCCACAACGAATGTTGTGTACTGCCTAATGTATCACATCAGGTACCACCCAGTGTCCGGGCATCCCACTGCTGTGGATGCAAAGTTTCATTATATAGTTAAGGTGCTGAGCACCTCCTCTTCCCATCATAAAAGGATATTTCCTCCTTTGCAGTTAGCAAGGAATCTGTGGGATGATGCTTTGGAAACTGTCAAGATCCTGTTCCCCATTAACTTTTCACCCCAAAGGGTGAGCATCCATTGAAAATGGTTGCCTGAATCAAGTAGTTGAGTTAGCGTTTTTGATAGCTTACTTTGGTCAGAAGATTTATACACAAACAGTTCTTCCCCTTAGCAAATGAGGAATTAGCAAATGAGGTATTTGAAGAAGCTAAGTCCCATTGTCAGGTTATCTGACATGTATTAAACTCCTGTCCACCTGCACCCCACCCTGAATGTCTCCCCTTGAACTGAGCACCTGTGGTCTTACTACAAGAGCGATTACTACTGAAAAAAGGACACCTAACACACCACTCAGCATTGTGCAGGAATTGTTTAATCCTCAAAACAATCCTCTGAGCCAGAGGCTATTTCTCTCATTTTAAAAAATAAGTGAGAAAACCTAAAGAATTAAAGCACTTGGTCAAGGTCACACAGCTATTGTACTTACGGAATGGAGCCCAGGCAGGGATTCCAGTGCCATTCCACTCCCTACCCCTGACTCCTGTCTGTAACCACGATTGAGTTCAACTACCCAGAATTTGCTTATATAGTGCTCTTACAGTTAATACCTTACTTTAAGTTTCCCAACTCTCAAGAGGTAGGCAAAAAGATCCCCCTTTAACAGACTTTGGGGGCTCAGAAACCAGAATTTGAACCCAGGACTAAGCTGGCCTGGAGTGTAGACCTCTGTTGGGGCTGCTTGCGTAAGCTCAATTATTGGGTTTGACAAGTGCAGATGTGATACAGATGTCGGCAGATATGAAGGGGCCCACAGCTTGAGAGACAAAAACCCCACCGCGCCACCGTCCTACAGGACCAAGAGCCACCCTATCTTCCTCCCTCCCTTCAGACATGCGCCCTAAACACAACTCTCCCCTCTTTCTAGCCTGCCTTCTACAGGCTCCGCCCCTCACCGTCTAGGACCAATCCCTGGGCGAAGGGCGGGGCTGCCACGGGAGTGGGCGGTAACTAAGGGGAGTCAGGAGCCGGGAGTCGTGAGCTGGAGTCAGAACTGCGTCTCTCAACCCAGGCGCCGGTTGCTGAAGCAAAGCGGGCGAGCAATGCTGCCGCCACCGCTTCCTGATTGGCTGCGGGTGGCTCCCTCTTCTTTCTGATTGGCAGCTGGTGAACTAGGTATGTAAATGAAGGGAAGAGGCCTGGGGAAAGAGGGGTACTGGCCGCGGGGTCCTTTGGCAGGTTCGATCCCCCGGTCCGGCAGGTGCGCGCCAGGGCTGCCCGGGATCGAGGCGCACGGGCCTCTCCGTGCCGCCCGCCCCGGCCTGGCGGGTGAATCACACCGCAGCCCGGGAAGGGGGCGGAGGCGCCGGCTCCCTGGCTCCGGCTGCGTGACTCACCCGCCCCCGCCGCCGCCGCCGCTTCGGGAGGAGTAGCCTCCACTGCCTTCCGGAAGCGAGCGGAGGCCGAGAGGGCAGAACGGCCCTCCGGGGATCCCGGCCCGCACGGTCCCTGGTGGCAAGCAGAAATGACCGCGTCCCGCGGGGCACTGTAAAGAGTCCCGGGGTCTGGAGAGTCGGAATCCCCGGGGAAAGCCGGCCTGGTGCCGCCAGGGGGCGCCGGGACCGGGGGGGCGGAGTCGGGGGTGGGGGCTGAATTCCTGCGGTTCCGGACTCTCGGATCTGCTGGGAAGTAGGCAAGGACCCAGTTTTGAGTAGTGTGAGGGGGTCATTCTTGAAGTCCTCCTGAGCAAAGATCTGGGTACTGTACCCTTCAGGCTGCCTGGCTTAAAAAAGCAGGTTGGGTCAGGGGCACCCACCCCGGGGAAAGTGTGGGTCTTCAAACTTCTCTCCGTGACCCCCGTGCCCATCAGGATTTTCCGGCAAGCTTTGTCCACGCTGCCTCTCAAATAAATCCTGAAGCGACCATCTTCCTTCCATGTCCACTGCCACCTTATACTCCCAAGTCACCGTCTTCGCCCACCCCAAAGACTGCAGTAGCCTCCGAAAAGATCTCAGGGCCACTCTCCCCGCCCCTCCTCGCTCCCCCTGCTTCTTAGCAGCTAAGGGGATCTTCTGGAAACCTAATCAGTCCACAACACCACTGTCCTCCCTGCTCAAACCCCTTCAATGACTTCCCACCACACCCCCCAATAAAATCCAAGCTCCTTGCCTCTGCCTACTCTCGAACCCCCCACATCCTCCCTACTCCACCCTCAACCCCCCTACTCTCCCCACCCCCCGCACTGACTACAGAGTCCTTTTTTCAGCTCAAACGAATCCAGTCTCTAGGCTTTTCTTTGCCTTTGCTGTTCTTATTCCCAGAATGCCTTCCCCCTGGTTCTTCCATGGCTGATTCTTTGTCATACTCGAGGGCTCATTTCAAATGTCACCTCCTCAGGGGAGCCTTCCCTGACCACTCTCCAGAAACTTTTAGCATTTTCCTAGCACCATCGGTACATTTCTTGTGTTTGTTTATTGTCTGATGCTATTAGTAGACACTCAGTAAATATTAGATTAAACCATGTGAAACAACTGCTTTTGTAGGTTAAAAAAAAAGTTGAATATTGGACATTTCATACTGGACATTCTCACATTGGACACTTCACATTAGCCATTTCACATAGTTCATTGAAGAAATAGATAATAATTATTATCAATAGTACTTATTTACAGGAGTAATTGCTATGTACCAGATACTGCCCAAAGTGCTTTTTTTAATCTCATTTATTCCTTAAAACAACTCTAGGAAGTAGATACAATTATCATCTATATCTTAAAGCTTCCCCAAGAAAACGTAGGCTCAGAGAGGTTAAATGCTTTGCCCAAGATCACACAGTAATGGTCAGAACTTCACAATGGCTTTCCATAACTGAATGACTCTTCCCTCCTGACAGATGATGCTGAGCAAGGGCCTGAAGCGAAAGCGGGAGGAGGAGGAGGAGGAGAAGGAAACCCTGGCAGTGGACGCCTGGTGGCTGGATCCCAGCCACTCAGCAGTAGCTCAGGGACCCCCAGCCGTGGCCTCCAGTTCTCTCTTTGACCTTTCGGTGCTCAAGCTCCATCATAGCCTGCGGCAGAGTGAGCCGGACCTGCGGCACCTGGTGCTGGTAGTGAACACACTGCGGCGAATCCAGGCATCCATGGCACCCACGGCTGCCCTGCCACCTGTGCCCACCCCACCCACAGCCCCCAGCGTGGCTGACAACCTGCTGGCCAGCTCTGATGCTGCCCTCTCAGCCTCCATGGCCAGCCTCCTGGAGGACCTCAGCCATATTGAGGGCCTGAGCCAGGCCCCACAGCCCCTGGTAGATGAGGGGCCACTAGGCCGCTCTGCCGGGGGAGCCTCACCCAGCCTGGGTGCCTTGGACCTGCTGGGCCCAGCCACTGGCTGTCTGCTGGACGATGGGCTCGAGGGCCTGTTTGAGGACATTGACACATCCATGTATGACAGTGAACTCTGGGCACCAGTCTCTGAGGGCCACAAATCCAGCCCTGAAGATGGACCAGGCAAGGAGGTAGGTCCAGATCTGGACGAGGCTGAGCTGGACTACCTCATGGACGTGCTGGTGGGCACACAGGCGCTGGAACGACCACCAGGGCCGGGGCGTTGACCCCTCTGGGCCGGGATGTTGATCTGATGTCCAAACTGAGCCTGCTGGCTGGACCAACTCTCCTTGGAAAGACACAGCTGGCTTCCCTCCAGAGGGGCTTTGGAGAGAAAGAATCCAGTCCTGGGCAACTTCACCTCCATCCTCTTGTCTCTGACTGATGGGGAGGGGAGTCTGGGATTGGCCCTTGTGATGAAATGGCAGGGCCTGGTGGCTGGAATGTGATTGGACCAGGTCCTGTGCTGAATCCCCGGAGGCACAGCCTGGTATACGTTTGCGTCGATGTGGGATGAGACCCCAACCTGTTTTTTGAAATTAAAGCCAGTCCTGGAAAGTCTGAAGTGTGTGTACTGCTTTGTTTCTGGGCCAAGGCAAGGGTGAGGGTGGTAGAAAACCTCTAACATTTATCAAGCGAGGACTGTGCACACAGCACAGTTCTAAGCACTTGACCTGTGCTAACTGATTTAATCCTCATAACAAGATGGGCATGTCATTATCCCCATTTTACAGTTGAGAAAACTGAGGCTCCAAGAAGTCAACTCTTAGGGAGATAAGTGTCAAACTTTACTGTTTTTTGGTCTGAGAAGCAGACCAATTAGGTCTGGAAACTGGCTCTCTAGAAAACTTCTGGAATATACTCAGTCAGGTCTCCCCCTGTGCCTGTGTGTGTACCTAATGGTGGTGGTGGGTGGTGGTGCAGGAGGAGCCTCGGGCCACTGTTTAAAAATGAAATCTAGACCTTGCCTGGAGTCTACCTGTATGTCTTGGAGTGGGGGTGCAGAAGGAGCTTTCAGAATGAACCAGAAATAAAAGCACACAGCTGAAGGCTGGATGGAGCCTCTCCTCTGAGCGCAGACAGCCAGTCCTCTGAGAAAATGGTGAAAGAAAGACTCCAGCAAGTTTTAAATAAAATCCACTCCGGATCTCAAATCTCTCTTCGGGCTAGGGATAAGGCAGCTGGGAAGCCGATTCCGAAATAAAGCCACTAAGTGCGGTGGCTTGACAGAAAGAAAGGCAAGGGATCCTGCTTTCCTTCTAAAAGAAACTCTGAGCCCCGGCGGGCTGGGGCCACCTGCCTGACAGGCCTGTGCGATAGGGCCGGCCTGAGCGCCGGGTGTCTGCGCCGCCCCCGCCGTCCAGCCGCATTCCTGGCCCGGCTGGGAGGGGCCGCACACTCAGAGGCCTGGCACGGGACCCAGGCGGCGTCCTTCCTGGCGGCCGTGGGGGCAGGGCCGCGCCCCGGGTACCGGAGGGGGGAGGGGCGCGGGGAACGCGGCATCGGGGGAGGGCGGAGGCACGGAGGGTGACCTGAGCGGACTGGCTGGGCCTCGGATGCGGGAAACCTCGGCAAAGGGACACTTCAAATAGAGGGGCCCGGGTGCCTCCACTCTGGCCGGAAGCTTCGGGGAGGCTGAAGCTGGGGTGGAAACGGAGGAAGGCGGGAGGGTGAAGAGGGGAGAGGGAGGGGGAGAGGCGGGCAGCTTCGGCCGGGCCTGCGGGCCTGGAAGGGGCGGGCACAGGGGAGCTTCCTGGAGGAGCGGAGGAAGTCGTGCCCATTTCTGGAAGTGGATGGGGTGGCCCCGGGAGGGGAGTGGAAATGCCCCAAAGGGAGCTGGTGCCCCAGTTCAGGGTCTTCCGGGTGCCTGACTCCAACACCTGGGGGCTCCAGCCCCTGGGCAGTGGGACTCAGATTCGATTTTGACCCAGACCCAGACCTTGGGGGTAGGCTGAGCTCAGCAATGCCCCCTGGTGCCCAGTCTGGGGGAGGGGGTCTGTCCTGTCACTACCTTAAGATTCCCTTGTGACCTGACCTGCGGTCAAGGAGTCCCCGGTGCGGGGTCAGCAATGCCTTCTGTTTACAACACCTTGAGGACCTATTTCTGATGGTGTCTCTGAGTGCCAGACTGGGGGATAATCTGTGATGCCTACTGACGCAGGCAGTCTGTCAACGATGGCCCCGTCTACCCCTGTGCCTGTTTGGTGAGGGATGCTCCCCTCTCCCCAGTCTCCGTGTACAGTTGTCCAGGTCCTGCACTGCACACAGGCTCCGTTTTGAAGGGGCTGCCACAAACGTCTCTGGCACCTGTGCTTACATATTTACGAGGACAGTTTCTCAGTAGTTGGAGAAGGGGGCATGCCTTTTGCACAAAAGCAGCATATGGACTAGGTCGGTTCTGGTTCTATCCCCCTGCTGCCCTCAGGTTTATGACAGCTCGTGGCTGAGGGCCTGTGCTACTCTCCCTGTGTCTGACCCCTGGAGAAGGATTGTGCAGCTCCCTGGCTCTGGTGTGCCCCTCCGCCCTCAGACTCAACCCCAGGAAGCCAGGCTACCTCAGCCAGCAGATTCCAGGGCCCACACCATTCCGCATGGAGCTGCCAGCCCTGCTGCTGTGGCTGCTTTTCACAGAGCCTCTGTGTGGTCCCACCACGACCCTCCCCAGGCCTGCTCCCTCCTTGGGCGTTCCTGGGGACCCCCATCACACACACACACAACACACAACCTTCTCTCCTCCAGCACCTGGGAGAACTGTCCTTGGTTTCCTTCTTTCCCCTCCCCCTCCTTCCCTCATTCAGCAAAGATTTACTGGTACCTACCCTACCAGATGCCCGGCTGTATGTAAAAGGCAAATCTGACCACATCTCTCCCACCCTCTGGGCCCCTCAGAATGTATCCCTTTCCTTGGGGATATGAACCCTGCCCTTTCCAAGGCTCACCTTCCACCTGGTCCCATTCATTCATCCAATGAACATTTACTGGTCCCAGTGCAGAAGTCTAACGATGCTTCTGCTGTGCTGTGCTTAGTCATTCAGTCATGTCCAACTCTTTGCAACCCCATGGACTGCAGCCTGCCAGGCTCCTCTGTCCATGGGGTTTCTCCAGGCAAGACTCCTGGAATGCGTTGCCATGCCCTCCTCCAGGGAATCTTCCCAACCCAGGGATTGAGCCCAAGTCTCCCACATTGCAGACAGGTTCTTTACCATCAGAGCCACTGGGAAAGCCCCTAATGGTACTTAGTCAATGATTATTGACCCAATAAGCTGTACCGGGGGTCTTCCCTGGTGGTCCAGGGGTTAAGACTACATGCTTCTGTTGCTGCCGAAGTCTTGGCTTTCTCTGCCCACTGAAGCTGAATAAAAGATACAGAGACAGAGTCTAGAGGAAATGGACAAGTATCTTTAATCCTCAGCCGGCAGAGGGGAGAACTCAGTAGGCTCATGCTTCAGAGAACTGTGTCCTTGAAGTCCAGATTCCCCTTCCAGGAAGAATCTGGGGAGTTCTATAAGACAAGGGCTCACAGTCAGGGGTCAGTGATGAGAAAGGTATAAGGGACTTGTGTTCTTCTTGCTCTTGCATTGTTTCAGAAACAGTCATAGGCTGGCATCAGGTAGCCCAGTAATTGGATCTGGCAGGCGGGTCAGGTCCACTGTCTTTTATGTGTGGCATTCTCTATATAATGCAAAAAGAGAAAAAACTATGAGGGGTCGTCTGTGAAGAGAGTGCTGTAAAGGTGAGCACCAGATACAGAGTATAATTAGCACAGAGTCAAAGGATAATAGTTGCAAAATGTAGCTCCTGCCAAGTTAGGGGGCAGAAAAGCAAACTTAGTTACAGAATACAGATTAGAACAGTTACAGTAAAAACTAGGAGTGATCAGGCCTGCTTATTGTTCTCTTTATCTTTGTTCTAAGGAAAGAAGAGAAGCACTCATTCCCCCTTTTTTTCCTTTTCACTGCAACACTTCCAATGCAGGGGACACAGGTTTGTGCCCTGGTTGGGGAACTAAGATTACACATGCTGTGAGATGCAGTCAAAATTAAAAAAAAAAAAAAATGGATTGTGTTAAAAGCCAGGCCACATATCTTTTGCCATTCTGTGGCTGTGTGACCCTAGGCAAGGTACTCAACTTCTCTGGGCCTCAGAGTCCTCATCTGTAAGCTGGGACAGTAAGTGTGGCCACCTCGAAGGGCTATTGTTCTGAGGGGAGAGTGTTCTAGGCAGAAGGATGCGCAAAGGTAAGGGAGTGAGGGACCCTACAACCTTTTCAGGGATCTGTAAGCTTCTGAGTTTGATTGGGAAGAAGGGGAAAGCAGTAAGGTAAGTGATGGAGCTGGAGGGGTTGGTAGGGACCAGGGCACACAGGCCCTGGCTGGGAGACTTTACTCTGAAGGTGCTAGGGTAAAGGAATCTAGGAATAAATGGATCTGTCTGGCTGCCTTGTGTACCAGGGGGTGGGAGGTGATACAGGAGGCCAGGAGCCGAGGGGAGGCCATAGAGGGACAGATCAGCCTTGGAGAAGGGAGGGGAGGGGAAGGCAGAGCTACCAGAGAGGACAGCCTGTAGGAGCAACGAGCTGCAGTGGAGGACGGGCCTAGGACAAGATCCAGGGCTCTAGCCTGGGAACCTGGGGCTACTCTACAATGGTGACCAGGTCTGGGGTTGACACTGAGGCCAGAGAGGGACACCCTGTGGGTGCAAGGGACTAGGGGGACACTCAGGGGCAGGTATCCAGGCAGCTGCCCCCCCCACTCAAACCCCGGGGACTGGAGATCAGTAGAGAGGGCAGGGGACAGGAGCAGGCATAAAGGATGGGGGTGAGGGAGGTAGTTTCCCTGAGCTGCACTGGGTGGGACCTGACTCCTGCATGGCTCAGATGGGTGGGGAGAGGGTGGTCCCTGAGCAGCGCCCTCCATGTCCTTCCCCAGCCCTGCAGGATGTCCTGTGTTTACGGAGGTGGCCTTGGCCGGAACTGGGACACTGGTGCCAGCCCCTGAACTCAACTTCCCATGGCCACCCCACCCCACTCCCCAGGGGGAAGGAAAGGCAAGAGACAGAGAAAGAGAGACACAGAGAGAGTGAGAAGAGAGACACAGAGAGAGAGAGACAAGGAATGAGGACAGAGACAGAGACACATACAGAGACCTGTCACTCACCACAGAAAACTCACAGCAGGGACTTCCCTGGTGGGCCAGTGTAACCATCTGCTTTGCAGTGCAGGGGACGTGGGTTCGATCCCTGCTGGGGAAATTAAGATCCAACATGCCACAGAGCAACTAAGCCCATGCGCCCCAACTGCTGAGCCCACACGCTCTGGTGCCCATGTGCCGCATCAAAAGATCCCACATGCCACAACTGAGATGAAGATCCCACGTGCTTCAGAGTTTGATACTGAAACTCCAACTGAGAATCTTAACTTATTTACTTAAGCAACTGTAATATTTAGTGGAATATATGTAACTTTGTTCTGTATTTTCTGTCTCCTGTAAATGTATTATCATATTTTCATAATTTAAAAAAAAGATAAAAAGTAAAAAAAAGATCTCATATGCCTCAACTAAGATCAATTGCAGCCTAATAAATAGAGAAATATTAGAGAAAAAAAAAGCCTCCAGCAAACTAGGAAAGAAAGCTTTCTTTACCTGCTGAAGGGCAGTACAAAAACCATACAGCTAACGTTATATTTCATGACAGAGGACTGTGCTTATCTCAAAATCGGGGATGAAGAAGGTTATCTGCCCTCCGAGACATGGAGAGGGACCGGATAGCCTCTGTCTGTCGGTAGAGTACCAGCTTCTCTGTCTGCCAGAGTAGCAAGCAGTGTTTTCTTCCTGGTTCTAGCCTGGCCTGTTGGTAGATTCTTTCCACCCTCAGTTATTAAAACAGCTCTGGCTTTGTCCCTCCTGCAGGTGCCCAGGCTGGGCGGGACAAAGTCTGAGGCCTTCCTCATGGCCCTGCTGACTGTGGCCCATCCCTCAGTTTCCCTTTGCTCTCACATTCACCGGTTTCTCAAAGGGGCCCTTTGCATGGGATGTTCCCTCTACCTGAAACCCACTTTCATGTATCCACCACCCGCAGCTTGGCATGAACTCCTATGTATCCTTCAGGTGCCAGCTCAAATGTTGCCACCTCCAAGAAGCCCTCCCTGCCCTTTCTGATAAGTATCAGAGTGTCAGATCCCTCTTACAGACCTGGATCTTTTTCTCAGAGCACTTAGCTTAGTGTGTAATTATACACTCGTTTCAATTATACACTGATTTAGTTGCTCACTTCTTTAGTGTCTGCCACCCTTGGATTGAGAGTCCCGTGAGGGCACAGTCACTGCTGTGTCCCCAGAATCGCCTAGCCCAGGGATGGATTGATTCAGAAGAAGTGTCTGCAAATAGCTGGTGAATAAATGTATAAATGAGAAGGAGATGCAGATGACAGGGCATATGTGACCATCGAGACACAGCCATGAACAAGGACATGGTTCTTGACTCCAGAGAATTTCCTATGTGTGAACCTCTGTCTGGATTCAGATCTTTTACACAGGCTATTCCCACTGCCCATAAAACTTTTCCACTCCCTCTTCTCTCTCTCTCTCCCTCTCTTTCTATTGTTTTTTTTGTTTTTTTTTTTTTGACCCCACTGCATAGCTTGAGGGATCCTAGTTTCCTGAACCAGAGATTGAACCCGTGCCCCCTGCAGTGTAAGCTCGGAGTCCTAACCACTGGGCAGCCAGGGAAGTCTCATACTGCCTCTTCTCTTGCCTAGATCCTATGGGTCACTCAGGTCTCAGCTCACATGTCCCCTCCTCCAGGGAGCCTTCCCTGACCGCCCTTCCTGGGCTGCAGCAGGTACACTGCCTGGGCTCCCCCAGCAAGGCTCTGATCTCTCTGTCTGCAATTGCCCCATCCCAACCCTGGCCACTCTGGGTCGGTCTTCCGGTTGGACTGTGAACCCTGTGAAAGCAGGCCCAGGCTATCTTGGTCACACTGTGTCCCCAGCACCATCCAGCCTCGGGCTGGGCACAAGACCAGGTGCTCGTTGACTGTTTGCTGACTTTGGATAAAGGACTGCTCCCTCTCTCCCTGCTGGTGCTTTGCCCGTGTTCCTCCTCCCTCCTGGAAGCTTCTTCCCTAACCTTTTACCTGGCTTCTTCCTCCTCAACCCTCCAGTTTGACCCCAGAAGTTGTGTCCTGAGCCTGCCCTCTGGGGTGAATTTAGGTCTGACAGTGTCTCCAGTGCCCAGCAAAGGGCCAGCCACCAAGGGCTTGTGAAGATTTATTGAATGAATGAATGAACCCATGAATGTTTGAATGAATCAATGAATGAACCCATGCATGTCTGAATGCATGAATGAATGAGAGAGAGAGAGCGTGCGCCTGAAATGGGGGTAGGTCTCCTTGAGCCCATCAGTAGCCCTGACCACACCATGCCTTCCAACTTTCCCGGGAGGAGGGTTCTAGCTGGGTTCCACCACACCCCAGCCTTTGGTGGCTGCCAGGCCTGGAAGGCATTTCCCAGAGCTCAGCACATTCCTGCCTTCCCCGGTGGCTGAGAGTGGGCAGGGGGCATTTCAGAGAGAAGGGAGGAGGCCCCTGGCATTCTGGGATACTGCCAGCCAGTCTCTGGTCCCTCAAGCCCCTCGGGAATGGGCCCCAACTGCTAAAGGTGGGGAGGGGGCTGCTGAGGGACCAGCTAAGCTGATGTGAAAGGTGAGGGTGCCCCCTCTGCTGAGGGCCTGGAGGCCGTGCCCGGGTGGACAATGGGCCAGAAGCTGCTGATGTGCATTTTGGGGGTAATCCCCAGCCTCAGCCCAGCCCCGGCCCCAGGCTCCGGCTCAGAGAGCCAGGAGCATCCGAGGCAGCAGCCGGGTGGGTGTGAGGGGCATGTGGGAATACCTATGCTCCCTGTGCCGCCCCCCGGGGTCTGGTGAGTCAGGGCCGGCTGGGGGCCGGGGGCCGGGGGATCAGGGTGAGGCCTGGTGGCCTTGGTTTGGGAGTTGGGCAGATGTGGGTTCAAATCCTGGTGCTACCTATTACCTGAAGTGGGTGACCTTGGGTGTCACTCCCCTCTCTGAGCCTCCTTGGCTGTTATATGAAGGGGACAGAGCATATTGCAGGGTCTTGGTGGTCCTGGAGAACTGTGGTTGGATCCCAGCTCCAGCACTTTCTGGATTTTTAACTAAAAACTGGGCCTTCATCTGCCTGTCTTGCATCCCTGATTCCAGGGGCCAAGCTTTGGGTGCCCAGCCCGGTACATGATAGATGTCCCCCCAAGTGGCAACTCCATTAAACAGAAAAGTGGGGCTCCCTGGGTCCAGTCTCACTCAAGCCAAAAATCCACTGACAAGTCTAGCTGGTCCCCTAATTTGTTTGAATAATACAAAATGCGTATAAGTAGCAGTCACTCCGTGCCAGGAGCTTTTGAAAGTTTTTTGTCTCTTTTCACTCATTTTATCTTCACAACAAACCCATAAGGCAGGCACTTCTGTGATCCTTGTTTTAGAGATGGAGAAACTGAGGTGCAGAAAGATGCCGTGACTTGCCAAAGATCACACAGCCAGGACACGGCTGAGCTGGGATTTGAACCCACATTAACTGGGAGAGAGAGTGGAAAGAGTTTATTTTTAGGGGCCCCAGGAACCAGCAGGGCCATGCCTGGGCCTGGAAGCCAGGGAATAGTGTTGGTAGGAGGCTAGTCTCCCATGGTACTAGCAACCTGTCAACCCCAGGATCAGGGCTCACAGTGGAGGTCTCAGCCCAGGCGAGGAAGAGCAGCTGTCTAGGCTTCTCCTCTGTGGCTCCCACCCCCTGGCGGGTAGATGTGGCTGGGAGAAGGGGATGTTTGTTTCCCCACCACCCACCCCCTGGTGATGTCATACCTCGGCAGCCAATGGCTGGGGTCTCCCCCTCCTCCCCCTCCCCATTCCTTTTCCCCCCCAGCCTGGGACCGGGACTGAGCAGACTGACCGGACCTGGGAGCTCTCGAGGTGTCTGGAGGCCTAGTGGTAAGAGATCAGCCAGCCAGTTCCCATCCTGGCCAAGCTAAGAAGCTGTGGGAATGAGACCCAGGATCCCGGGAGGGTCTGAGAGGGTGCCTGGAGCTCAGGAGGCTGCAAGGTGTAGGAGTTAAAGATACAGACTTTGAAACCAGACTCTGGGTTCAAATCCCAATGTTCTCTTCTTTCTCGCTGTGTCGCTTTGGGCAAGACACTGCATTCATTGTGCCTCTGCTTTCTCACCTCTAAAATGGGCTGATGGGACTTCCCCGGTGGTCCAGTCTTTCTGTGCTTCCACTGCAGGGGCACAGGTTCCATCCTCACTGGGGAAGTTTCACCTATCTCAAAGTGCAGCCAAGAAAAAGGCAGGGGGGCGGGGGGTGGGGGCTGATGGAAGCCACCTCACAGGGCTGACAGGAGAGTAAATGAATTGCTGCTTATAAAGAGCCGGGGGTGGGACAGGCTTTTTGGTCCCTGGAATAGAGCGCTGGGGAGGCAGTGCTGATCTTGTTGGTTGGAGCTGGTGCCCAAGCTGGATCTTGTCCCTCACCCAAAGTTCCTCTTTGGTAGGGGAGAAAGTGGGGCCACTGTGGGCAAAGGCTGTATATGAGACACTAAGATACTCAGCCCCCTGCCTCCCACACACAACTGCCTTCAGAGACTAGTTTCTATTACTTGAGCTCTTATACTGTATACTCCGAATATTCTAAGCACCTGCTGTTATCTCATAATTCCTCAAAGCCACTGTTACTGGCTCCATTTTACAGAGGAAGAAACTGAGGCCCTGAGAGGTGAAATTCAAACTTTGCCCAGTATTCAAACCAGAGGAGTGCTGGAGCTGGGCCTAAACGAGGCACCCAGAGGCCACTGCCAGAATACCTCCCTCTCCACATCACTAGATGGCCTCAGATGATATCTGGGGGCCTGGATGAGTCAGGTCAACCAACCCCCGCCCCCCCTCCGCCACGGCAGGTCACTCTGGTCTTCGGGGTGGCTGAGGCTGTGAGTGGGGAGAATTCTTAAGTGATGTTGGTGCCAGGCATGGGTGGGTGGAAGAAGGTACAGTGAGGCAAAGCTGGGGGCTTCCTCAGCAGGCCCAAAGCTCAGCTGAAGGGCTCAGGGTAAAAATGACACCCAGAAGGGCAGGAGTGACATCTTAAATGAGCATCTGAGTTGTGACTTCCCCAGGGAGGTGTTGTTAGGATTTAAGGAGCCCAGGCAGGAAAGAATCTTTGCACATAGTGAATGCTCAAGAAAGGGGATTCTCAGAATTCTGGAAGCTCAGGAATGGATCAGGGAAGTGCCGCAGGAGCTCAAGAAATCAGCAGTTAGCCTCTGGAGAGTACTGCCTAGCCTTGATTCCCCAGGGAAGCCCCATTAGAGCTTCCCCTAACACAGGTCAGGCCCGCCCCTGGGCACCTCCCTATCCCTCCTTCCCCTGCCTAGTGGGACAGCCAGAGCTGGGAACAGAGAGTGCCCGGGGTTGTGGGGTAGCTGGCTTGGGGGGGGGGCTTCCTTCCGAAGCTGCTCCCACCCAATCCCACCCCAGGAGCTGGGTACGTGGCTCAGGAAGGGCACAGTTGGGCTAAATATAACCTGGGCTGGGCTGCCGTCCCGGGCAGGGATGGAGAAACTGGTCACTCTCTCTCTTGCCCCCACCCTGGCTGGGTTTCCGGTGCCAGCTTCTGGGTGTGACCTTCTCTGGCTTGTCCTGGACAGGGCGCTTGTGGCCCTGGAGATCCTCCCCTCCGTCTCCATCTCCTGCGAGTACCAGGCTTCTCTCACCCACAGCTCAGGACACTACCTTGTATCAGGGACTAAGAGTTAGCTTTTCAGACCGGGGTTCAAGTCCCAACTCCATCACTGTGATATCCCACACATCTCTCTTTTTTTTTTTTGCCATGCCCCATGGCTTGTGAATGGGATTCCCTGATGGCTCAGTGGTAAAGAATCTGTCCACCAATGCAGGAGCTGCAGGAGACGCAGGTTCGATCCTTGAGTCAGGAAGATCCCCTGAAGGAGGAAATGGCAACCCACTCCAGTATTCTTGCCTGGAGAATCCCACGGATAGAGGAGCCTGTCGAGCTACTGTTCATGGGATTGCAAAGTTGGCTCCGTCTTAGCGACTAAACAACAACAACGTGGCTTGTGGGATCTTTGTTCCCTGACCAGGGATTGAACCTGGGCCCTGGCACTGGACTGCCAGGGAACTCCCTGTGATAGCCCATCTCTTAACCCTCATTTACTCATCAGTAAAATGGGGTACCATGAGGCCACAGCCATAAAGTGTCTGCCTGGCCCAGTGTTGGCACTGAGTCGCTCTAAAAACACGTTTCTGGCACCCTTGATCCCCTCTGCCAGCCCAACTTCTGCCTCAACTGTTTTGTTGCCTAGGCTTCCTCCAGTGCTCAGAGTCACCAGTGCAAGTTAAGGTGCAGAGTTGGGGGTCAAGGGCACAGGTCCTAGCTGAATGACCCCAGACAGGTCACTTTCCCTCTCTGAGCCCCAGTTTCCAACCCTAAAATAGCCTCCACATCCAGAGTGATTTCAAGGCCTAAGGCGGCCGGCATAAGGCCCAGTCTAGAGGAAATAACCCGGATGTGGGAGTCAAGCCTGCTGGGAGGGCCTGGGGGCTCACAGGGGAGGCCAGGGAAGGACATGGAGAGCCAGAGAGGAGCCTTCTGACACCGGGGGTTGTGGTGGCGGGGGGAAGACAACCAGTGGAGTGGGTACAGCTGGAGCATGAGGGGGTCTCTGTGTCCTCTGTCTCGGCCAGTGGTGGGCTATGAAGGGCCTTTGTGTGGCTGGGGGTGGGTGGGCAGGGGTGGAATGTGACTGAGCACAGCAGATGGGCCATTGTTTGAGGGAATGTGCCGCGTGAGGCCTGACCTTTCCCTGTGGAGTGGGGGTTGGTGGGTTGGCATGCCAGGTGGGGGCCAGGAGGACAAGGCTTGGAGGACGGACAGGATCAATCTCCCTTCCCCCAGGAGGGTCTGTCGGCGGAGACCCCAGCTCTGCCTCTTTCTCACTGGGCCATGTGACCTTGAATGAAGTTCTTGGCCTCTCTCGGGGGTTAGGGTTTTCTGCAGCGAGGTGGGAAGTGAAGGTCTTAGCCTAGGACTGGCAAAGAGTTACCACCCAGTGCCCATTAGTTATTAGCATCTGTAGAAGCAGCTGGAGCTTTCAGACAAGTTAGAAGTCCTGGCTAGGCCATCTGTGACTCAGGTGAGTAACTTTCCTCCTCCCAGTCTTAGACGTCTTCTCTGTAACAAGCTCAATAATTTTATTTTTTGGCCACACTCTTCAGCATGTGGGACCCAAGTTCTCTGGCCACGGATCAAACCTGTGCCCCCTGCATTGGAAGGGTGCGGTCTTAACCACTGAACCACCAGGGAAGTCCCATGCCCAATAACTGTATTGATCTCACCAGGGTGTTCTGAAGTCCACATACCCTGACCCCCGTGGGATATTCGAAACGAGATCAGGACCACAGGAGGTTCTTAGTGATAATCATGGCAAGTGCTTATGAAGTGCCTACCAGGTGCCCAGCACTGTATATTTACAAATACACGTGACGCTCTAACTAGCCCTGGGAGGTAGGTGCTCTCATTCTCCCCATTTTATAGATGGGGAAACTGAGGCACAGAGAGGTGAGCTGATTTGCCTACCTGGCAAGTAGAGGCAATGGTTTTACAGTGAATTTGGCCCCCTTGGTCAGCCGAGGTGGTTAACGTAGGGATGGTACTGTCAGAAAGGCCTAGGAGTCATTCCTGGCTATACTACTGCTTCCTGTCCAGCCACATCACCTTGGATAAAGGTTTTTGGAGCTTCAGGTTTCCCACCCGCACTTTGGGGACAGAGCACCCTTTCTTATCCCCAAGCCATGCAGCAGGCTATGGAATCTTAGTTCCCCAAAGAGGGACGAAAGCCTTGCCCCCTGCAGTGGAAGCGTGGAGTCCTAACCACTGGACTACCAGGGAACCCGTGGGGATAGACTAATGACAGAGTGCAGGAAGGGTCAGACACTCAGGAAATATCAGTAGGGTCAGCGACAGTAATGCTCACGTTATTCTTCTTAGAGCCCCGGACCCAGAAGGCTCAAGGAGCTGGAGGTGACCCTGAGGTGAGCACTGGCTGGTGCCACATGCCCCTCCCTGCCCTTTCCTGGCCTGCCTGGAGCCTCCTGACCTGGTATCTCCCTGGCAGGCAGCAAGACCCCAGAGGAAAGGCGCGAGCCCCGCAGACGACTGTGCGCCACCCCGGGCTGGGCTCCTGTTAGGAGGGGGTGCTTGTGCGCAGGCAGCGGTGAGAGGACATCTGGGATTGGGGCGGGGGGGCCCTTCTCCCCATCTCATACCCACCCTGACCTCTCCCTTTAAGCCCGGCCTTCTCCCCCATCTTCCCCTGGATGGCCTCAAGCCTGCACCCCTGACCCCACAGGCTCAGAGGCAGCTGCTCCATGCAGAACTGAAGCTGGTCCTGCAGCAGAAGGGAGAGAGGAAACCGGAGGAGCCGGGGGCCCAGGGGACTCCCAGCAGCGCCATGGAGGCCAGGAGCCGGAGTGCTGAGGTGAGTACCCTTCAAAGGGGACCTGTGGGGCCTTGGTGGGGGGCACTGAGTAGGGTGGCACTGAGGCACTTCTTGGCTTCTCTGTCTCAGTCTTCCCATCTATGAAATGGAGACAGCAACAGAGACTGTTATAGGTCACTGTGAGGGAAAGAGAAATTAACATTCGTGATGTGCTTAACACAGTACCTGACACAGACTAAGATTCCAAGAAGCTAATTCATTGAGCATGGTGGTGGTTTAGTCTCTAAGTAATGTCCAACTCTTGCAACCCCATGGACTGTAGTCCACCAGGCTCCTCTGTCCATGGGATTTCCTAGTCAAGAATACTGGAGTGGATTGCAATTCCCTTCTCCATGGGATCTTTCCGACCCAGGAATTGAACCCATGTCTCCTACATTGCAGGTGAATTCTTTACCGACTGAGCTACAAGGGATAGGATCATACTGGAATTCTGTTAATACTAAGCTAAAGAAAATAGAGTAGAAAGCCTCTTCATCAGAAGAGGCAGAATGGTGCAGGGGTTAAAGACATGGGCTTTGGACCTACAGGCTTACATCCCAGTCCTACCAGTTCAGCTGTACAACCCTGAACAGACGACCTGACCTTTCAAACCCTGTTTCACCATCGGTGAAATGGGGCAGTGGTCCCCATCTCTGAGGGTGCTGAGGACTCACACTCATGTCATTTGCCCAGGGCCTGGTACCTGGCCTCCCTGAACGTGAGCGGCTTTCACTGTCATGGAGACAGAGCATAGCACTGACTGCATCCTACTGGATGCCAAGCATACAGTGGGTCTCCTTTTATAGCAGCCAAGCTGAGGCTGAGGGGTGGCAGGCACGGGGTAACATGCACAGAGGTCCCTGCCTACAGGACAGCTTATGGGCTCTGAGGTCACACCCCCGAGGCTGAGGCCCCATCCCTGAACTGCCTGTGTAGCATCAGGCAGTCACTTCACTTCTCTGGACCTTTGTGTCCTACTCTGTCACTGCCCAAGCTGTGTGGAGGATGAAATGAGACACCACACATAAAATACTTGGCCCAGGGCCTAAGGATGGTGGTGATGGTCATGCTTTTCCCTGTTGCCCCTACCGCAACTCTTCCTACCCCTTCTCACCATGTTCTGCCCAGCGCTCTAGTCCCGGGGCCACTGCTGTGGAGCATCTGGGCAAATTTGCTTTCCCTTCTCCAAGTCCTGGGCTCAGTTCTGGGCTCAACGCCAGTCTGTGCCAGCCTCAAGACACTGCCCATTACAGCATCCCCTCACATCTCTGTTGCTTCAATCACAATCAGAGATTCCTTCCGTATACCCATGTCACCCAACTTTACAGGAGGGAAATGGGCCCAGAGAGGGCACAGTTCTCCTCTAGAGACACACAGCAGAGTGCATTCCTGGACGGGCTGTGAAACTGAGGTCTTTCACTGTCTCTTCTGGGAAGCCTGGATGTGGATCCCACAGTGCACTGCTGGGCCAGGGCCAGGTCAGCACCATTTACAGTAAATACCAGGCATGCCACGTCTGCCAGTCCACCCCTCATTACCCACGCACGGCCGCTCTTCACTAGATTCCCTCTCCAATGGGCGTTATGCAGGGCTTGGGGTCACAGAGTACACAATAGGACAGTCACACATATTCAAGCCTTCAAGGAGGCCAGGCCCACCCCCACCCCTTCATACCGCACCCTTTCTTCGGGACCCCATCCTCAATTCCACCCCTATTCTGCCGTTGTTAAAGCCCATCCCCATAATTCAAGCCCGTCCATAGACTACGGGTCCCTTCCGCGCCTCCACGGACACACTCTAGCCACACCCCTTGCCTATCTTTGGCCGCTCCTCTCCGGCCACTGTCCTTTATCCGGTCGCGCTCCAACCCCTAACCCCGCCTCCGAACTGACCACGCCCCCTTAGCAAACAGCCCCGCCCTCACTATCAGGCCCGCCTCTCAGGTGCAACACAGGTTCCCTCTGGCCTCCCCATCCCATCCCTCCTCTAGGATTCCGCCCCTCGCCCCGCCTCTCCCGACTGCGGCCTTCGGGGCTCCCCCAGGCCAGTGAGCCGGGAGACCCATTGAACTCTTCCGTGGGTCTCAGCGAGCCGCCCTCGCGCTCACTTAAAGGAGAGATGCCGGCGAGAGTGGGCCCACACGACCGGCTTGAGCCCCGCCTGGGCGCCTGTGCCCTGAGGACCCGGTTAAGAGCGGCTTTTAAGCGCGATGGCGGGCTCTGGGCGAGGTCCGGCCCCAGCGCGCCATGGCGACCCCTCGCCGCTCTCCACAGGAGCTGAGGAGGGCGGAGTTGGTGGAGATCATCGTGGAGACAGAGGCGCAGACCGGGGTCAGCGGCATCAACGTAGCGGGAGGCGGCAAGGAAGGAATCTTCGTCCGCGACCTGCGTGAGGACTCGCCAGCGGCCAGGAGCCTCAGCCTGCAGGAAGGTGGGCGGGGTGCGGGCATGGGGTGGGGCCTTCCTTCGGGGGCGGGAATCTGCCCTAGGCCCCGGGCCGGAAGGCGGGGTTAAGGGCTAGGGGCGGGGCTTTGTGTGTCTTGGTTTCGCGGTTGCTCAGATACCGGCTCTGGAGGTTCATTGTCTCCCAAATCTGCAGTTAACTATCTTGTGATCTTTCTTTTTTTTTTTTTATCTTGTGATCTTTCTGTGACTCGGTTTTCTCACCTCTAAAATGGGACTTACTCTAGTACATACCTCATAGGGTTATTATGTGGATTAAATGAGTCAGTATTTGAAAACAAAGCATGTAACTAAGTGGCATACGGTAAGCACTATATACGTGCTAGTTATAGTTTGGTTGTTGGGGCTGAAGAAAAGAGGCGGAGTTAACAACTTGGAGGGAGTGGCGATGAGAGCTTAGTAAGGGATATTTTAAGTAACATGGATGAAGTTGATTTATTCATGCAACAACTATTTACTGAGTGCCTTCTATTTCCAGATGTTATTCTGGGTGCTTGGGCTACTGCTGTGAACAAAACAGACAACACTCTCTGCGCCTATGAAGCTTACATTCTTCATGTGAGGAGAGACATGTTTAAGCAAAATCTGTGAAATACAGAGTACATTATATATACATAATTTATGGAAACATAATGTAAAATATTTAGTACATTAGAAGGCCATGTATGCTTATGGAAGCTAGGAAGGAAACTGCGTTTTTAAGTAGGATGAACCAGGAAGGGCAGAAAGGCCTGAAGGAGGTGAGGGAATGAGCTCTGTGGCCATCTGGAAAAGCATTCCAGGCAGAGAGAACCAGTGCAACTGCCCCAAGATGGGAGAGTGCCCGGTTTGTTGGAGGAACAGCAAGAAAGCCAGTGTGAATGGAGCAGAGTTAGTGAAGAGTAGAGTAAGAGATGAGGTCAGAGAGGTAAGAGAAGGGGTAGTTTTTCGAGGGCTTAATGGACCATGGGGAGGACTTTGATTTTTAATCGGAAGTTGTGAGTGAAGAAAGAACATGAATTAACCATATTGAAATGCTGTATTAGCAGTAGACTGTAGGGGGCAGGATGGGGAGCAGGGAAAAAGGCTCCCGTGATTATCCAGGTAAGAGATTGGTGATTTGTTGTTGTTCACTCGCCAGGGGAAGGGATAAACAGGGAGTTTGGAATCAACGTGTACACAGTGCTATATTTAAAATATTAACAGATAACCAAAAAGGATCTACTTTATAGTACAGGGAATTGACTCTTTGTGACCCCGTGGATATGAGAGCCAACTCATTGGAAAAGACCCTGATGCTGGGAAAGATTGAAGGGAAAAGGAGAAGGGGACGGCAGAGGATGAGATGGTTAGATAGCATCACTAACTCAGTGGACATGGATTTGAGCAAACTCTGGGAGTTAGTGGAGGACAGGGATTGGTGCTACTTGGGGCCAAAACAGTGTCATTGGAGGTGAAGACAAGGGTTTGGATTCTGGATATAATCTGAAGGAAGAGTCTTCTGGACTGGATATGGGATTGTTGGAAAGAGAGGGGTCAAGGATGCGTCCAGGAATTCTTAACCTGAGAA
The DNA here is from genome assembly GCF_003369695.1 of Bos indicus x Bos taurus. Classification (NCBI taxonomy): domain Eukaryota; kingdom Metazoa; phylum Chordata; class Mammalia; order Artiodactyla; family Bovidae; genus Bos; species Bos indicus x Bos taurus. The sequence goes on from NC_040093.1 coordinate 16,137,124, forward strand.
TGGAGTTGGTAGCCCCACAAATGGGAAACCCTGGGGCTGGAGTGTGTTTGGAGAAAGACCAGGAGTACAGTTTGGACCTGTCAAATGAGAGCTGGACACCAAGGCGGAGATGTGAAGGGATATGTGAATCTAGGATGGATGTGGGGAGTGCTGGGCTGGAGAGACACAGTTGGGAGTTGTCAGTATATTTATGATCTTTAAACTCCTGAATCTGGGTGAGCTTCCCTAAGGGATAAGTAGTATGGAGAAGAGGAGAGGTCCAAGGCCTGAGCTGGCTCTCTGGGACTCTGTGTCTTTAAGAGGTCTGGGAGATGGGAGGAATCATCCCAGGAGGCTGAGAAGAAGCCCCCAGGGAGGTTCCAGAGGGTTGGGCACCCTGGAAGCCAAGCCGAGCAAGTAGATGAAAGAGAGAGAGTGAAGTTGGGTCTCAAGCAGGGGTTTAAGTGGATGAAGTCTGGGACTTGACTGCTGGACTTAGCAGCTACACAGAGGTCACTGTATGAGACCTTGAGAGACCAGTTCAAGGCTCTGAGAGGGGGGTGTCAAAAGTGTGATTGGAGAAGTGAAAATAACGCAGTCAGACAACTCCATGAATTGTGCTGTTAAAGTGAACAGATAAGTGGGGCAGAAGTTCCAGAAAGAGTGAGGTCAAGGCAACCTTTCTTAAAAAAAAAAAGTTATTTTTGGCTGTACTGAGTCTTCAGTGCTTTTTGAGGGCTTTTTCTAGTTGCGGCAGCTGTGGGCTACTCTTCACTGCAGTATGTGGGCCTCTAGTTGCAGTGGCTTCTTCTGTTGCAAACACAGGCCATAGGCGCAAGGGTGTCGGTAGTTGCAGCACATGGACTCAGTAGTTGTGGCACAGGGGCTTAGTTGTTCCGAGCCTTGTGGAATCTTCCTGGACCAGGGATCGAACCCATGTCCCCTGCACTGGCAGGCCAATTCTTATCCACTGAGCCACCAGGGAAGTCCAAGACAACCTTTCTTATGGGAGAAAGAGTGATATGTTCTTTTCTGATGACAATATGTAGAAGAGAAGGACAAATTGATGATGATGTAGGGAGCAAGGGGAGAATTGCTGGAGTGTGTCCCTGAAAAGGTGGTGGAGAGATTGACCCGAGCTAGTAGTGGGGTTGGTTTATCCCTAGGACAGATGGAGAGTAGAGAAAATCGCCACAGGACCAGGGAGGGTGAGTAATTGGGTGGGGGCTTCTGGAAGTTTTCTTCTGACTGTTTCTCAGTAAAAGAAAGCAAAATCAGTGTTTGAAGTGTGAGGTTCCGGGAGGGGAGTAAAAGGGGAGAGTTGCGGCAAATGGGCTTGGATTTGCTCTGAGGGAGGCAGGGCTAAAGCCTAGGCCGTGGCTTTCTCTAAGTGTCAGAACCTCAAACAGGGAAGAACTTTGCGTCTCAGTATCCTGTGCTCTTGGAGAAGGGCATGGCAACCCACTCCAGCATTCTTGCCTGGAGAATCCCATGGACAGAGGAGCCTGGCAGGCCACAGTCCCGTAGGGTCGTAAAAAGTTGGACACAACTGAAGCGATCGAGCACGCTCTGCACGCGGGTATAGGCGGGGCCAAAAGTTTGGGCGGCGCCCGGCTGCAAGGGCTCCAGGGAAGTGGGCGGGACCAGGCCTGGGTGGGGCCGGACGATACCCACGCCCTGCCCACCTCCACCTGGCCTACAGGGGACCAGCTGCTGAGCGCTAGAGTGTTCTTCGAGAACTTCAAGTACGAGGACGCGCTCCGCCTGCTGCAATGCGCCGAGCCTTACAAGGTCTCCTTCTGCCTGAAGCGCACTGTACCCACCGGGGACCTGGCGCTACGGCCCGGGACCGTGGCCGGCTACGAGATCAAGGGCCCGCGGGCCAAGGTGGCCAAGCTGGTACGCGTGCTTAGCCCGGCCCCGGCCCTGGACTGCCCCAGCGATCCTGTCTCTGCGCCGTGAGCCCCACTGCCCCACACCCGTGGGCCAGCCTTGCCCTCTGTCTCATCACTAACCCAGCGCTAATCCCATCCACTGCCTCCTGTTCTCTGCCCCTAAACTCCTCCCTGGGGAGGGGGACCCACCCACCCAAACCAGGATCCTCACCCACCAGGGGTCCTGAACCAGAGAGGCCAGGTTCAGTCAAGCCGAAGGGTGGCTCACTTACTGCTGAGTGACCCTTGAGGAACTTCTTTACCTCCTTGGGCCTCAGTTTCCCCATCTCTAAAGTGAGGGTATTGGGGAAAATGGTGGACGAGGAGCCAGAAGTCTTGGGTCACAGTTTATACACTCCTGGTGATGCATTGTAAGAGTCTAAATTAAAGTCTTTGCCTTCCTGGACAGTCATGGTGACATGACAGGCAGGAAGTGGGGATGGTGCTTTGGAGACAAGATGCTCCATCCAACACATACCCATCCTGGTGAAATGACTGCATGGGGCTTTCCCCCTGTCCACCCTAGGCCTCCCACTGTCCCACCGCCTCCTGCCTCTCTCCTCTCTCCCCAGAACATCCAGAGTCTGTCCCCTGTGAAGAAGAAGAAGATGGTGATGCCCGGGGCCCTGGGGGCCCCTGCAGACCTGGCCCCTGTTGACGTCGAATTCTCCTTTCCCAAGTTCTCCCGTCTGCGTCGAGGCCTCAAAGCCGAGGCTGTCGAGGGTCCTGTCCCAGCTGCCCCCACCCGCCGGCGCCTCCAGCTGCCTCGGCTGCGGGTCCGAGAAGTGGCCGAAGAGGCCCAGGTAGCCAGGCTGGCGGCCGCCGCTCCTCCCCCCCGGAAGGCCAAAGCAGAGGCCGAGGTGGCAGCAGGACCCCGTTTCACAGCTCCCCAGGTGGAGTTGGTTGGGCCCCGGCTGCCAGGTGCTGAGGTGGGTGTCCCCCAGGTCCCAGCCCCCAAGAGGGAGGCGGCCCCTGCCGTGGAGCCTGCAGCTGTAGGGATCCAGGTCCCCCAAGTGGAGCTGCCCTCCTTGCCCTCACTACCTGCTCTGCCCACACTTCCCTGCCTGGAGACCCGGGAAGGGGCTGTGGCAGTGACAGTGCCCACCCTGGACGTAGCAGCACCTACAGTGGGGGTGGACCTGGCCTTGCCTGGTGCAGAGGTGGAACCCCGAGAAGAGGTGCCCGAGGTGGCCCTGAAGATGCCCCGCCTCAGTTTCCCCCGCTTTGGGGCCCGAGCAAAGGAAGCTGCTGAGGCCAAGGTAAAGGGGCCCAAGCTTCGAATGCCCACCTTTGGGCTCTCTCTCCTGGAGCCCCGGCCTGCTGTCCCTGAAGCTCCCGAGAGCAAGCTGAAGCTGCCCACCATCAAGATTCCCTCCTTTGGCATTGGGGTCTCGCCGCCAGAGGTCAAGGTGCCCAAGGGGCCTGAGGTGAAGCCCCCCAAGGTCCCAGAGGTCAAGCTCCCCAAAATGCCTGAGCCAGTCCTTCCAGAGGTGCGACTCCCAGAGGTGGAGCTCCCGAAGGTGTCAGAGATGAAGCTTCCGAAGGTGCCAGAGATGGCCGTGCCCGAGGTGAGACTTCCAGAGGTGCAGCTGCCAAAAGTCCCCGAGATGAAACTCCCTGAAGTGAAGCTCCCAAAGGTGCCGGAGATGGCCGTGCCTGAAGTGCATCTCCCAGAAGTACAGCTGCCGAAAGTCCCCGAGATGAAACTCCCTGAAGTGAAGCTCCCAAAGGTGCCGGAGATGGCCGTGCCAGAAGTGCGTCTTCCAGAAGTGCAGCTGCCGAAAGTCCCAGAGATGAAGCTGCCGAAGGTGCCCGAGATGAAATGCCCGGAAATGAAACTCCCGAAGGTGCCAGAGATGGCCGTGCCGGAAGTGCGACTCCCAGAGGTGCAGTTGCCGAAAGTCCCCGAGGTGAAACTCCCCGAGGTGAAACTCCCCGAGGTGAAGCTCCCTAAGGTGCCAGAAATGGCTGTGCCAGAAGTGCATCTCCCAGAGGTGCAGCTGCCAAAAGTCTCGGAGATGAAGGTCCCTGACGTCAAGCTCCCCGAAGTGAAGCTCCCGGAGATAAAACTCCCCAAGGTGCCGGAAATGGTTGTGCCGGACGTCCACCTCCCACAAGTGCATCTGCCAAAGGTGTCAGAGATGCGGCTGCCAGAAGTCCAGGCGCCCAAGGTCCCGGAGGTGCATCTGCCGAAGGCACCAGAAGTGAAGCTACCCAAGGCTCCAGAGGCGCAGCTAAAAGCTGCCAGGGTAGAGGAGGCGGAGGGCATGGACTTTGGCTTCAAGATGCCCAAGATGACCTTGCCCAAGCTAGGGAGGGCGGAGTCCCCATCTCAGGGCAAGCCGGGTGAGGCAGGCGCTGAGGTCTCAGGGAAGCTGGTGACACTTCCCTGTCTGCAGCCAGAGGTGGGCAGCGAGGCTCGTGTGGGTGTCCCCCGTCTCACACTGCCCTCGGTGGAGCTAGACCTGCCGGGGGCCCTGGGCCTGGAGGGGCAGGCCGCGGCCGCCGAAGTGGGCAAAGGGGAGCAGGCAGAAGCAGCTGGAGTCGGGGAAGTTGCCTTCCGGTTGCCTTCCGTGGAGATCGTCACCCCACAGCTGCCCACACTGGACGAAGGGCAGGCAGAGGTGACAGAGGCGAAAGTCAAGCTCTCCTCCAAGTTCTCCCTGCCCAAGTTTGGACTCTCGGGGCCAAAGGTGACCAAACCAGAGGCTGAGGGGGCAGGACGAGCTGCCAAGCTGAAGGTGTCCAAGTTCGCCATCTCACTCCCCAGGGCTCGGGTGGGGACCGAAGTGGAGGCCAAGGGTACAGAGGAAGCAGGTCTGCTGCCCGCCCTCGACCTGTCCATCCCGCAGCTAAGCCTGGATTCCCATCTGCCCACGGGCAAGGCAGAGGTGGCCGGGGCCGATATCAAGCTCAAGGGGCCCAAGTTTGGCCTGCCCAAGTTTGGGGTCAGGGGCCGGGACACTGAGGCAGGAGAACTAGTGCCAGGGGCGGCTGAGCTGGAGGGCAAGAGCAGGGGTTGGGATGGGAAGGTGAAGATGCCCAAGCTGAAGATGCCCTCCTTTGGGCTGGCTCGAGGGAAGGAAGCAGACATCTCAGGTGGGCAAGTCAGCCCCGGGGAAAAGCCAGAGTCCACAGCTGTGCAACTTAAGATCCCCGAGGTGGAACTGGTTACTCTGGGGGCCCAGGAGGAGGGGCGGGTAGAGGAGGAGGCAGCTGGCAGCCGAGGACGGCTCGCAGGCCTGCAAGTGTCCCCAGCCAAGCAGGTGGGCACTGAGGCCCAGGACGGGGGGCTGAGGATGCCGCTGGGCATCTCCCTGCCCCAGGTGGAGCTCACCGGCTTTAGGGAGGCCACCCCGGGCCAGCAGGCTGAGAGTTCGGCCCCTCCAGCAGAGGGCACAGCAGGCTACAGGGTCCACGTGCCTCAAGTGACCTTGGCTCTACCTGGAGCCCAGGCGGTGGGTGGCGAGCTGTTGGTGGGCGAGGGTGTCTTCAAGATGCCCTCCGTGACAGTGCCCCAGCTTGAGCTGGACGTGGGGCTGAGCCGAGAGGTGCAGGACGGGGAGGCTGCCACCAGTGAGGGTGGGCTGAAGCTGAAGGTGCCTACGCTGGGGGCTAGAGCTGGGGCTGGGGCTGAGGGGCCGAGCGACCAGTCCGCAGGGGCAGAGCGCACCTTCCATCTCTCCCTGCCCGACGTGGAGCTCTCCCCACCCGCCGTGGGCACCCACGCTGAGTACCAGGTGGCAGAGGGCGAGGGAGATGCCGGACACAAGCTCAAGGTGCGGCTGCCCCGGTTTGGCCTGGCACGGGCCAAGGAGGGGGCTGAGGAAGGTGAGAAGGCCAAGAGCCCGAAACTCAAGCTGCCCCACGTGGGCTTCAGCCAGAGCGAGGCGGTCAGTGGGGAAGGCTCCCCCAGCCCCGAGGAGGAGGACGTGGAGGGTGGTGGGGAAGGGGCCTCCGGGCGCCGAGGTCGCGTCCGAGTCCGCTTGCCCCGTGTGGGCCTGGCTGCCCCTTCCAAGGCCTCCCGGGGGCAGGAGGGCAAGGCGGCACCCAAATCTCCCAGCGGGGAGAAGTCACCCAAGTTCCGCTTCCCCCGGGTGTCCCTAAGCCCCAAGACCCGGGGTGGGAGCGGGGACCAGGACGAGGGTGGATTCCGGGTGCGACTGCCCAGCGTGGGGTTTTCCGAGACGGGCCCTCCAGGCCCCACAAGGATGGAGGGGGCTCAGGCTGCCGTCATCTGAAAACCCCTGAGCAGAGGGAGACCCCCGCCCCCGCCACCGTCTCATCTCCCCGCCCCCCCCCCCTTGTTCTGTGTGTGAGTTAACTAGCACTAACCCTCAGAAGGCTGGGAGGTGGGCGACTGACCAGGGCAGGGCCAGGGTGGCCGTGCCTGGCTCTTTGGCAGGAGTGCCTATGTCTTGCCAAGTCATGTGAATAAAATAATCCAGAGGTGGCTCTGTGTGGGGTCTCCTCTGTGTGCTCACATTGCAGGGGCAGAGTGCGGGGGGGTGGGGGGTGGGCCAGAGAAAGGGGTCCCTTGAGGTCTGGCCTGAAGGGGTCCTCTGTGCAGGGAGACAGCCCAGAGTCAGGAAGGCCTTGGTGTGGGCCTGGTGGGAGGGGGGCTGTCCTAGTCCTTCAAAATTCCCAGGGGCCTCTGAGCTGGGGAAGTGCCCCAGCAGAGCCCAGGGACCCCTGTGCTGGAGACTCCACGTGTCCTTTGGGGGCCCCTCCTGCCAGGACAACCCCAGGAGCCCTAAGGGTAGAAAATGCTCGCTGCCCGCTGCCCTCCGCTGGCCGCCTCCGCACCCTTACTCTCCCTTTCCGGCCTGGCTGGTTTGACTACTGGTCCACCCCTGCCCTACCCAGGGAGGCCTCTCCCGGCCCCCTCTCCAAGCTCCCGGGTTCAGAACCTCCACCCCATGACACCTTAGGACTAAGTCCCAGGATTGCCAGCCCATATTGGGGCTGGGCCTCGGCTCCCAGGGACCCCTCCCCACTCGGGATCTAAGCCCCCACCAGGGTCCCCATTTCACCGAGATGCCCCAGGTAAGCTGTCCAGGTGCGACTCTCCCGATGATGCCGCTATAACCGCCACTCTACTCTCGTCACGTCTCCACCCTCCCATTCTAGAGGAAGAAGGGCTGTGCCTTTGAGTTGTCCCAATGAGTATGCGTGTGCACCTGCTCAGTCACTTAGTCGTGTCCGACTCTTTGTGACCCCATGGACTGTGGCCTGCCAGGATCCTCTGTCCGTGGGATTCTCCAGCCAAGTATACTGGAGTGGGTTGCCATTTCCTCCTCCAGGGGATCTGCCCGACCCAGGGGTCAAACCTGTGTCTCCTGCCTTGGCAGGTGGATTCTTAACCACTAGTGCCCCCTGGGAAGCCCTGGGTTGTCCCAGTCTCCTTAATCCATCACCTTCTTCGTTCAAGCTGACACCCCTTGGGTCACTACCCATCACATGCTTCCTCTTCATCCCCACCAAACGTAGCATGAGATACCTATATTCCTGATGCACACCCCTTGCCCAGCCCCCTAGCATTTGGGGGCTTTCCTCCCACCACGGTTGACTGTCAGTGTCCTCAGTCCATGGTCACGTTCAGGGCTGCTTCTGTCTCCTATGTTCTGACTTCTCAGGATTCCTTCCTCCTTTCTGAATGCTCTCTTCTCTCTCCTACCTCCTCCTCTCCCTCAGGCCCCTTGGGTCCTCAGGGCTCCTCCCAGGCCCTCATCCACCTCCTCACCCTCCTTGGGCCCCATCACCCTTCCCCCGGCTTCCACTCCTCACCTCTGACAATTCCCAAAGTCTCTCCTGGGTCCACATGGGCCTCCAGTGCCTGTCTGCATCTCTGAACACCTCCCCTGGCATCTCCTGGACACTAGGAGGCAGTGTCTGGGGGTTCAGAGCTTGGCTCTAGAACACACTGCTCAGGGTCAAAGCCTGCCTCCGGCACCCCCCTGAGTGACCTTGGGCATTTTTTAAACTTCTTTTGGCCTCTATTTTTTCTTCTATAAAATGGAGGTATTAAGTTGCATATTGTAGGGACTTCCCTGGTGGTCCCGTGGTTAAGACTCTGCACTCCCAATGCAGGGGCCCAAGTTCGATCCCTGGTCAAGGAATAAGGTTCTGCATGTCACAGCTAAGATCCGGCAGAGCCAAATAAATTAAAAAAAAAAAAAGATGCATATTGTGGGGAATTCCCTGGTGGCCTAGAGATTAGGGTTTTGGGCTTTCACTGCTGTGCCCCAAGTTCAGTCTCTGGTTAGGGAGCTGAGATCCCAGAAGCCAGGCAGCATAACAAAAAAAACATACATACATACATATATGTATGTGTGTGTATGTATATGTATATATATATATATATATTTATATTTATAGTGTAAGGATCAGAGAAGGCTTCTAAAGCATTCAATATGTTAAATTTCCTAAAGTCTGCTCCCCTGAACTGCCAATCCATGTTTCCGTCCCATTGTTATCCAGGCCAGAGCCCTGGGCCCTGTCCTGCACGGCTCCCTCCTTTGCCCATAACCGGCCAGTCCCTTGGCAGTTCCTCCTGGCCTCCTGAGTGTCCCATCCACCTGCCTCCCCCGCCTCTCCCACCTGGACTCTGCTGCAGGCTAGGGGCTTCCACTCTTGCCCCCTCCAATCCACTCTTCTTCGCACAGTAGCTTTCTGACACTCAAAATCTGACCCTGGGGAGTTCCCTGATGGCCTAGTGGTTAGGATTCGTCTCTGTCACTGCTGTGGCCTGGGTCTGATCCCAGGTCGGAGAACTGAGATCTTGCAAGCTTTGAGGCCAAAATTTAAAAATAAGTAACTAAATAAAATTTTCAACCTGCCTTTTTCATTCAAAGTCCTCCTGTGGCTCCCCAGGGCCCTCAGTTGTTGGTGTCTAGTCACCAAGTCGTGTCCGACTCTTTTGTGACCCTGTGGACTGTGGCCCACCAGGCTCCTCTGTCCATGGCATTTCCCAGGCAAGAATGCTAGAATGGGTTGCCATTCCCTTGTCCAGGGGATTTTTCCAACCCAGGGATCAAACCCACTTCTCTTGCATTGGCAGGTGGATTATTTACCAGAGCCACCAGGGAAGCCCAGTGCTCTCAGAACAAGGTCCAGACTCCTTAGCCTGACACTCAAGATCCTTTGCAACCTGGCCTCGCTTTATTCACGCTGCCCCCTCCCCAGGGCAGCCACAGGCAGGGGCAGGGGTTTTCTGAACACAGACATACCCACAAATACCCCAGCTTGGGAAGCCTGCAGCTCCTCACCTCTGTTTAGGAATGTCCCTTTGCTCTCTGCCCAAGGCCCATGTTCAGGCTCCCTTCTCTTTCGACTTTTCACCTCTCCAGCCTCTCCAGGGTTCCGCCCCTGGGCGGGGGAGGGGGGTGCCCTACCTGGCACCCCACCCCCCCATTCCAGCCAGGGGCTAAGGTCTCCAACAATAGAACCAGAGCCACTCAGCAACGCTGGAACCCATTCGGGGGGGCCTGGGGCCCCTCATCCCAAGCCGGGAGGGCTTTGGGGGAGGGGTGCAGCCCCTGGCAGACTCACCGTGTGGCCCAGGGGTCTGGGGGTTGCCAGGGAGGTGGGGGCGAACCTTGCAGGGCAAGGCACGAGTGCGGTCCTTTTTCCCCCACTGTGGGGGCCTCGGGGCCAGCGTCAGGGCGGGAGGCCTCGGAGGCAGAGCCCGTGGAGCAGGGGTGGCAGCAGGCCGGCGTCCAGAGGCAGGGGCACCATGGCCACCATCCAGTCGGAGACTGACTGCTACGACATCATCGAGGTGCTGGGCAAGGGCACCTTCGGGGAGGTGGCCAAGGGCTGGCGGCGAAGCACAGGCGAGATGGTGGCCATCAAGATCCTGAAGAACGACGCCTACCGTAACCGGATCATCAAGAACGAGCTGAAGCTGCTGCGCTGCATGCGGGGCCTGGACCCCGAGGAGGCCCACATCATCCGCTTCCTTGAGTTCTTCCATGATGCCCTCAAGTTCTACCTGGTCTTCGAGCTGCTGGAGCAAAACCTTTTCGAATTCCAGAAGGAGAACAACTTCGCGCCCCTCCCCGCCCGCCACATCCGCACGGTCACCCTGCAGGTGCTCCGGGCCCTGGCCAGGCTCAAGGAACTAGCCATCATCCACGCTGATCTCAAGCCTGAGAACATCATGCTGGTGGACCAGACCCGCTGTCCCTTCAGGGTCAAGGTGAGTGCGCCATCCCAGGGCAGCAGGTCCCCTGCTCCTGTTCCTCACCCAGCTTCCCCCAGCCCTGGGGTCTCTCCTTGACTCTGAGGTCTCCCTGGGTCCCCCCTCCCCCTCTGAGGTCTCTCCCTCCTTGTCCACGATGGTTCTGCCCACCTCCTGGCTCTGAAATTCCTCTTCCCCCATCCCAGTCCTGCACCCTCTCCCTGCCAGTCCTGAGGTCTCCCCGTCCTTGTTCCATTCTTAGCTCAGCTCCTCTGTCCTGCTCCTATCCCTGCGACGTTCTAGTGGGGGAGACAGTGAAAGTGAAAGCGTTAGTCGCTCAGTCATGTCCGGCTTTTTGTGACCCCATGGACTGTAGCCTGCCAGGCTCCTCTGTCCATGGGATTTTCCAGGCAAGAATACTGGAGTGGGTTGCCATTTGCTTCTCCAGAGGATCTTCCCAACCCAAGGATCGAACCTGGGTCTCCTGCATCACAGGCAGATTCTTTCCCATCTGAGTTCCAGCGGAGGAGATAGAGTCTCCAAGATAAATGAGAAAATAAGATATGTGAACAAGAAGGAGACAAGATGAAATCAGGAGGAGAAGGATGTGGGGTGGTGATGAGTGAAACTTTAGGTTCTGTGGTCAGGGAGGCCTCCCTGAGAAGGTGACATTTGAGGGAAGGTTTGAAAGAAGGAGGGAGCTGTGTTGACATCTGGGGGAAAGCATCTGGGTAGAAGGAGCAGCCAGTGCAAAGGCCCTGAGGCAGGAGTAAGTATATGAAAGTGTGAAACTGAAGGTGTTTATCGCTTCTCGGCCTTTAGGCTAAGATCAAGGGTAAAAGTGTTAATCGCTCAGTCCTGTCTGACTGTTTGTGACCCCATGGACTGTAGCCTGCCAGCCTCCCTTGTCCATGGGATATTTTCAGGCAAGAATACTGGAGTGGGTTGCCATATCCTTCTCCAGGGGATCTTCCCAACCCAGGGATTGAACCCAGGTCTCTTGCATTGCAGGCAGATTCTTTACCATCTTATATATAAATGCATATGTACAAGTATGTGTGTTTGAGGAGCAGTGAGGAGGCCAGCGTGGCTGGAGCAGAGTGACTGAGGAGAAGAGGGAGGAAACAAGACCAGGGAGGGGATGGGGCGGTGGCATACGGGGCCTTTAGGGTGGAAGCACTGGAGGATCCTGGGCTGAGGAGAGGGTGTAGTCTAACGCAGGTGCTCACGGGCTCCCTCTGGCTGCAGGAGGGGAACTGAGTGAGGGGCCTGAGCAGATAGAGAGTGTGACTGCCCCGGGTCCAGGTGGGTGGGGTCACCGGAGAGAGATGTGTGTTGGGGGTGGGGGGTTCCGGGTAGATGTTGTTTCTTTTGGTCACCCCCGTTGGCTGGCGGGAATCTTAGTTCCCTAGCCAGGGATTGAACCTGGGCCGCGACACTGAAAGCTCGGAGTCCTAACCACTGGACCACCAGGGAGTCCCTCGGGGTAGATTTTAGAACAGGTTATTGTACGGCAGAAACCAACACAACGTTGTAAAGCAGTTTTTCACCAATTAAAAAAATTATTAAAAAAAAGATTTTAGAACAGGGTTTGCTGGTAGATCTGATGTGACGTGTGAGAGAGGAAGTGAGGGAGGCCGAAAGCCTGTTGGCCTGAGTGGCTGGAAGGACATCGGCAGGATCCTTCATTGTGAGTTTGTTCATTAGCATGTTCTGAGTGCCTACTCTGACCCTTCTGTCTGCTTACAGGTTTGTTACTCTCTGACGATGGGTCTGAACTAAGAGCCTTGTGAGGGCAGGGCCAGGGGCGTTTTGGTCACTTCTGTGTGTTTAGCATCTCCCAGCATAGCACCTTGGTGGAGTCAGTGCTAAATGAACATCAGAGACACAGGGAGATACAGAGACAGGAAAAGGCAGATCATTCTGCCCCAACAGATGGAGAGAGAGAGACCCCAGGAAGGAGAGATTCCCGCAAATAGAGCAGGAGACAAACAGGACAGAACCACAACACCTGGTCTGCGTTGGCAGCCCCGCCTCGTTTGTGGAATGAGTGAATGAATGAATGAATTCCGTGAAGGCTGACTGAATGATCGGGGTCATCCACACTTTCTGGGATTCAGGCCTCAGCAGTCTGTGTTCCGAATCCAGATCAATAACCATTTGGGGTAACACTGCCTTCTGCAGATAGACGGTAAGGGATGGCTGAATGAAAAGCAGAATAACTCAGGGAGGGAAACTGAGGGAGAGGCTGAGATATGGTCACAGAGATTCAGAGTAAAAATGGCAGATGGCTCCCCCGGAGGCATGGCAAGACACACGGGTTTTCAGTCATTCACAATGTGACTTTGACAGGTGTTCATCGAGCACCTGTGTGAACCAAGGGCCGGGGGGGTGGGTGTCAGCAATGCTTGATGGTGAAAGAAGAGGACTTGGGTTTCAGGGTGGTGTCCTTCTAGTGGGCCCGAGAGAGACAGAGATGAGAGATACCGACAAGCAACGAGGAGGCAAAGAAAAGACAGAGACACCAACCCAACAAGAGACAGAAAGAAAGAGAATGACAGGGATAAAAAAGTCAGTTCATACATTCATTCACTCTCTCCTGGGCCCCCACCATGTGCCAGGCGCTGTTCCATCCATCTAGGGATGTGGCAGCGAATAGATAAAATCCTTGCCCTCGTGGGACTGATGTCCTCGTTGGATAGAAAAGCAATGAACTCCATACAAAAGTAAAATATATGGTATGTGAAATGGTGTTATGAGCTATGGAGAGGTACTTCCTTGTGATCCAGTGGCTAAGACTCAGCGCTCCCAGTGCAGGGGGCCCGGGATCTAGCTCCTGGTTAGGGAACTAGATCTCACATGCCACAACTGAAAGACCTCCTGTGCTGCAACTAAGACCTGATTCAGCAAAAAAAAAAAAAAAAAAGAGCTATGGAGAAAACCAGGGCTAGGGAAGTAAGTGCGGCTTCCAAGGTGGGGCTAGTGGTAAAGAACTCTCCTGCCAATGCAGGAGACATGAGACGGGGGCTTGATTCTTAGGTTGGGAAGATCCCCTGGAGGAGAGCATGGCAGCCCACTCCAGTATTCTTGCCTGGAGAATCCCATGGACAGAGGAGCCTGGCGTGCTACAAACCATGGGAGTCGCAGAGTCAGATATGACTGAGCGACTTAACACGCACACAGGGAGGTGGGTGAGAAGGGTGGGGTGTGCTGTTTTTGATAGGATGGTCAGCAGAGGGCTCCCTGAGAAGGTGACATTTAAATAAAGACTTGAGGTAAGGGAGGCAGCCACGTGGACATCCAGAGGAAGAGCAAGCTAGGCCCAGGGAACAGCCAGGGTAAAGGCCCTGAGTGTGAGTGTGTCTGGGTTGTTCAAGGATTGCAAGAGGCTGGTGTAGCTGGTGCTGCGTGACCATGGGGAGGGGATTGTCGAGGCAGATTGTGGGAGTCTTGAGGACCAAGGGATGAAGGCTCCGGCTCTTATCACAGGATGTGGTAAAGCCACAGGAAAATTCTGAGTAGGAGAGTGACGTGATCTGACTCAGATGGTCACAGGATCCTTGGGGCTGCCTGTGAGAATCAGATTGGAGGGCTGGCGGGGCGGGGTGAGGGTGGGCAGGGGAGGAACAGGGAGACCAGCAAGGAGGCCCTGACGTTAGTCGCTCAGTCGTGGCCGATTCTTTTGCGACCCCACGGGCTGTTGCCCGCCAGGTTCCTCTGTCCATGGAATTCTCCAGGCAAGAATGCTGGAGTAGGTTGCCACTTCCTTCTGCATTTTCTTCCCCAGTAGTCTAGGTGGAGGCTGAAGGAAGACAGGACCGGGGTGGGGGCTGAGAATGGGACACAGAGTGAGCAGAAGAGAAAGTGGATGGAGTCAGGAAGATTTGCTGATGGACAAGGCATGGGGGAGACAGACGAGACAGAGGCTAACCCCCAGGGGCATACGTTCTGGTGGAGATAGAGATCGAGAGACCAGCACACAAACCAGAAACAAGGGCTGGAGGAGAGAGGGACATAAAGAAGAGACCTAGATTCAGAGGTGCAGCACTAGACAGTCAAGTGGCAGATGCAGAAGGACCCCACCGAAAGACGCCAGGGGAGGCTCATATGGGCTACACCTGCCCAGCTGCCTCCCTCCTCCTGCCAGGTGATCGACTTTGGCTCGGCCAGCATATTCAGCGAGGTGCGTTACGTCAAGGAACCCTACATCCAGTCCCGCTTCTACCGGGCCCCCGAGATTCTACTGGGGCTGCCCTTCTGTGAGAAGGTGGATGTGTGGTCCCTGGGCTGCGTCATGGCCGAGCTGCACCTGGGCTGGCCCCTCTACCCGGGCAACAATGAGTACGACCAGGTGCGTTACATCTGTGAGACGCAGGGCCTGCCCAAGCCCCACCTGCTGCATGCCGCCCGCAAGGCCCACCACTTCTTCAAGCGCAACCCGCACCCTGACGCCGCCAACCCCTGGCAGCTGAAGTCCTTGGCTGACTACCTGGCTGAGACCAAGGTAGGGGGGACAGGTGGGGGCGAGGGCAGTCAGTGTGAGCAGTCTGCTGCACCCAGAAGAAAAAAAATCTAGGTTAGATCTCAGAGAGGACCGGAAGCTTGGCGGGTGGGGGGGGGGGGCGGGGGGCGGGATGCAGGCTGTGGAAGTTGTTACAGCAAGATGGATCTGAGTGAGACCCTGCGTGGGACTGGAAGTCAGGGCAGCCACCTCTGCAGCCAGAATCATCAGAGTTGTGCGGCAAGAGTCTGGATGAGACAGCAGAGAGGACTGGAAGTCTGGGCCAGTCCGGTGGGAGCTGTCACAGGAATAGAGGGGTCTGAAGTACCTGGCAGACCTTAATAACCCCTGGGAGAATGGTCTGGGCTTGACTCGTTGGAGGCCTGAGGGCTGGGATCAGACATGGGGATCAGCTGTGGCAGCCAGAGGGGTCAGCATTTGATTCCAAAGGAGGCAGCCCTTCTGCTCGTTGCTGACAGAGGCTGCACCCATGGCTCAGGGAAGGACTGGAGGGCTGGGGCAAGAGCCAGCTCGGGTCAGTGAGAGCCCTGGGTTAAACAGGAGGACCACAGGTCACGGTCAGCCATTCTTCCTACAGCAGTAGGCGGGGTCTGGCTGAGATTAGAAGGGGCTTCTCTTGGTAGGGAGCAAGTATGACCTTCCCAGCAGTAAGAGAGCACCAAGTCAGATCCCAGGCAGAACTGGAAGTCAGGGTTCCCGTGTGCAGACTTCATAGCCACGAGAGAGCTCTGGGCCAGACTGGAGGGCCAACTGGAAACTAGGGTGGGGGGTCAGATGTGGGCCCCTCAGCAGGAGAGCCTGGGGCCGGAACTCCGTGCCCACCCCTGCTGCACCCCGTGTCCCACCAGGTGCGCCCACTGGAGCGCCGTAAGTACATGCTCAAGTCACTGGACCAGATCGAGACAGTGAACGGCGTCGGGGCAGCCAGTCGGCTGACCTTCCCGGACCGCGAGGTGCTGGCGGAGCACGCCGATCTCAAGAGCATGGTGGAGCTGATCAAGCGCATGCTGACCTGGGAGTCGCACGAACGGATCAGCCCCAGTGCTGCCCTGCGCCACCCCTTCGTGTCCATGCAGCAGCTGCGCAGCACCCACGAAACCACCCGCTACTACCAGCTCTCGCTGCGCAGCTGCCGCCTGTCCCTGCAGGTGGAGGGCAAGCCACCCACGTCGGTCTTGGCCGCCGCGGAAGATGGGCCCCCCTACTACCGTCTGGCCGAGGAGGAGGCGGCCATGGGCCTGGGCAGCACAGGGGGCAGCGGGCCCTTCTTCCGAGAGGAGAAGGCCCCCGGCATGCAGAGGGCCATCGATCAGCTGGACGACCTGAGCCTGCAGGAGGTGGGGCGTGGGCTCTGGGGCGAGACTCATGCCGACGTGGTCCCCGACGTGCTGGCCCCGCTCAAGGCTGCCGCTGTGGGCCGCCGGCTGCCCGAGTCCAGCCCTGAGCCCATCCTGGCCTTCTACGGCACCCGCCTGGTGGGCCGCCACAAGGTCCGCAAGGCACCGGTAGGCTCCAAGTCTGACTCCAACTTCAGCAACCTGATCCGGCTGAGCCAGGCCTCACCTGAGGACGACGCCCCGTGCAGGGCCAGTGGCTGGGCAGAAGGAGAGCGCCTTGGGGCCTCTGCCGAGCCGCCTGTCATCCCACAGCGTGACGGGGATGGGCCAGACATCAAGGACATGACCATGGATGCTGAGGTGAGCTGGGTGGGGGTAGGGGGGCAGCCAGGGTGCAGGTGATTCTGGGGTTGGGGCACAGGGAACCAGCCTGGCCTCCCACACATCTGAGTGGCCTGTAGTTGGTTCAAGGTCCAACACACACTACTAGCCCACCCTCGGGATGTGATGAGGCTCAGCAAACACTAAGACACTCCTGTGACAAGGTTCAGCAAACATGAACCCATATTCAGGCTGTGTAAAAACTCAGAACATCGTAATCCACATGTGGGAACTGATAGAGGCCCAGGACTCTGAACAAGACCGTAGCACAGCTCACCCACCTCCAGGAAGATGGGACAGAGGCTCAGCAAACAGTCCTTCAGGACACATTAAGGTCTCAGCAAACACTCCTTCAGGACACATTAAGGTCTCAGCACACACCATTTAAGCCTCCAAAATGTCGAGAGGGTTCAGGATGTACAAAATTGTCCTCAGGAAGTCACAAGAAAGCAGTTGGGACCGAAGGAGTCCACGAGCGGGCAGGCTGGCTGTTTTCAGGGTGGAGGTGGGATGTGGGGAGGGGGCTTCCTGGATGATGCCCATCTCTGCTCCTCCCCAACAGAGTCCAGGCCCTGAGCTCTTCGACCCCAACAGCTGTCCTGGGGAATGGCTGAGTGAGCCAGACTGGACGCTGGAGGGCCTCAGGGGGCCACGGGTTCAGGGGCTCCCCCCACACCACGCCCACCCACATGGTCCACCCCGGGCCACCAGCTTTCTGCAGCACGTCGGCGGGCACCACTGATGGGTGACCCCACCCCTGCCCATCGCTGGGGGCTGCGCTGACGGGGCTGGCAACCCCTTCCTCAGAGCCATCCCCTGAACCGACAAATTATTCTTACAGAAAGATAGTTATCCAGAAATTCCCCACCCCCCCGCCGCCCACGGTTCATGTCTAAACACAAACTCCGAACACAGAAGGGTTTCGGGGTCTGACCTGTGGCCCCCTGGGCCAGAGGGATGCAAGAAGGGGGGGGGGCTTCACCCCACTGGCCCTGAGCACGCCCTTGGCCCTGCCACCTCTGTTTATTTCAATAAAGAACTGTTCAGCAGTATTGCCCCATGCCTGTTCTCCTTGCCTGAGGCCTGAACTGGCACGGGGGGCGGGGTTCAGGGGGGGGACCCAGGCGCTGTTCTCCAGTGCTGCACCCAGTCCACCACAGGCTCAGGCTGGAGCCTGCACTCAGCACACTGCCCCCTCCCTGGAACACGCTGGGTGCCTGGCATGCAAGAATTCACCATCAGAACATGCTCAGCATTCAGTAGGTGCCAACCTGAGCTGGCCAGATGCCCAGTTCTTATTGTTTGTTGACCTGTCCTTGCCACAGGTGACGGGCTTGGCATGCACATATCCATGCTCGGGACATGCGAGACGTTAAGTTCACGCTCAGTACCCACGCCAGTGTCCAGACATGCGAGTCCACCCTCAGTCCACGCTATTGGTGGCAGTGGCTTGGCGCGTGCTCGTGTGGCTCGGGTCATGCTGAGTGTGCAGCACACGTGGCCCCATGCTGGCTCCAGGAGGCTCAGTTCATGTCCACCCACGAGGTCACACACCCATGCTCAGCACACACCAGCTAGCGTGCATCATACACCGAGCATTCAGCACACCCTGGCCCATGCTGGTCACCCATTGAGGGCTCAGCACACATCAGACATGTGCTGAGAGTCCAATGCACACCAAACCACACTGGCCACATGCTGAGGGCCAAGTACCCACAAAGATGTCCCCCTCAGAGGCTCATGCCAGCTGTCCCCTACCCGACACCCCACCTTACACCACTCAGTCAGGCACAGGCTGTACAGACAAGTTATTTACTTCTTATTATGACCTTGGGCCTTCTTTGCCCTGGGAAGTGGGGTGGGCCAGGGAGGCTAGGCCCAGCATGCACCCCCACTTCTCCTTTTGGGACTGAGCCCTCCCGCAGCTCGGCTGGGTCCTCTGGGGCCACAGCATCAGGCCAGTGGGGGTGGAGGTAGAGATGGGAGGCTGGGGTGGGGGTGGTTGCGAAGGGGGAGCCTGTTGGAGTCACAACGGGTCAGACAGAAGCGGGGGGCACAGGGACAGGGGATGGAGACCCGGAACACCAGGGCCTTGCAGGCCTGGCCTGGCCATCGGACCGGGCCTCAGAGCAGGCGACAGGCGTTGCCCACGCTGTCGGCGGCAGCGTCAAGGTCATGGCTATAAGGGGAGTCCCAGTCCCTCAGGAACACGGCCTCCAGCTGGCTCCGCAGGCCACCCCGCCCGTTCTGTGTCACCAGCAGCGAGGTGCCTGCCGTCTCGGTGAAGTAGCTGCCAGACCAGTTGGAGGTTCCTATGGGGAGTTGGGGGTCCAGAGAGTCAGGGCCCATGGCGCCACCTGGACCCCCTTCCATTGCCCACCCCACCCCCCTGCCCCCCCAATCATGGTGCTCCTGGAACACTTACCGATGTAGGTGGCCCGTTCAGTCACCATGTACTTGTTATGGTTGACGCGGGCATAAGGGATTCGGGCCTGGGCATCGTCCGCAGGGACCACAAAGAGTTTCTGAGAGGGGTGGGGAGATGCAGGGTGAGGACAGAGAAGCCCCTGGGTTGGGGATGGGGAGTGGAACCAGGTCTTCGGGACTGGGGGCTCAGCTGCTTCCCTTCAGGCCCTGGGGATCAGAACAGGGCCCAGAGAAGTGCATGTGTGCGTGCAAAGTCGCTTCAGTCGTGTCCAACTCTTTGCAACCCTATGGACCATAGCCCGCCAGGCTCCTCTGTCCTTGGGATTCTCTAGGCAAGAATACTAGAGTAGGTTGCCATGCCCTCCTCCAGGACATCTTCCCAACCCAGAGATCAAACCTGTGTCTCTTATGTCTCCTGCATTGGCAGGCGGGTTCCTTACCACTAGCCCAGTGTGTGAAGCCCTTCAGAGGAGTGGGTCCTCCGTAAAGACTGGCTCACACGCCACCTGTTCCCTCTAGGGTTAAAAGTGTTAGTCACTCAGTCATGTGCAACTCTTTGCGACCCCATGAACTGTTGCCTGCCAGGCTCCTCTGTCCATGGAATATTCCAGGCAAGAGTACTGGAGTGGGTTGCCATTTCCTCCTCCAGGGGAATCTTTCCGACTCAGGGATCGAATCTGGGTCTCCTGCACCGCAGGCAGATTCTTCACCATAGTCCCTGAGGTCTTACTTCAGACGTCCCCCTTTCCTGAAAGTCTGTGACCCTTCAGGCTGCAGCAGGAGCTTCCTCGGGGCTCCCCCTTCCTGGCCCTGACTCCTCTGCCCACGCCCTTGATTCCAACCCTGACCTGTAGTCACCCCTCCTCCGCCCCAATCAGGGCACAGCCCGCTCTGTGTCATCTCTGTCAGATGCCAGGTGAGTGCCACAGGAGCTGTGTCCCTGCACTGCCCTGCACAGGGGTTGAGGGGCGGGTCTGGGCAGGTGCTTACCACCTGGATGTCGGAGTGGGTGTGGTTGTCACGCAGGGCAGCCAGGGAGAGCAGGAAGGCCCGCATTGAGGGGTCAGAGTGTCCCCAGCAGCTGATCAGCAGGCGTACCTTGACGCCCCGCTCATAGGCAGCCCGCCGCAGCCCGTCGTCAATGGCAGGCCAGAACCTGGGGGCAGGGAGTGCAGGGTACGGAGGGAGGCTTCCCCTCAGCTTTAGGGCGCCAGGCCTGGGTCCCACTGCAGCTTCGGAGAACCCCCACTTCCCAAGACCACCCCATCTCTGGCTCCCGCCCACCCCTACCCAATCCACTCATCATCTTGTCTGCTGCCCCCAGACTACCTGCTCTGAACCCTCAGACCCAATCATCCCCCCTTCCTATCCCAGATCTCAAACCCCAACCGTGTCGCCCCAAACCTGAATATGCTCAGTCCCACCTCTCAAGCCCCTCACCCCATATTCCGCCCACACTCCCTGCTTCCTACCCCCAGAAACCCCACATCCTCTACCTTGAGCCTCCAGTCCCCCCATCTCCATACCCCTTTCCCAATATTCACAGCCTTTCCTCTGTCCCCTTTCCCTTGTCTCAAGCACCCAGAGCCACTCTCCCTGTCGCCTCTGTCTTGTCCTGTGGTGTCCCCTCCCTCTGTCCCCCGGCCTTGGCTCCCTGCCTGCTTTCTGGGCCCCATCACTCCCTCTCCTGTCTCCTCTTCCACTCGTGTGGCTTCCAGCCTCGAGCCCTGTCCACGTGCCCAGCAGTACCGGCGTGGGTGGGAGAACTCCATGATGGGCAGGTAGTTCATGACTGCGATGTAGATGAAACTCCGGGCGTTGTCCACCACGTTGAGCAGGGCCTTCAAGTCTGGGGTGCGGCCACTCGGACACAGCGGTGGGGGTGCACTCTGAGGGGACAAGGGGACAGTCAAGACACGTCCTTCACAGTGGACGCCGGCTGCAGACAGACCGTCAGGCCTTAGGTCCCTGTGTATCTCACTGAATGTTCAGCCTCAGTGAAGGGGAGAGATAATGACACATCCTAGCTCATAGGTGAGCAAACAGGGGCTCAGAGAAGATAAGTGATTTGCCTAAGGTCACAGAGCTGAGGAACGGAGCCAGGGTTTGAAACTAGGCGGTCTGGTTCTAGAACTTAAGCTCTAACCCAGTGGTTCTTGACATGAGCTGCCTGGTCAGGCAGCAGCAGCATCACCTGGGAACTTGTTAGAAATGCAGATTCCTGGGCCTCACTGCACAGGGCACACAGCATCAAGGTGTTGGGATGGAGCCCAGGGATCTGGTTTTAACAAGCCCTTCTGGTAATTCTAGTGCATGCTTAGACTTGAGGACCTCTGCTTTAGTCTCTTAAAAATTTTTTTATTAGTGTATAGTTGCTTTACACTGTTGTGCCAGTTTCTTCTGCTGCTGCTGCTGTGGCTGTTTGGTTGCTAAGTCGTGTCTGACTCTTTTTTTGATCCCATGGACTGTAGCCCGCCAGGCTCTTCTGTCCATGGAGATTCTCCAGGCAAGAATACTGGAGTGGGTTGCCATGCCCTCCTCCAGGGGATCTTCCCGACCCAGGGATGGAAACTGCACCTCCTGCACTGGCAGTGAATTCTTTACCCGCTGAGCCACGGGGGAAGCCCTCTAATCACTCTTGTCCCTGACTGGCTCACAGCCCACCGCCATGGCACTCCTCATGTGCCCCCGCACCCCAGGAGCTTCACCCAGCCCCCTCTACCCTCCCAACAGGTGAGCAAACTTAAGCTCTGAATGGTGATGAGGGAAACTTTACTCCCCAGTGGGAGACCACTGGACTAAAGGACCCCAATGAATTATGTCCCTCCATCCATGCCTTAGGGTGGCCCTTCATGACGACGCTGGGCCTGGCCAGGTGACTTGCTTGGGGGTCCCAGGTTGGCCACCCCAACTAGAGAAAACATCAACAGTTGAAAACAGCAGTGCCTTGTCCAGAGTGGGTGCAGTCCAACAGAGCATTCCACAGTGATGAAAATGTTCTGTATCTACACTGTTCAATACGGCAACCACTTGCTAGGTGTGGCTGCTGAGCCCTTGAAAGGGGGCTAGGGTGACTGAAGAACTGAGTTTTCAACAGCATTTCATCTTAATTGATTAAAAATGTGACATTCAGGCATAGTGGACAGTTCAACCAGGGATTGGCCTGAATGAACCCAGCCATGCTGCCTCATTAGCCCTAAGAGATTGCAAATATTATGATGCAATCATAAGATTTCTAGATGAAACCAAAGCCTAGGGAGGTTGGGACATAAGTCCCAACCTCTAAGTCTTAGGCCCCTGAGTGAGCAGGAGTGACAGCTAGTGGTCAGGACTCCATCATCCCCATCAAATCACTGGGCAGGGCCAGACGGAGGAGGTCCAGTGAGAGCATGTGGCAGGCCCCTCTTCCCTTGGACTCACCGCCAGGTAGGCCAGAGCAGGGGTTCCGTTGAGGCAGATTTCCATTGGAGTCTCTTGATTGTAGCGGGTGTCGTAAGGCCGGGGCCAGGTTGATGGGATGGAGCTGCCCGCCTGGCCCAGGAACCAGTAGGCCTCGAAGATCTTGGTCAGGTCTCGAGCTAGGCAGCTGCAGTTGTACATGACCACACCCAGCTCCTTGACCTGCGGGAGCACAGTGCTGAGCCCCAGGGTGGTGGCCTGGTGCAGGCAGGTGACGTGGACGCCTGCAGCCCCTCCTCCTGCCTCCACCAAGTCCCCCTTCCTGCCCCTTGCCCTTCTGTCTCCCCCTCTTTCTGCCCCTACTTCCCTCTTTCTGCCCCTTAGCCCCCATCCTCCTTCCCCCAGCCAAAGCCCTGAGATGGACATGATCTTGACTCAAGACTAAAATCTGAAGTTTTGGTGAAAGTCAGTTATTCCGAAGCTCCTGATTTCCTGAACCTTTGCGGCTTCTACCTTCTACTGAGCTCCTGCTCAGTCTTAGGTCTCCACTGAGGGTTTCCTCCTCCAGGAATCCTGCCTTGACTGCCCAGCCTGTGTCAGGCATTCCTTAGGCTCTCAAGGTCCCTTGGGCCTCCCTCATCACTTTCCCTGGTGACAAACCTGTCTCCCCATTGGACTGGGAGGACAGGCACCAGGGATGTCTCAGCCATGGCTGTATTTTCTGTGTTTTCCCACAGAGTCGGTGGGATTAGGGGCTTCTGCTTAGTCACTCAGTTGTGTCCGACTCTTTGCAACCCCACAGACTGTAGCCCGCCATGCTCGGCTCTTCTGTCCATGGGGACTCTCCAGGCAAGAATACTGCAGTGCGTTGCCATGCCCTCCTCCAGGGGATCTTCCCAATGCAGGAATCGAACCTAGGTCTCCTGAATTGCAGGCAGATTCTTTACTGACTGAGCCACCAGGGAAGCCCAAGAATACTGGTGTATAGAGCCTATCCCTTCTCCAAGGGATCTTTCCGACCCAGGAATTGAACCGGGGTCTCCTGCACTGCAGGCAGATTCTTTACCAGCTGAGCTACCAGTGAAACCCAGTTAGGGGCTTGCACAGTATCTATTTGTTGAAGACATCATCACTGCCTCAGCTATACCCCTTTCCCATCTCATGCTCATTCCTGCAGCTCCTCCAGGTAGCAGATTAACTGTCACTTCCTTTGGGAGATTTTCCTTGATACCCCAGGTTGGGTCCCCCATCCTGACCCTCTACTTGTGCTTCTCCCCATCTCCCATCTCAGCCTTGACCCTGTTGGGTTGACACCGCCTGGTGACAGGCCCGTCTCAGCCCTGGACCACGAGTTCCAAGAGGCCTATCTGTTGCCATCAACGTTCTCAGCGTCAGAACAGGGCTGGGCTTAAAGCAGGCTCTCAGGAAGTGAGTAGTGAAGGTCGTGTGGGTGGACAGGGTCTTGGATGCCGTATAAAGGGGCTGGCAGGTGCCATCAGGGATCAGAGGGGCTTCCATGAGCAAGGGGAGGGTGGTGGAGGGCTGGATTGGGGGATGATTCAGGAGGGCTGGTAAGAGGAGGTGGGGTACGGTTGGAGGCTGGGAGCCCCACGAGGCAGGGAGCGACCTAGAAGGGCGGTGGGCAGGGCTCAGGCAGACCTGGGTCAGGGAGCGCCAATCCATGTTGGCACTGCCGAGGTAGAAGTGGGTCTGGTCCACCACCCAGAACTTGGTATGCAGGACGCCATGGGTCAGCTTCTGCATGTCCACCATGCGGACCTGGGCACCTGGACCGACAGGGGTGGAGGTCAGGAGCTGGCTTGGGGAGCCCCAGACCCAGCCCACCCTCATTGGCCCCCTAGCTCACCGCTCTGTAGCAGCGCCTGTAGGTCTGCCTGGGGCTGGGGCCCATTGGGCTTGCTCACAGCAATGCGGACCTTCACACCTCGGGGTGCCAGAGTCTGCAGCTGCCGGAGGACCTCCTCGCCCTGGAGGGAGGAGACAGCTTCTGAGGGCATGGATCAGCTGGCTCTCGAGCCCCACGGAGCACCCCACGGAGTCATTTTGAGATTAGGCTTCTAGATCTGATCAGGCTTTACATTAATACAGTTAGGAAAAGCTTTACAGGTTAAGAAGTTAAAACCTTACTTTATCTGTTTTATTTATTGTTTTGGCTGTGCTGTGCGGCATGAGGGATCCTAGTTCCCCAACGAGGGATCGAACCCGTGCCCCCTATATTCAGAACACGGAGTCTTAACCACTGGACCAACAGGGAAGTGTCTTTATCTATTTTAATACCCGGCTGCTCTGAGCCCTGTTAGGGCCTCCCTGCCACTCCTGCCCTTCACAGGTCCTTCCCAAGACCCTGACGTGGTAGTATCCACGCCTGATACAGCAGGGGTCTCTAGGCACCTTGCAGAATGTTAAAGGCACAGCGCAGACTTGGGAGTCTGGGAAGACCTAGGTAAGGCTTGATGATGCTAATAACAGTAACAGCCAATGATTCCCTTGTTTCTACTGTGAGCCAGGCCCCTTCTGAGCCCCTTTATACCCGAACTCTGAATTCTCACAGCTGTCATTGGTAAGGCAAGTCTGAGTTTATCTCAAAGTGCAGACGAAGAAACTGAGCGTTGGAGAAATCAACAGGAAAGCAGGATTTGAACTCAGACCGTCTGCCTTCTATGTCTGTGCTCTGTGCTTTGAATCACTCCAGTAGGAACCAGCAGGGAATGGAAGCTCATACCTTTTTTTTTAAGCTTGAAGGATCTTGGTTCCCTGATCAGGGATCGAACTCTCACCCTTGGCAGTGAACGCTCGGAGCCCTAACCACTGGACTACCAGGGAATTTCCAGCTCATATAATTTTTAACTGTTGTGTATTTTTTCCAGGCACTGTTTAATGATCCCCACAATTTTAAAACATTTAAAGTCTACCTCTGACAAAGAGTGGCAGCAGGGAAAAGGAAGAAGAGCAACAAATTCACTATGTCTTTCAAAGAAGGGCTTAGCCACCTAGGCTGTTCCTTTTCAAATCTTGGAGTTTTATGCTTTTTAAATTTGCCTGCAGACCCTAACAAGGCTATCACAGTAAATGCTTATAAAGGGCTGACTCTTGTCAGGCACTGCTGTCATTGGCTGGGATCAGCCCGTTTCATCTTCACAAGAGGTGAACACTAAATAATGGCCCCATTCTACAGATGAAGAAAATGAAGACTGCAAGATGAGGTGACCTGCCTGAAGTCACAGAGCTGGCACGCAGAAGCCCAGCTTGAGGCTGGGCTGGTACTCATTCCATGTTTCCATTTCTTTGTGTGACAGGCTCAGGGAAGGAAGCTTGTGGGTGAGCAATATCTGCTAGCCTAATCCCTCGTAACCAAACCCATGCCCTGATATTCAGAGGCCTCCAGATGACCGTGACAAAACGCCCCCAGTCCCGTGGGCCATGTGAAGACAGTTGCTTCCAAACACTTTTGTCTAACCCACTACGTGAGACATGCCAGTCTGTCTCCTGGGCTGGAGGGAAACCCCTTTCATTTCCCTGACTCTGATGCCTCCCACCACCCCTGCTGCCAGCCAGGGCCCAGGTTGCCAGGTACCTGCTGAGCAGAGGCTTCCTGAGTGTGGGTGTCATTGTTGGTGAGAGTCCAGTAGAAGGAGGCAATGTCCAGGCTGCTGTGGGCACCAGCGAGCAGGCCCAGCCAGGCCTGGCTGGTGGAGGGGTTGCTCGTGGAGGCATTGGGGAAGTCCAGGCCCTCGGGAATGCTCTCCACCAGCACTGCTCTGGGTGGGGAGGTGGGGAGGGAGGGAGGCAGAATAAGCCATGGTGGGCTAGACTGTGAGTGCTCACTTGTCTGCCCACGGAGGATGGAAGACTATATGTATTCGTGTGTGTCTGTACTCATGATTCTCTGTGTCTGCATTTGTCTCTCTAGATTTGTAGAAGGTTGTGGATGTGTGTGTGTAAGTGTGTGTGTGTGTGTGTCTGTCCATGGATGTGGATAGAAGATGCCATGTGTGTCTATGTATGCCTGTCTGTTCACAGAGGCATAGAAGATGACGACGCTGTGGTTGCCATGGCAACAGTGTGGGTGAAGCAGGTGGGCACAGAGAGAACTGTGACGGTCCACTTGGGAGTGTCTGCCACCCCCTTTTTCTGTCTTGAACAGTGGGTGCAGGCCCTGCGTAGTGCATGTTGAAGTGTCCCTGGCCTGGCAGGGCCCCTTCCCCCACCATCCCAGGCACCCACGCCCCCCTCCACTTACTCGCAAGGGTCATAGCAGGGGGCTGGGCGCTGATTGGGCCCAAAGAGATGCAAGTCGCCGTATTCCCATAGAAACAGCTGAGTCATCAGGGCACCGAAGCCCACAACTGCCAGGATAAGGACCAGAAGGACCCAACGAGCTTTCTGCGGGGGAGGAGGAGGCGAGCAGTCAGCCCAAGGAGGGCAGCCCAGCCCACAGCCTCCAGAGACAGACTGAGGGAGGAGAGGGGCACCTACCTTTTCTGCAGCTTTCCATGCCTCGATCTCATTCATGGGCAGTTCGCTGGCAGGTTCCTCAGCAGGCACCTTCAGCTGGGGCACACGGATGGAGTGGTGGTGACGGGTCAGCTCAGCAGGGCCCCCACCCTCTCCTGATCCGGCCCCTCCTCCCCTGTTCCCCCATCCACCTACCTCCTGGTACATCAGTTTAGGCTTCATCGTGCTGGCAGTCAGGGGTTATACAGCTCCCAGGTGCAAAAGTGGGTGTGTCAGGGTCTCCAAACTGCGGGGACCAGAAGCTGGCACTGTGTTGGGTGTTCTAGGCTTTGGGGGGACATCACAGAAAACGGATCAGCCTCGGGCTCACGGGACTCACTGGATCGCCTTGTCTGTGATCACGGGGGCTACTGGCACTGCGCCCGCCACCCCTAAAGGAGGAAGCTGACTGCTGGTCAGCAGGGATTTCGAAATCCCTCAAAGTCCAACCCCTCTGCCTTCCTCCTATCCCTCTGGGGTGCCCTCCCTGCCCCCTTGAGTGCCCACCCTGCCTGTCATCAGCACTGGCACTGCTCCCCATTTAGCACCTTCCCTTCTCTGAGCCCTATCCTACACATTCCCAAAATGACAGCTCCGGATTGGGTCAGCGGAGCCCTAAATATTTTTGTGCCTGGCTTTTCCCAGCCCTGGGATTTACCCTGAAGTCATTTTCCAGGTAGCTCCTTTAACCTCACACTCAGGTAACCACTAGCCAGTTCAGGCCAGGAGCCCAAGACCATCGGGGCCTCCCTCTCAGCTTCCATCCCATCCCCCCAATCATCCTCCCCTACCGTACCCCAGAGGGGCCTCGGCCTTACTCGGCAGACAGCTGCTGCTACCTCCACGGGGCCCCAGCTTCTGCCCCAACAGGCTGAGCAGGGGCGGGAGGGAGGAGGGGGCGGGGCCCAACGGGGCTCCGCCCTCTGCAGCGGGGAGTCTGCGCAGTGAGCGCGCCGGTCCGGGCTCACCGCAGGCAGAGGGGGGGCCGGCCCCCCAGATACGGTCTAGCCAACCTGGCGGGGGTGGAGAAAAAGCACAGGTCTGAGCGATTGCTTTGCTACGCTCCATCCTAGAGCACCCCCCCAATATGGGCTAGGGAGGACTCAGGTAAAGAGAAAAAAGAGACTCCCCCCCCATCTTTTCTCGGCTCTAAACCCTGTGAATATTTGTACCGTGGGCATGTATTACCTAGTCAAAAATAAATCCATAAATAAGACTAATGATTTTTAAAATTATAAAATAAAATGGAATGACCAAGGCTGAACAACATGATTTAGGGATGTAGCCATAAAATCAAAAGACGCAGCCCACCCACGCTATGGGAGGGGAAGAGCGCGGGGTGTGCGATAAGGGGATGGTGGGTTTTCTGTTGTAGTCTGTATTGAAGTCTCTATTTAATTTTTTAAAAATGCCAACTGATATTTTGATAGGGATTTAAAAAATGTTTCTTACCAGTGTGTGTGTGCGGGGGGGGGGGGGGTGGGGGGTGGGGATGGATATATGTATATGTGTGACCGAGCCCCTTCCCTGTTCACCTGAAACTACCACAACATGGTTAATTGACTATATCCCAATACAGAATGTTTTTGGTGTTAAAAAAAAAATCCAGGCTCCAGCTGAAGGGATAAAGAGGGTTTCCCATCTACCATCTCGTATCTCCGAAACAGAATTTAAGGCCACAGCTGTAGAAATAAGTTGGAGGGATTCCCCCTTTCCCGCCCACCTCTCTCAATGAAAGAGGGGCAGGACCCCCTTTCCCCTACCCAGGCAGGAAGTGCACAAAGGTAGAGAAGGGTTATTATTGAAAGAAGAAACAGCGTCAGAAGTGGTTGCCTTGACAACAGGATTTGGGGGTGCGTCAGGATCACTTTTTATCCTACGCCTATTTTCTTTTTTAAAATCGTGAAATATGAGCGACTTACAGAAGAGAAAAATATCTCTGTGCGGGTTAAAAAAATAATTATAAAGCGAACACAGGTGTTGACGCGTCCCAGGTTTTGTCACGTTTTTAAAAATTCATTCCACGCATTAATGTGATTTAAAAAAAAAGAAAATTCCAAAAGGGAGTTTGGTTCACCACTCACCGCAAGATCCAGCCTAGACCTGAAAGGATAATTTGAAAACCCCTTCCCCCTCAACGTCTGATCCCAGTTTGGTTAAAGGCAGAAGAGCACAAGTAGGGATTCCCCCACCCCCACCCCACCCCCACCCCATCACAGGGAGCCAGCCAAAAACAGTATGGATCCAGCAAAGAATAGCAACAGATCAAGCTTATCTGATCTCCGTAGCTCACCAAGAGAAGCAGAAGGTAACAGTCTTCGATAAGGCTGACCGCAGGGTCCAAGGGTGGGGGAGGGGAGGCATGGCGCAGGAAACAAGTTTGCCTTTTATTTGCCCTTGGTGAGAAATGCTTTATTTAAGACTATGTGGTTGGAACAGAAGCTGAGGTGAAATTAGGGAAGCTAGTAGTAGTATTAGTTGCTCATTTGTGTCGGACTCTTTGCGACCCCACGGACTGTAGCCCTCCGGGGTTCCCTGTTCACGGGATTCTCCATGCAAGAATACCGGAGTGGGTTGCCATTCCCTTCCCTAGGAGGGAAGCTAAGATCAACGGAAACAAAACTGGGGAAAGGTAGGGCTAGAAGATGTGAGGGATGGTGCACAGCACGGTGAGGCAGGGGAACTGGGGTGGCCGCTGATAAACCAAAATTACAAAGAAAATAGACGCGATGGACATGAGTTTGAGCAAGCTCTGGGAGTTGGTGATGGACAGTGAAGTCTGGCATGCTGCAGTCGGTGGGGTTGCAGTCTGATGTGACTGAGCGACTGAACTGAAGACGCCTTTTATTCAGTTTGTTAGCAATCTTTTGGCTTTCAAATTGTGCCATGATGACAAGTCTTTACTGATGGGTTGAATTCTGACTTGCTATATTTTTATCAAAGCAAACGCACCTAGCGTACTTCAAAAGAAAACCAGTACTGGAGAGGTGGTGTAGGTTGCATTAGATTGGTGAGGCAGTTAACACTTGTGGCATCCGGAGCCAGATGCCTGATCTTAATATGAACCTCAGTATGTATGCGATTATTTGATTTCAGAGAACTGACAACACATCTGTGCCTTGGTGTCCCCATCTGCAAAATGGGCAAAGTAACAATACTGCCCACTTTTCACAAGGCTGTTCATTAATTTTGCACACCTTTATTGTGCACAGGTATTGTTTTAAGCACTGGGGAGATCACTGTGAACAAAACAGACTTGAAGACAGACAAAAAAAAAAAAGTAAATTATATGTTAGAAGATAATATATGCTATAAAGACTCAGGGGAGAGGGACGGGGTTGGGGTGGGGGTGGGATTACTTGCACTTGAAAATGAGGAGGACAAGGAAGGCTGCACAGAGAAGGGGATACCTGAGAAAAAAACTTCAAGGAGGGGAGGAAGAGAGCTACAGAACAGTATTCTAAGTGCAAAGGCCCTGAGGCAGGAGTATGCCTGTGGGGATAGAGAAGAGCAAGCAGGCACGTATCTGCAGTGGAATGGCAGTGCGGGGAGGGAGAGGAGGTGAATCAGAGGTCACAGGACCAGATTATGCAGAGCTACCTGGACTGTGGCAAGAATGGGGCCAAGGGTAGGTTCTGGGCAGAGGAGGAAATATGATCTCCTCTGGGGGTGAGTGAGTTGAATGGTGGCCTCAAAACTGGTAAGTTGGATGTGGTCATCACTCCTGGAACTTGTGAATGTGACCTTATTCAGTGGACCTGGAGTCTCATTATATATATTAGCATATGACACACTCAGAGGTGCCATGACAGTTCCAAAGCCGGCCCAGGCCCAAAAGTCGGTGGTGGCTCAATTCCTGGAAATCTCACCACCCTTTCTCCAAGATAGTTAGAACAATCCTTCTACTCATTAGCCTATGAAATTACCCAGCCCAGGGACTTCCCTGCTGGTCCAGTGATTATAATAAGACTCAGCACTTCCACTGCAGGGGGCATGGGTTTGATCCCTGATGGGGGAACTAAGATTCTTCATGCTGCCCAGTGCAGCCAAAAAAAGAAATTACTCAGCCCATAAAAATTAACCACTCCCTATTTCAGGGACTCTTGCCTTCTGAGATGGCCCACACTCTGTGGAGCGTGTTTCTCCCAGGGCCGTTCTTGCTTCTTGAGATGAACCACATCCTGTCTATGGAATGTGTCTCTCTCTAAATAAATCCACTTTTCACCTATCACTTTGTCCCTCACTGAATTCTTTCTGTGCTGAGACGTAAAGAACCTAAGCTTCATTAAATCCTGAGACCAGGTGTGTGATTTAGATGAAAAGAAAGTAGGTTTCAGTCCCAGTTTGGGTTTTGGCTGTTTTGAGTCCCAGCCTGTACAACTGAATTGTGCAGTTTCACCAGCCCATTGAATATCTCCCTGTCCCCTTGGCGTGTGCCTTGCCTGACCCTGGGTGTGACACCATAGCCCAGGGACAAGGAGGAAACAAAACCCACTGGGCTTCTGAGACCTGTGTTGGGTCACAGTTCCCTAAACACCCCCACCCCTGGTGAGGGTGGGAGACTTGATCCCCCTTCCACAGAAGTGCTCTGGACTGATGAATCCAGGGTTCAAATCCCACCTCTGTCACTTTTTTTCAGAAATTTTCTTATATATAAATAAATAAATATACGGCTGCATCAGGGCTTAGTTGCAGCACGTGGGATCTTTAGTTGTGGCATGTGGGATCTAGTTCCCTGACTAGGGCTTGAATCCGGGTCCCTCCTGCTTTGGGAGCGTGGACTCTTAGCCACTGGACAGCCAGAAGCCCTCTGTCACTTTCATACTCAGTGACATTGGGCACAGGGCTTTATTTCTTTGAGCCCTGCTGGCCTCATTCATAAAAAGAGGATTGGGACTTCCTTAGCCCACTCCATGTTCTTGCCTGGAGAATCCCAGGAAAGGGAGCCTGGTGGGCTGCCGTCTATGGGGTCACACAGAGTCGGACACGACTGAAGTGACTTAGCAGCAGCAGCGGTTCAGTAAAGACTCTGTGCTTCCACTGTATGGCGTGCAGGTTCGATCCCCAGTTGGGGAACTAAGGTCCAGTATACCATGTGGCATGGTCAGGAAAAAAAAAGGATCACTTTATGCCTGTCTGGGGAGTGGTGGCTGCTTTAAGAGGGTGGGCCTCACAGTCCCCAAGCCCTTGATTCATATCTCAGCTCTGTGCTTTACCTGGAGAAGAGACTACCTTTTCTGAGCCTCACTTGCATTCTTCAGAACACTGGGGAGACTAATATACCAACATGACATTTGCTGGGCAGAGTCAATGAAACCCATCCACAACAGTCACTTCACACAGATACAAGCTGGCTGGTGAGTTGTGTCCCCTAATACCCTGAACACACTACTTATCACAGATAAACTTATATATGTGTCCCTTGAAAAGCTAAGTCTATGTCTGATTTATTCCTCTACCCACCAAGCGCCCAGCACATTGTAAATGTTTGTTTTTCTTCTGAAAACAGAAGAAAAGAGCAGTAGAAGAGAGAAAAGACTTTAGATGTCGCTTTAAGATTCAGTGACACTGAATTCCTACACAATGAACAGTAGCTTGTGTTCTGAGCCTGGGGCAATAGGGTAGGTACAGATAGTAGCACTTCAGCCTGAGGGTAAAATTCAGGGTGGGCCACTTAGCTGCTGCAGCAGATCTGAAGCACTGGACAGGCCACACCTTAGTAAACATTTACAAACCTAGGGACCTTCTGCGTGGTTCAAAACAGACCAGTTCTTGGGTTTAAAGGGGCCAATTTTCATTTGATTGTGCAGACCCCTTTGGACCGACCGCACAATCGTCTGTGATCAAGTCTACAGAAAACAGTACGGAGCACTGGTTTTGTAAACGTTTTTGTTTTTAGAGGTAGAACCTTTGTTTCAAAGGACCCCAGAAGGTGCCCCTTCCAGGGATAGAAGATGCTCGGTCTGAAAAACAAATCAGTAAAAAAAAAAAAGCAAAAAAAGGCATACACAAACCACCCCAACCCACCCCCACCACCATGAATGGTGAATACTTGGGAACTGGAACTCAAAAGCTGTCCCATCCCTACTCAACCCCACTCTGTGGCTGCCCACTGCCTTCGGGACAAAGTGCAACTGTCTTATGATGCCCTCCTGGGCTCTCCAGGGACAGTGCCTGTGGACCTTCCCCATCTGACAGTTTCAGTTCCTCTGACTCCAAAGCTGTCTGTGACTCGTATCTCCTCCTTGAACTTCAGCTCTGCAAGTCCCATGGCCTCCTAGATACCTCCACCCAGGTGTCCCTAAGCCCCTTATACCCATGTCTCCAACTGTCCTTAGCATCTCTCCCTAACCTGCCCCTCGCCTGGGTCCCCATTCCCAGGAGAGCTGTCCTACCCAGCCTTCAGGTCTCGGCCTGTGTTCCACCTTCCCCAGAAAGCCCTGATGCCCCCAGAGTCCTGGGTCCCCCATAACTTATCCACTTGGCCTCCCAAGAGTGTCTCCCACCCACCCTTTTCACCTCCCGTCCAAGGCCATGAACTGGCCTCTCTCACCTGGGTCCCCATTCCAGCCGCCTCCTGTGGCTCCCAGCCTCCACTCAAACACTTCTATTTCCCCCTCCGATCTGAGTCTGACTCGCCCCTCACCTGCTCAAATACTCTGTGGCCCTCCAGTGTGCACAGGATAAAGTCTCAGCTTCTCACTGTGGCTCCCAGAGCCCTTTCCTTAATAATCTTTTGGGCTTATGCTTGTACCATTCTCCATGGCCCAGTCATATTTAATATCTTTCAGTTCCTCGAACTGAAACCACACATTTACCACCAAACCTGCCCACAGCTGCCCCTCCTGCCTAGCATACTTTTCTCTCTTCAGGTTGCTCACCTCTATCAGCTTATGTACCGCCTCCTCCAGGAAGCCCTCCCTGACTCCCTGGCTGGTCCAGACATCCTCCATGGGACTGGCAGTCCCCTGGGCTTACCAATCCTAGCCTGGACCCCTCTGCCTGTGCTTCTCCCAACCTGGCCCTGACCACTGGACTGTCACTACCTGATGATGGGTCCAGAATCCACGAGGGGAGGGCCGGGCTGGCTGTCACTGCTGTGTCCCCCATGTCACCCAGCACAGGGACAGTATATGGCAGATGCTCAGTGGCCAGTTCATCCATCCATTCATTCAACTAGTATTTATTCAACTATTGCTGACAAGCCCTGTCTAGAAATTGGAGATGCAGCACAGAAAAACAGAGAAAAAAAAAATCCTTAGGAAGGAAGAAATTCTTTTGAGGGAGTGAGACAATAGATCAATGAGTGAAACCTACACTATGTACCTGGGAGAAAAAGAAAACAAGAGAGGGGCGCTGTGGCATCACGTGAAAGTGGTTGACATCGCCATTCAAACAAACAACAGGGACTTCCCATGGTTGAGATGCCATACTTCCAATGCAGGGGGCACAGGTTCGGTCCCTGGTCAGGGAACGAATATCCCACAGGCTGTGTGGCCCCCAAACCCTCCCCCCCAAATCAAACAAATGAAAAAAAAAAAACATCTGGGGGAAAAAAGCATTATTATCCCTGTTTTTCAGATGAGACAGGGCTCAGGGAAATCACTGCCCAGGTCACACAGGGTTGGTTTGTCGGCTGGGAATCTGATCCCAGAGCTCAGTTCTGTTCCAGGGCACTATACTGTCAAACCAACTCACAAACACAAAATAAGGCGGGGTGTCTTTTCCTTGCTACCCTCCGGGAGGTCTGTGGCTGTGGAAGGGTAGGATACGGGAGAGATAGTGGGGATCCTTATGTTTATTGAACCAGGCACTGCTCAAAACACTTTATATATACAATTCTCACAACAGTTTTTTTTTTTGTTTTGTTTTAGCCTAACTTCCCCCAGGTGACTCTGTGGTAAAGAATCCTCCTGCCAATGCAGGAGACACAGGAGACGCAGGTTCCATCCCTGGGTTGGGAAGATCCCCTGGAGTAGGAAACGGCAACCCACTCCAGTATTCTTGCCTGGAGGATCCCATGGACAGAGGAGCCTGGCAGGCTACAGTCCATAGGGTTGCAAAGAGTCAGACACGACTTAGGGGCTCAACAACAACAAACAGATAAGTGAACTAAAGACCTAGAGCAGTTTAGTCATTGGCATAAAGGGACAAAGCCAGGAAGCCAGGATTTGAGCCCAAGCTCCCTAGGGTGCTGGGTAGACAGCCCCCTCTCCTGCTGTCTAATATCTGTAGACCTGTGGTTTCCTCCCTCCCTCCCGAACAGCCTCTCAAAACCTCTACCGACACCCCCCTTCTCCCTCCCCTCAATCTTTGAGAAGGACATTGGAAACTTTCTCCAAGTATAAAGGATATGAGTGCAGCTTTAAAAAAGGACTTCAGTTGTTCTTCCAACCAGGCTGCTCTTGCCAGTCCATCCTTGGTAGAAGTTCTCCAGCTGCTGCTGTGGCTTCATGTCACATCAGATCACATCCGTCCTCTCTTCCAAACCCACCTCACTCAGAGTAAAGCCAAAGTCTTCTCCACAGCCCGTGAGACCTCCCGCTGACTCCCCCATCACCCTGCTGACTTCATCCCCCATCCCTCTCCTCCCTCACTGGCCTCCCCGTTACCCCTTACCAATGCCATGTAGGCTGCTACCTCAGGGCCTTTGCATGTGCTGTTCCCTCTGCCTAGAATGGGGCTCCCTTGGTGTCTCAGGCAGTAAAGAATCTGCCTTCAAAGTGGGAGACCTGGGTTCAATCCCTGGGTTGGGAAGAGCCCCTGGAGAAGGGCATGACTACCCACTCCAGTATTCTTCCTTGGAGAATTCCATGGACACAGGCGCCTGGCTGGCTACAGTCCATGGGGTCACAGAGTGGGACACGACTGAGCGACTAACACTTTTACTTTCTGCCTAGAATGCTGTTCTTCCCTCAGAGAGCCATGTCACTCTCTCCCCCTCTTCAAGTCTTTGTTCAAATGTCACCAGGTCACCCTACTTAAAACTACCATCTCTGCATTCCCTATCCCCCCAATATATCATCTAGTCTACTTACCCATTTGTGTATTGTCTCTGGCCCTTGCTGTTAATAGACTGTAAACTCCATGAGGCCAGGGAATCTGTTTTGTTCACTCATGTGTCCGTATGCCTAGCACAGTCTTGGGCATGTAGAACATGCTTAACAAATATCGATTGAATGAATAACTTGTATTTGCATTCCCATATTACAGATGTAGTAACTGAGGCACTGGGACCTTAAGCCACCTGCCCAAGCTCATGCAGCTATTTAAGTACTAAACAGTAAAACCAAGATTGGCACCTGGGGGGGTCCAGTCCCTGGCACACACTGTAATGACTGTCCTTAGCCACGCTAAGGCAAGGTGAGTAACTAAAATATTCGCCTCTTCACTTGAGGATTTGGGGTTGCTGAGGTTTGATGGTGTGGTGAGACCTGCCTCCTCTCTCTGTACCTCTGATTTATGAGTCAAGGGAGGGTTGGGTCTAAGCTACCTAGAGTCTTCCTCCCACCAAGCCCTGCTGGACTCCTGCTATGGGCTAAGTGCTCTCAATTTGGGGGTGGGAAATCAGTCTGTCCACCAAGGTAAAGAGGGATGGATTAATATTGACATGAGCAAGGTTCTTAATGGCTGATGGGCCACCCTCCCAGGTGTGGTGACGTGGCGGAGGGGAGGACAGCTTGGAGACTGTGACGTGGGACAGCAGGGGTTGGCTGCTGCAGCAGAACTTGTCAGGATAGAGAGAGTGTGACAACCTGGGAATGATGAAGGTAGCTGGGGGGAGGGGAAGAGTGACAAGGAGGAGGGGATGAAGGTGACTGGATGAGGGTGAGGGTGAGATGATTGATTGTATTAGCCACATCGAGCTGGGCATGTCACCAGAATAAACTCGCAGGATCCTCACTCTCATCCCTGACATAGGTGTCCCTGTGTGGGTTTTACAAATGAGGAAGCTAAGTTTGCAAAGGTGTGATGAGATGGTCAAGGTTACCCAGAGGTTTAGCGATGGAGCCAGAATAACGGGCTCTAGTACCTGGTATGTGAGAGGTGACACGGGGAAAATGACAGAGACATGAAGAGAGAGAGAGAGAAAAAAAAAACTCCTAACGGGAAAACACTAGAAGCATTAGGCACAGACAGTGACTGTCAGAGAAGCAACGGTGACAGGGGAGCGATGGAGGCATAAAGGATGAGAAAGAAGGGAAACCTGAGTGCGATTTACGAAGGGGAGAGGAGGCGTGCGAAGGTGACATGGGGATATGATGACGATTTATGAGAAGGACTTTGTAAAGTAGCAGCAACAAAAGAGATGTGTAGGCGACAGGAGAAGGAGACACGACAGGAGAGACATTTGGTGGCCATGGAACTTAAAAAGAACGAAATCTTGTTATGGGGATTGATGGCGACATTAGGAGAGTGGTGGAAACACAAGGGAGTGATAACGATTCAAGCAGGATGCAACATAACGGGAGGAACGGAGACATAAAGGGACAGAGGACGATATGAGAGAAGAAATGCATTATAGAGGAAGGACAACATAAAGGCAGCCGAGGCGCCGCGCCCCCAGATCGCACATTACCTGCACTCCAGTTTTCCCACTCCGGGACCCAGCCCCGCTGGTGCCTTCTAGGCTGGAGCCCCGCGCGCCCCCGCCCCCAACCCGCCGCGCGCAGGCGCACTCCGGCTGGACTGCGGACCCGCGGGGGCCAAGCAATGCTTTTCTCATTGGCCGCGCTCCTCGCTAGCGCCGGGCGGGGGAAGCGCCTGGGAGACTGCGGATAGTCACGTGATGGTTGCCCTAGCGCTCTCGCTGGTGACTCTCCCGTGGGCTAGAGCGGCCGCGGGCGGGTAAGCCCGTCTTCCGGCGGCGAGAACGGTGCTTCCGGGGCGGGCAGCCGGGCCGAGGGAGGTGGGTCTGACAGTTGGCGCCGCCGGGAGGGCGGGAGGCGCGAGGGGGCGCGGGCCCCGAGGGCCAGGTGAGGCGCGGGCCAGGGGTGGTGGATATGGGTTGGATGCGGTGGAGATGAATGGCGCCCCGGGATTCCGGAGTCAGTCCTGGCGCCGCCGTGCGACTCTGGACAAGCGGTTTCTTTCTCTGAATCTCAGTTTCCTGCTCTGTAGAATGGGGGTCAGGATGTGACTATAGCATCCTCTTTATGGGTTGAGAGTGAGAAGTCAGCTTGTGCTTGTCGGAGCCCTAGCTCAGCGCCTGGCACACTGCACACTTCTTTGCTATACTGTTATTGTTAGTATTGTTGATGATGTTTGTGTTTGATACGGAAGATCAGGGTGTGGGTGCGTGAAATTGGGAGCCAACAGATTTCAAGTCCTAAGCTACAGTTTGTGGTAGCGGACTTGTGCCTTCCCTTATCTGAACTTCGTTTTCCTCGTCTATAGGATGAAGGCTAATAATCCCTTCATTATATCATAGAGTTATTGTGAGGATGGTGATGAAAAATGCGTGTAAAGTCCTCAGCATAGGGCCTGATGGTGTAGAGCAGGAGCTCAATAAATAGATCCGGACGATAATAATAATACTGGTCATAGCAGACACCCATTAGGTGTTTAGGTCCCTATAGTCAAAGCTATGGTTTTTTCAGTAGCCATATATATGGGTGTGAGTGTTGGACCATAAAAGAGGCTGAGCGCTGAAGAATTGATACCTTCCAGTTGTGGTGCTGGAGAAAACTCTTGAGAGTCGCTTGGATTGCAAAGATATCAACTCTGAATATTCATTGGAAGGTCTGATGCTAACGCTGAAGCTCCAATACTTTGGCCACCTGATGTGAAGAGCCAACTCATTGAAAAAGACTCTGATGCTGGGAAAGATTGAAGGCAAAAGGAGAAGAGGGCGGCAGAAGATGAGGTAGTTTGATAGCATCACCAACTCAATGGACATAAATCTGAGCAAACTACAGGAGATAGTGAAGGGCAGGGAAGCCTGGTGCGCTGATGTCTGTGGGGTCGCAGAGAGTCAGACATGAATTAGGGACTAAACAATAACGACATAATGATTCCAAGAGTCAGTGGTGTAGATGAGACTAGCAAGGAAGTAGAGAAGAGGGAGAAGCTCAGCAACTTCAGCTTTCCTTCACTTTCCTTCGTGATAGGAAAGACTTCGAATCTGCAGCTAGGCAGTCGACATCCTGCCACTTACTATTTGTCATATTTTGCTGAATCCCATAGTATTAGGCTTTCCTTTTTCTTTGAAACCACTGATTCATTTTTCTCCAGTCAGTTCATTTGAGAAGGAAAATTTGTTTTGCTTTTCTAATGAAAAACTAGCATTGCTTGGCTGTGAAAAGGAGGACTTAGCCTGAACTCCAGTGGAAGCAGAATGGTTTATTACATTGTAGATAGAAAAGGAAAGAATTGAAAAATGAATGACTTGTATTTTTGTGATTCCATGCTGTCAGGTCTCATGGATCCTGTCAAGTTATACTCTGTTTTCAGCTCACACTTGGCATATGATGGTCTTGGCTTAGTCACTGTCCTACCCTTTTCCTGACTCACTGAAGATGTACTTATTTTATTTAATGCCCATGTACAAAACCTACTGAGCATCGTTCTAACAGCTTGGCATTTAGGAACGCTTAACCCCACTAAGCACTTTAAAAATAGATACGCCTATCCTTTTTTTTTTTTTGAGTATAGTTGATGTACAATAACTCCTATCATTCTTATTTTACAATTGAAGGAAGTGCGATCCAGAAAGGTTAAACCACTTGCCTCAGAGTTAGGGTTCAGTTCAGTTCAGTCGCTCAGTCGTGTCCGACTCTTTGCGACCCCATGAATCGCAGCACGCCAGGCCTCCCTGTCCATCACCAACTCCCGGAGTTCACCCAGACTCAAGTCCATCGAGTCAGTGATGCCATCCAGCCATCTCATCCTCTGTCGTCCCTTTCTCCTCCTGCCCCCAATCCCTCCCAGCATCAGAGTCTTTTCCAGTGTCAGGGTTAGGAAGTGGTAAGATTGAGCTTTGGAGGCAGGCCTTCTAAGGGCTGAGCATAGGGAGTCTGGTGCATGGTAATTACTTGAATTTTGGGGAGCTGTCATTTTTCTATTATATAATTTTCGCTGTTCAGAAAGTCAGCGTGGGAGATAGGTTTTTAATGGTGGAGAGAGAAAATTGAGTCTAACGGGGAATTCTGCAGCTGTAGTGGGAAGATGTTGCTATTGTTCAGTTGCTCAGTCATGTCTGACTCTTGTGACCCCACAGATTGTAGCCTGCCAAGCTCCTCTGTCCGTGGGATTTCCCAAGCAAGAATACTAGAGTGGGTTGCCATTTCCTCCTCCAGAGGATCTTCCCAACCCAGGGATCGAACCTGAGTCTCCTGCATTGCAGGCAGATTCTTTACCACTGAGCCACCAGGGAGGATACCAGTACCTAAAGGCTTCTAGTAAGTATTAACTGAAACTTTGCTAAGACAGACCTCAATGCCCAGCTCATAGTAATCCCTTGACCAGTGGACTGACTTGGGTTCACATCCTGGCCCCTCAGTTGCTTGCTGTATGGCCTCAGGCCTGCCACTGTCCCCTGAAACTTGGAGACTGTTTTTACTTTCTACCGCAGGTGGTGGTGAAGAGGCTCTGAGGTGTGTTCATCAGCAATGTTAGGCACGTGAACGCTCATCAAGAGCTGCTGCATGGGCACTGGAATCAGGGATAACTTGTTTTTGTTTTTGAATCCCAGTAAAGCTCTGGCTTGATGTGGCATTTGGCAAATGACTGCACCCCAATGAGTCAGTTTTTTTTTTTTTTCTCATTGATTAAAATGTGGCTAATGATAGTCCTCACTCATGAGGAGGTTGTGAGGCGTCGGCGTGATGCCTGGCACCATTCCTGGTGCATAGTTAGTGCTTGCTCTGTGTAGTGTTGTTCCGTCTGGCTTACTGAAGCCTCCTTCAGGCCTAGCTCTTTGAGAGATGCTGGTTGTGTTGTCCTTGTCCAGTGGTAACATCCCAAAGGGAAAGGGCATCTTAGGAGCCAAGTACGGGATCAAGTGATGCCTGTGGTCATGTTCCTCATCCTTGTTGAGGGTGGAGGAGAGAGCATCACCCTGGGGACTTTGGGAAGACGTC
Source organism: Bos indicus x Bos taurus (assembly GCF_003369695.1). Taxonomy (NCBI): domain Eukaryota; kingdom Metazoa; phylum Chordata; class Mammalia; order Artiodactyla; family Bovidae; genus Bos; species Bos indicus x Bos taurus. The sequence goes on from NC_040093.1 coordinate 16,177,881, forward strand.
ACAAAGCAGGTGGCAGCCATGCAGAGTGATGGAGAGCATGCTAGGAGGACAGGAGAAACAAGCATGCAAGGCACAGGTGACATTTCTGTGTGAAGAGTGGGTAGCCGGCAAAGCCCTTGGGTGTTGGAGGGAAGGCTGGAATGGGAGGCCTGGGGGGCAAGAAGAGCCAGCACCTCTAGAGGACTTAGCATGCAGCAGGCACTCTCAGGTCCTTTGCGCATAGACACTGATCTAGCCCCACAGCAGTCCTCTGGGGGAGTCATGTGTGCACCATCCTGGTGTACAGATGGGGACACCGAGGCCCGACTGGTGAAGTTGCTTGGCAAGGTCACACAGCTAGTGAGTGGTAGAGCCAAATTTGAACCCTGCAAGTCTGGTTCCAGAGTCCTTACTTTTTCAAATAATTTTATTTATTTATGTACTTTTGGTTTTTGCCGTGCTGGGTCTTTGTTGCTGCACAAGGCTTTTTCTAGTTGCGATGCGCGGGGGCTACTCTTTAGTTGTGGTACACAGGCTTCTCATTGCAGTGCCTTCTCTTGTTGCGGAGCACAGGGTCTAGGGTGCGTGGGTTCTGTAGTGATTTCTGGGCTCCAGAGCATAGGCTAAATAGTTGTGGTGCACAGGCTTAGTTGCTCCGAGACATGTGGAATCTTCGTGGATCAGGGATCAAACCCATGTCTCCTGCATTGGCAGGTGGATTCTTTACTACTGAGCTACCAGGGAAGCACCCTCCCCCTGACTTTTTTTTTTTTTTTTTGGCTGCTCAGGCTCTTCCTTATGGTGTGCAGGCCTTTCTAGTTGTGGCATTCTGGTTTAGTTGCCCCTGGCACTCGGGTTTAGTTGCCCAGTAGCACGTGAGATCTTTGTTCCTCGACCAGGGATCAAGCCCACGTCCCCTGCTTTGGAAGGTGGAGTCTAAATCACTAGATCACCAGGGAAGTCCCCCAGAGTACCATCACTGCGATACCATCAAAATAGTGGGTAGGAGGGGGTCGGTGATGGTCCACAGAAAGGGGCTGGACAGTGGGCCTCCTGCACCCTGTAGGTGGTGGAGGGGTGGGGGACATGAGTCAGAACTGGGGGCTGGCATGAGTGCAGGGGAGAAGCGTAGGGGGAGAGGACGGCCAGGGCAGGGCAGTGTGGGACACAGGGGGTCCTGGAGTCAGTAGTGGCGGATCAGGTAAGGAAATGGTTTCTTTTAGTTCTGTTTCAGCACTGCTGTTCACATGCAGGAGAAGGTCTCCATTGGTACTCATATGTCATGTGTCTCTGGCACCCGCTGACCTTACCCAAGTAAAAACTGGTTTTGCGTTTCTGCCCTGGGGCCCCTCCTGAGTGGAGCCCCGCCTCTTTGTCCCTGGCTGCTCTCACCCCTCGCTCCCTCTATGGTATGGTGCCTGCGGGCTCCTGGCTGCCCCACGGACATGCCAGATGGGCTTGTGGCTCAGGGCCCTGAACTTCCTGTACCTTCTCCTGGAACACTCTTCCTCTCTAAAACTGCATGGCTCACTCCTCCACCTCCTTTGGTCTCTTAAACGTCACTTTGGAGAGCTCCTCCTGGGGACTTCCCTGGCGGTCCAGTGGATAAGACTTTGCATTTCCACTGCAGGGGGCATGGGTTCGATCCCTGGTCTGGAAACTAAGATCTCGCGTGCTGCATGGTGGGGCCAAAAAGTTTTTTTAAGAAACTAAAAAAAAAAAAAAGAGAGAGCCCTTCCCCGACCACCTATTTAGAAGCCCTCCCTTCCTGGGCCCTCCATGTTTTCTTCATGACACTGAAGGCTTTCTGACACACGACACTGTCAGCTGGTTTGCTTGTTATTTTCTGTCTCTTAACCGTGTCACCACGTAGAGGCCAGGCTCTGGGTTTTTGTTCACCTCTGTATTCCCGACCCCTAGAACAGTACCTCATACCCAGTAGGTTTTCAGGAGAGAGTTTTCGAATGAATGAATGAGTATTTATGGTTAAGGTCTTGGGCCAGGGAGGGTCTTTTTTCTGTCCCTGTCTTTTCCAGCCAGAAACTTGGGAGGTGTGTAGGGATGGAGCTGTGGACATTTGCTGTCCCTGGGCCTTGTCCCAGGCAGGAGTGATCTTTGCAGTGACAGCTCTGCCCCAGGCTGACTTCCTGCCAGCTGTCCAGGCTATTCCTGGGCTGTGAGCCCCCAGCCCAGGAACTCTCTTCTGGCAGGCAGACAGACAGGCAGCAAGAGACGGACAGACACTTAGCCGGCGGTGGCTCATGAGCACTCTCCCCTTGTCCTCTCTTTCAGGCTCCAGGGAGCGGCGTGAAGGCCCGGGAGACAATGGTCTCGGTGACTATGGGTGAGTCTTCTCTCAAGGGCCCTCTCTCCCCTCTCCCCCTTTTTGAGGTGTGACCTTAACTGGGGGGCCGGGTTGGGGAGGGAGGGCCAGTCACTGGCAGGAACAGCTGTGCTCTGAGGAACCTGGGGGCAGGGCCAGGCCTGCTCAGGGCCGACCGCCTCCTCTCTGCTATCCTGGCCGCCTGACAACATACTATGGCCAGAAAGAACTTGGGTTCTGAAGTCCAGCAGGTCACCCACATGACCTCTCAGAGCCTTGATTTTCTTACCTGTAAAATGGAGATCGTAACATCCTGGGATGTTGTTTAAGTATTAAGGAGGTGATTGCGTGTAAAGCCTTGGGCCTAGTTCTCAACAAATGTTAGCTGTTACTATTCTCATGAGCTTTATCAACATTCTCTTTAAACTTTGTACTTGGGGATTGCCAAAGCACAGAGATTATTAGCTAGTCGCTTTAAAATTTTTGGACATTTGAACATATAGAGAAGTACGTAAAACATATTTGTGTGATCATGAGAGCAATTAGAAAGCAAACGTCTGAGTACATCCTTTTTGATTCCACTGACAAAAAGCACAGGAAGGGACTTCCCTGGTGGTCCAGTGGTTACGACTGCACTTGCAATATAGACAGCGTGGATTTGACCCCTGGTCAGGGAACTAAGATCACCACATGCTGCACAACATGGTCAAAATAATAAAACGCAGAAGCAGGCACAATCACTGTGCAGCTAGAAGGTGTTTATTGCCCTTGGGAGGCAGGGAGAAGTGACTCCCTAGGGAATGGGAGGCCGGGGGAATGCTTCTAGAATGTTGGAAATGTTTTACTTCTTGATCTGGGTGCTGGTTACATGGGTGTGTTGGTTTATGAAAATCTATCGACTTGTGTGCAATTTTGTGAGTATACCTTATAGTTCAATAAGAAAGGTTTTAAAAAAGCCTCCACCCATCTAACCATCCAGGTGGAGAACTAGAATATTGCCTGCCCGCCTCGAGGCTCCACCCCAGTCACACCACCTCCCTCCTTCAGATGGAATCTACCGCGATCTTCTCTCCTTACCTTTCTTTATCTTGTACCACTAATGAAAACGTTCCTACAGACTTGGTTTTGAATTTACAAGAAGGAAGTCCTGCCCTGCCTTGTGTTCTTTTGCGTCTGGCTACTGTTGCCCAGCATGATGCCAGAGAGTCATTTCTGGTGCTGTGGGTAGCTGTAGTTCTTTCCTTTTTTTAAAAAACGTGTTACAGTGTTGCTTCTGTTTTAATGTTTCCTTTTTTTGGCCAGGAGGCATGTGGGAACCCAGCTCCCTGACCAGGGGTCTGTTTGGCATCCCCTGCAGTGGAAGGGGAAGTCTTAACCCCCGCACTGCCAGGGAATTCCCCGTAGTTCTTGCTTTACACTGCTCCATAGTCCTGACTGTGTGAGCGCTCGGTCATCGTTTCTTTGTTGGTGCTGTTGTCAGTGGGTACTGTTTCTGGACTGTGAAACTAGCTGCTAGGAGTATTCTAGTGCCTGTCTTCTGGTGTGAACAGCAAGCCACCCGTTTGAGTCCCAGATACGCATTGTGGCCTGTATTAATATTTCTGAAACGGGGGTTCTTAGAGCTGGTGCTTATGACCATTTAACTGGCAGCAGGTCTTCCTCCTTCATAGGACACAAAATGATGGTGAGGGCCGGACACGGGTCTCTTGCAGCTCCTGGACTTTGCTTCAGGCAACTGGCTGCCTCCAACCTGTGTGGTGTTTCCTTTTCCCCTAGTAACAGCTTAGTTGAGATACAGTTCACATTTCGTACAACTCATCGGGTTTGTTTTTTTCCTTTTTTGGCTGTGGTCTTGTGGGCTTTCTCCAGGTGCTGGGAGTGGGGGCTGCTCTCTTGTTGTGGAGAACGGGCTGCAGGGCACGTGCTTTCAGTAGGTGCGGTTCGCAGGCTCTGGAGCACAGGCTCAGTAGTTGTGGTCCACGGGCTTAGGTGCTCCATGGCATGTGGAATCTTCCCAGACCAGGGATCGAATAGGTGTCCCCTGCGTTGACGGCAGATTCTTAACTACTGGACCACCAGGGAAGTCCAGTGGTTTTTAAAATCTGTGTTTGTAGACTTGTGCGTCCATCACCACAATCAATTTCAAAGTATTTTCCTCATTCCCCCCAGTTCCCAAATATCCATTAGCAGTCACTCCCCCCGCCCCCCTGCTCTCCCACCCCGGTCCCTGGCAGCTGCTATTCTATTTTCTGTCCCTATAGATCGCCACAGATTTACCACTTCTGGACATTTCACGTAAATGGAACTATTACTTGGTAGTTTTTGATGTTTAGACAAGCTGCCTGCTTGTCTAAAGGAACCCAAGGCCGCCCCCCGCGCCCGCATGTCTTGACAGATGGAAAGTGCTTGTGCAAAGAAGAAAAAAGTCCATCCTTTCCTCGGGGCTGGTAGAAGTCCTGAGGCTGTGAGCACCTCACTTGCCACAGGCCTGGGGAGACTGGTCTGTGCTGGGTGGGCAGGGGCCTCCTCGGGAGAGGATGCACCTGAGATCCCCACCGCCCTCCATGCAGCGTCTCATCCAGACTGTGTCACTTGCCCTGCTCTGAGCCTCAGTTGTCTTATCAGCAAAATGGGCATAGTAACTCCAAATTTCTCCTTTTTAAAAAATAGCGTGGAGTTTTGGATGTACCATTATATACCATGAGAAAGACTTTTTAAAAAAAAATGTTGCTAATTAGATTGTGGCACACTATCAATCGTGAGGTAAAGCCTAGTTTCCGAGATACTAAAATGTGAGAAAAAAAATTCTACTTGGAACCAATGATCTTCTCTGACACCTGGCCTGAGTGGTCAGGGTCATTTTGAAGGTCACACCCAAGAGGCCAAGAAAGAACTTTGGAAACAGTGAAGTTGCGTGAATGGAGTCTGCCTGGTCTAGGCTCCCCGTGTAGTGGGGGCATCATCACCATCACTGTCACCATCACGGCTGCTGTGGGGGAGGACATCCTCTGGGCCTTGTGCCATTTCAAGCCCTTTCTGTGTCCTCTGTAGTCTGCACGATGACCCAGGATGTCAGCGCTCTTACTAACAGAGTGTCTGCTCCCTGAGGGAAGGGACTCTGAGCCCTGCAGTATCCCCAGTGCCTAGAGCGGGACCCGGTGTGTGCCAACTGCTGAGTACACGCTTGTGGAATGTATGACCCCAGAGGAGACCGAGCACCAAGTGCTACCTTCCCCAGAGTCCTTTTTCTGGGAGATGGCAAAGCCAGGATTCCAACCCACACTCCAAAGCCTGTGCTCATGACCTCCTTTCTGAGGCTGGGCTGCTCCTGTGTGTGTGTGTGTGTGTGTGTTGTAGCGGAGATGCTTGCTGACACCCAGAGGCCAGCTGTGCAAACCTTCTTTCCGCCCACCTGTGGATCCTGTCACGCTCTGGGCCTGCATGTGCTGATGGAGACCTGGGTGGAGAACCCAGAGTCCTGACTCCCCCCGCCCCCAGTCATTGGCCAAGCCTGGGGGACAATGGTTGCTGGGGGTCGTCATGCTCCAGGCAGGGCAAAGTTGTGAGGAGAAGGGCAGTCCAGGAGCACAGGGGCTTGGGGAGTCTGCTTCTTGTTAGCAGTGTGGCCTGGGGCCGGGCGTCCAGCCTCTCCCTGCCTCAGTTTCCTCCTTGGCCAAGTGGAGGTGTCAGTGCTGAATTCACAGAGCTGGCAGGCCAGCTTAGTTTCGTCGTCTACGTGGCGTGCTCAGGGCCTGGCATTTGATAAGCATTTAATTTATGGGAGCTGCTGCTGTTGTGGTTTTGCTGCTGCTGTTCTCTAAGGAGAATCATGTGAATAATAAGCCCTGTCTACACCTCCACGCCCTCAGCCACTTCTGAGTGGATCCAGTTCTTTAAGGAAGCTGGCATTCCTCCAGGACCTGCTGTCAATTATGCCGTGATGTTTGTGGATAATAGGTAAGGCTGCTGAGGGGACAGGGCTGACCTTGGGGAAAGGAGGGGAGTTAGGGAACAGGCCAGCCCACCCACCCCAACTCACTTGTGACCCTTCCCTGCAGAATCCAGAAGAGCATGCTGCTGGACCTCAACAAGGAGATCATGAATGAGCTGGGCGTGACTGTGGTGGGCGACATCATTGCCATCCTCAAGCATGCCAAGGTGGTGCACCGCCAGGTGGGCGCTCTGCTCCACGCTTCTGTTTCTGGGTTTAGGGTGGGATGGAGGCATGGTGGTAGAACCAATCGGAGGCTTGGAAGCAAAGGTAGGCATACTTGGACTCCAAGGTTGGTTCCACTGCTTGCTGTGTGACATGGGGCACATTGCCTAACCTCTCTGAACCTTACTTTCTCCACTTGTAGAATACACATAGGCAAACCTGTTTTGCAGGGGGATTGTAAGTATTAAGCTACATAAAGCCCTAGCACAGTGTACACAGCAGGGGCTCGTTAAGGGCGCTCTGTAAGTATTATTATTATTACTGTTAGTTTTTCCTTCCCTCATCATAGTTATTCTTACTGTGACTCTTCTCTGTCACCAAAATAGGAGCTTCCAAGGTGGGACACAGTTGGTGACTTGGCCAATAGCATGGTGGTTTGGTTCTTGGGCTTTCTGTTGACAGTGACCTTGGACTAGTGATTTCACCTCCCCCCGTCACTGAAACAGGCCTTGCACTCACCCTTTCTGAATGGTGCCTCTGTGGCCGTCTACCAGATAGTGTATATGGCACCAAGTGCCAGGCCTGTAGTGAAGAGTTGCTTTAGCTGTGATCATTAGCACTTCCAGGCTCTTGCCATGGCCTGCCAGTCCCTGTCTTCATCCTTTATACACATTACCAGCTTACTGACTCCTTCCTCCAGTAAGGGAGGCTTACTGCAGAGGCTGCGCTCTCAAGCACTCCACTTACCACATGGTGGTCACTGGGATTTTTCTCATTAATTTTAGAGGCTTTCTGCATTCCAGGGCCGGGCTTTCATCTGCCTATCATCCTGGACAGGACCCTGCAGCAAGGGCTTTCTCAAGCCAGGGATGTTGTCTGAGTTATCCCAGAGGTCACAGAGCAAAATGTGTTCTTTTCTTTAAGCTTTTAAATTTGAGACTGATTTTGGATTTGTAGAAAAGTTGCAACAGTAGTGCACAAAGTTTCTGTATTTCCTTCTCCCAGCTTCCCCTAATGTTAACAAGTTACATAGCCATGACACATTTGTCAAAACTAAGAAAGAAACATTACTATGCTGTTACCGGGCTTCCCAGGTGGTACAGTTGGTAAAGAACCCACCTGCCAGTGCAGGAGACGTGAGTTCGATCTCTGGGTCAGAAGATCCCCTGGAGAAGGAAATAGCAACCCACTCCAGTGTTCTTGCCTGGAAGATTCCAAGGACAGAGGAGCCTGGTGAGCTACAGTCCATGGGGTCGCAGAGAGTCAGACACTACTGAGCGACCGCATGTGCACATGCTGGTATTAACTAATCTACGGACTCTCTGGGTTTCTCCCGTTTTTCCACTGTTTTTTCTCCTCTGGGATACCACGTGGCATTTACTCCATGTGTCTCCTCAGTCTCTTTTGACTTGGGTCAGTTTCCTGCTCTTGCCGAGTTTTAGACCTTCACGGTTTTGGAGAGTACTGCTCAGCTGTTCTGTAGCGTGTCCCTCGGTTTGGCTTTGTCTGGTGCTTTTTTATAAGTTGGGCTTCCCAAGTGGTGCTAGTGGTAGAGAACCTGCCTGCCAATGCAGGAGACGAAAGAGACATGGATTCAATCCCTGGGTCAGGAGGATTCCCTGGAGAAGGGCATGGCAACTCACTCCAGTATTCTTGCCTGGAGAATTCCAATGAAATGAGGAGCCTGGTGGGCTACAGTCCATAGGGTCACAAAGAGTTGGATATGACTGAAACGACTTAAAACTTGCAAGTAGGAGTGAAATGTTTTGAAATCTCTTCTCTAACAGCTCAGGCTCTGATCCCCCCCAGTTTTGCTCAGATATCTGGGTCCCCTTTTCCTCCACCTCATATCCCATCCCCATGGTAACTCCAGGCACCTGTTTTCTTTACAGGATATGTGCAAAGCTGCCACTGAGTCGGTGCCCTGCAGCCCCAGCCCCCTCCCAAGCGAGATTCGTCGAGGTGCCTCTAGCGGTGAGTCCTGTCTGTTGAGGCCTCTTTCCTTCATTCCTATGCTCTGTAGTGAAGGGGACACACCTGGACTTTGCAGAGGTGGAAGCAAGGCCATCCGAGGCTCTCCTCTCTTAGGGATAGATGAGGTGGTGAGTGACTGCATACGGTCAGTTTTCATTTGTGGTCGTTCCATTCTGCAAAGCCACTGGGAGCACTGAGTCAGTGACTACTGGTCACCGCTCCCAGGGAAATGTGGGGTCAGGTTCCTGCAAGCTTCTGGTCACAACATCTTCATCATCTGACCAATATACAACCTTATTTTATGTGTGTTTCTGTTTTAAAAGACCTTATTTAATATATTGTTGATTCATTGACAGTGAGCTCACAGCCCACAGCACTAAAACTCATGCCTGAATGAAGCTTATCCAACACACATATTTTTTCCATAAAGCACATCCCCGCCTTCTTGAACTTAGGACACTACACAGCATCTTATCACCAAGCTTGGGGACCACTTTAAACAGCAGAATCACTAACAAAAACACAAAGATGTGAAAATAAGGCTGAGGAGACCGGGAATAGATGGGAGCACTGAATAGACCTGTTTACTATGTGAGCAGGAGGGCAGTGCGTCGCCTTGTTTGACCTCGGTTGGGAACATGCTTTAGGCAGCTCAGGTTTTTTGCCTCTCTGTGCCTGTCTGTAAATGACCACAGAAACCCACAAGTATTGGTTTTGAGGTTATGAATAAATTTGTAAATATGCCAATTTATAAATACAGAATCTGAATGATAAGAATCAACTGTGTTTATACTTCTAATTTTTTAGCAGTGTGACACTTGAAAAATTTGACATACATACATACGTACATATTGATTAGCCTTTGCTGCTTAACAGGCTTCCCCCAAACTGATATAAACACACATTTAAAAAAAAATTTTATTTCAAAGTAGTTGAAATCTTTTCAGAGTAAGAGGTCACCTTTTGCAAAATTTAGTACTTCAAATTTAGTACTTTAAATGTGCACTTACTGATAATGAAGAACTGATCTTCTGACCCAAGGTTTTTAAAAAATTTTTGTTGAAATGTACTTGATTTACAGTGTTGTGTTAGTTTCAGGTGTGCAGCAAAGTAATTCATTTAAGTTACACACACAAGCACACACCCACCCTTAGTTCCCTGAGAAGGGATCAAACCCATGACCCCTACAGTGGAAGCCACTCTTAACCACTAGACCACTGGGAAAGTCCTGGTTTATGGGAATTGATGTTAAATGGTCTGTGTAGCTTTGATGTATTTTTCTGTATACTGTAGTTATAGTTAAAAACAACCAAGCAATAGGAAATTATAATCTTGTGCTGAGGGTCACATGAAGGATTTCAGGAGGCTTTGAGAGGTAGCACACTGCAGGAAGAGAGAACTTTTGGGGGGGGGTAGGACAAAGTAGCAAAGTCTGAAAGCCATTGTGGGGGGTATTCCTAGGCCTATTGGGCAAGGAGTGGTAGCATGAAGACCCCCCTGCCCCCTCCCCTGCGAGCTCCCCCAGAAGCTCAGGAAACCCACCCCTGAAGCTAGCAGCAGCTGCTCCTGGAGCAGGCTAGAACTGGCCTCCCCTTCCCAGGCTAGAGCTGGCCCTCCAGTCTGCTCTCTGTAGCCCATCTTGCAACCTGAGACACCCCTTCTCCTGTGGAGCAGGAGAAGGGGTATCCGAAACTGCTCCCCACCTCCAAGGGAGGTCACCTCTTTTCTTGTCCCAACCCAGCTGAAGGCATACCTACATTGCCCAGGGCTCCTGCTGGGTGACCCTTCTCCCTGAGTCCCCCCAGTTTCCTCATCTTTAAAGTTGGTTTGCAGCAGAGCCTGTCTGCTAGGGGTGTTGGGAGGTTCGGTGACCCTGTTCATCTTTTCAGTAGATGTTTATTATTGAAGACCTGTGAAGCGCTGAGGACACAGCAACAAACAATATCTCCTCTTGAGGCTTGCAGTCTCATGGGCGAATGTGCCAGTAGACAGATAAATGTACTTGAATGTCCAGCAGTAATGGGCTTCCCTGGTGGCTCAGTGGGTAAAGAACCCACCTGCAATGCAGGAGTCGCAGGAGACGTGGGTTCAATCCCTGGGTTGGGAAGATCCCCTGTAGGAGGACATGGCTTCCCACTCCAGTATTCTTGCCTGGAGAATCCCATGGACTGAGGAGCCTGGCGGGCTACAGTCCATCACATAGAGTCGGACACAACTGAAGTGACTGAGCATGCACGCGCATCCAGCAGTAATACAGACTATGAAGAAGAATAGTGTAGGGTAGAAGTGGTAGCAGTTGAGAGGGCAGTCAGGGAAGTGTTCTCTGAGGAGGCTGAGTCTGAGAGGAGACCTGAATGAAGAGACAGAGCAGGCCCATTGGTACTGGGGGAGCTGTGAGCCAGCCAGACAGCAGATAGACAGATAGCAGGCACCCCGAGAAGGTGTGTGCTTTCTGGAGGAGGAAGGTCCTGGAGGAAAGCAAGGCTGTGGGGGAGGGGGAGGGAAGAACTTAGCACAGGGCTGGATGACCAGCACAGGACCGATGGATGAAGGGTGCTCAGAACCATCTGGTCTGGGCCTCAGGAAAGGCTCCCCTGAGCCAGGAAGGCTGGACTAGTCTCTGGAATACAGGCCCTCCCCAGGCCTCCCTGTCTTGACAGTACAGCCCATTCAGTCCCAAGGTGGCCTTCCCCAGCCTGCCCGCCTTCCCGGGGCCCCGTCTCACTGGACTCTCCTCTTTCCTCTTCCTGCCAGCCGCCTCCCGAATGATCACCAACAGCCTGAACCGAGACTCCCCACCCGGCACCCCCCCGAGGCGGCCAGACACCAGCACCTCCAAGATCTCTGTCACCGTGTCCAACAAGATGGCAGCAAAGAGTGCCAAGGCTGCTGGTGAGGAGACGTGGGCATGGGCGGGAGGAGCTGAGGTCCATGTGGGTTGGCAGACGGCATTGGGGGACGTGTTCTTGACGCTGCAAAGTGCTGTGCAGGCCATGGGGTATGCACAGCGTTCAGACTCGTTCCGGTCACGGCCTCTCTGGGGGCCTCGCCTTCCACATCTATCGAAGAGGGCTGGCCCTACCCTCCTCCGCGGACGGTTGGAAGCCCTTGAGATGGTGTCAGTGAGCATCGTGGGCCCGTTGCAGTTCTCACGCAGGGGCCAGTTCAGTCTGTGTAATTTTTATTTTGTTGTGGCGAGAACACTTAACGTGAGATCAACTACTTCATGAAACTTCACGAAACTTTAAGTGTACAGTACAGTGTTGTTGACTATGGGTGGTTCAGTCTTTTTTAACAGATGGTCACTGAGCCCCGCACTGGTGCCCGGCCCTGTGCTTGATGCCTGGGGTCAAAGGTAAAGAAGCTACCTTTCCTCTTAGCCACCAGAGGGATCCTTTAAAACTTTCCATCTGATCCTTTCCCACCCTTATCTAGAACTCTCCAGGGCTTCCTATTGTCCCTTTAGTAAAGTCATCTTCCCACGTGGCCTTACTGGGCCCTGTGGGTTCATGTCTTGCCTGCTGCCTCCATTCCCCTCCAGGGTCCTTCCCATCGTGGGGCCTTTGCCCCAACATTCCCTTCTCCCAGGGCCCTCCTCCTCCGTAGACTCTTCTACGCTTGGCCGCTGCTCTTCCAGGTCTCAGCTTGTGAGCTGGGAGTGGGGCATGGCCTTTGGGCTTCCCAGCCCGCCTTCTGTCTGTCACGCGTTTCTGCCTTTGTTGAGTCCACCCTCACAGCCCAGTGACCTTGGGCCATGTGGAAAGCAAGGCCCAGGGAGGTGGTGTGGCTATTCTGGCACCCAGCCCCAGCACGCCCCATCCACCCTCATCACAGGTGCTCCCTTTTGGCCATGTGTCTGGAAGCGCCTCCTCCTCCTTCTGATTGTTCAGTTTATGGGCCATGAGCGAGAAAGTTAAAATTCATTCCTAAAGTAGTGAAAAGATGCGGGGCCTGGGATGGATGGTTCTCTTTCCTTCAGCACAGTAGAGGAGATTCTGTTTATCTTTTTAAGTTGAGGTGTAATTTACTTTTGCACAATGCACACGTTGTAAGTACATAGCTTGAATGATTTTTAACAAATGATCATACCTGTGAAGCCATTACCTTGATGGCCTGTCCACCACCCAGCAGTTTCCTATCTGAGAGTATTCTGGCTGGCCTGGGAGACGAGCCTGCTAGGGGGAGGGTCAGGGCCACAGAGAGCCTGGGAGGCCAGCCATAGCCTTCTGCAACCCCACTGGGCCCAGACCCCTGACTTTCTTGGTGGTTCAGTCAGTGACCATAGGGGAGGTTGGGAAGAGAAGGGATTCTGGTCATGAGAACGTGTGGAGATAAAGGGCACATGTGTGCCCTTTGCAGGGCGTCCAGCCCCCCACCCTGAGTGGACATTCCCTCCCAGAAGATGCTCACCATCCCCCCTATCCCCCAACAGCCCTGGCCCACCGAGAGGAGGAGAGCCTGAGTGTTCCCACCAAGCGGCGCCGGGTCACCGCCGAGATGGAGGGAAAGTACATTATCAACATGCCCAAAGGCACCACCCCCAGGACCCGGAAGATCCTGGAGCAGCAGCAGGCAGCAAAAGGTACTGGCCTGGGGAGGGGCGGAGGCTGTGTTTCCCTTTTGCTGCGTCTTGCAGGGTTGGTCACATTCTACAGGTGTTGGCCCAGAAGCAGGCTCTGAGGGGGATCCAGGGGGCCTTGGACCCCGGGGACAGCAATGGTGGCCATAGTAGAGAGGGGCGCGTCACTACCTCTACCTTCGTGTCCTGCAGTTAGCATAGCAGGGATCCTTGGCGCCTCAGCGGGCGTCTCTTCCCCGGATGGTGGCATGGATCCAGTGCTGGTCTGCCTGCTAAGCCAGTGACTGTGCCTGGCTGAGGACAGTGCCCCAAACAGTAGGAACCATCGTGATGAGCCAGAGGGGTCAGGTTGAGGTTCAGTCCAGAGCCGGAGTTTATCTGGTGGTATGAAGATGCTCTTCTTTACAGCATTCCTTTCGTGCTCAGTTGTGTCTGACTCCTTGCGACCCCGTGGACTGTGGCCCACCAGGCTCCTCTGTCCATGAAATTTTCCAGGCAAGAGTACTGGAGCTGATTGCCATTTCCTTCTCCAGGGGATCTTCCTGACCCAGGAATCGAACCCTCATGTCTTCTGTCTCCTGCGTTGGCAGGTGGATTTTTTACTCCTGCCGAAGCCCTGCATTCTGTTAGAATATTGTGTGTATTCTCATGGAAAAACATTCAGTGGACGCAGAGGCAGTAAAAGCAAACTTGTATCTCACGTATATTGTGAACCTTGCCAGAGCAGTGTCTATGAACTCAAATGCATCTGTTTGTGTGTTTACATACATCTTGGCTTTTTTTTTCTTTTTAAGCACACATAGTCTCATCCTGTATGTATTGTCGTATAAGGTTATTGAGCTCTTTTCACATTAGTGCGCATGGATCTGCTTCATTCTTTTTAATGGCTGTTCAGTGTTTCCATAGTACTTCTGTATCGTAATCTAGTGAACATTCTTCTGTTGATGGCTCTTCAAACTGTTATTTAGGGAGGGGAGAAGGAAATGGAAACCCATTCCAGTACTCTTGCCTTGAAAATCCCATGGACGGAGGAGCTTGGTGCAGGCTACTGTCCATGGGGTCACAAAGAGTCGGGCACGACTAAGTGACTTCACTTTCACTTACCATTTTTCAGATTCTCTTAGAGGCCCAAGGCCCCCAGAAGAGGGGAAGGAAGCAGTAGGGATTGAGAACTCTTCCCACACAGACACTTCTTGAATTGGTACCAAGAGCTGAGGACTGAAAGTGTCCATTTTAATTGATCCTTCTCACATTTGACATTGACCAGAAGTGTGGGGGTTAAGGTCAGTGTTAGCGGACAACATAGACATAAAACCTGACTCGGTCCAGCGTGCGCCTGCTTGGACCAGGGCTTCCTGGGGTCTGGGCTGGCCATGATGACCTCTCCCTGTTTGCTCAGTGCTTAGCCGGGCTTAGGCCTGCAGGGGCCACCCCCCAGGCGTTGGCTAATGACCTCACTTCCCTCCCAGGTCTCCACAGGACATCTGTGTTTGATCGCCTCGGCGCTGAGACCAAGGCAGACACCACAACGGGGAATAAAGTGAGTGGAAAGTGGGGGAGCCCCTGGGGCCTCTCAAAGCTTGGTCTTCCCTGAGTGTCATTCCTGGTGCTTCCTGCGTACACCTCACCCTGTCTCACGTAGCTTTCCAGTCCAGCGCCCTTGTCTGTACTCCCTGTCTGTCTGCTACCCTGATCTCTCTCCCGATTTCTAGCCCCAGGGATCTCGCAGACCCCTGGACAGTGCCCTGGGACCCCTCCCACCAGCATGTCCCCTAACTGGCCTCGAATCTTCCTCCAAAGTACATCCTCCTCCTGTATCGGGGGCTCCATGCCCCCGTTCCAGGCAATCCTGAGTCTGAGGGCACCATCTGTCTCCTGTCTGCTGCCTCGTCCCATTGGGATGGGCAGTGGCCCCCTAGCTGGTGTCTGTGCAGCTCCAGGGGAAGCCCTCCAGCCCCTTCCCCACAGCAGCAGTGCCTACGACCCATAGGACAGGCCCCTTCTGCCCTCCTCGCCCACTGTAAACCCTTCAGAGGCTTTTCACCAGCCCAGGATGCAGCCTGATCTTGCCTCCACTTGCAGTCCCGCAGGCTCCAGGCACGGCATGTGGTTAGGAGACGCAGCCTGAGCCAGTCGCCTGGCATGAATCCTGCTCTGCCATTGCCTGGCTTCGTGGCCTTGACCATTTCACCTCAGTTTCCTCCTCTGTATAGTCCCTGCCTCACAGAGTAGTTGTGAGGACTCATGAGGTATACCTGTGTGGCGGGGTCTGTCTGGTGCCTGGTCGGCATCTTTTTTTTTGGTCGCGCTGAGCGGCACATGGAACTTTCCCTACCAGGGCTTGAACCAACAGCCTCGGTGGTGGAAGCACAGTCCTAACTGCTGGGCCGCCAGGGGAGTCCCTGGTGAGCGTCTTGAAACGGCGCCTCAGATTCACACTGGCCAAGTTTGCCAGCTGCCTCTCCTTGCTTGCTCACCAGGGCTCACCCACTCTGGCTTTTCTCTCATTTCCTAAATCTTTCTCTCATCTCCTAAATGAGCGTGATTGTAATGCTCAGGATAACCTGGCTTAAAGATGCCGCCATGGAAAGAGCTGGGCAAGCACCCCGTTAATATGACTCTTACTTGTGCCTGGGGGACTTTGAGGGTGCACTTTACTCTGCTTAAACAGCAAAGCCTCAAAGAAAGTGTCCCTGAACTCAACGAGGAGACGAGGCTTTGCTGTCCACAGCTCTCCACTGCCCCCACCCCACCCCTGCCCTCCCAAGCACGCAGTCCTGTCATCACTGGAGAATTACTTGTGTGAGGTCCGATTCCGGCTCTGTCTTCCCCGCTAGACTGTAAGCCCCCTGTGAGTGGGGCAGGGCCCATCTTGGTCAGCACTGAGTCCCCAGCACTGCCCAATACGGGCCAGTTACTGAGCTGGGACTCAGAGATTATTTGTGGAGTGATTGACCAAATTCGCCTTTTCTCTGTCGGTCCTCTATAGACCTTTGCAGACAGTTTTCTTTCACCTCCGCTCTCCCTCCTGCTCTTCACTCAGCTCTCAGATCTCATCCTAGATGTCCCTTCTCCAGGGTGCCTTCTCCTAACTTCAGCAGGGAGTGGTCTCCTCTGGGCTCCCCCAGTTCCCTGGACTTGTCCTCTCCTGGCTCTCACTACTATCGAGTGTGTCAGCGAGGGGTGCACTTCCCAAGTGCGAGCCCCACGAGGCCAGGCACGGATGAGGCAGCTCTGTGATTACAGGTCGAGTGGCTCACCTGTCCTGTCTGTGACCCCCCAGCCCACCGGAGTCTTCAGCCGCCTGGGGGCCACGCCCGAGACAGACGAGGATCTGGCTTGGGACAGTGACAACGACAGCAGCAGCAGCTCTGTCCTGCAGTACGCCGGGGTCCTGAAGAAGCTAGGCCGCGCCCCCGCCAAGGCCAGCCCGCAGCCTGCACTGACTGTCAAGGCCAAGGCGACGAGCTCGGCGCCGACCGCTGCCGCCCCCACGCTGCGGCGCCTGGCCCTCTCTTCGCGCCCGGCGCCCGAGAGGAAGCCAGAGGCCCTGTCCAAAGTCAGCATCATCCAGAGACTGGGCAAGCCTGCCCTCGTGCCCGAGGCCCAGGACAGCCAGGTCACCAGCACCAAGAGTAAGTCCTCAGCTGAGGTCAAGGTCACCATTAAGAGGACTCTGGTGGGGCCCCGGGGGAGCAGCTCCACCGAGGGCCTGGGTGCCCAGATGGACCACGCGGGCACCGTGAGCGTATTCAAAAGACTGGGCCGGAGGACCTTCTAGCCCGCGGGCGGGGCGCAGGCCCCTTTCCTGACTCCCGGCTCCGTCAGTCTTCAGCGAGGGCACGTCGCCCCTCCCTGCCGGCTTCCGGACGACTTGTCGCCCCCTCAGGTGTTCCGCTGGCCTGAGCTTTCCAGGGAGCCACCTGGGTGTTCTGAGTCCGAAAGGTCGCTGTGGCCCGGCCTTGCCGCTCTGGGGCTTCCCTTCCTTCCGTCCTCTGCTCTCGCCTATTGACTGTGGCCTTGGCAGGACCCCCCCTTTACCTCTCCCGATGCCAAGGACCCTTCTTCTCCCCTCCATGCCCTTCCTCTCTCCCAGCAGCATCTGCTGCCTCAAACCCGCATTCTGGGGCCTCACTGTCCCCCAGAGTGGGTGCACCTGGAGGGGCTTCTGTGTCCCCTACCCCGTGACTTCCTTGCCCGCCTGCCTCTGCCCCCGCCCCCCGACTGCTTTGCCCTCCCCCACTCTCTCCCGATCTTCACTCTGTTCATTTCTTTTCTGTTTTCTGTCCCCGTGGCAAGGCCCGACTGTCCGCTGCGTCCTGCCTGACCCTCCTGCACCTCCGGCCTCCCAGCGGCGCCCTCGTCGGCGGTGGCGTCGAGCCAGTAGAGACTGTTAGCCGCCCTCACTCCCAGGCTGGAGGGACCTCCCCAGATCCTGGGCTGTAGCCAGGGCACCCGCCCGGGCCTTTTTTCTCCCTGAAAGTCTGTGGCGGGCGGCGGGTAAGGGGCACGGAGATGGGAAGCCAACACCGAGAGAAGAAAACAGCTATTTTAATATATTTTTGTGACTTTCAGACTGTTTCCCTCCCCTTGTTCAGGATGAGTTGCAGGATTGTTTTTTACACGCAGCATAGGGTGGGTGGGGTGCCCGTGGAGAGTTGGGCAGCTCCCTGCACACCTGTAGGCCATGATTCTGCTGCCAGCTCTGAGGTGAAAGGAGTAAGTCATGGTCATCATCCACTTGGGCCACCTCCTCCTGCTCTAGGCACCCCTATGGGTTCTGTCTGTCTGCCCTCCTCGTCATAGGCTTCCCCTGTTTCTGCCAGTCTGCCTGTGAGAGGTTTTCCAGATTACAGCTCCGCTGTGAGGCTGTGGGTTCCTATGGACTGGGCTGTTCACCGTCTCACTGCTGTGCTGTACCTGCTGTCTGCCAGGCCCGTTCTAGGGGCTGGGGTTCCATCCGTGAGCCAAGCAGACCCGTCCCTGTCTGCATGGCTGACCTCGCCAGCCAGAGAGACAAGTGGTAAAGTGATCACGCTGCTCAGAGTAGGAAGGAAGGATGAGCGCCCATGATCAGGGTCTGTTTAGACGTTTGGGGCAAGAAGGCCTTTCAGAGGAGGTGACCTGTAGGGTGGTTTATGTGAAGTTCAGGAGGAGAGTGCTCAAGCAGGGTAAACAGGCAAGGGCAAGGCCCCGAGGTGGGACGGGGGGACACGGAGGAGACCAGCGTGGCCGGTGACCGAGTGAGTGAGTGATGGGCCTAAGGAATTTGAACCCCTTCCTGAGAGCGTTGAGGAGTTTGGGAGGATTTGAGACTAACAGGTGGTGATCGGAGTTGCCTTGTATGAAGGTTGCTGGGGCCACCGTGAGGAGTTGTCAGGAGGGTGGGATGGAGGCAGGGAGGCAGCCTGGGGGGAAGTGGTGGGCTGGGGAGGAGAGGCAGGGGCGGACTTTGGGGGTGCCTTGAGAGAGGCAGCAGGATTCTCCCTGCAGATGGGTTGGCATTTGGGAAAAGACAAGGGGCTGGATCACGCCTGGATGGGGGACTTGAGCATCCAGAGGAACGTGCTGTTCTGTAGCGCTGGGTGGGGCAGAAGGGCACTCAGGTTTCACCAGGTTGACTGAGAGGTAAGCAGCCTGCGGGGAACACTCAGGGCACAGGCTTGTTCACAGCCGCAGGCCTGGTGATACTAGCCGGAGAAGAACCCAGAGAGAAGAGGGGACCCAGAAGGGAGTGGGGGTGCTTTTCCCACCTAGAGAATAGTCTCTGATAAGGAGATTACCAAGGAGTGGTCAGGGAGTTAGGAGGAGAACTGAGAGCAGGTAAAGATGAGGTTAGACTGCATCCTTTTTTTTTTTTGCATTGTTTTTTTTTTTCCATTTTCCATTTCAACACAACACTGACCATTTGAACCGTTCTTACGTGCCCTCTTCAGCGGCTCTAAGTGCATTCACACTGTTGTATAACCGTCACCCATTTCAGACCTGTTTTTGTCTTCATAAACCATCATCTGTTTATTTTTATTTTGTTGGCGCCGTCATGCCGGGAGGCTGCTGCATGTCAGGCAGAGTCCCACGCGCTGGGCCTGCGGTGTGCGGGGCCAGACTTCAGTATGAGGGGCAGTGATAGAGGAGCCATAGACCCCCACCTCTGGCCCAGGCCAGACCTCAGAAGGACAGCAAATGATGGTGATGTCAAGGTCCCAGAGGCCGCCCATTTGTGTCAGGGCCACAAGGAGGCGCTCACACACAGAGACACTTTCCTTGCGGTTCTTCACCTCTTCTTTTTGTCTTTAAAGACCCTCCTAGCGATTTCCTTGAGTTCCACTTCATGGATAACTTGAGCAACTGCCAGGGTTGCCTGGCGGGGTTTCAGTTACTAAATTTAAGAGCACAGTATAATTTCTTAATGCGTAATAGGAACTAAAATGATATAAAAACATGTCCCTTATCATGACAAGCTTACCTGCTGTGAGGTAAGTCGAGTCACGGTTGCTCCTGACAGAGGCGCGGAGGGGGACAGACAGCTGGCAGGTGGCGGCGCTGGGTGTGACGCTGGGAGGTGAGCGGGCACCTCGCCCCTCAGCCTCTGCCCTGCGCTGCCTCAGCTGCAGATTGGAAACGGCCCCTTTTTGTAAAGGGGAGGGCAGGGTCCTGGGAGAGTGGTTTTGGGTGTCCTCGAGTTGTTTGTGTGTATGCACTACCCCGTTACTTACCCCAGAGCACTTGCAGCTCTGGAAGGCCGGGGGCCTTGAGGGTGGTGCCCATCCTACCACCGCCTGCCTGACAGGGCGGAGCTGGACCCCTCAGCCTCCCAGCGTCCCACCCATTTGATTCGGTGATTCTCCCAATCCAGCCCCAACAGCTGTGGCCCACAGGGGTGTATTATTTTTTCCTCTGGTTCTCTGAAACATTTTCGAGCATAAGTATTGGGTTGGCCAAAAAGTTCATTTGGCCTTTCCATAAACATCTCACGGAAAATCCTGAATGAAATTTTTGGCCAACCCAAAAGACTACATATACCTAGTGTAAAATGCCAAGATACAAAGGCTTCACAGTGAAAAGTCTCTTCCCAAGCCCCCTCCTCAGAGGCCACCAGTGTTAGCAGTGTCTTGGCTCACCCTTCCAGAGATGTGTCTGTACACACACACACACACACACACACACACACACACGTGCATGCATACAGATAGCCAGAGGAACACAGTATGCACGGATGTGCACATACATGTTAATGGCCTAGCTTACTCAACCAGTCCTTCAGGGAAGGGGATTCGGGTTGTTTCCAGTTCCTTGTCATTACAAGTAGTGCTGCTTGGGGAAAGGTGGGTTGGGTTCAGGGGTGAATTGGGAGAACTCCAATGACACCACTTCAGTGCAAACACTGACGTTGGGTCAACAGCACATCCCAATGGGTTCTCCCCCAAAGTCTTGGCATTCTTCAAATGATTTACTTATACATGTATCACCCCATTCCAGAAAGGAATTAAGAGCAGTTTGGCTCGTCCAATTGGAGGCCGCTGGAGGAAGGGGATCAGGGGATGTGAAGAGGTAATGTGGACCACCACCCAGGTGTCAGGAAGTACAAAGGATGTGCTTTGCTAAGTTAATTAGGCTTAAGAGGTCTTTGCACATGTGGAGCCTGCCTGTTTATGCTGCTTCTGGGAACCCTGCAGCCACCCCTGTGGAGATGAGCCTGGGCTAGGCAGCTGCATAATGAGAGACATGTGGCGTGGCCAAAAAACAAAAAGTAATCTTAGTATGGAACCCCAATATAGAAAACATGTTTAAAACAGAAAAGCAGTCATTTATTAGCATATATTTATCAGATTATTTTGCATTAATTCATGCAAACAACACGAAATTCAAAGGTACAAAAGGATGTATACAATAAGACTCTTTCGTGCCCAGTGGGCTGGCGAAAAGATTAAAGTCTCAAGTGTTGGGGAAGATGTAGGATAGTAGTAGTGCGTAGACTGCTGTTGGAATGTAAGTTGGCATCAGCATTTTGGACAACAGTTTGATATGTTGTAGCGTAATTGAAGATGACGTATTCACCAATCCACCAGTTACCATTCTGGAGAAATTTACACATGCATCCAGGGCAAGTATCAGAATGTTCGTAAGATCACTGTTGTAGTAGCATAAGCTTAGAAACAACTCAGATATCCGTCAGCTGGAGAATGGGCAGATTGTAGCATATATATTCTAGTTACCTAATGCGTAGTGGAGTACCTCAAAACTTGGTGGCTTAAATCAGTAATCATTTCCTGTGGTTATGGGGAGTTGACTATGCTCAATTAGACTGTTGTAACTTGGGGCTCTCATGTGCTTGGTGTAAGATCTTGGCTGGGCCGGTGTCCTCTTGAAAGCCTCCTCAGTTGTCTGGTGGTTAGCCAATACTGGTACTGAGGTAATATCTCAGCATGGGCCGTCAGCCAGGATGCCTGCCTGTGGCTCCTCCATGTGACCTGGGCTTTATTACAACATGGCAGCTGGATTCAAAGTGCACTCTTCTTAAGAGTCAGGGAAAAGTGTGTTGCCTTTTCTAACCTAGCATTGGAAGTCACCTTGCTTCACTTCTGCCACAGTCACTAGCCTGCCCAGATTCAAGAGGGACCACAGGCCGTGGCTCTCAAGACAGGAAAGGCAGTGTCTCATTGTAAGAAGAGGGATGAGAGATCATCTTGAAAACTTACACGTCAATCCTGGATGTACTGTGTATTGAGTGTGGATATTATACTTCGATGAAAACTAAAGTTGTGCATATTAATATGAATAAAGCAAAACATTGAGTGGTAAAAGCAAACTACCGAAGAATATGTGTAGTTTAAAGATATGCGAAATAGGGAGTTCACTGGTGGCCTAGTGGTTAGGGTTCTGGGCTTTCACTGCTGTGGCCTGGGTTCAGTCCCTGGTCAAGGAACTGAGATCCCACAAGCTGCACAGCCAACAACAACCAAAAAAGCAAAATAATGTGTATTGGTTACAGATACTTAAGAGTGTAGTAAATGTAGCCAGTGCATGGGGATGATCAGTTCCAAGTGAAGGATAGTAGACGCCTTCTGGGGTGGGCTGGACTGTGACTGGAGGGGTGTGCATAGGGCCCAGCAGTGTGGCAGTCGTTTTAAAGCTGTGGGCACCCAGGTGTCCATTGTGTTAATACTCTCTGGGTACCTGAGAGCAATTAAAAAATAGCAGTTCTCTCTCCTACTCTAGATCCCTCAGCCATCCAGTTTTCGTCTCCAGAAGCCATCAGTATTACTGGGGTCTTATGTGTCCTTCCAGAAACATTTCATTTACAAACATAACTATATTTTTTTCCCACTCAGATGGTAGCATATGTGATAGTTTTATACTTTGCTTTTTTTAATTATTAATACTTTATATCTTGGAGATCATTGCATATCAGTACATAAACAACTTAAAAAACATTTTATTGAGATATAATTTACATACGAGACAATTCACCCATTTAAAGCTCATGTTTCAATGACTCTTGTTCATGGAACTGTGTGTCCATCACCATAATTTTGGGTTTCCCAGGTGACTCAGTGGTAAAGAGTTCGCCTGCCAGTGCAGGAGATGTAGGAAGTGTGGGTTCCATCCCTGGGTTGGGAAGATCCCCTGGAGAAGGGAACAGCAACCCACTCCAGTATTCTTGCCTGGATAATCCCATGGACAGAGAAGCCTGGGGGGCTACAGTCATAGGGTCCCAAAGAATCAGACGCGACTGAGCACACGCGCACACACCATAATTTTAGAGTATTTTCATTATCCTGAAAAGAAACACCCACATTCCTTAAGCATCAGTCTCCAAGTCCTACCATGCTCTGCCCCACACGCCATTGCTCCAAGCCCTTGGGAACTACTAATTTGCTGTCTACAGAGACTTGCCTCTTGGGGGCATTTTATAGAAATGGGTTTATATAATATGTGGCTTTTTGTGTCTGATTTCTCTCACTTAGCATGTTTTCAGGGTTCATCCACATTGCAGTACTTCGTTTCTTTTTATTGAAGAATATTATTGCGTTGTATGGATATAACACATTTTGTTTGTCCAGTTGATGGTTGATTCTACCTTTTGGCTATTACGAATAATGCTGCTGTGAGCATTCATGTACAAATTTTGTGTAGACGCACGTTTTCAATTCTTTTGGGTATATACCTAGGAGTAGAATTGTTGGATCATAAGTTAATTCTATTTTTAACCATTTTAGGGACTGCCGGACTGTTTAAAGTGGCTGTACCATTTTACTCTGCCACTAGTAGTGTATGAGAGGAGAAGGCGATGGCACCCCACTCCAGTACTCTTGCCTGGAAAATCCCATGCACGGAGGAGCCTGGTAGGCTGCAGTCCATGGGGTCGAGAAGAGTCAGACACGACTGAGCGACTTAGCAGCAGCAGTGTATGAGAATTCCAGTTTCTCTGTATTCTTGCCAACACTTGATTATCTGTCTTCTCGATTATTGCCGTCCTGTGTGTGTGCGTGCTAAGTCGCTTCAGTCATGTCTGATTCTTTTCGACCCCATGGACTGTAGCCTGCCAGGCTCTTCTGTCCATGGGATTCTCCAGGCAAGAATACTGGAGTGAGTTGCCATGCCCTTCTCCAGGGGATCTTCTGACTCAGGGATCGAACTCATGTCTCCTATGGCTCCTGCATTGCCATCCTAGTGGGTATCAAATGATATCTTATTACTGTGGTTTTTGATTTGCACTTCCCTGATGGCTAATGATTTAAACATGTTTTAATGTCCTTATGGAGAAGGCAATGTCACCCCACTCCAGTACCCTTGCCTGGAAAATCCCATGGACGGAGGAGCCTGGTAGGCTGCAGTCTCATGGGGTCGATAAGAGTCCGACACGACTGAGCGACTTCACTTTCACTTTTCACTTTCATGCATTGGAGAAGGAAATGGCAACCCACTCCAGTGTTCTTGCCTTGAGAATCCCAGGGACGGGGGAGCCTGGTGGGCTGCCGTCTGTGGGGTCACACAGAGTCGGACACGACTGAAGTGACTTAGCAGTAGCAGTAGCAGTAATGTCCTTATTGGAAAGAGGCTTCCTTTTTAACTAACTGCATAGAATTCTCTTGTGTGGATGAACCTTTGAAACTAATCCCTTATTGTGAACATTTAGGTGGTTTCTGAGTCTTTTTCTATCACAAACAGCGCCTCTTATGCACACCACTGTTTGCTCATATGTGAACATATCCAGAGCGTAAATATCTAGGTGCTAAATTGCAAGGGCAAAGGGAATGCACCTATGTCTTATAAGTTTGAATTTATGCTATTTGTGTATTTAAAAGTAAATATTAAATATAATCAGATTTGTTTGAGGAACGCTCTTAATTTCTCCTCCAGTGTTACTAGCTAACAGATTTAGGCACATCAGAACAAGCAGCCATTTTATTTCCCTATTTTACTTCGGCTAAACCTTGCATAATTCAAGGCTGACTTTTACATATATTTGAATGTCAGGTTGAGGCAGAGGTCCATGAACACATAAACCTACATTCATTGTCCCAAGGTTTTCCCCTAGAGCTGCCTTTTCTTCCGCTGCTAAGTCGCTTCAGTCGTGTCCGACTCTGTGCGACCCCATAGACGGCAGCCCACCAGGCTCCCCCGTCCCGGGATTCTCCAGGCAAGAACACTGGAGTGGGTTGCCATTGCCCTCTCCTCAGTCACTGCTGCTGCTGCTAAGTCACCTTTTCTGCTCCCTCATTAATTCAGTGCTTGTTCCTAAATCACCAGCATAGCATACCCTGGCAGTCGTTGGGTGGCCTTCTTTTTTGTTTTCTTTTTACTTTTCAGCTACACCAAGGGGCATGTGGGATTTTAGTTCATTGAACAGCGGTAGAACCAGCACCCCCTGCATTGGAGGCCCAAAGTCCTAACCACTGGGCCACCAGGGAGTCCCCGCGTTTGGCCTTCTTTATGGTCTGTTATGATTAAGAGCTTGAGCTTTGATTAAGAGCAACTGTGTGATCTTGGGCCAGTTACTCAACCTCTCTGAACTCTGGTTTCCACTTCACTAGGGTGAGAGTAATAGTAGCATCTAATTGTGAGGACTAAACGAATCAGTTCTTGTGAAGGGCTCAAACAGTGCCTGGCGCAGTGCAGTTTTCTCATCTGTCTCTGAAACGGATGATTTTCAGCATCAGCATTAGCACCACCACCTAAAGAACCCTTTAATGACATTCTCATTGACTACAAAAAAGAGCTTTAGGGGTTACTCTTTATTTTATTTTAATTATAAATTTATAAGAAAGTAGCAGAAATAGAACAAGTGCTTCCTATATACTCTTCAGCCAGATTTGCCAACTGTTTGCTCCATTCTCTCTTCTCCCCTCCCCATCTCCATAAGCGCATCACACACACACACACACACACACACACACACACACACACACACAGAGTGTGGTTTTGAACAATTTGAGAGTTCACTTGAACATCATGTCCCTTTACCTCACAATACTTCAGTGTGTATTTCCTAAGAACAAGAACATTTTCTTTCATAAGCACAGTATAACTATCGAAACCAAGAAATTTAACAAGGATACAATGCTCTTCTTATCCAAACCCTAGTTCTTATTCTAGTTGCATCCACCATCCCTGTAATGTTCGTTATTGCCATGTTTTTTCCCTGGCTCAGAATCCAGTTCCAATCACGTGTTGCGTTTAGGTGTCATGTCAGAGTTTCCTTTCAAACAGTGAATGTTTCCGTAACAGCCTCAAGGTCCAACTTTCTCCAGGAAGGCTTGCAGCCTGCCAGACAGCTGGGTTCCGGCGGGGATGGCCGGCTCATGTAGTGCCATCTTGTGGCAGCCGCGTGAATGGCATTTTATAAATCATCCTGTTGGGCTGCTGTGAAATGAGTCCCTTCCTGATGACCTAAAAAGAAATCCAGTGATATTCACATCATCTTAATTTTTCTTAATAATATGGGAAACTGTTTTATTAAATACTTATGTAATTCAAACCCACATACTTTAATTAGCATTGAAAATGAGATTTCGCCATCTCTCAAATCTGGATCCATGCATGTGAAGTCCAGTGCTATGGGTAAAAGTGTGGTCTTGTCTTGGCCTGAGACATCTTTGGGAATGGATCTGGGCGCCACGACATTCTGGCTACGTGGTATTTTTCCTGAGGCTTTCCCTCTCTGGGCCTATGTTTACTTCTGCAAAATAGGCCTTACAGAGACGTCTACCCACAGGAACATACTCAGAAGGTCATGGATATAGTTTCCAGCATATGCCTGATATATGAGAATTCTTTCATAAAGGTTAATGGATTATTATTATTTGTTCAAATTTTTTTTTGTGAGCAGACAAGCTCAGACCTGAAGTAAAACTCACCCCAGTACAGAGCTTTAACCTTCCTAATCAAAACCACATTCAGTCAACAAATATTTATTGATTCCCCGGGTCTCAACTGGTTTGTAGGCAATGTTCTAGACACTGGGAATACAGCCCAAGACAAAGCCTTTGCCCTCATGGGCAAGTTTATGTTCCAGTGTTGGGGGAAGACAGTTACAAAATAAAAAAAATTTTTTTTTCTTTAGTGTTAAGCGCTAGGTAGAGAATTCAAATATGCTGAAAAGGAGGGACAGCATAGCTCTTTTGGATTCAGAGTGACCAGGGAAAGCCTCTCTAAAGAGGTGAGATTTGAACTGAGTTCTGAAAGACAGAAGTCAGTCCTGCAAAGATCAGGATCAGGGAGGCTGACCAGTCCGGGTAAAAGGAACAGCAAGTGCAAAGGCCCTGAGCTGGGAACATGCTTGTCTTTTTGGTGGGGCAGAGAAAAGGTTAGTGTGTCTAGGATATGGTGGTCAAGGGGAGAGAAGCTTGAGATCAAGTTAGGCAGACGGTCTCTGAAAACAATGGTGAGGTCTTCAGCTTTTATTTCACAATATGAAAAGCCATTTGTGTGTCAGAGCAGACCAATAAGGCGTTCACCCTTACTGAGAGTAGAGAAAGTTTCATCCCAAGGTCTGCAGAAAAGCACATTTAGCCTCACCTCAAACATTTGGGAAATCTCTGATGTGTTAAAAAGTTGAATGTCAGGACTTCCCTGGAGGTCCAGTGATTAAGACTCTGCACTTCCACTGCCAGGGACTCTGGTTTGATCCCTGGTCAGGGAACTAAGATCCCACATGCTGTGTGGTGCGGTCAAAACAAAACCAAGTTGAATGTGCATGGTTCATGGTATCTTTCATTAGAATTTTTGAAGATAAAACATTTTATAAAAAAAAAAGAAATTGGAACCAACATTTACAGAAGCCCTGAGGCTTATCTGTATTACTGCCAAACACTTAAAATGACTCTAAAAGGATCCTTCCAACACAGTAGCGCCTAGGGTGGGGCTTAGTAACTTCTGGCTGGGGAGTCAAAGATAATATTTCAACATTTCTGTATAACATGGGAAAGTCTTTTAAATAAACTTTTTTTTTTTTTTTTTTAACAGTGCCAGACTTCTTTGAGAATCTGATCAATACTATGGACTTTCTCCTCTGAAAATGCTCTGCTTAGGATGGAGAAAGGGGGAAGTCTTAAGTCTTGCTACTTGTATCCCATGATTTCTCATGTAGCAAGGAGAGTACACTTGTCAATGGCCATCTCCACCACTGCCAAGCATAGACCCCCCTCCCAGCTCTTATGGGGTGGAGTGGAAGTCACCCTATTTGGGGCTACCAGGAGGTTCTTTTTTAAAAAGTATTTATTTGTTGGGCCATGCACTGTATCAGGCAGGATCTTTTGTTTCAGCGCATGGACTCTCTAGTTGTGGTGTGCGGGCTCAGCTGTTGCAGCGTGGTGGGCTTCGTTACCCCATGGCATGTGGGATCTTAGTTCCTGGACCAGGGATCGAGCCCACGTCCCCTACAATGGAAGGCAGATTCTTAACCATTGGCCACCAGGGAAGTCCCTACCAGGAGGTTCTTTATGGCTGGCCTGGGCAGCCTGCCCCGTGACCATCAGAAGCCCAATCTCTGAAAAGGGTTGAAATGGATTCGAGGGACTGAGTTCTACTCTCTGGGGACAGGAGGGGATTATGAGGAGATGCCTTCTTCATCCCTCAGGGCAAGATTCTTCATCATTTTTTCTGAATCAGTAGGCCTTTGAGCAGGCTTCAGATGAGACACTCCAGGCCTTCTCCCCAGAAAACTTGCCTGTGCAGCCCACATTTATAGTCATAGGCGGGAAGTTTACAGAATAGATTAGAGGGTAGAGAACAATTTGGGGTTTTAGGAAATTTTCTCCTCAATCACCCTTGATGTGGAAATTGAGAGACTGAGGCCCTCAAACAGTAATTAAGTGGTTTGTTAAAGCTACACAAGGGACAGAAGTAGGCCATTACTTTCCATTTTTCATGAGTTCAAAGCACAGGCTCTTGTATCGGACTGCCTGGGTTCAAATCCCACCTTTACCCCTAACTTGTCCTGGGACCCTGAGCAAGCCCATGGTACTTAACCTCCAAGACTGTGTTGACAGCAACAGGATAGCACGGGGCGGGGGCGGGGGGTGGGGGACGACTGTGTCAAGAACAAAACCCGGGGGACGTCCCTGGTGGTCCAGTGGCTAAGACTCTGTGCTCCCACTGCAGGGAGCCCAGGTTCCATCCCTGGTCAGGGAACTAGATCCCACATGCCGCAACTAAGAGTTTGCATGCCCCAAGGAAGATGGAAGATCTGAGTGCCACAACAGACCCAGCGCAGCTGAATAAATAAATTAAAAAAGACGGCCCCCAGGACCTAGCCTGTAATGACTCCTAAGTAAGTTCTATTGCTGCTGTTTTGCAATGAGGAAAGGCAGGCTCAGAGAAGTGAAGGGATTCTGGCAAGGACACAGGAGAGGCATGATTGAAACTAGGGCCTGTCTGTATTTCCAAAGCCAATGCGTATTATTCACCCCGAGACTAGTTTGTTTCAAACTGTAAGGCACAAGCCAATAGTGGGTCAGAAAATCAGTTCAGCAGGGTCTCAAATGGCACTGAAAATAAAAATTAAATACCAGTGCATCATAAGTGCATGCTTGCTCACTCGTGTCCCACTCTTTGTGACCTCATGGACTGTGGCCCACCAGGCTCCTCGGTCCATGGGATTTTCCAGGCAAGAATACTGAAGTGGGTTGCCATTTCCTCCTCTAGGGGATCTTCCCCACCCAGGGATCAAACCCGTGTTCCCTGTGTCTCCTGCATTGCAGGCAGATTGTTTACTGCTTGAGCCACTCTAGGGGAAGCCCTAGAGTGGATCATACATAAGGGTAAATAGTATTTGGTGATACTTTTGTTTCATGAGATTATAAGTATACACCTTTTTGTACTAGGGTTTCTTTGGCTGTAACCATGACTTGTAGGATCTTAGTTCCCCAAAAAGGGACTGAACTTGCACTTCAGTAGTCAAAGCACTGAATCCTAACCACTGGACCCCCAGGGAATTCCTACCAGGTATTAAAATAGTTTGAAAGGCATTACCCTTGACTACTGGGCATCCCAAGGGGCACTAGTGGTAAAGAACCAGCCTACCAATGCAAAAGATGCAAGAGAGTTGGGTTTGATCCCTGGGTTGGGAAGATCCCCTGGAGGAGGGCATGGCCACCCACTCCAGTATTCTTGCCTGAAGAATCTCAAGGAGAGAGGAGCCTGGCAGGGTATAGCCCATGGGGTCCCAAACAGTTGGAGGCAGCTGACCAGACACACATACACACACACACCCTTGGGGTCCAAAGAGTTGGATGCCGCTGACCAGACACACACACACACCCTTGACTAGTACTGTCCCAAAGAGCTGAATGCAGCTGACCAGACAGTCACACACACACACACACACACACACACACACCCTGGAGAATTCCAAGAACAGAGGAGGCTGGCGGTCTACAGCCCATGGGGTCCCAAAGAGTTGGACACAGCTAACCAGACACACACACACACACACCCTTGACTACTAGTGCCCCAACAAGTTCAGACACAAGCAAATGGGAGCTTTCAGAGAGGTCTCTGTGCATTGTGATCCACCCTGTGTCCTAGGAGGGACGGGATTCAGGTTAATCCAGGAAGACTTAGAGGTAGGGGAATGGGCTATGGAGAGGAGTAAAGAGGGTAGGCCACAGCAGCCTTGAGCCTAGAGCAGAGCAGAAGAGCTACTTAAAAAAAATTTTTTTTAATGTATTAACTTTTTATTTCTTTTAAAAAATATTTATGTATTTATTTAGCCCTGTTGGGTCTTCCCTATGGCATGTGGGATCTTGGACCTTCCCTTCTGACATTCAGGTTCTTCATTTTGGCCTGCGGGCTTCTCTCTAGTTGTGGCATGCAAGCTTAGTTGTTTCACGGCAGATGGAATCTTAGTTCCCAGACCAGAGACTGAACCTGAGTCCCCTGCATTGGAAAGCGGATTCTTAACCACTTCCTGTCCAGGGAAATCTCAGGACTACTTCTTGAAACAAATACTCCTCAAGAGCCCATTCTGTGCCAGGCCCTTTGCTGGGCAGTGTTAGGTACACAGTGATGACTAAGTTAGTCCTAGACTTCTCCCTCCTGGGGCCTTCTGGGCAGTGGAGGAGACAGATCTGTTACCACACAGTGAGAGACTAAAATGGTCAGGGCTGTGGTGGGGGACGCATTAGTCAGGGTGTGATGGGGAAGGCCAGGAATGAGGAGGAACACAGAGCAGCGAGTTCCAAGCTGGAAACCCATTAGCAAGGGTTAGTTCCAGCATTCGGTTTACCTCTGGGAAAGCTGGGGCTTCCCAGAAGGCATGGAGATGAAGAATCCACCTGCCAATGCAGGAGGCCCAGAAGACACAGGTAGGGAGTAGGGAACGGCAATCCTGGAGTAGGGAATGGCAATCCACTCCAGTATTCTTGCCTAGGAAATCCCATGGACAGAGGAGCCTGGTGAGCTACAGTCCATGGGGTCACAAAGAGTCAGACACAACTGAACACACACACACAAGGCCACAAAGAGACACGACTGAATACACACACACACACACACACACACACACACACACAACTTGAGCAGGACTTTGCCTGAAACACTCTTGCAGACTTAGGTAGACCCAGGATTTTTCAACTCCCAGCCAGACTTTCTAGAAGTATGCATTAACTAATGCATACTTGCGAAGCTATGTGGCATTACTGGAACCCAAATTCAGAAGGTAGGAAGCCCCACCCAACCTATAAGAGAGCAGGGACCGGGGTGCCAGATGTGTCACAGCTGTCTACTACTCTAGTTAATAAAAGGGCTAGGATCTGTGCAGTTTTATTTTTACAGGGCGATTTCCTTTGGAGGCCCAAGTTACCCCGTAAAAAGTTACATTCCCATATTTCATTGGATGTTTATGATGGGCAGACAGGAATAATATTTTGCAGTCATAGCATGTGTTAATTGATATAAACCGTTCTGTTTACGTAAAACAGTCCAGTAGCCCAGTGACGCAACTATGATTGTTTCCATTTTGCATCTGTGGCTACTGAGGCACAGAAAACGGTCAAGCCTTCTGCCCACAGCCACCAGCAAGGAAATGCAAAGCTGGGTTTGTGCGGCTTCAGAGCCTGTGCTCAACCACGAGGAGACGTACTGAAAAGGAAACCCTGCCTAACGCCCGCTCCCGGGCTCTTTAAGAGCTTAGGAACCTGGACTAAAGACGAGGAAGGAGTAAAGCGAGATCAAAGCGTATGTAAATAAGGACCAGGGGATGCCGGGCAATATCACAGCGGCCAGCCAGCCTCTAGGGACAGCAGGCGTCAGAGTCCTACTGAGCCTGCGCAATTGTTTTTTCTTTTTCCCGTCTGGCGCCTGCGCGAGGCACATCCCAGGCCCACGCCGGCTCAAGCTTGCCGACTGTACGCAGGCGCCCTTCTCTTGAGCCGCCACCTCCGCCACCTTGCGCTTGCGCCCTAGCGCTCTTTGGGGGTCCCTCGCTCCCTGCCTTACGTCAGTTCCTGTTTGTGGCGGGAGAAGGCGGTATTTCCGTCCAGAGGGTGGGAGGGGGCGGTAAGCGGGGGCTGGGGGGAGGGGGCGGGGGGGCCGCGCCGCGCGAGCCGTTGGGCCTGGCTCCGCGAAGGCGTTGCCACCGCTGCCGCCGCCGCCGCCGCCTCCAGGAAACGTAAGGAGCGGGATCAAGCGCAGCGTGGCGATGGGCAGGAGGAGAACCCCGCCTGCGAGGCTGGGCGGCGGGCGGTGACAGGTGAGTGCGCCAGCGCGTGTCCCCGAGCGCGCCCCCCCCCCCCACCGATGGTCGCGTCCGGACCTCCCCCACAGCCCCCCGCAAAGCCGCTCTGGGCCGTACCACCGGCGTCCGCCGGGCGGGGACCGTGGTCCTTGAGCCCCCCCTTTCCGGGACGGAGTGGGGGTGGCCGCGCGGGGGCGGTGGGACTGGCCCTGAGGGGGCGGGGGCGGGGGCGGCGGGTTGTACCACTGAGGCGGCAGGGGGCGCACATCAAAGAGCGGGGACCGACTCTTTGGAGGGCTAGGGGCCGCAGACCCCCGGCGCGTGCGGGCTGGGCGTTGAGCTACTGGGCCGGGCCGGACGGCGCGCTGGGCGAGCGAGTGGGGCGCCTTGGAGGGGGCTGTACCTATTCGGGGCTGTGGGGACGGTTCCTAGAGCGTGTTGTTTGGAGAGGTGGGCGCTTCTGGGGAGGGGGGCTGTACCAAGTGTGGCCGGGGTAGCGCCCTCTGGGTTGTACCACTGAGGTCCTGGAGCAGGGGGGGGGTGGGGAGCCATCCTTAGAAGTAGAGCCGCGCCGTATCAGAGGAGAGCTGGGATGTTTGTGATCTTGAGGGACCGCGCGGGGCGGGGAGCCGGGCCCAAGGGGTGTTTTAGGGGAGCACTGTGGGAGCCCTGTAATGCCGAGCGATGAGGAAG
The DNA here is from genome assembly GCF_003369695.1 of Bos indicus x Bos taurus. NCBI lineage: Eukaryota > Metazoa > Chordata > Mammalia > Artiodactyla > Bovidae > Bos > Bos indicus x Bos taurus. Next base: position 16,210,765 of record NC_040093.1, read on the forward strand.
GGGTTCTGCCTTCTGTGTGTGGTGGGTGGAGCTTGGAGTTTACACTGAGTTGGAGGGGGAATCACTTTTATTGAACTTCTTGTTGACTTTCGGTGGAACTGGAATGTCAGTGGGGCTGCTCTCTACCCTAGAACCTTTGCATATTACTAAACTATATTTTAAGGTGTGTGGGACACCTGTGGCAGATTCTTGCCATGGTTTTAGCTGGGGTGTGGGGTGGTGGGGGGGAGACGTCTTAGACGGCACTTGTTTTCTGAGCTTTTCGGCTCCATATTAGGGAGGGGAGGGGTTATGAAGTTTGGATTTGAGGACCTGTGCCCCTGGACCTGCTTAAGACTTGGGAAGGAGTGTTTTGAGGGCCACCTCTCCCTGAAGGCAGGGTGGCTGGGGACGTCTTTATCCTTGGGATTCTGAGCACCCTTTTCCTTGCATTTGGAAGCCACTTGGGCTCAGCAAGAGTCCTAGGCGTCATGAGGCCCTCCATGTCTGCCTTTGAACCTTGTTTACTCTTCTCAGAGAAAACATCCATCAGGACCTCTGGGCTGATAGTGGTTGGTGGTGGGTGCTGGTGTCCGGGCCCCTCCATCCTGGCCAAAAGGCCAGACACATGGTCGTGTCTCCTTGGTTAGCAGTCCTGCCGCCCATCATGTTTACACTCCCCACCAGGCGATTAACAGTTGGCTTCACCATTAGGCGGCAGCGAGGCTGAGCGCTGTTTTCCCAGCTGTTCCTCTCTGCATAGGCCAAGGGGACTTGGGCGGGGGTGCCCCAGCCCACACTGACCCAGGGAGGAAGGCTGCTCTAAAGGACTGGGGGCAGCTACCCTACGAATCTGGTTTCTCACTGTGATTTCTGGGTGGGAGCTTGGAGCAGCTCGCCCCAGTCGTGAGGCCACTGCCCCTGCTCCTCAGGCCAGCCTGTGACCTTGGCTTGCTCCGTAACCTTTGCCCTGGGTCTGGAGTTCCCGGAGGGCTGGCCGTAATCCCTCATTGACCCAGCTAATGTGGGCTGGTGATGTGGTGGAAGCGGGCAGACAGTCGCTCTTGTCCACACCATCAGCTTCCAAGCTGACTGGCTTCCATGGGTTGTGGTTGCTCAAGAGAATGGTCCGTGAGCCTCTGTGAGGCCATGGTGACTGCTATGTAGAATTTCTCTGCACTGGGGGTTTCTTCCTTTTGTCTGCTAACGTTTAGAGGGTTTGCCTGATGGGATTAACAACAGTAGTCAAAACAATAATTGTGAGGTCAGTGCCTATTGAGCGCATTCTGTGTGCGGTACGCTGTTTAGAATGCTTCACAAGGGTTAACTTGCAGGATACTCACATCCTAGAACTTTGTGTTCTGTTGTCATGATCTCCATTTTAGAAGGGGAAACAGAGGCACAGAGTAGCAAATCAGCTCCAGAGTTCAGGAATTTTATTGAACACTCAACCTGTCAGGCACATGACAGGCTGTTTACACACACGACCTCATTCAAACTTCCAAACACACCCATGGGGTAGATACAGTTCTTCCCGTGTTATACACTCCCATGAGCTAGGCAGCAGTGTGATATCCATTTTACAGGTGAAGAAACTGAGACCCTTGCTACGAAGTAAAATGATTTGCTCGACATCTCAAAGGTGGAAGGGGTAGAGCTGGGAAGTGCACCCCTGGCCTAGTTTGGCCTCAGAGTGAACCTCTTGCCGGCGTGTAACTGGAACAGTGGTTTCGTTGAACCCAGGGGTGGATGTGGTGTTTCTGTCCATTTTTCAGAGTCAGAAAATTGGGGCTCGGAGGAGGAATTGCTTTCTCCCAGGTCTGTCAGACACTTGGGGGCCATACTGGGGTTTGAACAAATTCTTCAGTCACTAGGTCCCCAAGCTTGTGGCAGGGTGGGGGGTGGGGTGGGGCGGGGTGGGGCGCAGTCACCTCAGGCCTCCAGGCAGCTGCACCCTTGGGTGTTTTCTTCCCCTCAGCCTTGGGGCCTAGGGCTGCCTCGAGCACCTCTGCCAGCAGCCAGCCCAGCAATTTCAGGGCTTGCAGGTAAAACTTGGTTCCTCCTCAGAGTTGAGCCAGGGTGTCTTTTAACTGGGGGCAGACTCTCTGCTGGACGCCGGGAGGGAACAAGCAGGAGAGACATGACACAGTTACCAGGGCACCCGTGTGTGAGGTCCCTGCACAAGGATGGCGTGGAGGGCTCGTGTGCACCTTCTAGTGCTTTCGCGTTCTGGTTGTGTGACCTTGGGCCACAGTGTTCACCTGCATGCAGTGGGCTTAGAGCAGCATCCACCTCAGGCTTTTGTGAGGACCACATCAATTAATCCAAGAGAAGCTTCTTGAACCGTGCCTGGCACTGCATAAATGCTCTGGTGGCAGTCTGAGGGCATCTGTCCTTCCCCACCTCGGCACCCTCAACCCTCTCAGGCATTGTCCTGGCATTCAGTCCCCCGGCCTGGCCTAGCCAGAATCCAGGAGTCTGGTGTCCTGGTTTGTAATCTCTGGGAAGAGCTGTATTGAAGTGCTTCAGAGCATCAGGTTCAAGTCCAGCCCTGCCCCTTGGTGCCTTTGTGACTAGGAGCAGGTTCTCAGTCTTCCTGAGCTCATTTCATCACTTGTGTCATGGGCTGAGTCCCTCCTCATAGGTTGCTGTGAAGGTTAAACAGGTTAATTTGCGGAAGGCACTTGTAACTGTGCAGGTATAGCAGTGAGCCTGCAGCAAACGTTTCCTGTTATCAGTATTTAAGAATAGTGCTGGACACCCAGCGAACCCTCAGGAGATCCTAACAATTGTAATTCTTATTTTTTTCTGCTAGGATTTTGCAGGTCCTTCCCAGGTTAAAGAGCCCTGTCAGGTAACCCCAGGAGGAGGGCAGGGCTGAAATTAGCATCTCCATTTTCCAGATGAGGAGACTGAGGTTCTGGAGGATTAAGGGGTAGGGACATACTGTGAGAGACCGGCACATGCATCCCCCAGGTCCCTGCCGTCTTCCACCGTTGCTGCCCAGAGCCCCACCGAGGCCGAAGTTCGAGCTCCTCTCCAGATGTCAGGTTCTGCAGAACCCATTTTGCTCTGTGTGCTTTCATTGACTCTCCACCACCACAGCTCCCAGGAGTGCTGGTGACCACCTCGACCCAGGGGAGAGCAGTCCCTTTGAAGGCCGAGAGGCACAAGGGCAGTCTCCAGCCCAGAGGGCAGCAGAAGTGCCTGTGGGAGTCAGGGGCCAGGCTGCTTTGCGGGCCAGGGCAGGAAGCGTGGCAGTGATCCTGAAGGCATTGCTGAGTGAAACGAGAGGTTTGCATTGATCCACCAGCATTTATTGAACACCTGATCTGTGCCCAGCATTTCTTCAGGTGCCAGGGATACAGAGGGGCACTTGATGAAGGCTCTGCCTCTGTAGAGTTAAGGGAGGTAAACCCTGAACTTGATGCATAAACAGGGGCAGATTCGGGGTAGGGGCTTGGCAATTAAAGTCAGGTGTGACGGGCTGCCAGGAAGGCCTTTGAGCGGATCCCAATTGGCAAGGTGACCTGAGGAGAAGGAACAGCCTGGGGGTGTGGGGAACCACAGCGCAGAAGTGGCAAGGAAGGACAGGGCTTGGTGAGGTGCAGGTAGGTTGCACAGAGGCCTGGGCGGCCGTGCAGGGGGGCGGCCAGGCCAGGGGCTGAGGGCAGGCAGGCAGGGTCACTTGGAGCTTCGCAGACCATCTTGAAGAGTGGCTTGGGCAGACTTAGGGTGTTAGAAGATGCCTTTTGCCATCTGAGAGGTTCTCAGGCTTCTCCCTGGGGTGGGGATAGACTTTGGAGCCCGTCAGGGAGTTTCACAGGCCTCCCACTTCCCCCTTGAGTAGAATCTCTGCTAGAGAAAGAGCAAAGACCTTGATGGTTGCCGCCTCCTCTGTGGTTTTCACACCGTGTTCCCCAGGGCCCATATCTGTTCCCTTTAAGGGACACATGGGGGAGGCTCAATGGGCTGATCTGCTCACCCCTCCCCAACCCAGCAGCTGGGCTAATCTCAAACAACAGCACAGAACAACAGTAATGCCTGATAAAAACTATACCTGCGGGTTCTGCCTTCCATTCCGCTTATGTCCCTGAGGGCCTGCAGCATTCCTGGCACTGCTCTAGAACTTGGATGGCGGGGCCTGCCTTCTAGTGGAGGCAGGTTCGCAGCAAGCAAGCCAGTGATAGGAATCAGGTTGTGATTAATGTTTCAAATTGATCAACTTCCTAAGAGCTCTCAGTGGAATGAATCGGGAAAGAGGGAGTGGGGACCTAATGTTTTAGCTGGAATGATCTGAGAAGGCCTCCCAGGGGAGGTGACGCAGTGAAGAGCCGTGGGAGGACGTGCATGAGTGAAGATCCCTCAGACCGAGGAGGAATTGGCTCTGGTTCCCACCTCCCTTGGATTTCCTTGGTGGCTCAGACGGTAAAGCCTGCCTACAATTGTCTGCCTACAATGCAGGAGACCCAGGTTCAATCCCTGGGTCGGGAAGATCTCCTGGAGAAGGAAATGGCACCCCACTCCAGTACTCTTGCCTGTAAAATCCCATGGACGGAGGAGCCTGGTAGGCTACAGCCCATGGGGTCACAAAGAGTCAGACACGACTGGGCAACTTTACTTTCCCACCTCCCAGGAGTGAGAACTGAGGCCTGGAGAGCCCGGGTAACCTGTGCTGGTTCCCCCAACACTGACAGGCTTTGTATTTGGGCAGAGTGGCTCCCAAGGCCCTCCTCCCCCCCAACCCAGAAAGGTGCTTGATAACCAGGGGTGAGAGGGACGTCTAACCCCACACCTGAGCCTGGGATTTAAGGGTTAGTGTGGTAAGCAGGAGCCTGGCTCTTGATTTTCCCAAGCTCTGTCTGGAGTGTCTTCCTGAAAGGAGCAGAGCCCCTCAGAGCAGACATCCTTGGGCCTCTGGTTCCTTGGGAAGGGGGATTGGAAGGGAGCGTCTTTGGCAGTTGATCTCCAAGTCTCCAGGGATTCCAGGGACACCCACCCCTCCCTAGGCCTCTCTTCAACTTCCCAAGAGCTCTCAGTGGAAGACTGTCAGCCACCAGGCCTCTGGGCTGCACAGTGGGGTGGTTCCGTGGCAGGCTCCTCTGGACAACCAGCCAAGCAGCAAGAGGCCCAGCTTGGGGAGACTGCCCTGGGAGCAGGACCAGGAGGGAGGGAGTGAGGGAGCTGGGGTAGGAGCTCAGCCTGGCCCCCAGCTCGGCACCCCCGGGCGCCCGCCCACATCGAGGCCTGGCTGCCCTGGGTGCGGGAACGGGGGGACAGTGAGCTGGGCTGGTTAAGGGGAGCCTGCATGTCACAGGTTCCCGCAGGAAGTTCCTCAGGCCCAGCTGTCCTGCCCAGGAAGCGCCTCCGCAGATGTTGTTTCTAAGGGTGAGGCCAGAAATCCAAGGCTGCCTTGCTTTGCCACCTTGTGGGCCCTTTTCCGAACAGGCTGGGGTGCCTGCCTCTCCCTTGCCTCCCCTCCACCCCCGCCTCTGGCCTTTCCAGCCCAGTCTCAGGGTGTTCATCATCTGTGGGTCATTGTGTAGGAGTTCAGACTGGGGGCGGCCAACCTGGGTATGAACCCTGCTCCTGGCTCCTCTCTCAGTTGCCTTGTAGCCCTGGGGCCTCATTTCATCTCTCTGAAAGGGGGCTGTCCCTGCCGAGAGGCCCTGGAGGGAGGGTTCATGGAGCTAGCGTGTCCAGAGAAGGTGTTCAGCAGATCTGAGCTGCTATTGCTGGAGATTGTCAGGCTGGGTACCTGAGAGTGGAGAAGGGGCTCTGGATGCGGCCAGCCTGGGCCTGGGGTTGACAGGGAAGGGGTGGCAGGCCAGTCAGCTGAGGCTCCCACCAGGGAGGGCACCGGACAGGAATATTCATCACGCCCGTCACCCAGCTTTGAGCACTGTGTGTGTGCTCCCTCAGACACACAGCAGCCTGTGAGGCAGGCAGCAGTCCCCCCATTTTGTGGATGGAAAATCAAGGTGCACGGTGCTGCATAGAATGCCGTGTGGTTGTTGAGAACTGGCGGAGCGGGCTCTCTCTGCCAGGCACTGCTCCCCAGCACAGCCTGGGAGCTTGGGGCAGCTCTTCTCCCCAGACGAAGGCTTGGAAGGTTATCTATCGGCTTTACCCAAAGTTAAAGTTTTAGTAGGTGACAGATGTGAAATTTGAACCCAGCTCTATCTGGGGTCAAGTCCGCTTTTTTAAGACTGGCTCTTCTGCTTCTGACCAACGCCATGGCCACTGTTTCTGGGATTGCTACTGTTGGTCTAAAGGTCTTTTTTTTTTTGCTTTCTCTCCTACAGAGCTGACACAAAGCAAGCCTCAGTTGTCCTGGAAATGATTGAGTTAGATCCATACGATGTCTGCTTGGGAGATGGCATGCGGCTGCCTGTCTCTATCTGCTAAGGCCCATGGAGCCTTGACCTTGGCCAGCCCCATCCTCCCCCTGACAGAGGCCAGGGAGAAGGGGTGAGGGGGTCCCCTACCCCTGCCGTGGAGTCTTGATTCCTGAGTGACTTTGGAGCCAGCCCGTGGCTGTGTCCGGTTGTTTGTGTGCCCCTTCTCTCGCCGGTGTCTTGCTTTGTGGCCTGTACGGCTCTGGCCACCAGGGAGCGGTGCCTGGTCTAGAGGCGGGTGCAGAGAGGGAGTGCGCCCTGCGAGCGCCCCAGGAAGGGCAGAGACCCAGCTGGCCCTGGCGGGAAGGGCCTTGGGGCGACCTCCTGAGGCGAGGCATCCAGGCTGCGAGGTGAACTGCCGGAAGAAATGGCCAGGCAGGGTAGAGTGTGGGAAAGGCCCTGAGGTGGGAGAGCCTTGATGTGGTGGGGACCCCGAGAGTAGGCCACTGTGCTGGAGCTGGGGGAGGAGAGGAGGGTGGCAGACGCCAGGTCGTTTGGGCAGGTCTGGGGTTCCCTAGGGTCGTGCTTCTCAAACTGGTGTCCAGAGACCTAGCTGCGGGGGGGAGGTGTGTGTGCCAGTGCGGGGTGCTGAGCTTGAGTTTTGGGGTAGTGTCTGCAAGTTGTCTGCTTTTTTTAGCTGTGTGTTTTCATTTAGATGGTAGTTTTGAAAAGTTAATATGGGCATGTCATGAATCATCTGGATGAGTCCTTTTAACCTGCTGCTACTGCTGCTAAGTCGCTTCAATCGTGTCCGACTCTGTGCGACCCCATAGATGGAAGCCCACCAGGCTCCCCCGCCCCTGGGATTCTCCAGGCAAGATCACTGGAGTGGGTTGCCATTTCCTTCTCCAATGCATGAAAGTGAAAAGTGAAAGTGAAGTCGCTCAGTCGTGTCCGACTCAAAGCGACCCCATGGACTGCAGCCTACCAGGCTCCTCCGTCCATGGGATTTTCCAGGCAGGAGTACTGGAGTGGGGTGCCATCGCCTTCTCCGTTTAACCTGCTAGTGACAGTATTAACATAGCTGCCACTTCCACCATAGCTCTGGCTAACTGAGGCTCAGGCTGGCCTTGACTTGGAAGAGTTCGCCGTGGTGTAATTGCTGCCTGTCTTCCAGAGCACTGGCCTCATTGTCAACTGTGCTTGCAGCATGTCTCGTGGGGTCCCCACAACAACCCTGGGTTGTCAAAAAAGGCATCTTTTGAAATAACAAAATAAATGCTTGGTCAGGTTGGGGTTAGGATCCAGTTTTGTAGACAAGAATGCTGATGTTCGGAGAAGCGTCTCTTGCAGCCTGGAAGTGGTGGTCGGGCTTTGAATCGAACAGGAGCAGGTGTGGGTGTGGGTCTCACTCTGGGGTGAGTGGGGCCGGGTCAGGGCCGGGGAGGCACGGTGTTGTGTGGCCGAGGCTCCTCGGCAGCCCGGGGTGATCAGGCCCTGGGCCGCTGAGCACCGTGGTGCTCGCCCCACCCCGCACCCCTGCCTTCAGGCTCCCGGTGCTGCACCTCCACCGTGCTGGCCACTGGCCACGAGGGGCTATTTAAATTTTAAGTAGTTACAATTAAAGTGAGAATTTAGTTCTTCAGTTGGACTAGCCCTGGTAGCCACGCTTGCATCATTACAGAAAATTCTCTTGTCTGCATCTGCCCGCCGTTACAGTCTTAGGCACACGATTTATTCTCGCTGGGTCTGTTTCTTCTTCAGAAGAACGGGTAGTCATAGCATCCACCTCACAGGGTCGCGGGCAGGATTGTCATACACATCCAGGCCTGGCCTGCTGTGAGCACTCAATAGATGTGCTCACTGGCCCTGGTCAGGACCCCGTGTCTTTGCTCCAAGGTGCCCTAGGGATAAGGTGGAGACTCACACCACCAGCACCCGCCTCGTGGCTGGGGCAGCAGGCAGATGCTGGCGATGTGGAGCAATGTCTGTGAGGGAGGAGCCCCTCAGCCAGACTGTAGGGGCTGTGTGTGTGTGTGTGTGTGTGTGCACGCGCAGACGTGCTTGTGTGTGTCAGGGGCGGCCCAGTTCTGCAGGGTATCCAGGGTGGTAAGGGAGGGCTGGCTGGGGTCGGTGGGGCTCTGTCCTTGGGAGCGAGGGAAGAGGCTCGGTCTGGGGTGCTGTGAGCCTGTCCGTTGGCCATGCCCTCCTGTGCAGCCTCCTGTCCTCAGTTCCCCATCTGTGAGGTGTGGGTCCTTTGGTCCCCAAGGGAAGCAGGCGGCGGGAGAGTCAGGCCAGTGCTCAGTGCTTCTCCTGGGGACAGCTCCGGCCTCGCTGGGGCCGGGACTCCATACACTGCTCCCTCTTCACGCTGGCAGTTCCCATCCCTCCCCAGGAAATAGCCACAGCCCACTGTGGGGGTTTTTTTGTTTTTTGTTTTGGCCGTGCCACGTGGTACCTGAGATCTTAGTTCTCCGACCAGGGGTTGAACCCAGGCCCCTGCAGTGAGAGCACCGAGTCCTAACCATGGTCCTGCTGGAGAATTCCTAGCCACAGCCCGTGTAGTGGCCTCTCAGGCCCTGCCCAGCCAGGTCCCCGGCTTTCTCTGTGGCCACGTGGCGCCTTGCTTCCCCCCCGACCACCTCCTGGCTGTGTCTCACACAGTCCACACCTCCGTGCTGCTCTTCCTCGGCCTGGACCGCCCTCCCCCGGGTCTCTATGAAGCTGCCGCATCTCTTTCAGATTTCTGCTCAGATTGCACTGTGTCAGTGAGCCCTGCTCCGACCACCATTTACAAAATCGGAAACTCTTGCCCCGTTCCCACACACCTAGTCCTTTGTATGCCTTTTCCACAATATTTGTCAAATCCTGCTGTACTGTATAGCTCACCTGTTTGTTTAACTTGTTTGTGTTTTAATGCCTGTCCACTCTCCCCTGCCCTCCCCTCTGTAAATTCCCCCGGGGCAGGGAGTGCTGTTTTGGTCTCTGCCGCCTCCCCGGGGACCAGAGCAGTGCTGACCCAGCACGGGCGCCATACTTGTGGAATGAGTGGAGGCAGGATTTTTTGTTTCACCTTCACTTGGCAGAACTCAGAGCTCCAAAGCTGTGGTTCTGTTTGCCACCCCCATCCTGAATTAATGAAAGCTCTGGGCCTGGCCCTGGCTGGGTGGGGTTGGAGATACAGTGTGGATCAGGACCGACCCTGTCCCTGCCTTGCGGGGCGACTAGTCTGGGGGGAGGCACTGTTACCAGAGACTTACACAAGTGACTGAGCACAGTAGAGGTGAGTGCTGTGAGGAGGCAGGAAAGCCGAGCTCAGAAGGCCTGTGACTTGTGGGCCGGAGAATTGTTGCTTTTGAACTGTGTTGGAGAAGACTCTTGAGAGTCCCTTGGACTGCAAGGAGATCCAACCAGTCTATCCTAAAGGAAATCAGTCCTGAATATTCATTGGAAGGACTGATGCTGAAGCTGAAACTCCAATATTTGGCCACCTGATGGCAAGAACTGACTCATTTGAAAAGACCCTGACGCTGGGCAAGATTGACGGCGGGAGGAGAAGGGGACGGCAGAGGATGAGATGGTTGGATGGCTTCACCGACTCACTGGACATGAGTTTGAGTAGGCTCCAGGAGTCCGTGGGGTCGCAAAGAGTCGGACATGACTGAGTGACTAAACTGAACTGGCTGCAGCATGGTGCTGTCAGCGTGCTTCGAGTCTGTGGCCAGGCAGACTCAAACATTTGACATGGTTTCTGTGGGTGCTCTAAGGCCCGGGTTGGCAGGGAGCAGAAGGAAGCCTGCTCTGGTGCCTATTCTTGTCCCAGTGTTGTTTGCAGCCCACCCACATCTTCAGCCTGTCTTCAGTCCTACCTGCTCCAAGTAGACAGATGGGGCAGTTGTGGGGAGCGTGTGGTGATCAAGAGAGGAAAAGGTGTCTTCAGTGCCGCCTGCGTACCGCAGAGGCAGTGGAGGTGGAAGTTCACGGTCCCCGCGTCTCCACTTCAGGGGAAGGGATGACAGGAGATAGGTGCTGTGCAGTCACTGTCTCGGGCACTGTTTGAAGGACCTCACGTGGATGAACTCATTTAATCCTCACAGCAACCTTGGAGCTTTGTTATCTAACCTGCGAATGAGGAAACTGGTGGAGAACGGGGAGCACAAACTAGTGGAGCTAGGGGAGCACCTGCCCAAGGTCACATGGCAGGTGGAGGAGCTGAGGCTGAGATGCATTTGGTTCCCAAGGCCACCGTCACTCCTGCTCCCGTTGTTCTGCTCCCGTTGGCTCTTCGGCACAGTTCCTTCTCTGAACGTGACGTTTACCATGGACCTCCGACCCTCCTGTGAAAGACTCTATTCCCCATAAGATCTCTTGTTGATCGTATAACTGCTTTTCTGCGAAGGATGTGTGAATGAAGTTATACGTGGATTGTGTGATGCCCGTAGATCTCAGTAATGTCAGCTCGTGAAAAAAGAAGCAGGTCCGAATTGAGGCGACGTGGTAGGGACACGTTTGTGCTGCAGAAAGGGATCAGGTGCGGGAGCATGCTGAACGCTGACGGGCAGCGTCTGTACCTCACATCGAGGTGGGGCCTCACACGTGGGACGCCCGGCTGTGTTCTGTCGGGGCCGGGCCCTCGTGGAGGGTGGGGTGCTGTGCTGGGCGCTCCCCACACAGGAGCCTGCAGTGGAGGCACTGCTGTCGTCCTCACTGCACAGAGAATGGAGCTGAGACTCGGGGAGGCTAGAAGCTGAGGTGCAGGGACCTGAATCCAGGTCTCCCAATGCCGCCAGCCTGAACATTCACTGAAAGGGCTGAAGCTGAAGCTCCAGTACTTTGACCACCTGATGTGAAGAGCCGACTCTTTGGAAAAGACTGATGCTGGAAAAGCTTGAGGGCAAGCAAAGAAGAGCGCAATAGGTTGAGATGGTTGGGTGGCGTCACTGACTCAGTGGACCTGAGTTTGAGCAAGCTCCGGGAAATGGTGAAGGACAGGGAGGCCTGGCGTGCTGTAGTGCGTGGGGTCGCAAAGAGTCAGACGCAACTGAGCGACTGAACAACAATTCCACCAGCCACGTGGTGCTGTGTGGTCCCAGCCCAGCTCCGTACTTCCTGATCAGGTGATGGGGCAAGTCACTTCACTCTAGTGGCTTAGTTTCTTCATGAAAGCGGAGGGGATAAGAGGGCTGTGGGAATTCCTTGGAGGTCTAGTGGTTAGTACGTTGCTCTTTCACTGCAGGGCTGGGGTTCAGTCCCTGGTTGGGAAACTAAGATCCTGTAAGCCATGCGGGGTGGCCAAAAAACAAAACAATCTCAATATAATTATACAAGAAGATTAAAAAAAAAATCCCTTGCTAACGAGTGCCTGCTGCATAGGGTTTCTGTGAGAGTTGAACTGGCAGGTACAGAACACTTAGGTGTGCCTGACATGTGCCGAGTGTGCGCAGGCGTTGGCGCTTCGTAGTACTGGCGTAATGTCAGCCCTTGGGGTGATACCAGACCCTTGTTGTGGGCATTTAGACTGCTCCCTGGGTTTCACTATTCCAGCAACGATATCCTCAGAACGGCATTCTCACCTGTTGGCTTGGCCCCCAAGGGACACTGGGTCATGTCTGAAGACATATTTGATGGTCAGAACTCCTGGGGAGGTCATGCTGCTGGTTTTAGCAAGCAGAGACCAGGATGCTGCAAGCCCCCTCCAGTTCTCAGGACAGCCCCAAGACAAGAATTATCTAAATGTCACTGGTGCTGAGGTTGAGAGACTCCACCTGACAACCTCTGTGCACCTGCATAAGCGATCTGTGCGAGAGAAATTGCTCTGAGGACATGTGCGTTTTCTACTGTATCAGTTTTGCTGACGGGCCCTCACAGAACACGGGCCGGTTCCCGGAGCTGCAGGTGGGGAGTGAGGGAGTCGTTTTGCCTGCCCAGATTCCCACTGGCAGACGCTGCCTGTCGAACAATTGGTGTCTATTGAATTTCCCTCCCGAGCAACTCCTCCTGGGAGTAGGTAAGGCGCAGATTACAGGGTGGGTGACGGGCTCCTGGGGGATCAAGGTGTCAGGAAGGCGCGCCCTCCTCACTGTCTGCAGCTCCAGGAGATGCAGCGCCTCTGCCTCCCCCTCGTCCCATCTGTGCTGTCTGGTGTAGAAAGCAGGTCAGGGAGAGGAGATGAGAGAAAAAGACCTGACGAGTGGCAGGAAAAGGAATTTAATTGATTTTGAGCATGTTCTGGGCATAGGGCTTCCCTCTTCCACACATTCATTCCACAGATAGTTACTGAGTGCCCACTGTGGACCCAGCACCGTGGGAGATGCTGAGAACCCAGCAGTGCCCGAGCAGGCTGGAACCCTGCCCTCACTGTGCCGACGTCACAGTGGAGAGAGGTCGACAGTAACCTTGTGAACAGGTAAACGTGTACGGTACTGTCAGTGGCGATGAGCGCTTCACTTTTGTGAAGGTAGCAGGTACACTCTTGACTGTGGAGGACAGGGTGACTTTGCACAGGAGGAGACATGTGAGCAGCGGCTGAAGAAGCCAGGCGGGGCCCACAGGGACTTGAAGAAGACAGTGCTCACTGAAGGGGTAGCATGTGCAAGGGTCCTGAGGTCGGGGGCAGGAGCGCAGGTGCGGGGAGCCTCTGGTGTGTCGGAGGCACCAGTGCCATGGAGTGTTTGGAAGAGTGAAGAGGAGATGATGCAGAATAGGGTTCTGGGGCTCCTGGAAGGACTTTTGCTTCTTTTACTCTAGGTGAGGTGGGGGCATGGCAGGGTTTGGGGGAGAGCAGTTTCCTCTGACCCAGGTGGTCAAGCATCCTGGAGTTTAAGAGGGGAAGGAGGGAGGACAGAAGCAGTGAGCTCACCTAGGCCACACAGTCCCCCTAGTGGCAGGAACCACAGCGACTTTGATTTTACACTTGAGGAAGGAGGTCTGAAAGGAACCTTTCCAGGGCCCAACCCTTTCCGACGGCTGCCAGGTAGGACACAACAGCCTCTCTCCCCTGCCTTGTCATCCGCCACCCTGTGTCATCCTATAAATCTCCTCTAACGGACATGATACCAGCAGGGTGAGATGAAACTCATAGGCAGTTTGGAAACCATTGAGAAATAAGACCTACGAGGCAGACAGGCAGAAATAAGGCCTGAAATTACGAAAAGAAAAAATGGAGGAGAGCATTTGAGACATACTGTGGAATGCGTCAGTGATATTTACCATGTACTTAGCAGATATTTAAAAATCAAACCCTGCTAATACAGAGTCCCTTCAGGGTCCTGTCTCCAGTCACCTCTCTCTTCTTTGCTGAGAGCTGACCGCGGCAGGTGGTGATTTTCATTCCCATTCAGCTTTCTTCTGTGTTAAAAAGACTCACCCAAACTCAAGCCCTTCCCTTCAGGGCGCGTGGGTCCTTCCTCTGGCTGGCTGTTGTGCAGATGGAGCACTAAGGCTCAGAAGGGCCAAGGAGCAGCAGAGCCTGGGGTTGAAATCCAGGCCCTAGAGTCCTCTTCCTTACTCATCAGTGACTGGCCTTGCGTTGAAACTCCAGGCAAGCTAGCCTGGGGTCAGAGGGGGCCCCGGAGACCAGGAGGCCCGAGTTTAACTTCCTGTTGTCATCCAGGCTCCCAAACCCAGGTTCTTTTTTTGTTGTTGTCATTTTGTCATAAAATACAGAAAGATATCTTCAACATGTTTTAAACCATACAGTATGACAAATAAGTGTAAAAGTGACGCTCTGTAATCACAGCAGAACATTGTCAGCTCCCAGAAGCCACCCCATCCTGGGTCACTCCCGAATGTAACAGCTCTCCTGACCTGTGGATATTTGCTTCCTGGATCTTCTGCACAGTTTCACTGGTGAGAAACAAATCGTGTTGCGTTGCCTGTTTTGAGCTTGCAGTCCGTGGACTCGCACTCAGTGGGTCATTTCGCATCTGGCTTCTTTCACTCCAGGTGAAGTTCTCACGCTTCACCCTGTTGTAGGCTTCAGGAGTTGGATCCTCTTTCTTGCTGAGTGGCCTTGATCTCTATGAATTTACCTTAGTTTGTTTATCCATTCTCCTGTGGGTGGACACCTGGTCTGTTTCCAGTTTTGAGGTTACTGAGAATGTTGCTGCTGTGGAAGATCTAGTACACGTGGTTTAGTAAACAGATATGCCCATTTCTGTTGGAGGGCCATGGAATTGCTGGGTCATGGGGTAGGGATATGTTGAGCTTTAATTCTTATTGCCAAACAGTTTTCCATAGTGGTGGAACTGTTTTATACTCCCACCAGTAGCAATTCCTTTACATTCTTTTAACAGTTTTTACTTACTGATTTTTTGAAAAATGTATTTGGCTGTGTCAGGTCTTAGTTGCATCATGCGTGATCTTTTGTCTTGATGCACATGCTCAGTTGCCCCTTGGCATGTGGGATCTTAGTTCCTTGACCAGGGATTGAACCCACATTCCCCACATTGGGAGGCTGATCCTTAAGCACTGGGCCACCAAAGAAGTGCCCCTTTAAAACATTCTTTTTTTTTTTTTTAATTGTATTTACTTATTCCTTTATTTATTTTTGGCGGTGTTGAGTCTTCGTTGCTGTACAGGCTGTTCCCTGGTTGTGGCGCGCAGGGGCTAATCGTCATTGCGGCGCCCGGGCTTCCTGTTGCAGTGGCTGCTCTTGTTGCGGAGCACGGGCTCTAGGGTGCTCAGTAGTTGTGGCGCACGGGCTTAGTTGCTCCGTGGCATGGGGGGTCTTTCAGTACCAGGAATTGAACCCATGTCTCCTGCGTTGGCAGGTGGATTCTTTACCTCTGAGCCACCAGGGAACCCCCTAGCCCCCAAGCCCTCTTACATTCTTGACAACACTTGGCGTTGTCAGATTTTTAATTTTTAGCCATCCCGGTGGCTGGTTTCCCTGTAACTAAGGCTATTGCACACAGTCCTTCGTTGTGTGTGTGTGTTCCCTCCTGTGAGGTGCCCTTGCTCTTTTCACCTTGCCTCCCAGGTGGCTCGCCTCTAAGCCACAGCTCCAGCTCCTACCCAGACCCTCAGCCGAGTGAAGCCCAGACACCCCAGGCAGCAGTGAGTAGGGTTGGGGCCCCCGCCGTGGGGCACGCAGGCCGCGGCCCAGCAGGCCCCTGCGTGCTGGGTGTCCTCCACCCGCAGCTCCCCAGGGGGCAGGCCATCTTCTTGGCTGCGGTGCTGGTGTTTCATCACCACGGGACTGCGTCAGATACCTCGGCGGAGGCGCCACCCTCCGTGGGAGGACAGGCAGGATCCAGGCAGGATGCAGGGGCTCTCCAGGTCCTCCCCTTGCCCTGGCTGCTGCTGGCTGCTTAGTTGCTGAAGTGAGAACGTAACAAGTGGCTCTGGCGTGCCGAGCAGCAGCCAGCTGGGAGACCCAAGGTAAAAGCCTCCCCTGTGTCAGCGTCTGCTGTCCCTGGGCACGGGCATGGATGGCCCTCTGGGAGCGTGGGGGGCGAGAGTGATCAGGGGAGACTGGAGGCGCGCCCTTAGGCTCAAGGCCACCCAGCTGGCACCAGTTCTTGGATTCTGCAACCTCGGACACACCTGGCCGCCTTCACGTCTGTCTCTCTGATCGAGGCAGCCACGTGTTTGCATGTTCACTGGGGGCCAGGCAGTGGGCCAAGCCTCTGCACAGGGGTGCTGCTCACAGCGGCTCTGAGAGGGGAGGTTGCTGGGCCGAGGAGGGGAGAGGAGGGGAGGGCTGCGAGTGGACGTAGGGGGTCCCTGTCTTTGCTTGTACATCCGCTCTTCCTCTGGCCCCTGGGTTCTCCATCGCAGCCTAGTTTGGGAACCTAGCCCTATTCTGAACAGAGCTCACACCTGGCGAAAGTGTGGTATTGGCCCCTGTGTTGGAGAGGAATTCCGAACTCCCCGGCACACGTGCCTCCAGGCCCTGAGCGTTCTCCTTGTCTCAGCCCCTCACCCTGGGCCAGCCTCTGGGCGCTTCTCCACACTCCCGGAGCTCCTTCCCAAGCTTCCTCAGGGCTTTGCACTTGCTGATCCCCTGCCTAAAATCTGTTCCTTAATGTGTCACCCCCGCCCCGCCCCGGTTAATTCAGGTGTTGGCTCATGTGTCCCCCATACTGTGTGGCTAACGCAGCACCCGTCCCTGTCCTCCTTTCTCCTGTTTGTGTTTCTTTGCCACCATCAGACCTTGTGTCCTGTCTATCGTCTGCCTTCTGCACTGGAATGTGACCTTCCTGAAGGCAGGAGCTGTGGCTTAGTGATGCACGTCTATGGGACCCAGGATAGAGTCTGAAGCTTAGAACATACTCAGAGAAAGATTGGTGGCATGAATAGACTCTGGAGTTGTTTCTGTGGCTGTGTTTGGTCTTGGGCTGGGGATCTTTTGGGGAGATTGTTTCTCTTTTTTTGTTTAAAGAGCAGACCTTTACTTTCTCCCAGGTCTCAGGGCTGAGAAGCCCACTCTCAGGGCATCCACAGGGCTGGTTCCTGGTGGGTGCTGACTTCCTGGTCACTGATGGCTGCCATCTTGCTGTGTCCTCACATGGCAGAGGAAAAGAGCAAACTCTGTGGTGTCTCGTATTTACTTATTTATTTTGAGTTGGAGGATGATTGCTTTACAATGTTGTGTTGATTTCTGCCGTAATCCGCATGAATCTGCCATAGGTATACACATGTCCCCTCCCGAGACTTGGGTTTATTCATTGTGCCTTCAGTGGACAGCCAGGTGCTGGGCTGGTGTGCTGAATTAGCGCCTGTGGCTGTGGGGAGAGTTGATCACGGGGCACACAGCACCCAGTGCAGCCTCTCAGGTCAGGAAGGCTTCCTGGGGGAGGCATTGGTTCAGCTGAGACCTTAGAGAAGAGGGAGAACCCCAGTACATAAAAGATGTGGGAATGGAGGCCTGAGCGACAGAAGTCTGGTAGAGGGTGGGAGTCGGGGAGAAGGACCTGGGGAGGTGGGTGGTGGCTGGTGTGTGATCATCCTTGTTGTGGTTATTAGCATTTCTTGAGGGCTTTCTAGGTGCCTCTCGACTTACACGGGGCCTTCTCTGGTGGAAAAGACTTCGTTCTTTTTTGTGTGTTCTGTGCACTCTGGGGAGCCATGGAAGGGTTGTGAGTAGAGAGGGACACGATCAGATTCAGGTGGAGTATAAGGATGGGTAGCAGAGGCTGGGAACCCAGGAAGAAAGCCTGGGTGGGAGGGGAAGTGGGGTGGGAGACGTGATCTGGAAGCTGGTGGATGGGTGGTGGGGACTGCGGGGCTGAGCCGGGGTGGTGGGCAGCAGAGGCCAGGGCCTGAAGGCCCCGGAATCCCAATCTGGGGGGCCTGGGTCTTTCCCAAGGCCCGTGGGAAAGCACAGGTCAGATTTGAGGGTCTTCGGGCTGCTGAATGGGAAACAGATTGGAGGATGGGAGGCCCAGAAGGAGATGGGGTGGGTCCTCGTGGGAGGGGACGGTGCTGGACTTGAGCCACCTGGTCAGGAGGCCGGGGTGGAGACCGTGGTTGCATTAGGATCGAAGCACAGACTGTGGGACATTTCAGAGTGAGGGTCCGGTGGCCCTGGGTGTGTTCAGTCTGTGGGCATGAGCCCCTGGGGTGCCGCCGTACTTGCCAGGGGAGGGAGCCCCTTCTGGGCCCTGTCTTTGCAGCCCCGAGTCCAGGACATGGCTTCTCACCCGCTGTTTACTTCCCTGTCACTGTCCGTCTTGTCTTCCTCCGGCTTCCTCCCGCTCACCTCCCTTCCCTCTGCCCAGGGCCTGGGCAGCCTGCCACCGTCACATGCCAGGCAGTAGTGTGTCCGGCCCACCAGCTCCCTTGGGGCACGAGAGAAAGCTGATGCCCACGGTGTCCCCAGGGCCAGCTGCCGCTTCTCTGGGGGCCACCGTAGCTCCTGACCTGCTGTCCGCAAATAACCCCACGCCAGGAAAGGCAAAAGGCGCCTTGGGCTCCATGGCCTGCGGCCAGGCCTGTGGCTCCAGGTAGGGGCCCAGCTGGTGGCTGCCTCCCCCTCTTCTCCCCTCCGCCCTGGGAACCTGAGACGAAGCAGCGGCCTCGGCGTCCGTCAGTCTGTCGGCTGCCGGTCCGTGAGGACAGAAGCAGAGGTCTCGGGGAAGGACCAGGGCCTTGTTTCAAGCCCCCAGGACTGGCTCCCGGGCCCCAGATAAGTGCGTACGCAGTTGGTTCCTTTCTTGTTCAAGATCTGGAGCACCGAGACCTTCCTTTCTTTTGTCAGCTGGTGGGGACCAGGAGGCTGAGGGAGTGACATGAGGTGGCCTGGTGCTGGGTAGGGGGTGGTACTCAATTTGCTAAAGGTGGCAGGTTGGTGGCACCTGGTTTGGAAAGGAGAGAGTGTGAGCGTGTGTGCGTGTGTGTATATGTGTGTGTGTGTGTTTGGGGGTGGCAGGCAGATCCTGGTGGCTTTGAGCACGCCCTCAGGTGCCCGGGGCTGTCTGATTCATCCCAGGTGACCTCAGCGCCGGGCCTGGAGTGACGCAGGGGGCGGAGCCTCCCACCCAGTCAGGAGTGGCGGTGGTGGGGCTGCCCTGCTGGGCAAGGGGTCCCGAGTACGGGGCGAGGGCATAGCCAGGGCCCTCTGCTCCTTCCAGAGGAGGGCTCTGAGGACAAGGTCGTGTCCTTTCCTCCCCAAGACTGGGTCCCTCGGGACCAACTGCCTCTCACTGTCCCCCTCCACCAGCTTGGGCCCTGAGGGCTGGTCTCTCCCCACCTTCCCTGGCTCCACCCTTGCAGAGCTGCCAGAGGGGCTTCAGGCGGGGTGCCCCAAGGGAAGGGGTCATGGCCAAATCCCCCTGCCGCTCTGACTGACGGGCTCCTTTATTGTCTTGCAGACTGTGCTCTGTCCAGCGCACCTCCTGCATGTCCTTCTGCCCTGAGCTGTCCCGAGCGAGGTGACAGCGTGTCACGCTGCCACCATGAACGAGGTGTCTGTCATCAAAGAAGGCTGGCTCCATAAGCGCGGTAAGGGGCTACGTTTACTCACAGGATTGCACGTCTCCCCTTTTGCCCCAGCTCTCCTGGCAGCTGTGCCCTGAGAGGCAGAGGTACAGGGTCTTTACCACCTGAGGAACCAGCATTCCGAGCCCTGCCTGCCCACCCCTGCCGGTGGCTTCTTTTCAGCCCATGTCTTGGACTCTTTGAAAGTAGTCTGGACGGAGGAGCTGTGGCTGCATCTGGGCCTGAGTCTCCAGGCCTTGCTGACCCCCTGCATGAACCCCCATGCCAGGCCTCAAACTCTGCCTCTGCATAAGTGTTCCTGTTCATGGTCCCATTTTATAGATGAAGAAACTGAGGCCTAGAGTGGGTAAGTCACTTAGCTAAAGTTACACAGTGAGGCACTATCCCGCATTTATCCATGCAGCAAATACTCAGAAGGTGCATGGTGTGCCAGGCTGGCCATCCCAGGCTCTGGGGGCACTGTGGTGTCCTCATGGAGTCTGCGATCCATTGAGGGGCGGAGGACAAACAGTAAACTGATAGATGTCAGGTGATGATAAGTGCCATTGTGAAGAGTAGGAACTCTGAGGGGAACGCTGGAGAAAGAAGGGGTTCATGGAAGTGGCTCTGAGGAGGGACCAGTATGTGGAGGCCAGGAGCAGGTGAGGGAGCAAGCTACGCAGATAGCCAGGCAGGGGGGTCCCAGGGAATGGGGCAGTGAGGACAAAGTGGGGGGCGTGTGCCTGGAAATAGAGAGTGGGCCAGGGTGGCCAGAGCAGAGCGAGCAAGTGAGCGCGAGCCGGAGGAGGCGGGCAGAGCCGTGACACAGCACCGGACCAATGGCGCCTGATGCCGTGGAGGGGCTGGAACTCGCCTGGCATTCGGAATCCCAGGATATTGTGAGCGAGCTCGGGACCAGGTCTGGTTGTGCTGGTGGGCAGCTAAGAGATGAAGTCACTTACAGGGGAGACACTGAGAGACTCGACCCTGGGGCCCCAGGCCTCTGCCCCAGCACTTCCGCACTGAACGGGCTCACTGCTGTTCGAGGCAGCTGGGAAGAAGCACGTGCCGAGAGCCAGCTTACCCAGGCACCCAGGAGTGAAGGAACCCGGCTGTCCTAGCTTCCGCGGACCTTCCCCTGCAGAGTGGGGTGCCCGGCTTGGGGGGGCTGCCACTTTGCACGCTCTCATTCACTCGGCAGACGTGCATCAAGTAGCTGCCGTGTTTTAGGCACATTCTAGGCACTGGGGATACAGCAGTGAACCAAATGGGCCCGCGGTTCCCATCCTGTGTTGATGTCATACATTAAGTAGGAGAGACAAGGGCACCTGAGTACAGGAGCGTGTCCAGTGGGGCTAGTGCCTCGGAGAGAAACCCAACAGTGTGAGGAGAGGGGTGAGGGAGCTATCAGAGACGGGCTGGCCAGGGAGGGTCTCACTAAGAAGGGGGTGTTTGAATAAAGATCTGAAGGAGGCAAGGGAGTGAGCCCCACAGTTAATGGGGGACATGGGTGAAGGGGACCGAATTCGTGAAGGGGAGTGGGCTGGGCATGCTTGAGGCGGGCCGGGAAGCTGGTGGGCTAGCCCTACCGAAACTGGGAGAAGTGCCCGCGCACCCTGCACTGCACCCAGCCCACCCACCCGGAGCGGTGCCGAGGGTCCCCCGCCCCCCGGCATGAGCAGGAGAGGAGCCTTCCCAGGCAGGGTGGTATTCAGGGCCCCTTGGCCTAGCTGCCTAGATTGGGCCCTGAGTTTGGGGCTGTTGATGGAGCCCTCTGCACCTTGGCAGGTGTCAAAGTTGTAACCCTGGCCCTGCCACTTCCTCTCAGTGTGACTATCATCTCTCTGAACCTTGGTGTCCCCCTCTGTAAAATGGGTCAACAGCCCAGGGCTCTGGGAGTGTCAGCTTCATGAGAGCAGGGGTTTATCTGGCTTGTTCACTGGGATAGTGCCAGTGCCCTAGAAAAGTGCTTGGCCTGCAGTAGGCACTTAATAACTGTTGGATGGATGCTTGGGATCGTGTGTGTGGAAGGTATGAGTGTAATAACATGTGCCAGGCCTCAGGCTCCTGAGTTTTCTGAGGCCGTTGCTCTCTAGGCTGGGGTGGGACCTTCTCTGGAGGTGGCTGGAGAACTATGGCTGGGCAGTGGCTCCCGAGGCTGCTGCTGGCATTGAGTGAATCTCAGCCCCTCCCAGGCCTTCAGAGTCTCCGTTCGTCTACGGGGGCCCAGACAAGCTGCTGAGATGACCTTTTGTCTTGGCTTTGTACCATACCCACACACACTCATGCAGTCTCTCCTGTGTCTCCCAGTGTCTTTCGTTCCAAGCAGCAGCCAGCAGTGGTGGGCAGGGTGAGGTGGGCCCTACCGCCCTTGAGACACATGCGCCACCCTGCCCTACTCCTGGTGGTTGAAATAACAGCAGCCCAGCTTACTGTGTGCCTGCTCGGTGCTGGGCCTGGGGCTGTGTTCACAGGAGGCCCAGTTTTGTTGAGTTTCTGTTACTGCCCCGTGAGGTGGGCACCACCTTGCAGACTGGAGGCTGCAGCTCAGCAGGAAGACTGAGTTGCCTGGGGCTTCAGCAGGGAGGTGGCAGCGCCAGGGTTCAGGCTCCAAGTCCTGAGCCAGCGCCTGGCTCACATGCTGCCTCTGGCTCAGCAAGGTCCACTCAAGGATCGGGTCCTTCATGCCATGTGTGGGTCCCCTTTCTGACACAGCCTCAGCACACTCTTTGCCAGGCCCCTCCGGGCCGGGCCACGTCTGACAGTTTACAGGCAGTGTCGATGTCTATGGGCAGAGCGAACCCAGGTTCCAGTCCCAGCTCTCCCAGTTATCAACCATGAGCCTCAGGCAAGTGGAATCTCTTTGTGCCTCAGTTTCCCTATCTGTAAAATGGGATTGTTGTGAGTGTGTTTTCCCTTCTAGTTTTTTTGTAGCTTGTTACCGACATATAAAACCTCACAGGTAAGTGCCTGGATCATAAACTCACTCCAAAACCTGTGTCCAGGTCAGGAAATAGAGTAAGTCAATCCCCAGAAGGCTGTCTGCCTCTTGCAAGCAGTAACCACTCTCCTAACCTCCAGTAGCATCGGTGAATTTGTCTAGTTTTGTTTTTGTTTCTCAAATTGAGGTAAAATTTACACAACACAGAATTAAGTGTTTTAAAGTGCACAGTTCGGTGAGTGGCCCTTAGTACTTTCACAGTGCTGCGTGACCACTAGCTCTGTCTAGCTCCGGAACATCTTCATCTGCCTGAAAGGCTGCCCTCCACGCCTTGCGTAGTCAGCTCTCAGTCTCCCTCCTCCCAGCCCCCGGCAGCCGCCAGCTCGTTTCTTGTCTTTATGGATGTACTTACTTTGGACATTTCATATACATGAAGCATACAATATGTGGCTACTGAAGTCTGGTTTCTTTGACTGAGCATAACGTTTTTAAGGTTCATCTACGCTGTAGCATGTATCAGACAGTACTTCATTCCTTTTTATAGACAAACAATGTTCCATTGTATCAATATATCACATTTTCTTTATCTGTATGTCTGTTGATGGACATCTGAGTTATTCCTGCCTTTTGGCTGTTGTGAATAGTGCTGCCATGAATATTTGTATACAAGTGTTTGAGTACTTGTTTTCAGTTTTGGGGGGCATCCACCCAGGAGTGGAATTGCTGGGACATACATATCTATTGTTGTTGAGTCACTCATTCATGTCCGATTCTTTGCGACCCCATGGACTGTAGCCCACCAGTCTCCACTGTCCATGGGAATCACCAGGCAAGAATACTGGAGTGTTGCCATTTCCTTCTTCAGGGGATCTTCTCAGCTCAGGGACTGAACCCACATCTTCTTCAGTGGCAGGTGGGTTCTTTACCCCTTAACTGCCAGGGAAGCCCCAATAGGTATCTGTTAAATTATATTGCTTATAATCAAATGTATTCTATGTAGTTAGATAATATAGAAAAAACTATAAAATGTCTGGGTCGCACATTCTGTGCTGTGACCCGCAGTGTGCCTGCGTCTGGCTTTTTGCGGGAGCGCCCAAGTCGCACGGGGCTGCACCGTTTCACATGCCCACCAGCAGTGCGTACGGTTTCAGTTTCTCCAGATCCTCACCCACACTTGTTATTTTTCTTTGAGTTTTTGTTGTTTGTTTTTAATAAAAGCCATCCTGGTGGGTGTTAAGTGGTGTTTCATCGTGGTTTTGATTTACATTTCCCTAATGATTGATGGTGTTAAGCATCTTTTTATATGTTTGTTGGTCATTGTTTATTTTTGGAGAAATACCTTTATAGTCCTTCGTGTATAGCGTTTAGACACTTCGTGCATGTGTGCTCAGTTGTGTCTGACTCCCTGCGACCCCTTGGACTATAGCCCACCAGCCTTCTCTGTCCCTGGGATTGTCCAGGGAAGAATACTGGAGTGGGTTGCCATTTCCTCCTCCAAGGAATCTTCCCACCCCAGGATTGAACCCGTATCTCCTGTATCTTCTACACTGGCAGGCGAATTCTTAACCACTGAGCCACCTGGGAAGTCCTTCACCCACTTTTTTAAATTGGGTGTTTTTTTTTTTTTGGTTGTTGCTGAGTTGTAAAGTTCATTATGTATTCTGGATACTAGACTCTTATGAGACATATGATATGCAAATGTTTTCATCCATTCTATTGGTTGGTTGTCTTTTTATTTTCGTGATAACATCTTTTGCACAAAATTTTTTATTTCAATGAATCCACTTTATTTTTTTTTCCTTTGTCATCATATCTAAGAATCTGTTGCCAAGTTCAAGGTCACAGAGGTTGACCTGTGTATCCTTCTAACAGTTTTATAGTTTTAGCTCTTATTTTTAGGTAGATGCACTCTGAGTCAATTTTTTAAACCTGGTGTAGAGTTCCATGTCTGTTCTTTTGCATGTGGGTGTCCAGTTTTTCCAGCACTGTTTGTTGCAGAGACTGGTCTTCCCCAGTGGAATGGTCTCGGTACTGTTGTTGAAAATTCGTTGCCTGAAGTTGTGTAGATTTATTTTTTGACTCTCAGTTCTGCTCCTTTGGTCTGTATGGCTATCCTGTGCCACACTGATTTGATTATTGTAGCTTTGTAGTAAGTTTTGAAATCAGGAAGTACGAGTCCTTTCCCTTTGTTCTTTTTCAACGTTGCTTTGGCTGTTTGGAACCGCTTGCCACATGAATTTGAATTCCGTGTAAATTTGAGGGTTGATTATTCCTCAGCAGCAAAAAAGGGCTATTGGAATTTTGATAGGGAATGTGTTAAATCTGTATGTAAATGGCTTTGGGTAGTATTGCAGTCTTAATGCCAAGTCTCAATCCACGACACAGGATCCTTGCATTTATTTAAGTCTTTAGTTTCTTTCAGCAGTTTTGTTTTTTTTTTTAATAATTTTTATTTATTTATTTCTGGCTGTGCTGGGTCTACGTTGCTGCACGGGCTTTCTTCTAGTTGCAGTGAGCAGGGGCTACTCTCGCTGTGGTACACAGGCTTTTTATTGCGGTGGTTTCTCTTGTTGCAGAGCACAGGCTCTAGGGCACACGGGCTTCAGTGGTTGTGGAAATGGGCTCAGTAGTTTTGGCTCCCGGGCTCTGGAGCGCAGGCTCAATAGTTGTGGAGCGCCGGCTTAGTTGCTCTGAGGCATTTGGGTCTTGCTGGACCAGGGATCGAACTTGGGTCTCCTGCATTGGCAGGCAGATTCCTTACCAGTGAGCCAGCAGGGAAGCCCGTTTCGTAGTTTTTAGCATATAAATCTTTGCCTAGTTGTGCTGTTGTAAATGGATTTGTTTTCTTTAATTTCTTTTTTGGATTATTCATTGCTAGTATGTAGAAACACAATTTGTTTTTGTGTGTTGATCTTGCTGAATTTGTTAGCTCTAGTAATTGTTTTGTGGATTTTTGTGGTTTTCTGTATATAGGATCCTGTTATCTGCAAATAAAGGTAGTTTTACTTACTCCTTTTCAAATTGGATACTTTTTGTCTTTTTCTCTGGCTAGAACTTACATTACAGTGTTTCAGAGCAGTGGTCAAAGTGGAAATCTGTCTTGTTCCTGATCTTAGCTAAGGGAAAGCTTTCATTCTTTCATCCTTGAGTGTGATGTTGACTTGTGGGTTTTTCATAGATGCCCTCTTGTGAAGGAGTCCCCCTTCTCTTCCTAGCTTACTGAGTATTTTTATCATGAAAGAGTGCTGGATTTTGTCAAATGCTTTTTCTGTGTCAATCTAGATGACCTTGTGTTGTTTTCTCCCACTTCATTCTGTTGAGGTATACGACACTGATCGCTTTCCATATTTTTGAACTACCCCTGCAGTCCTGGGATAAAACCCACTTGGTCATGGTATATGATCCTTTTATGGTGCTGTCAGATTTGTGGTTTTGCTAGTTTTTGAACTTTACGTACATCGAATCATTTAGTATTGACATTTGAAAGAATTCAACAAGTTAAAGCCTCTAAGAAACTTAGGATGGTGCCTGGCAGGCACATAGTCCCCTGTAGTATTATCCAATTATTGTCGTTGCTTGCTGGATGTCCTTCCCACGAGAGGAAACAAGGACTTAGAGAAGCCCAGCCTGGCTTCTGGTGGTGACTACGGGAGCCCACCCTGCCGCCGCAGTTACGATGTACACGCTTTTGGCTTGGCCAGTGGGCTGACGATAAAGAGCGTTCATCGATTTATTGGTGCGCTGGTCCCTGGCTAGGCTGGGCGCTTTGTCTTTGCTTTGTATTTGCCATCTCTCTCTTTTTTTTAAAGCAGCTTGAGACACAGTTCACATACCATTGCAGTTCGGCCACTTGGGGCCTTGAGTGTATTTAGAGCTGTGCTTCCATCACCACAGTCAACTTCGGAACATTCTCACTACCCTAAAAAAGGACCCTCCAGTCCCCACCCAGACTCGCCCCCTCCTCAGCCCTAGGCCCACTAATCAAGTTTTCATCTTTAGAAGTTTCCCTGCTCTGGACATTTTATATAGATGAAGTCATATAATTTGTGGTCCTTTGTGACAAGCTTTTTGCAGTTGGCGTTGTTATGGTTCACCCACCTTGTAGCGTGTATTAATACTTCGTGTATCAATACTTTTTTTGGCCGCATTGCATTGCATATTGGATTTTAGTTCCTCGACAAGGGGTCAAACCCTCACCCTCTGCATGGAAGTGCAGAGCCCTAACCACTGGACCGGCAGGGAATTCCCAATACTTCATTTCTTTTAATGACCAAGTAATACTAATACTCCATCACACGGATCTGCCACATTTCGTCTATCCATTTGTTAGTGGAGGCACTTTGGAGCTTCTGCTCTTTACTATTAAGAATAATGTTGCTATGGGCATTTATATATATATAAGTTTCTGTGTGGATGTGCTTCACCATTTCATCTTAGTCCTTCGCCACCCCTCTGAGGAGCGTGTGTGTGTGTACGTACATGCGTACGTACACGGGGGCCTTGGATATTCGTGGTTAGAACAAATGGAGGGGTTGAGGAGCACATGGAGGGCACAGCAACAGTAACACCGGCCTGGCACAGCGTTTGGACATTCGATCCCCCGCACAGCTGTAGAGTGAAAACCCGCCCATGGGATTTGGGCCTCCCCTGGGACTGGGCCACGCGCTGGCAAGGATGGCTCACTGCTGGCCACACTGTGAGGCAGCTGGTGCCCCAGGGCGGTGCAGCGCCTTCCTGCCAGGCGTGACCTCTGGATCACTGGGCCCAGCCCAGCGCCCAGCCTGCGTCAGCTGGGGCCGCCTGGAGGGTTTCTCCGGGAGAAGCACACTCCTCACCCTCTTGTCCATCTTCCTCCCAGTGTGGGGCCCCTTGCCAGGCACTGCCCCCTGGGGCTGGCTGCCCTGACCTCTCTCCCTCCCGCCCTGCCTGTTCAGGTGAATATATCAAGACCTGGCGGCCCCGGTACTTCCTGCTGAAGAGCGACGGCTCCTTCATTGGCTATAAGGAGCGGCCTGAGGCCCCCGACCAGACCCTGCCCCCCTTAAACAACTTCTCTGTCGCAGGTGCGTCTTGGGGGCACATGGGGCATGTTCGTTCTACGCTGTAGGCCTGTCTGGGGTCTGTTTTCTACTCTCTCCTGCTCCACCTCTCTTTCCTGGGCCTGGGGGCTGTGTTGATCGCCAGTGGAGAGCTGGAGGAAGAAAGGAGCCAGGGCACTTTGCAGCCTTCTGGCCCCTCTGTGGCACCTGAGGCGGAGCCTTCTAGCCGGAAGCTGACCAGTGAAAGCCTGGCCCATGCAGAACCCCTGCCTGGGCCTCATAGAACCTGCCCTCCCCCCGCCACCACCTTCCTTCCCCGCTGACCCGATGAGTCACCACGTCCTTGTCACACCCGCTAAGAATGTTTCAAAGTCACTCATCTCTACTGCCACTAGGTAGCCCAGACACGGTCCTTGCCCCACCAACCCTCTGCCCTAGCCTCAACCCCAGCCTCGCCTCTCGAGCAGCCCACCTGCTCTTTCTGGAATCCAGCCCCACTCCCCTCTCCATCCTGCTTAAAGCCCTGCCTTGGTGGCTTTCCCATGTGCTGGTGACCCCAACACGGCTGTCCCTGGCCCTGGCTGCCCTCCCGAACTCCCCACCTGGCCTGAGCTGCTTTTCTGCTCATCTCTTTTGAGTATTCTTGAGTGTCCCGCGGTGAGATCCCCTCCGTGAGCCACACCATCCTTTGAGTCCCCTCTCCCTCCCTGAACTTCCCCCACCCACCCGCCCCCGTCTCTTCCGGGAGGGCCTTGTTGCCTCTCATCCTCAGGCCAGGGCAGCGACCCAGATGCTTCTACACACCCCACTGTGGCCCTGTGGTCTCTCTGCCTTCCCTCCCCTCCCCTGCTCTGGATGGCCCCATGCCCTCCCTGGGCTTCCAGCCTCCCTTCTCTCTCCTCTACACAAAAACCAGAGGGGGCTGTTTGAGTCTGTTCTTGGCTCTTCCTGCTGCCTCAGGACACAGTCCGGGTTCGTTGCCATGCCCCCAAGCCCTGCAGGCTGCCCCTGCTCACCTCTCCAGCCTGTCTCTCCCTTTTCTCCTTCTCACACGGAATTTGCTCTTCCCTAAGTATACCGCGCCCTCTCTCACCTCTAGGCTTCGGTGCCCAATGCCCTATTCTGCCTTCAGAGCTCAGTACAGGGATGCCCTTCCTCTGGGAAAGCCTTCCAAGCCCCTGGACAGGGTTGGCTGCCTCTTTGAATGCCCCTCCATCCCCCATCACAGCCCTGACCACTGAGCCATCGCTGTTGGGTGGGCTGTCCCCCTCACACACACACACACACACACACACACACACACACTGGACCTGTAGGGACAGGCTGTCTTGGTCAGTAGTGTCACGGGGCTAGCACATGGGGGTTGACTTGGGGAATGCGGGCTGCCCCTCACACTCTGCTCTCACCCCTCTTCTGCAGAATGCCAGCTGATGAAGACCGAGAGACCTCGGCCCAATACCTTCGTCATTCGCTGTCTGCAGTGGACCACAGTCATCGAGAGGACCTTCCATGTTGACTCCCCAGACGAGAGGCAAGTAGGGGCCTCAATGTGGCCGCCCTGTGGGAGGGGCCAGGCTCAGTTTGAGACGAGGGGTGCAAAGGGACAGATTCCCCTGCGCCCCTACCTAGGAGTTTCCCATCTCAGCCCTTGTGTGAGCTAGGAGGAGCAGGGGTTCTCCCCGTTCTGTGTCCTCAGGTGGGAGGGTATACTGGAATCACGATAGTTTGTTAGCAGTGAGGCGCTCTGGGCCTCTTCAGGGCCTCTGTTTATCCAGAGACCTGCACAGGGTCAGGGAGCTGCCTTTTTGATGAGCATCTCCATTGATACAGGGGCAGGTGGTCCAGAGATTCCATTTTTTAAAAGATCAACTTATTAATCAGAAGAGATAGCAGCTTCACCTAGTTCACAAATGCAGAACAGCACGAGGAGGTGTGTAGCGAAAGCGTCACTCTCACTTCAGCCCTGCACGCTGTATCCCCACCACCAGGCTGACTGCTGTTCTTGCGTGTCCTGCAGGAGCTGCTTCTCACTGAGTGTGGATAAGCTCGTTCAGACATCACTTCTGTGCCCTGCTCCTCTTGTTTTTCCTTTTTATACAAAAGGTGGCACCGTGCCCAAACTGTTGTTTTATTTAATGCATCTTGGGGACTCTTTCTGCTTCTGTGTGTATACAGAGATGCTGCTGCTGCATTTTTCTTTTCAACAGGTGTACATCTGTGTCCCTGAGTTTAGCAGTTCTTTATTAATGGTGATTGGGGTTATTTCGACCTTTTGGGCTTATTAGAAGCAGTGCCACAGTCTATGGGCCATGCCACCCTGAACACGCCCGATCTCATCTAATCTCAGAAGCTAAGCAGGATTGGGCCTGGTTAGTACTTGGATGGGAGAAGCAATGCCACAGTGAAACAACTTGTGGTTACCTTGTTTGACATACTTGCAGGTAAATCTGTAAGGTGGATTCTTAGATGTGGAATTGCTGGGTCACAGGGAAATGCATTGGTAATTTTTATTACTAATTCTTTTGGTACTAGGCATAATAGAATTCTAATTCTAAGAGGGTTATGTCTATGTCTAAGGGTTCTCACAGCCTGTGTTTTCAAACGTTCAACTTTTTACCAAACGTTTGGTGAGTGTGTGTCCTTATGTGTCATGTGCTCAAGGGCCATGTGAGTTTCTGTTTCTGAATTGTCTGTTTATGTCCTTTGTCTGTTTTTCTTTGGGGTACTTGGTCTTTTGCTTATTTATTTCTGAAAGCTCTTTATATATTAGAGAGCTTAGCCCTTTGTAATGAGTGGCAAATATTTTCCCCTCATGTTGTCCCTTTGGGCTTCACTTTGATAGATTTTTTTTTTTTTCCTTTTTTTTGGCTGTGCCGTGTGGCATGTGGGATCTTCATTCCCTGACCAGGGTTCGAACCTATGTGGCCTTCATTTCGAGAAACTTTTTTTTAGCTTGTCTTTGGGGTGAGGATTCAGCTGATCCTCTGGAGCACCCTAAATCAGTGCTGTCCAAGAGAAGCTTCTGCTATGGTGGAAATGCAGTGTCCAGCAGGGTAGCCACTAACACGTGTGCCTGCTGAGCACATGAAATGTGGCTCATGAAGCTGTGAAACAGAATTTTGTATTTTATTTAATTAATTTAAATTTAAATAGCTGCCTAAGGCTAGTGGCTGCCCCTGTGGGCAGTGCATTTCTAGAGCGAAAAGACATGCTACTGTAATCTAAACTGTGTCCTTGCAAAGCTTCCCAAGGTTGAAAATATACTTGCCCCACTATGGGGAACAGAATGGTCATCTCAGGCCCCCTGAGATATTACTCAGATGAAAACTGGGCACAGGAAACACGGCGTGCCAGTAAAAGCCAGTTGGGATCAGAAGATGCATAGGGTCTACGCGTTGGGCTGAGTTTTGAGGAATTGGGGAGGAGTCAGCCGCGGAGATAGGAAGAAGAAGGTGGCTTCGGGAAAAGGGACCAGCCTATGAAAAAGCCTGGATGCGAGGCAGCCTGTCATCCCAGGGATCGCAGAGGGTTCTGCATGACTAAAGAATCAAGAGCTAAGGGTCTTGGAAGAGGGGAAGTAGAGGCCTTAGAGCTGGCGAGCTCAGCCGGCGCCTGGGCTCCAGACGGAGGTCCCCACAGAGCTTGGCAAGCAGTGAATCAATTGGGGTTTGTCACAGGGTTGCCGGAAGATTCAGGGGGATGATAAACAGGAAGCCCTGGACTCAGCAGTACCTGGCACACGCTTTGCAAGCCTGGAGCAGGAGCCGTGGGGAGCCGACAGAATTTTAGTAGCAACAGACCTGCTCTAGTTTCCATTTTCATAATGCCATGCTCTTTGGCGTGGGGAAGAGTCCCTTTACTGAGACCGAAGGGACTGGAGAGCCCCCACTTTCGTCCTTTGCTTAGTACCTGCTGCTGCCACTGGAGAGAAATCTAATGGGATTGCTCTGAGACCAGACCCCAGATTCCTGACCTTAACCCTAGGGAAGGCATGAGTCTGAAACCCAGGAGAGGGAGGCTGCTCTGCTTATGACTGTCCTCGTTGCCCTGCCAGGCCTGAGCCTGGGGAGCGGGGGTGGGGTGGGGGCTGACGGGGCCACTCCGGTGACCGGTCGCTGCTGCAGCAGCCTGCTCACTTCCTCCGCCAGCAGGCTCTCCCCAGGGCAACTGGAGCAATTCCACTACTCCCTGCCATGACTTGTTGTTTCAGGCGGACGGGACAGTTGAAAGACCACTGTCGTAAATGAACAGCTAGATACCCTGCACTTAGGTTCAGCAGTTGAGCATATGCCGTGTTGGCCTCATCTGGCTGTATTTTATGCTGAATCTTGAACTTCTGTTCATACTTTGTGACACTTTCCTCCTTAATACATCAGCAGGCATCTCCTAAGAATAAGTAGCTTCTTCTACAGAATCTTGGTGCCCTTATCACACCACAGATGATTATTTGTAATATTTATACTTACTAACATCCTCCCCAGATCTGAGCCATAGTTAAATTTCCCCAGTTGTCCTCAAAATGTTGTTTTTCAGACCAGGATTTGATAAACCAAGGTACATGCTGTCTGTGTCCTGTTATAATCTAGTTTAGCCTTTGTGTCTCTTCCCCCACCACGACACTGATTTTTTTATTTATTTTTTTTCTTTTTTGACGAGCCAGACTGGTTGTCTTGTAGGATGCCCTATACTCTGGACGTGTCCTATTATTGTCTTTTGGCACTGTTTGCTTTGTTCTTCTGTGCCTGTATTTCCTGTAAACCGGAAATTAGGTCTGAATTAAGGTTGGCAAACTGTGGCCCAACCTCCTATTTTTATAAATAAAGTTTTATTGGAACACCACGCCTATTCACTTACCAATTATCTGTGACTGCTCTTTGCTGTCCTGTGGCAGAATTGAGCAGTGACCGAGTTGTAACAGAGACTGTGTGACCTGCAAGGCCGAAAATATTTACTCTTCGGCTCTTTCCAGGATAAGTTGGCAGACCCCTGGTCTTGGCAGGAATATTTAACAGGGCATCACATTAGTGTGAGCTTTTTTAATGGAAATCTTACCGTGCAGCTTCTGTTTGGAATTCTGAGGCTCTTAGTCTCACTTGGAGTAAACTCCAAAGTTGATGCCCTATTCTACAAAGACCTGCTTGATCTGGCCTCAGAATACTTTCCTGCCACCAGTTCCCTCACTTTAGCCACTGTGGCCTCCATGCTGTTCCTTAAACATGCCAGGCACATTTCCTACCTCAGGACCTTTGCACTTGCTATTTGCTTGGACTCCTCTTCCCCCAGATGTCATTATATTTCTGCTTTTAACTTTGTGGGGTCTCTGCTCAGATGTCACCTTCTTGGAGGGTCCTGCCTGCCTTCCACTTCTGTTACCCTTAGCCTGCTTTATTTGTCCTCATAGCATCTATCCTACCTGGTGTGACATTTTCTGTTTGTTTATTTGTGCCAGGAACATAACTAGGTGTTCAGTAAATATTTGTCAAATAAATAAAAGAACAGTTAGGACTAATGCTCTGTTGAGCCAGACCCTGTTCTAAGGTCTTCACATGTATTAATTCACTTATCCTCACTACACCTCCAGGCAGGAGTTCCTCACCTGCTAAACAGACATAATGATGAGACATAATGAGACTGAAGCCCAGAGAGGTACAAAGTAAAAAAAGAAGATCTGAAGGGCCTATGTTTTCCCTGCCAAGCAGGGCTGGGCCTGAATCAGCCAGGGCAGCCCATTTGAGAGTGTCTGAGCAGAGGGGGACCCCAGATGCCTCCAGCTGTGAATGCCCCTCTGATTCTGAGGGGGACCCTGGTTAGGGGAGAGGGCCCCATCTGGCGTCAGACCAGCAGTCAGCTGTTCTTCCCGAGGCTGTGACAAGGACAGCCCTGTCACTTCCAGGCCACTGGCCTTCCCTCCAGGGTACAGTTCATTCTGTTCAGCAGGATGGCCCAGGATCTAGAGTCAGACCAGCCACTGTGCCGCTGTCCCAGTGGGGCTCAGACCTGGTTATGAGGAACTAGAAGGATGTGGAAGCGTCTTGGCTCGGGGGGCCTGTAGAGTCACACCACCTTTTCTCGCCTCCGAATCGTCTGCCACCATCTCCTCTTGCTGTGGGACTAGCCTTGTGCTTCCTCTTGAGACTCTCAGCCTATACTCCACACAGCAGCTGCTGACTTAGAGCAGAAAAGTCAGGTCCTGTCAGCCCTGATAGACCCTTCCAGGACTTCTGTGATGTGAAGGATCAAGACTTAACTCCTTCACGCCGTGGCCTCCCTCCTGTTCTCATCTCTTCCATTCCTCTCTCTCTGTTGGCTGGGCCTTCCACAGACACCCCAGGCTCCCTCCTCAGGGCCTTCGCCATGCTGGTTACTCTGCCTGGATTCTTTTCCCTCCTGGCACTTCACAGGGCTGCCTCCTCTCCTCTGTTTCACCTATTTCACAGCCAAGTGCCTGTTCTTGGCCCTGGGGAGGCCCCATGTTCCGGGGAGGTCCTCCAGGTCCTGACTTATGTGCCACCTCCCTGAAGAGGCCTTCCCAAGCCACCCTCTGAGCCAGGGCTTCCTCTCTGGCCCCTGCCTTGGAGCCTTGACACAGGTGTCTTGAATGTTAGGCCTGGAACTACAATGGGGCTGGTTCCCTGCTGCACCCCCAGTGCCCGGAAGAAGGCCTGGCACACAGAAGCCACTCAGGAGGGACTGGCTGGGTGACTCCTCACAACCCTTTGAGGTGTTTGCTCTGTCCTGAGCACTTGATGTTGGTGTCTCATTCCTTCCTTGGATAGCCCTTGGAAAGTCAAGTGGCCCGTCTATGGTTGCCTCAGGAAGGGGCAGAGCCCGGAGTCCCTCCAGGCCTTCCAGCTCGAGTCTGTGCTCTCAGCCGTGGTGTTGGGCCCAGGGAACGCGGTGGGCAGACGGAGGTCCTAGAAGTGAGGCCGCCCAGCATCCCACGGCCATTTGGCAGTGGGGTGAGGTCAGGCCCAGCTCCCCCTGCCTGACGCCACCCCGTGGAGAGCCTGGCTGGGTTTGTGTCCCTGGGCCTCTGCTTGCTAACTGCCACTGGGTAACTGTCAGCCCCTCTGTGCCTTGGTCTCCTTGTCTGTAAGAAGAGGTGAATAATAGTACCTCCTTCAGAGGTATGCAGGGAGGGCTCAAGGAGTTACTTCACATGAAGCACTTCAGCAGCTCTGGGAGCAAGCAAGAGGAGGGCCCTTGTGTTGTTCAGTAAAGGAGGTCCTCTCGGAAGGTGGGCTAGAAACATGGCGGGGTCAGGGCTCCTGAGAGGCTGCTTGCCTTTGCCGTGCCCTTGGGCTCTGTGCATACAGCGTGGTATCCCTGAGCCCACTGGTGAGCGCCCCCAGTGCCATTCCCCTGGGCTGGAGGGCCTGGAGGAGCGCCGAGTGTGGGTCTCAGTGCCACGGCCCCTGACTGTGGAACGCCCACAGGAGACCCCACCTCCGTGAGCCTCAGTTTCCCATTGGGAGCACGGCTGCTCCCTTTGCAGCCCTCTTAAGGAGCATGGAATGAGGTGGTGTGTCTGGAACCATTATTTTCCTCAGCGTTTCCCTGGGAGCTTTCCTTTGAGGGGTGGAAGGCCCATCAGCCCCAGCCTGGGGAGGAAGCTCCCCTCTGCCCCAGACACCATGTTGCAAACCCTTGAGGAGTATCCTGGACAGAGGCCCTTGCCTTTTCTCTGAAATTCTGAGTGCTGCAACCTTGCTACCTCGGTCCAGTTGGAACCAGATCTGGGGCGTGTCAGGCGGCAGAGAGTCACCCCCGACCAGCCTCCGTGTGCACCCCCGTGGGTTCTGGCTCCAGGTGGGATGGTCCAGACCCCTCCAGTGGAATCTTTAGCCCCTTCCTTGAGGCGAGAACTTTCTCTGGGTGCTGGTTTTGTACATGGCAGCTCCCCAGCGTCTCAGTGCTGCCTGGGTGCTGAGGAGGGGGCGAGCTGGGGGGAGGGGCTCTCCCAGTGCCAGGGCTGCTGTCTGAGCCCCAGCTCTGCAGTGCGGAGGCTCCATCTCTTGTCCATTCAGGCTCCTGAGGATGGACCGTTTCTTCCTTACAGACAGACGATAGTACACACACATCTTGGCCTGCAAATTCTTTTTCCATGTGGTAGTCCCTCACAATCTCTACATGTGAGGTATATGCCTTTTTTTTTTTGTAGTATATTCAAACCATTTTAGGAGATGTGTGATTTTTTTTTTTTTTTCTTCAATCCATAGTCATATACCCAAAGTCAGCATTTTCAAATTTCTAAGAGGACAGTTCTGGTCTGATAGAGCATGTCGCTGGGTATGTTCCCCTCCCCCACAGTTTTTGGAAACAGGAATATTAATGTAGGGCCAGGGATTTGTCCCATTACTTGTTCCAAGGAGGGCTTGGGTGAAACCTGTTGAGAAATGCCCGCCTGAGGTATTGGGTTGGGAAGGGGAGAGGCTTGCGCCGCTTGGCCTGGCTGTGCAGCAGGCTTAGGGCCAGCCAGGGCTTTGGCTGCCTTGCTCAGTCGTTCCCCACACGTCTCCCGAGTACCCGCTGGGGGCCAGGTCACAACCAGCCCCAAATCCCTGCCCTCGTGGGGCGGACACGTGTGGCATCCGGGGCCCCCAGACTCTGCTCAGGCTTGGGGAGGGCTTCTGTGCCAGCCCCTGATAATTGCGCTCCCAGAACTCTTGAGACTGTCTTAGGAAGCAAGGTCTTCTTGAGTGAGTGAGGTCAGGAGAGAGGCAGAGCTTCTAGGTGTGAACTGGGATCCTGGGACTTGGGTACTGCTTTTGCTCAGCAAACCGTGGAACTCAGCTAGAGCTGGTCACATGGCTTTTACAGACATGATCAAAATCCGTAGGGGGCTCAACAAATGTTGGGCTAAACCCCTAAAATTGTGTGGTGGGTCCAAACTAGAGGAACCAAACTAGTGGGTCCAAACAATTTAGTATCATTCAGCTTCATCCTTTTTTCTTTTTGGCGTGTGGTCTTTTTTACTTGGGCTTCCCAGGTGGCTCAGTGGTAACGAATCTGCCTGCCAATGCAGGAGATGCAGGAGACGTGGGTTCATTCCCTGGATTGGGAAGATTCCCTGGAGAAGGAAACGGCAACCCACTCCAGTATTCTTGCCTGGAAAATCCTGTGGACAGAGTAGTCTTGGTGGGCTACAGTCCATGGGATCACAAACAGTCAGACACGAATGAGCACAGCAGACAGTTTTTTACTTATTTCTCCTAGGTGTATTTTTCCCCTCTGTACAGACCAGTCTGTTGCAAGTATCAAAAGAAAATTCTTTCCCAGCGAGTTTAAATCATGAGTGACAGAACTAGTTTATTGTTCTTAAACCTGTCTCCCTTCTGCTGGGACCTGCTTCCCTGTTTGGCAGCGTCCCCACCCCACCCCGCCCCACCCCCGGTCCCACCCCCAGCAGAATGGCCCCTGAGCCACCCACCCCCAGACAGGTGCCTCCAGGGGGTCCTGTTGGTCAGCTCTTGCCTTATAAGATCTCCACCTTCTTTGGCAAATGAACGCTTCCTTCTGTTCTTGGTTTTCTTTTACAAAACACTGGTCACTTGTATGCATGAGCTCGTCATTCGTTCCCAGGGCCTCAGAGGAGCATTGTCTCCCTGGTTCAAGGCTCAGGAAGGCAGCTTATTTCCCAGAGCCTGTGAGGAAAGGTGGTCTCCCCTCTAGTCATGTAATTGCTCCTCGATTTCAAGTGGCCCTCGGGTCAGGCTCTTGGTGGATCCACAGGTAGTCTCTGTTCTTACTCTAGTCTCACCCTCCCCGATCTGCCACAGCCAGGGGGGCCTGTGATGGTTCAGCTCCCCTCGGTCAGGCAGATCTCCCCAGAATGCTGGAAGGTGTTTTAGTCATTTGCTTGTGGGGCTCAGCCCCTCCTGCCCTGAGGCCCAGGCGCACCAGGACTCATGGCTCCCCGGACGCGTCCTCACACAGGGAAGAGTGGATGCGGGCCATCCAGATGGTTGCCAACAGCCTCAAGCAGAGGGGTCCAGGGGACGACCCCATGGACTACAAGTGTGGCTCCCCCAGCGACTCTTCTGCGGCCGAGGAGATGGAGGTGGCAGTTAGCAAGGCGCGGGCCAAGGTGGTAAGTGCCAGAGCTGGAGGACGGGGCCTGCCAGTCTGTGAGCACTCTCAGCCCTGCCCCCCTGGAATTCCATACCGAGAGCTCAGGGCCCCGGCCAGGACAGTTCCTGACTGCCCTGTGGGCGTGGTGATTTCAGGCAGTAGATGGCGTGGTACTGCCCTGGGCCCACGGGATGCGGGGCAGCCTCATCCTGAGCAGTGGTGAAGACCCCTGTGCCCCCACCTTAGAGCCCTAGCTCAGCCCCCCAGGGCCCCGTGCCTGGGAAAGCTGATGGTGGGAGAGCCTCAGTCTGAAGGCCACCTCAGAACAAACAGTTGCTGCCTGGGGCCTCCCTGCTCCCGCCTGAGCATTTTGGCAACAGTGTCCTTTGAATTTTCTCTTCTCTTTGTTAAAATTTCTTCCCACGGGCCACATGCCAAGCTCTGACTGCCCAACTCTCTCCCCATCCCGGGCAGACCATGAATGACTTCGACTATCTCAAACTCCTGGGCAAAGGCACCTTTGGCAAGGTCATCCTGGTGCGGGAGAAGGCCACTGGCCGCTACTATGCCATGAAGATCCTGCGGAAGGAGGTGATCATCGCCAAGGTAGGCCCTCCCTGGGCTGCTGTGGGCCAGCCACCGTGGGGCCCAGCCTGGAGCGTGCCTGTGGTCCGGAGCACACTCCAGGCGGGACACCTCCTGCGTCTGCTGCTGTGTCCCCTCACCCCCAGAGCCACTGCTCAGTCCTGTGGGGCCCTGCCTGCTGAGTCCCCCACCCTCTGGACACCAGGGAGGAAGGAGAGAGTCTGACAGGGGCTTCACCCAGCAGGGCCTGGGGGGCCCACTAGGGCGGGGCCTTGGCTTAGGGGGTCTCAGGAGGAGGCTGGGCTGGAAATGGAATTCTGTTCCTTTTCTTTTACTTAAACTTTTTAAACTAGGAAATTCTTAAAATACGTAAAAACTTTTAAAGAAAAATATAGTGGATTGCCCAGTCTAGTCACCGAGCTTCAGCACTGCCGTTTGGCCAGTCTTGTTTCATTAGCTCTGCTCTCATCTCTTTTTGTTCTGAAGCGCCTTAAAGCATGTTCTGGGCATCAGAGATTCCCAGACATACATGCTTAGCTTTGTATCTTTAATAGGTGATGATCTTAAAGACTGTGATTGTGGTACTGTGGTCATGTCCAACAAAAATTATCAAGCCCTAGATATCATTGGTGTGGGGCAGGGCTTCTCAGCCTCAGATGTGACATTTGAGACCAGACCATTCTCTGCCAGGGGGGCTGTGACGTGCCCCCGCATCCCTGGCCCCTACCAGGGCAGCCCTCCACCCCTGAGTCAGAAACATTCTTAGACATTGTTACCGATGTTATCACAGTATCCCTGGAGACAGACTTGCCTCCTGGAAGGATAGCAGGTGTCTGGGCACCACACTCTCGGGTACACTCAGTACCAAATTTGAGCCCCTGTTAGAGCCCTGGGGGCAGGGGGGCGCCCTGTGACACTGCTGCTGGGCCCGCACCGTGAATTTCTGATTCATGGGTCCCAGGAGGGGCCTGATAATTTTTTCCCAAATTCCCAGGCCACACCGATGCTGCCAGCGTAGGGACCACACCCCGGGAATCATTGCTCACAGCCTAGAGTCCTGACTCGGTCTAGGTCCTTCAAGGATGTGTATAGGGTCGCTGCCATTTATAGGAACACCACGGCCTGTGGCGTCACCTCAGGCCCCTCAGTGTCTGCGCCCCGCGCCCCCCCGCCCCCCACCTTTGCAGACGCCAGACTTGGCCCGTGGGGCGGGTGGTGACAGCCGGGCCCTCCCTTGTCAGAAGTCTCCATCAGCTTTTCACTGGGTGGTTTTGACAGCGAGTCACTGCGTGGCCGTGTCTGGTCCGGTATTTCATTAGGGCTTGTGAGTGATCATTCACGTTCTCTGCATTAGTTAGGAACGGAGTTGGAGTTCACCAACCCGTTCCTCCCCCATCTTCTCAGGCTGGAGGTGGGGCGTGAGGCCGACATGGCGCTGCCCTCCAGCCCTTCACCCAGCCTCCGTTTGCAGGATGAAGTCGCCCACACGGTCACCGAGAGCCGGGTCCTGCAGAACACCAGGCACCCGTTCCTCACCGTGAGTAACACTTGTCTCAAGCAGGGTGCACACGTGGGGCCTCCAGGCTGCCCTTAGGACGGAGCTCGGAGAAAGGCAGCCCCCGGTTCTGTGGAGCACGGATTGGTGTTGGCTTGGTGGTGGGGGTGCAGCTGTACGGGCTCCCCGGGTGGCCAGAACTGAGACACCAGGGTGGCAGCTTCTTTATAGACGGTGGCTTTGTGTCAACCCCTCAGCCGTCTGATGATACCAGATTATGAAATGGCCCCAGGAGAGCATGGCTTCTCTCTGTATTGGTTAGAGGTGCTTAGTCCGGCGGGTTGAGTTTTAGGAAGTAATCCTAGAAGCAGATGTACCATCACTGTGCTGCCTGTCCACTTAGGCTGAGCAGACAGACACCTCTTGGGCAGCAGTCTCCATCGAGACCAGCAGATGTCAGTTGGATGGACTAGGTGGAAAATGGTTTAAGGGTCGTTTCTGTAGCTCACTTGCTGTTCGGGTGTCCTGCTGAACCAAAGCACTTGTTTAAATGAGACCTTATGAGGTTCTTCAGTGTGGAAGACAGGGAGCAGTAGAGTTTCTTGAGCAGGGGGTCACCTAAGGGTCCTCTGAGGAACTCTGTCTGGCTCCTTAGAGCACAGTTTGAAAACTACTTGTTTGTTGGAGAATCACTTGTCCAGGCTATCTGGGGAGTTGGCTCCCAAGCCACTGCCAACCCCCAGCCAGCAAACCTCACATGTGTGTGTAAGTTCAACAGTTCTCTGTCCATGGGATTCTCCAGGCAAGAATACTGGAGTAGGTTGCCATTCTCTTCTCTGGGGGATCTTCCCCACCCAGGGATTGAACCTGGGTCTTCTACATTGCAAGCAGATGCTTTACCACTGACCCACCAGGGAAGCCCCTAAGTTTTAACACACTGGACTGTAAAATGGGAAGAAGAGAGACGTGAAACAGCTGTGTTGCTCAGAACATAGTTTGTGCCCTGGCTGTGTCTCTTGGAGGCTTAATTAGAGGCAGAGGACAGGATCGTTGAGCCCTGTAACCCCTTCCCTGCTGTCAGAGCCAGGAGCTCCCTCACTCCCCACAAAAGGTGAAGATGCGATTTGAACCCTGGTCACGTTATTCCCACGACCTTGGCCAGGGCTGCGGGGGAGAGGGCGGGGAGGGGATCAGCAGCGCCGTGTCTCCTGGGACCCAGCAGAGAGCCAGCCATCTTCCCACGTCCCACGCTGCCACCTTCTTTCCCGCAGGCGCTGAAGTACGCCTTCCAGACACACGACCGCCTGTGCTTCGTGATGGAGTACGCCAACGGCGGCGAGGTCTGCCCCCAAGCCCCGGCCTGCCCTTCTGGATGTCTCGTTCCCGGGTGTGGGGGGCAGAGGGAGACTTACTGGAGTGTCTTTTTCCTTTCGCTCCCTCCCCTGAGGCAGGTGGGGAGACAGGCTCAGAGATGTTAAGTGGCTTGTCTGATTTCACAGGTTTAGTGAGTTGGGGGGCGGGATACAGACTGAGGTCCAGAGGGCTGTGGGGTGGTGGCCGACGGTGCTGCAAGGATGTTCTCAAAGGCTGCAGAGAAAGGGTCTGTGGGTCAGGATCCCTGTCCTCTACTTTCAGCAAGTTCTCCTGATGAGAGACGTCAGCCACTCACCATGCCCACCTGGCACCCACTCCTCACCCCCACACCCTCTCTCTCCGCCACTCACCGTGCCCACCTGGCGCCCACTCCTCGCCCCCACACCCTCTCTCTCCGCCACTCACCGTGCCCACCTGGCGCCCACTCCTCGCCCCCACACCCTCTCTCTCCGCCACTCACCGTGCCCACCTGGCGCCCACTCCTCGCCCCCACACCCTCTCTCTCCGCCACTCACCGTGCCCACCTGGCGCCCACTCCTCGCCCCCACACCCTCTCTCTCCGCCACTCACCGTGCCCACCTGGCGCCCTCTCCTCGCCCCCACACCCTCTCTCTCCGCCACTCACCGTGCCCACCTGGCGCCCTCTCCTCGCCCCCACACCCTCTCTCTCCGCCACTCACCGTGCCCACCTGGCGCCCACTCCTCGCCCCCACACCCTCTCTCTCCCCCTGGTGTGACTCACTGGTTTCATCCCGCACGTGGTCTCATCTCACGGCTTGTTGCCGCTTGCTCACGAGTCGTGTTCCTCTGCCTCCTTGCTGTTGCTCCCTCGTTTGCCTGCCCCTTCCTGCAACCGCCCCCCGCCAGCTCTCCACTTGGCGCCTGTTGTCTGGCCTTCCCTCTTTATCCCTTGCTCACTTTTTCTTTCTTTGTCGCTCACGTGAGTTTTTCTGTACTCACTGTCCCTCGCTTGGTCCTCACCATTACTCGCAGTTTGTGGGGCAGGTGTCACCACATCACCGGGCTGAGTGCCATCCTCCCCTCCTCTGGGCCAGGGGTCTCACCCTCCCTTCCTCCCTCCGCTGGCAGCTGTTCTTCCACTTGTCCCGGGAGCGTGTCTTCACAGAGGAGCGGGCCCGCTTTTATGGAGCAGAGATCGTCTCAGCCCTGGAGTACCTGCACTCGCGGGACGTGGTGTACCGCGACATCAAGGTGAGCAGGCCACGCCCGGGCCGCGCACCCATCTGCTGAGCTTCCCTTCCATGGAGGGTCTGTCTTGTCCTTCTTGGAGCTGAGCCTCCCACCCAGGCCCAAGGTGGTGGTCTTGGGCAGGTGGCCTGCGTGGGGCCCTTCCAGGCCTCCTGGGAGCAATGGCGAGAGGGTGTGAGTTGGTCCAGGCTCTTCAGAGGATGGCCCGGCAGAGTCCACCAGCGCCCGGCACACACGTCCGCTGCGAGCCGCCGCTCTGCCCTGGGAGCATGCGCCAGAACAGGCGCTTGTGTGCGTCTCCGTGTGGACACACACGCTCCAGCAGCTCTGTGCACACGAACCCCAGATGGAAGCCGCCCAGTGCCCACTGTTGGAGAGGGCATAGAAGACGTGGTGGTGGACCCACAGCTCCGTACAGCAGTTCAGGAGGACAGG
This sequence comes from Bos indicus x Bos taurus, assembly GCF_003369695.1. Taxonomy (NCBI): domain Eukaryota; kingdom Metazoa; phylum Chordata; class Mammalia; order Artiodactyla; family Bovidae; genus Bos; species Bos indicus x Bos taurus. The sequence goes on from NC_040093.1 coordinate 16,253,152, forward strand.
CTGTGGCCTCACAGGCTAAGGCTGAGGGGCTGCCAGAACAGCTGAGATGAGTCTGTGTCACTCACAGTGTATGCGTAGGTGGGAAACACTGAAGAAAAGCGCAGAAATGAAGTCCCTTTTCTGTTGGAGGAGGTGGTGGCTGATAATGCAGCGGGGCACTTAGAGCTGGTGGTGTTTCTTGACTCGGTGGAGGTTACACAGAGGCCCACCGAAGTGCCCATTCGTGTTATGTTCAAGAAAAAATAGAAAGGTAGTGTTCAGTGTTCCACATGCCTGAAGTGTGACCACCACCGCCCACAGTGGGGGAAGCCACTCAGGCAGGACCTGGCTCCCATCTCCCCCTGCCCTGTCTTCCCAGCTCCCTGGGGGCTGCAGGGGCTGCGGAGGTGCTGGGTCTGCCTCCTCCCCCCGAGCCTCAGAGGGCCTGACCCCTGCTGGGGGGGCGGGTTGCTCTCTGACCCCTCCTCCCAGCACCCTGGCCCTGCCATCCCTGCCCCCGGCCACGACCCCCCACCCCAGGGAAGGGCAAGGGCGTGTGGGGTTTCGGGGGCGGCAGAAAACCCTGAGATATATGCTGTGTCTCTGACACGCTGACTTATCCTGCAGCTGGAAAACCTCATGCTGGACAAGGACGGCCACATCAAGATCACTGACTTCGGCCTGTGCAAGGAGGGCATCAGCGACGGGGCCACCATGAAGACCTTTTGTGGGACCCCTGAGTACCTGGCGCCCGAGGTGTCTGGGGTTGGAAGGCCAGGGGAGGCGGGGCCCCTCAGCCCAGGCCCCTGAGGGCTGGCTGCGGTTCCTTCGGCGGCCCCTCATTGCCCCTTCCTGCTCAGGTGCTGGAGGACAACGACTATGGCCGGGCGGTGGACTGGTGGGGGCTGGGTGTGGTCATGTACGAGATGATGTGCGGCCGCCTGCCCTTCTACAACCAGGATCACGAGCGCCTCTTCGAGCTCATCCTCATGGAGGAGATCCGCTTCCCGCGCACGCTCAGCCCTGAGGCCAAGTCCCTGCTTGCTGGGCTGCTTAAGAAGGACCCTAAGCAGAGGTGAGGGCTGGCCTTCGCCCGGTGCAGCCCAGCCCAGCACCGCCACTTCCCTCGGCCTGCAGGGGGCAGTGTCCACAGGTGCACAAGCCGGTGGAATGCTTGATGTGTGCTGATTGACCGGCCCTACAGGTGGCACTTGGCGCGCTCCCTTGGCCAAGCCTGTCCTTAGGCTCCGCCTGCCCTGCCTAGTTTCCCGGGGACACTGAGGAACAGAGTGGCCGTGCCTGGCCTAGGGTGACAGAGCCAGGATGTGAGCGGCCGTCTGTGGAGCCCACCCTCTGGGCTTGCATCCCCATCCCTGGGGCCAGGTTGGAATCTCCAGGTTCTGACTCTGGGCACAGGGACTCCCTCCCTGAGCCCCAGATCCCTCCTCTGTGAGGTGGTGGAGTGTCCTGGGATGTTAAAGGTGGAGTCGTTAGAGGTTATCAGGGCCTGCACCGAAAGCCTGTCTCCCAGGACCCGGCTGCCCGGGAGGCGGGTGCTCATGGCCGTCTCTGCCCAGGCTCGGCGGAGGGCCCAGTGACGCCAAGGAGGTCATGGAGCACAGGTTCTTCCTTAGTATCAACTGGCAGGACGTGGTCCAGAAGAAGGTGAGCCCACTGCCTGCCTGCTCCCCACAGGAGCCCAGCCTCTCCTGGGTGCTCCTCTGGGACCTGAGGCTGCCTCCTCTTCTCCACAGCTCCTGCCACCCTTCAAGCCTCAGGTCACGTCTGAGGTCGACACAAGGTACTTTGACGACGAGTTCACCGCCCAGTCCATCACAGTCACGCCCCCGGACCGCTGTGAGTGTCTGAGGCCCCCACTCCCGTGGGCGTGGCTTGGAAGCGGGGCTCGGGGGGTCTGCTCTTGATCCAGTTCTCTGGGAGGAAGTTCACAGGGCCCTCTCTGTGTCTGGGCAGTTTACCCTGCAGTGAGCTCACCAGGGCTCTCACTGTCGGAGGAGGGGTCTGGGCAGGAGACCCAGAGGAGTGGCCAGTGTCCATTATTGGCTCCCTCACCGCTCAGGGCTTTGGGGCTGCATGGATGGTTCCAATGATTCTGTAGCTGTTTTGAGTTCTTGCTGCCCCACCCCGCCCTCCCCAGTGCTGGGCTGTGCTGGAGACACAGCAGTGATGAGACGGCCCTGGGCCCTGCCCTCAGGGAACTCAAAAGTCCAGCTGGGGTGACACCCGAGAGTGATCAGGCCGATGGTGTTAGGAATACAGGTCTGGAGGAGCTCAGGGGAAACGCCTGCCTCCTGGAGAAGGAGACAGGGTAGCTGAGTTCTTGGCAAAAGGAATGGCACCCAGGACTCCCAGAAATGGGAGCATTGCACAGGTCGGAATAGAGCAGGGAAGGGCGAGCAGGGGAATCTTGGGGGCCACCTGGAGGAGTAAGGATGAGCCGGGGAAGGATTTGAGCAGAGGAGGAGAGGGCTTGTGAAGGTACCCCCACTTGGCTTCGTGTGGGGGAAGGGTGGTTGAAGATGGGAGTGGTGCCCAGGGCAGGAGATGGGACCACAGAGGTCTGGGCGAGACCCTGGTATGACCGAGTCAGAGAAGCTAGGGGGATGCTCAGGAGGCTGGGCGAGCAGGCCGGGGTCCTGGTCCGGCGGTGGGGCTGTGCCTGAGAGGGAGGGAGGCCACTAAGCCTCGGTCCGCGGCCCCATTCTGTCTCTGGGGGTTGCGCTGTGGCCTGGCTGCAGCCCTGCTGGGGGCCCGGGCCCTCTCTCGGCCAGCTCTCCCCCATCTACATCCACCGCCCCCTGCAGATGACAGCCTGGGCTCACTGGAGCTGGACCAGCGGACGCACTTCCCCCAGTTCTCCTATTCGGCCAGCATCCGAGAGTGAGCAGCCGCCTGCCGCCGCCACGGGACGCATGCAGGCTGCTGCCATCACTGCCGGGGGATTTTTCTTTTTTTTTTCAACTTTTTATTTTGCCTTTTTGGTTTGTGTCCCCATCCTTCACCTCCTCCCCCCATTTCCAGTTTTTCCCTCAGCCCTCTGCCAAACTCACCTCAGCGGTCCTTGCAGCCCTGCCTCCAGGATCCCGTCCTGCCCTCACCTTTGTTACAGACCAGGACTCGGGAGCCTCTCCTCTGCCTGCCCAGGACTAGGCCTTTGGGCAGTGGGAGAGATTCCGGTTTTTAATCGACATAAAGCCCCCGTGAGGGGCGAAGCGTGGAGCCGCGGGCAGCCCGCCTCCGCGCAGCTGCTCCTTTCAGAGGCTGCCTTCCTGGCCCCGTCGTCAGGCTCCGAGTGGCCTGGCGGAGGGCAGTCCGGCCCCCTCCTCCCGTGGGGGTGAAAAAGCAATAATGTCCAGGGACCGGGGGTGGGGGAGTAGCACGGGCCTGTGGAAGCTGCGTGCAGAATGGGGGTCCAGGCGCCCTCACGTGGACGGGGCCCGCTCTCCCTCGGGGAACCCAGAGCGGGTGCGGCTGCCTGGCCCTGTCTTCCCCACCCCCTCAGCTGCTCTCCTGACCCTGTGGATGAGGCAGGAGGAACACGAGGGGGGCTAGCCTCCCCACCCACCAGCCCCGTGCCTTACCAGGGCTTCCTTCCGGCCGGCCTTACCTCCCGCTGGAGCCCGGGCCTGGCCCCAGCCCCTTCCGAGGACAGGGGCCGGGGTCTCCCCCTTCTCTCTGCTTGAGGCGGAGGGGCGCCAGCCTCGGCTGTTACACATCTCGCACCGAGACAGTATTGGGCCTGCCCGCGGACTTGGGTTGAGAGGGGGTGGGGGTCTGGTACGTGCCGAGGGAGGGGCCCCCTCACTCTCTCCCCCTCTCTGGGCCCCATGTTCTGCAGCCTTAAGGTGAACGTGTCAGTGCTGTGGGCACTCCTGTGTGTGCCTCAGACTGTGTGTGTCTGTGGGCATCCCTGTGCATCTGGGGTGTGGATGCACGTGGGGGTGTGTGCGTGCGTGTGCGTGTGTGTATGTGTGTGTGGCTTGAGTGGGCTCGGGCCCCACCCCTGGCTCAAGCACTTCATCCCGAGGGGGAGGGGCGCTGGCCTAGCAGGGGAGCCACGCCTGGGGTCCACTTGTTGCCCTGCCCCCCTGCCTCCCAGCATCTGTGGGTGTTTGGACTTTAGTTTTTGTGGTTTTGCTCTCCCCACCCCACCTCCTGTAGGTAGTTCACAGAGAGACCTTCTGGGGTGGGGCGGGGGTGGGTTTGGGTGGGTGGGGTTCTTTTTTCCTGTGTGTGTATGTTGTTAATCCAACAATTCTTCCTTCTCCCCACTGGCCTGTCCCCATCTCCTCGTATTTGTACGGTACAAGCAATAAAGACACTCATTTCAGACTGGGGCCTACCACCCCGGCCTTTCCTTGCTTCCTGAGTCCAGTCCCTGGCACCGGCTGCCTCCTGCTCCCATTGCTCTGGTCACGGGGACCAGAGGTGCCACGAGGTGGGGAAGCGGGTGGAGGAGGCACCTGGGGTGCTCAAGCGCAGGTTGGGAGGTGGAGGTTACTTCGGGGGGAGCTGGTGAAGAGTCTGGAAGATGCCTGGACTGGGGGTACAGTGGACAGAGACCATTCTGGTCCCCCAGGAACTGCTTAGGCAAAAAGAGGAGGGGTGGAGAGAGGGGTGGAAGGGCTGGGCCCTGGGAGCCAGTGTGGGAGGGAATGGACTCATTTCCTAGAGAGGGTACTGCCTGCACACACCTTCTCATTTATGGCCCCCAATCCCAATAAAAGTGAAGTTGCTCAGTCGTGTCCGACTCCTTGCGGCCCCGTGGACGGTAGCCCACCAGCTTCTCCACCCGTGGGGTTTTCAAGGCAGCAGTGCTGGAGTGGGTTGCTATTTTCTTCTCTAGGGGATCTTACTGACCCAGGAATCGAACCCACGTCTCCCGCATTGTAGGCAGACCTTTACCATCTGAGCCACCAGGGAAGTCACTTTTCCAGTACAAAGCTGTTAGAGGATCAGTGGGATGTGTGGTGGCTGTCAGCCGGGGGCACCTCAGATGGGTTCATAACCCTCAGGGCTCTGATGCCTGGCCTTTTAACCCTGGAGCTCCCGTGCTTGAATCATTCCTCGCAGCCCCCAGGCCAGGGCTGCCCCTGCTGAGCCCTGGCACAGGTGAATTTGTCAGATTTTGCCAGACGGTGTTGGCCTTCACACACCTGGAGTCTTTTAGGTCATAAATGAGGGTAGAGAAAAAAATCAGATCCTACAACAAAAACTCAGAGATTCTAATTTTATATGAATGTTATTATTGAGCTATAAAAGTGTGTCCATATGAGAAACAGCAGAGAGGCTTATAAAGAGAAGCGTTTTAATGGCAACTACACTCTGATAAAAAGGATTTTTTTTTTTTTTTAATACAGCCTTCTGGTGCAACCGCTGGAGATGACCAGTGCCGTGTCTTGTCACACCACACTGTCACTCAGACCTTTGTCTACCTCAGCCGGTTAGCACTTGTCTCGTGTCCACGGATGGGCTCCCAGAGGCCGCTCAGCTGCCGCCCTCCGTTGAACGAATCCCCTTAGACGTAATGGTGGTGCTTATTTCACTGGCAGAACTTTTCCCAAAGCGTTTTAGAGGGACGGGTTTTAATAAAATTTCATCAGTTGTGAAAATTAACTTTTGAATAGGTTGATCTTTTGTCATGTGCGTATAGACCGTCTCACAAGTCTTGTGAAAGGAGGAGGAAAGTCAGAACCACGCCTGGCCTTGAGCACTTGAGCAGTCATTCTGGCTCTCACGTCACCCCTGTGCCTGGGATGTCAAGCTGCTGGGTTCCATCCTGCCGCGTCTCAGCCGCCTCCTGCCAGTGTACCAGCACCAGCAGGCCACGCTGGGTCACTGGTAGAAACGAGATCCTTTCTCGGCTCCTGTTTTGCATCTGAGGGACTCCTTATGGACACTGCTGTCACGCCTCCAGCCGCTTCACAAGCTCTTTTCTCCAGGTGCAGGTTCCTCGGCTGGCTCAGCTGCCCCCGATGACAGACACTTATCTGGTCTCCAGTTTGCTGCCGTCAGCAGTAATGTAATAAACCTCAGTGTAACAACCCATCTTACTGCGCTTGTGCTTTTTAAATTTTTGAGGCCTACATTCTGGAGTTGCTGTATTTTAATACATGTCAGATAGCTTTTCCCCAAAGCGTAGCGATTCAAGTATTTTAAACTTTAATTTTGAAGTAACTGCGGGTCCTTTGAAAACTGCTGAAACTTTCAAAATTAGTACCACAGGGATTCTAGGACTGGAGCAGGAGATGTTCAAGATGAATTCAGAGCATCTTGTGCTGGAACGTAAGGACATGCTGAAACCAAAACCTCACTGATGGGGCATGTGAAGGGGCACGGGAGCCAAGGGGGAAGAGCCCCCAGTGGCCACAGCTGCAAGCAATTTGAGCAATAATAAATAGCATAATACTGGGTTACACCCAAGGGGTAAAATAAATGAGTCTGTGCAGATGGAAATGGTGGGAAGAGACATACCTGCACAGACTTACAGATAATTTCTGTAAACATTCTGCCTTCAAGGAGGGGAAACATGACTCCCACCCTCATTCCTCTGATGTGGGCTGCAAAGACACTCCAAAGTACAGCGTGAAAAGTGAGGGAAGGCAACTTTTCAGTGGAGAAAGTGAAGCTATGTCAGCCAGGTGATCAAGGTCAACACAGTGGTGGATCATGTGGGCTGTGTGTGCCTTAGATAGGCGATTAGAATGTTATTTTACCCCTGGGCTCTTCCTTCCTAAAACACATACTCTCGATCTAATAGAAAATAGCCACCAGAAGAATTCCAATTGAGGGATGTTCTGCAAAAGACCTGACTATGGGTTCTTAGAACTTTTCGTCAAGGTTCCAAAAAAGAAAGCCTAAGAAGCTGTCAACCAAAAGAAGCCAATGGGGTCCTAGGACAGTGAAGACACTAGGTAAAAATTCAGGAACTCTGAAGAGTGCATGGGTTTGATAATACTGTATCCATATGGGCTTATTAAATTGTGATAAACAGACCACACTCTTCATAGGGGGAAGTGGGTATGGGGTATATGGGAACTCTGTCCTCTTTACAACTTTCCATGAATCTCCAAAATTTTATTTTTAAAAAATTTACATGTCTGTCCCCATACCAGAACATTCTCTTAACCACAGTCCAAAGTTCAGAAGTTAACATTGAGATGCTTTTCTCTTGGACCTTAATCAGCTTTTCATTAATGATCACATTAGGGTCCCTGAATAAAAAAAAGGGTAAGTCCCGGCCAGTGACTCAATCCAGACTTAACACGTTGCATTTCCATTGTCTTGTCTGACACTTACAGGATGGTTATTTTGCCGCATGCCTGTGCTCAGTCGCTCAGTCGTGGCTGACTCTGCGGCCCCGTGGACTGTGGCCCGCCAGACTCCTCTGTCCGTGGGATTCCCCAGGCAAGAATACTGGAGTGGGTTGCCATGCCCCTCCACCAGGGGTCTTCCCCACCCAGAGATGGAACCTGTCTCCTGCATTATAGGCAAATCCTTTACCCACTGAGCCACCTGGGAAGCCTGGTTATTTTGCAGAATGCTTCTTGATCAGGGTTTTTTGCCTGATGTTTCTTTGTGGTTATATGTAAGCTATTTTTGAAAGAACTTCCTTGAAATGAGGTGCCCTTCTTGATATATCCTATCAAGAGGTACATGGGCAATCTGTTCTGTTTCTGGTGATGACTGATTCTTCAGTTAAGGGGTCTGTCAGATTTCGCCTCTGACAGACTACCTCTAAAGTTACTACCTTCCCCTTGTAATAATTTTGTTACAGCATATGTCATTTTATTGTGCTTCACTTCATTGTGCTTTGCAGAGACTGCATTTTTTTTTAAACAAATTGAAGGTTTGTGGCAACCCTGTTTTCAGATGATGGTTAGCATTTTTTTTTTCAATAAAGTATTTTAAAGTTAAGGTACGCACATTTTTTTTTTAGACATAATATTGTTGCACACAACAGACTACAATAGTGTACACAACTTTTAGATACACTGGGAAACCAAAATTTGTGTGACTCACTTTATTGTAATAATTTGTTTTCCTGAGGCGGTCTGGAGCCAAACCTGCACTACCCCTGAGGTCTGCCTCCCACAGCGTAGAGGTCCTCTGAGCATATACATATCCAGGTTCTCACCCGGTTCAGGCAAAGGAATGGCAAGTGGAAAGGTCCTGAGGCAGGCAGGTGTCTGATGTGTTTGGGGAACATAAAGACAGTGTCTCAAGGAGTGAAGGCATAGGAAGAGTAGAGGAAAATGAGGTTAAACAGGTAACAATGGGCCAAAAGGATCTTGGGCCCAAGGTAAGGTCTTTGAGTTTTAAGTATGACAGGAAGCCACTGGTCCAGCATCTCACACTCTGTTTACTTTTCTCACCTCACTGACCTCTCAGTGCCTGAAAATAGCAAGCTCTCCTGCCTCAGGGTCTTTGCTCATGCTTCCCGCCTCCCCCCCCACCCCCCCGCCCCCTACCCCGCCACACACACACCTGGAACACTCTCTCCATCTGCAGTTCTGGCTCCTCTTAGAGGTTTCAGTTTCAACATAACCTCAGAGAGGCCCTTTCTGCCTGTTCACTCATTCATTCAACAAATATTTACGTACTGACACTGGCAAGCCTCCTCGAGGCACTGAGAATACAGCAATGAAAACAAAAACTAGATAAGCCCTGCCCTCATGGGGTTCACAGTCTAGTCAGGAGGGAGAAGTGCTAAGGCAAGTACGTGCATAGAATGGGAACAGGAAATGCTCAGGATGTCATTTTTTCATGGAGAAGGAAGTATCTGAGGAAACACTTTGCAGGAAGTGAAGGATCTCTGAGGGAGGAGGTTCCAGACACAGGGCACAGCCAGTGCAAAGGCCCTGACGTAGAATTGTGCCTGGTGTGGGTGAGGCTGAGCCAGGAAGCCAGTGTGATGGGAGAGGAGTGAGTGAGGGGGATAGGAGATGGGCTCAAAGGTATGTTTGGGGGTGGGAAGATAATAGGGCCTCTTGGACTTTCAACTTGAGGGCTATGGGAGCCCACAATGTTTTGAACAGAGGCAGAGCATGAATTGGTGTATTAGGGGTCACAGCGTCGTTTCGGGCTGCACAATGGGTGGTGATTGTGGAGGGCGGCTACAGGAAGACTAGTGAAGAGGCCACTGCACTAACCCAGCCGGATCGCTGGTGAGTCGTGAGGATCAGCTCCCCTGGAAGCTGTGGGTTTGGTAAAGGCAGCGACCATGGGCTCATCCCTGAATACCCACCACAGGGGACAGAGGCCTTCTATCAATATTTGTTACATGATTTTATAGCTCCCTTGCCTTGAGCTTTTAAGGTTTTGATCCCTGTGCTGGACATTTAACAATCTTACAAATTCCTCAGGACCAATGTGTCGGGTAAGTTTTGAAATCCCTGCTTTATTGCTGAGGAGAGTGAGGCTCACAGGGCCTGCTTCTGATCATAGTTAAGTAGCGGAAAGAGAGTTTGAGCCATCTGCCTGACCTAGAGAGTCTGGATGGGGCAGAGACAGCCTGTGTAGCATTTCGTCTTTGCCTCTGCACCTGCCCAGGTGAAGCGTGCTCAGCACGCATGCGCCCACGCACATTTAAAGCACCTGTCGAGGGTCCTCCGCTCATTAGGAAGAGGTGGGCACTTGGCTTGACCCTTGACGCCAGCCCGAAGGATGCTGGTGAGATACAGGAGCCAGGTTCCCGCCTCTCGGCTTGGGCCTCTCTCCATGCTCTTGACCCCAGCCCCTCTCCTTTGCAGAGTCCAAACGCCTGCCTCGACCCAGAGCCTCGGAGCACCTCAATCCCTGATGGCGTCCTGGCGGGCAGGAGCGTCTCCCCAGGACTCCCAGAGAGGCCCCCGGGGCCTTGCGCGCCACCGGGGCTGGAGGAGGCTCTGAGTACGCTGGGGCTGGAGGGAGAACGTGAGTACGCCAGGGACATCTTCACCGAAGTCATGGTGAGTGGGGTTGGGGTTGGCGTGGGGTGGGGGGGCACCCGTGGACCAGCGGCCTTTGGGCAACTCTAACGCCGCCCACATCCATGGAGGGCAGCAGAGGCAACGTTCGGGTTGGAGGAAGCCAAAGCTGACTCTCTCACCCAACACCCACTCAACAAGTCTTCCCTAACTCCCACCTCACCAGCCTCTCACGTCACTTCCGGCTGACTTTGCGGCCTTTAAACTGCTGCCACCCACAACTTCTTGGCCTTTTTCTCTCGCACTGTACCTGTGTGGAATGCCCTTTCCCAGCCTCCCCAGCTGTTTGCAGCCCCTTCTTTGGTACTGCATAGTCTCTCACATTGCAGAAGGCAATGGCACCCCACTCCAGTGCTCTTGCCTGGAAAATCCCATGGGCAGAGGAGCCTGGTAGGCTGCAGTCCATGAGGTTGCTACGAGTTGGACACGACTGAGAGACTTCACTTTTTTCACTTTCATGCATTGGAGAAGGAAATGGCAACCCACTCCAGTGTTCTCGCCTGGAGAATCCCAGGGATGGGGGATCCTGGCGGGCTTCTGTCTATGGGGTCGCACAGAGTCAGACACGACTGAAGTGACTTAGCAGCAGCAGTCTCTCACATTGACCCACTTATCAATTATTCAGTGAGTCATTAGCAAATGTTTCTGAGCATGTTCCAGGCACTGGGGATGCCGTGATGGACACCACGAGACAGTCTGCCTCAATGAGCAGAGACAAACAAACAAAGTAGGCGATAATTTCAGAAGGGCCACAAAAACCAAAACACAGGCTATTGTTGTCCACTGATATTGTCTGAGACAGGCATTGCCAGAAGAAATACTGAAGGGATGCGTTCATTTAACATCTTGTGAGCATCTCTCCCATGCCTGGGTCTCTGTTAGGAACCAAGATACAGCTGTGATCTGGACAGAAATCCCTGCCCTGCTGGCAGTCTAGTGGGGCAAAAAGGCAAGACTTTGAAGTAAACACCAGATATCTGAAAATACCATGAGGAAAATAAAGCAATGAGATAAAGATGATAGGGTACATGGAAAAGTATAGAAAAAGCTGGGGAAATTTTAGCTGAGACTGGAAGTACTGAGAAGTCAGAAATGCAAGGAGTGGGGAATGACCATTTCAGCTGGCACATAAGTGCAAAGGACCTGAGGTAGGAACGAGGTAAGAAGTAGCTTAAGTGTGGGTTTTGGGGGGAGAGAGGGGATAGGTGATGCTGGAGCAGGGCCGGAATCTGACAGCAATTAGGATTTTCTCTTAAGAGTACTGAAAGCCACGGAAGGGTTTTAGGCTGGGTAGTTCCTTGGTCAGATTCATACTTTAGAAAGACCCTCTGGGTGTTCTGAGGAGGATGGGTTGAGGGTTGGTGACTAAGACTGAAGTCTGGGAACCCAGGAGAAGATGCTCAGTAATGAAGTCCTGTGGCCTTGGGGCTAAACTGGAGAGCTGGAAAGTGAGGCGTCCAGAACAAAGTCCAGGGTTCTAGATGGCGACACACAAGAGGAGCGTATTCGGAAGAGATGTCGGAGGCGTTTGTATGTGGCACTCGTGACGTCCAACTGATGCGAGGAGACTGGGGCACCCAGGGCTGGAGCCCGGGAGGGAAGCCAAGGCACAGGTGTGGAGACTGAGGCCGTCCTTGCCTGACCGCAGGTGTGCCGCGCGCTGCCCTGGAGGGCCCTGCCCCGCACCGTGACCCCGGAGATGCGCGCGCTAGTGGTGGACTGGCTGGTTCAGGTGCACGTACGTAACCGGGAGGGGGCAGGGAGGGGCCTGCGTAGCAGTCTAGAACCTTGGTGCTCACTCGCGCCCCTCCCCAGGAGTACCTGGGTCTGGCGGGGGACACGCTCTACCTGGCCGTGCACCTGCTTGATTCCTACTTGCGCGCGAGCCGAGTGCGCCTACACCGCCTGCAGCTGCTGGGCATGGCCTGCCTGTTCTTGGCGTGCAAAGTGGAAGAGTGCGTGCTTCCCGAGGTACTTCCGGGGCGGGGCTTGGGAGGGTGGAGCCCTTCCTCCCCGCCTCACAGATTAAATGTCTAGTGTGTGCCAAGCAAGCATTTTACCTAGTCTTGGAATCCCAGCATGTCTCTATGTGGTAGAGGCTACCAATGTGTCCTTTTAACAGAGGAAGAGACTGAGGCCCAGAGACAGGAAGACATTTGCCAGAAGACAAGCATTTGGGACTTGGACTCACTCTTGAGTAGTTATAGTAGCTATAGTCCTTCTTGAGTATAGTTAACATGCATGAACGCAGTGCCTTACCAGAACGGCCTGGTGAAGTAGGAAGTCATATCTCCGTTTTATGTGAAGACACTGAATCTCAGAGCTTCAGTGGATGTCCATGTCAGACAGTGAGTAAACGGTAGGGTTTGAGGTCAGGAACCCAAGTCTATCTGGCTGTGAAACCTCTGCTTTCCGTGAGTTCCAGACAGCAAATCAATGGCCCCATTTTACAGACCAGGAAACTGAGGCCCAGAACGGGGATTGAAACGATCCCAGGCGCTCAAGTCCAGGGAGTAACGAGCTAGGGTCGAAGATTTCCCCACCTCTTTTCCCCCAATTCCCAGCCCTCCTCCCTCTGTCTCCTGGGCGCTGGCTCCTTCTCGAGGGCCGAGCTTCTGCGCGCGGAGCGCCGCATCTTGAGCCGCTTGGATTTCCGGCTGCACCACCCGGGCCCGCTACTTTGCCTCGGGTTGCTTGCTGCTCTGGCCCGGAGCGCCCCCCAGGTGCAAGGGGCAGGAGCGCGGCGGGGCCTCGTGGGTAGGGGCATGGCTTGTGCGGGCGGGCCTGGCCTCGCGGGTAGGGCATGGCTTGTGCGGGCGGGCGTGGCCTCGCGGGTAGGGGTGTGGCCTCGCGAGTAGGGGCGTGCCCTGACACGCTCCCCGCGAAAACTGCAGGTGTTGCTACTCGCCACTTACTTCTTGGAGCTCTCTCTGCTTGAGGCCGAAGCCGCAGGGTGGGAGCCGGGTCGCCGTGCAGCTGCGGCACTGAGCCTGGCTCACCGGGCGCTCGACGGAGCAGGTTCCGGGCCTGAGCCGGCACTCTACAGGTATGGCCGCTGTGGAGGGTCTCTGTGACTTCAGGGCCTACCTTCTTTGTCGCCGTCTTTACCGTCTCGGAGAATATGAGACAATTATGTGGGGGCGGGGCTAGATTTGTTTCCTGAGTGGGAGAGAGAATGGGGTGACTGCCTAGTCTGGGTGGGGTCCCATTTGCTTTTCTCTGGAGGTGTCTCAGAGAATGGGGTGTTTGTACATATTTGGGGGCCCTTAACCTTGTCCTAGGGTGAAAAATAGGATTTCCTCAGCCCCAGAAGATGCTCTAACTGCGTTCCAGAGTTGCGAATGAGGGGTCTGCAAGCCTCGAGTTCTCCAACTCTCCTCCTGACTGCGAATGCGATGACCCTTTAGCTGCTCGAACCCCGTCATCTTGTTAATTGTGCCACCGCGGGGCAGAGTGATCATCTTTTCCTCCAGCCCGTGCCCCTGGGGTAGAGCTGGATGTCTGTCTGTCCACCCTCAGCCCCACTCCTTCCCTCTCCGCGCGGGTCCTGGCTCGGCCATAGCCGCGCCCTGAGGGCAGAACAGAGGGTCCGCCCCTCGGCGCCCCTCCAGTCGCTCTGGAGGATGGGTGGCGTTTGCGACCCCGAGAGAGCCCCTGAGCAAGTCAGCTTGTCTTCTCAGCCTCGAGCCCTAGCTCCGAGGACAGGTCGTGCTCTGTCCCCCGCTATTCTTGCCCCACCTCAGTTTCTCCGTCTCTCCGACGCAGCCGAGCGGAGCTGGGCCCGCTCGAGCCGTGCATGGTCCGCGCTGCGCTCCGAGGCCCCGCGCCCGGCCGCGCCGCCGTCTTCCTCAAGTACGCGCGGCCCCAGCGCCAGGGCATCAGCCTCGCCGCCGCCTGCCTGCTCCGCCACTCCCCACCGGGGCCTCCCTGAGCCTGGAGACCCCAGCAAAAAAGACTCCTCTTGTGCGTCGGTTTCCCACTTCAATAAAAAAGTTTTTATTCCGAGCGCTCTCTATCCTCAGTGGTCAAATTCTGGCCCTTCTCTAGTTTTTGATTGGTCACTTCCGGGCCTCCCACTCACCTGATTGGATGGTCTCACCGAGTCCCTTAATGGCTGCTGGGAGACGAGATGAGAATTCTGGATTACGCCGCGAGGGGGCACTGGCGGGCTTCCACAAGCGCCGCTGCGCTGAGGAAAAACGCGGATCTCAAACGCAAATACTTGCGGAAATTAGAGATCCTGAGAGGAAAATAGCAACCCAGGCTAATGAACCTTGGTCTCCGGGTTGGGGAGAAACTAGGAAGAAGGGCGACTGTCAGAAACTGAGAATGCCTTTCCTAGCCATGAAGTATGTCACCTTCATGGTGCCAGGTTTTCAGATTTCGTTCATAAGGGAAGTTGAAAATCTGCGATTCCATAAATATCTCTGCTTTTAAATGTTGGCAACTAATTCAGTATTTTTAACGGTTGCATAAATCCAACACATCACATATACTGGCCTGCGAGGGTCATCAATTTGTGATCGTATGGGCCTTGGATAGCAAGTTTGTTAAATGGGGTCTGGTTTATTTAACATCTGAAGTGCCACAGTGTCAGTGGGTATAATTATAGTACCGACCTCATGGTGGTGTGATGAGGACGTGAGTTAACATAAACGTAAAGCATTAGGACCGTGCCTGACACCTCGTAGGTATTGTGAGTGCATCTGCATCTCAGCAGAACTGTGAGCTTGTACTGTTGTCCCCTCGTTCTACTGAGCCTGTAGCACTCAGACATTAGTAGGTTTGCTCAGAAAATAGTTGTTATGAATCAGTGGGTTTCCACATTTTCAATTAAAAACACGTCTGAGGTGCAGAAAGGTGACTGATGCTGTTCTGGAATATAGTCTCGGGAATATTAGACTCTTAACCAAGCCTAGGTTTGGAGGTGCTGAGAGGAAGCTTTCACCACTGAGGTGTTCACGTTTGGAGGATCAGGGAGCGACTCAGTACAATAAAATATGGAAATGCAGTTGGAATGAGAGGTGTCATGTTCAGGTTTGGGTCTGTTGGGTGGGAACTGCTGTGGGAGGGGGAGGGGACAGTGGAAATGCAGGGTTGATGCTTGGGAATGAGACCCAGGCTAGGGTCTTGGTGGGGGTGGTAATGGTGCTCTACATAGTTACTCATTCACTCATTCATTCCACAACTATTCATGAATGTGCCAGGACTTCCATGGTGCTCCAGTGGTTAAGAATCCACCTTACAATGCAGGCAATGCCAAGTCGACCCCTGGTCGGGGAACTAAGATCCCTCAAACCTAAAAGCAACTATAGCCACACACTGCAACTAAAGAGTCCATGCACCGTAAGGAAATATCCTGCATGCTGCAACTAAGACCCAATGGGGCCAAATAAGTGAAACTAGTTTACGTGGACGCTGACTCAGAGTCAGGCACTTGCAATCACATGTCTCACAGTCTCAAGAATGATAAGGAACACTGGCTGCTGTTTGGTCATTACTGTACTACATGCTTTACCCCGTGTTACATGCTTTACCTACATAACATGATTCAGCTCCTGCAGCTACTTGGGAGTGACCCCAATTGTTACCTCCATGTTACACAGAAGGAAAGTGGAGGAAGACCAAGGAGCTTACTCAAGGTCTCAGCACTAAGCGGCTAAGGAGGGTTGCAGGACAATCATTCACTGTTTTTCTCTCGAAAATCTCTCATGTGTTTCTTGCTCTGTGCATTTTTTATTACTGTGATCCTCATGCTGCGCTGTCACTTGGCTGCTTTCTCGCTGTTTTTTTCTACCCAGACAGTGAGCTAGCTGAGGGCAAGAAACAGATCTCTCTTGTTCATCGAGTTCTCCCCTCCTTCGGGAAGTCTTCACTCACCATCTCAGCCTATGCTGGGTGTGCCTCCTGTGGATCCACAGAGCTTGTTGTGTCTCCCCCATTGCAGCCCTGGCCCCTCTGCCTGTACCTCCCAGGCTAGCCCACTCGGCTGCCACTGTCTGACCACTGGTCTGTCTCCCCACTTGCCAAGGAACCCAGTGAGGGTAGAGTCTGAGGTGCTCTCAGTCCCTCCTATGTCCCAGCATCACCCAGTCCCAGAATTGGGCACAGAAAGATATCAGTCAATATGTGTTTGTTGCATAGATAAACGAGTGTGTTCCACAGTTGCTATCATAGCCCTGTGTTACGGATGAGGATACAGAATCACAGGTAATGTAGGTGATTTGTCCAAGTCAACAACTAGCGAGAAAATAAGCAGGAATTTGGGCAGCTTGAATCCATGGCCTGTGTTCTTATCCAACTATGCCAGATGCCTACCGGTCTGAAAACCAGCTTTCCATGAGGTTATCTTCCTGCTCTTTTCCCCAGACTTGTTCTTTCCTTCTAGAAAGGTTCCGGAGCTCTGGGCATAGGGGAGGAGAGCAAGCAGCAGGGTGGGGAAGGTAAGAGGAGTGGGAAGAAGGGTTTTGAAGAGAGTAGGGTTTTGAGGGGTTTCTCTAGACCCATAGGGGGCAGCCGGAGTCGGCTGTCGGAGGTGCGGGGGCGGAGAAAGGGTGGGGACCAGCCCCGCGGGGGGCGATGCGGTAGCTGCAGCGGCGGCCGCAGGAGTTTCCCACAATGCAGCGCGGCGCGCTGTCCCCGGTGCTGATGCTCAGCGCTGCCCCAGAGCCTCCGCCGCGCCCGCCTCCCGCCCTTTCCCCGCCGGGCCCCAGCCCCCGCCATGGATCGGCTCGGTCCAGTCCTACCCCAGAGGCGTCGGGAGCCCTGGGTGCGGCGCTCGACAGCAGCCTGCGGGCCGCCGTGGCGTTTAAGGCGGAGGGTCAGCGCTGCTACCGGGAGAAGAAGTTCCGGGAAGCCATCGGCAAGTATCATCGAGCGCTACTGCAGCTGAAGGCGGCGCAGGGAGCCCGCCCTGGAGGCCTGCCCGCACCCACCCCCGGGCCCGCCACCAGCCCCGGGCCAGCCCGCCTCAGCGAGGAGCAGCGGCGCCTGGTGGAGAACACAGAGGTGGAATGTTACGACTCTCTCACGGGTACGGCCGTCGGGGAGCGCAGAGGGTGCCTATGTGAGAGGGGCGAGACGTGAGAAGCACTCCTCAAGCCTTGGGGTGGGGGCTGGAGGCTTGAACGGGTTAGGGCTGGGGTCTGTGAGGTGGGAGGAAGAACTAAGAACTTGATCAGGAAGAGGCTTTGGGAGTCTAGGGGACCACAGGGATGGAAGGAGCTGGGATGCAGGAAATGGGCTTTGGGCTGCCACCTGCTAATCTCAGGTGAGAAAAACTTAACCTGGAGGAGCCATTCAAGGACCCATCCTTCACCATCTCTGAGATCGCCCTTAGTACTCTCCCTAACAGACACCTCCCAGCTAAGGAAGCTCCGAGAGCCCCGCTGTGTGTTTTTTGCGCCCTCTAGCGGCGGCGCAGATTGATTCTGTCTTGATTGGTCAGAAGCTTGGCGTTCCCCGGTGGCCGGAGCAAGCCTGTAGGCTGGGCTCCGCCGTCTGAAACGGAAGGGACTGATTCTCCGGAGCCTGAAGGCCAGGCTCCTCGCGATCAGCTGAGGCCTCGGTGTCGACAGGCTGTGAGAGCACCGGTTCTGGTGCTCCCGCAGCCTGCCTCCTGCAGTCGGAGCTGGTAAACTATGAGCGGGTGCGCGAGTACTGCCTCAAGGTGCTGGAGAAGCAGCAGGGCAATTTCAAGGCTACTTACCGCGCCGGCATTGCCTTCTACCACCTGGGCGACTATGCACACGCCTTGCGCTACCTGCAGGAGGCCCGCAGCCGGGAGCCCACAGGTGAGGGGCGGGGTGGGAGCAAGCGAGGGTGGGAGAGAGGAGGAAACAAGGGAAGGAGCATGAAAGCAGAGCGGCTTCAGGGAGTGCTGTACCCCCTACCCCACGCCCACTCTTTACCCATCTACTTACACACACACACACTCATCCACTCACCTGCCAGTTACTCGTGTCCACTCACCTGTCGTTCCTGACATTCACCCAACCACTTCATCTCTTCGGTCATTAACCCACTCTGATACCTTCTGTTTACCTATTCAGTCACTTTCCTGGCCACTTACAACCTCCGCCCCCCGCTTCCCCCCGCCCCCGCAACCCCCCCCCCCCCGCCGCGCCTCCATCTCCATTTACCCCTCCCCCCTCAAACTCATTCACCTACTCACTAACCCATTCACACACTCACCTACTCATTCACCTTCCAGAAAATAGCAGGGGGAGGGGTTGGCAGACCTGGAGGCTTGTTCCTTGCCCAGTGGGAGATCGGGGTGTGTGTGTGTGTGTGTGTGTGTGTCAGGGTGTGTGTGTGTGTCAGGGTGTGTGTGTGTATCCGCGCGCGCGCGCGCGCGCACATCGGCTGGAGGAGGCAGAAGACTCAGTTCTGTATTAATAACCAGTGAAGTAGGAGCACAACAGGTGCGTGGCCCAGGATGTGAGGTGAGTTTTCCTCTAAGGGGTTTGGAGAGAACACACTTCCTGCAGTGTCGCTGGAGGGTGAGAAGTGTGACAGGAGTCTCTGAGCTCAGGCGTGCCTGGCTGAGGGCACGGCAGATACGAAAGTATGGAGGTGTGACACGTCCTGCTCTGCCAGCTTGGCTGGGCTTTGTGAGAAGGGCTCTGGCGACACAGGCTGTGTGTGGGAGCCAGTGGAGGATGGGGACCTCCTCATATGAGCCAAGGTGGTGCGGATGTTACCTGCTGCCCCAGGACACACAGATAATGCCCTGCCTGCCTCCCCTGCAGACACCAACGTTCTGCGATACATCCAGCTGACTCAGCTCAAGATGAACCGCTGCAGCCTACAGCGGGAAGACAGTGGGGCCGGGCCTGGGACTCGGGACGTCGTTGGCTGAGGCCAACGTGGGGGAGTGTCCCTCCTCCTCCCCACCCCACCTCACCTCACCGTGTAACTTTCTCTGACTCATGTTCTCTGGTAAAGCACTCATCACTGGTGACCATAACCTCTTTGTGTGGTATTCTTGTGGGGCCTGGGAGGGGACAAGGGCCTAGGCTACAACCCCTGGACTCAGAAATCTAGAGAGGCCTAGGACGGAGCATGGGGGGTGCTGTGCCACTGGGGATGATCTAGGATCTGGGGCTGGGCCAGGGAAAGACACACAGCCAAACGCGGTAGGGGGCAGGGGTTACCTTTAATGCTGCATTTTGTGCCGAATCCCTTATGACGCCCTGTCCCTGAGTACCCCTGCCCACCCTCCCCCCCACCGCAGGGCAGGCACAGGGCCCCACCCCTGGGGTACAAAGGAATAAATTAAGTGTCCTCCCTCCCCCCTTCCCCAATAAATAGTGAGTATCCTGCCCAGGGCCTCCCCTGCCGTGTGGCACGGTGGGCTGGGGCGGGGCCTGGGGCGCTACATTCATGGCTGCCCAGGCGGGCGGCTGCGGGCAGGCCTCAGCGGGAGCCATGGGCCCCGCACAGGGGGACTGTGCTGTCCTGGCTTTGCCCCTCCATGTCCATGTCGAGCAGCGTGGGCTGCATGCTGGGGAGCCCCGGGCTCTCCGGAGTGTCTGGCCTGCTGGGAGGCGAGATGCTGAGCGTCTGGCCGAAGGAGACCAGTTTCCAGGGGTCCAGGCGGGGACGGCTGGAGGCTGGCCGGGGCCTTGGGGCGAAGGTCAGGGTGGTGGGGCGGCCCGGGAACTCGGGGGGCCGACGGCGGGTGGGGAACAGGGCCTGGGGGTCGGGCAGGCGGGGGAAGTCCAGGGGATCTCGAGGGCCTGGTAAGAGAGGATCGGAGGAGGTGAGTGGGGTGGGCCAGACGGTGGTGTTTAAAAGGCAGGAGCATTTACATGAAGATTGGAATTGGACTTCTCTTGACAAAAAAATCTGATTTTCTTGGGCCCGCTGTCCAGCAGGGTTTGGACATCTACCTCGCCACCCCCACCCGCCCCCGACTCCTAACTGCTCACTCGTCTGGGTGCGACTCTGGGCAGCCCTTTATCTCTCAGAGCCTGTCTCCTTGCTAGTACTCCAGACAAAGCCTCATCCCTCCCGCCTCTCCAACCCTGGGCAGGCTCACCAAGACCCAGAGGCACCTTAGGCATGTTGCTGTCTGTGAACGGGGATTTCAGCACCTCGCTACACAGGCCAGGATTAAATACAGTAATTGTAGAACAAGGAGCACAGTGCCTGATAGGAGGTCCTTAGTTCCTTTCTGTTCTAATCGTCTTTGTCCTGCTAATAGAGAACGGGTACCTAACACCTGTTAGCGCTAGTAATCGTTGCCATTAATGTCACCTGCCTGGCCCCTGTAGGCATTAGAGTTGCCACCCCTGCTTCCTCCTGCGTCTCAGTTACCCAGGGATCCACAAAGCCTCTTGAAGCAGTGGGGGCCATGGGGACACTGACTCTCCCCACGCTAAGCAAGAGGACTCCGCTGGGCTGGGACATAGAGCTTTGGCGGGGTCAAGGGAGATTGGCCCTTTTCTGAGCGCTTGGAGCCTCACTCACCAGGGCCGGGGCCCATGGGCTCCGGCGCCCCTCGCTGCCCCAGCGCCCCATCCGACGGCGTCCGCCGGTGTCCGCGGCTCACAGCGCGCGCGGCCGTGACGTGGGTGGGCGTGAGCGACTGCCGGGGGTCCTTCTTGAAGCTCTCCAGCTCCAGGTCCACCAGGGGGTTGGTGCTGGGTTGGGGCGGGGGTGGGGAGGGTGGCGGGGAGGGCGCGGCCGGCGCAGCCTCGTCGCTGTCGGAGCGCAGCAGCGAACGCGTGGAGTTGCAGTCGGACACCGACGACAGTGACACGAGGGTGGCGGAGGGCGCCAGGCCCGGGCCGGGGGCCGCGTCGTCACGGCGGCCGGGAGAGCGCCCGGTCGGGCTCAGGCCCCGCGGGAAGCGGCCGCCACGGGGGAAGAAAAGGCCGTCGAGCCAGCGCCGCTGCTCCTCGCCGTCCGCCGCGCGCGCCTCGGCCACGTCGGCGCCCAGGCCCACGGCGCCCAGCAGCGTGGCGCAGCCCAGCAGGGCGAGCTCGCAGCGCCGCCGGGAGCCGTGCCCGAGCCGGGCGGGCGGCGCGGGCGGACTCGGCTCCCATGGCGCCCGCGCCCCCGGGGAGGGCTGGGCGGGCAGCGGCACCGTGAGGTAGGACGGGGTGGTGTAGGGGGACGGGGGCACGCTGTTGCCTCCGTCCGACTCCGCAAACTCCTCTGCAACCGGGAGAGGGCTGTCACTGGCCTCTGACTCACTTAACTCTGGGCCCAGGGCCTTTCGGCCCATCCCCCCACCCCAGGACTTGGAGGCAAGGAGTTGTCCCCAGTGACCCGCCCCCCCCCCCTCCCCCCGCCAAGATCACCAAGTCCCACTAAGCGTGGTTCTTGAGCATTTCTCCCCCAAATCCCCCTTCCCTTGGGAATGACCCCCACCTCCCAGGGACCAGCTATCTCCCATTCCAGGAATGCGTCCTACCCTCTGGCCAGTGAAATCCGGCTCCCTCCGCGCAACCCTGGGGAATGGTCACCCCTTGGTCTTGGGTTATGTTCCCCTTTGCCAGGGAATGTCCCTCTCCCTCCCTTTTAAAGGCACCCTCGCCCTCTTACCCATTTCATTGAGGCTGGCAAAGCCTGGGGCGATGGGTGTGTGTTTGGGGGATTTGCCCAGGTTGGGGGCACTTGATGACCACTGTTTGCTTCCTTCTCCCAGGGCCTTCAGCCTGCAGGGGGCACCAAAGATTGGGGGGGTGGGGGCAGTCATAGGCCTCCTGGCTGTCAAGGGCCTAGGAGAGAGGCACAGGGCGTGGGGAGGGGGGGCGCGTGGGGGGGTGGTGCTCCATGCGGCCAGTACCTCTCCTCTCCGCCAGCCCGTTCCTTCTGCAGCGTGGAGCTGGGCCCCCAGGTCCGGCCCTTCTTCTTGCCCCCGACCAGCTCTTCCTTCTTTGGGGGTCCACTGCTGCGGCCCCACGTCCCACCGCCACCACTGCTGCTGCAACTGGTGCTACAGCCACCACCATCCACAGGGGTCACTGGGCCCAGAGAAGCCACTTGGTCACTGGGTCTCAGCCTGTCCCAGTTGATCTCCAGCCTTAATCTCCCCGCCTTCGTCTCCCCCTCCACCTGGAAGCCCAAGGGAGCTGAGATTCTGACTCCAGTCATGACCCTTCCCTGCTATCCATCCTCACATAGCTCCCCCCAGCTATCCTGATGTCCTGGCTTCCTCCGTGTCATCACCGGTCACCCCTCACCGGTTAACTCTTCAGCCATCCCTTCATTCCCAAATGTTCACTAGCACCGTCTATGTGCCAAGCCCTGTGGGAGATGCTGAGAAGACAGCAGTGCTAAGAGTAGACCAGACACCCTGCCCTGGCCCTGGAAGAGTTTACATTTTAGGGGCTGAGGACAAATGATCAACAGGAGTCACCCTAGGTTGTCATCTGGGTCAGGGGCTAGAAGGTGATCAGCAGTGTGGGGCATGGAAAGCTGACAGGGGGCTTGGGGAGTTAGGGATGGTCTGGTGTGTGAGAAGGAGAGATCTGAGCAGAGACTTGAAGGAGGTGAGGGAGGGAGTCAGGGGGGACACAAGGCAGAGGGAGGAGCAGATGCCAAGTCCCTGTGGAGTGTTCCGGAACAGTCTGTCGCCTGCAGAGTCGACTGCTCTCTCTCCTCTGTTCCCATCACACGTTGAACATCCTGACCACCATGGTTCAGTCATTATTTGTCTCTGCGTCCTCCCAGAAGAATGACCTCTGGGTACAAAGCAGGTGCCCAAACAGTAGTGTGTGGCAGGGGTGGTGTGTGGGGTAAGGCCAGGGGTGAATGATGGAGCAGAATGGAGTGGGGAAGCTGACCGGGAATCCTTCACCTCCTCAGTGAACCCTGTACCTGCCATGCGGCTGACAGGCCGTCTGCCCCATTCAAGGTCCCTGCCCTGGCCCAGCACCCTCGTCCCACCTGTCTCCCCTCTTGACTCCTGCCCGCCTACAATCCCTACTCCTCACGGCAGTCAGAGGGAAAAGGTCAAGTTGCCTCCATCACTGCCTTGCTCACAGCCCTCCAGAGGCTCCCCCTCAGATGTTAGATAAAATCCAGATTCCTTATCCCCGCTCTTGAGGCCCAGGGCAATCCTCTCCTGCTGAACCCTCGACCATAAACTCACTGCTCTCCCTCCCATTCTTTCTACTTCATCCAAGTTGGCCTTTCCAGCTGATAATCAGCATACTTGTTCCTGCCTCTGGGCTTCCGCCTCTGCTGTTCCCTCTGCCAGGGACACTGTTCCTTCAGATCTCTGCATATGTTACTCCTCCTGACCATGCAGGTCCCTACTTAAACCTCAGCTTCTCTGCAGGCTTTCTTTGTGATTTAAAAATAGGAGCTCTTCTGTTTAGCTCCTTCCCTGATTTCCTTTAGGGTGCGTATCACTACAGGAAATTTCCTGTTCACCAGTTTGTTTACTTGTTGTCTGTTTCCCCCGATGAGAATGAGGGAGGGGAGTCCTTCCTGCCTGCCTGCCACCCTGATGTTGCTCTGGCTTGGTGCCAGGTATGTGCTCAGGGAAGTCTGTTCACTGACTGGTCAGGGCCTTGGGAGATACTCACAGCGAATGGCCCTCAGCCGGGGAATGATGCTGGGGCTTGCGGGTGGGCTGGCCCCATCTGATCCTTTCCGCTTGTCCAGGGTTGGAGAGGCCTGGACTGTGATCTTATGTTCAAAGCCTGCAAAAAGAAAGAGACTTTCCTAAGCACAGGATTCCATGAGTAGCCAAAGAGAAGTTCCCTTTGAAGGAAGATAGAAGGAATGCCACCATTTTATATTCCTTAATGCAGTGGTTCTCAAAGTGTGTTCCCAGACCAGCAGCATCGACGTCAAGTGGAAACCTCTTGGAAATGCAGAATCTTGATGCCCTCCCTGAATCAGGAACTGTGGGGGTGAGGTGCAGCAATCCAACTGCTGTGTAACAGTACCCAAGTGACCTCTGCTGCTCACTCAGGTTTGAGAGCCGCTGCCCCGAGGATCTAGGCTTGAGCGTCCAATATGGCAGCCATTAGCCACACATGGAAAGTAAGCGCTTGAAATGTGGCTTGTGCAACCGAGGAACTGGAGAGTGTTACCTTTAGTTATTTAGTTGTAAGTAATTTAAATTTACTTTTAAAAACAGATACTCAGTTCAGTCATTGGAAACATTTAAGTATGTTTGGAACAACTGTGGTATGTGAATCTGCTCTTTTAACTGTACATTTTATGAAACCTAAATATAGGTCAAGAAATTTTGAGGAAAATTTAGAGCCCAGATTGAGATGCACTAAGAATATAAAATGAACTCAGGCATAAGAATGCCTGAGTGAAGTCGCTTCAGTCATATCTGACTCTGAGACCCCATGGACTGGAGCCCGCCAGGCTCCTCTGTTCATAGGGATTCTCCAAGCAAGAATACTGGAGTGGGTTGCCATGCCCTCCTCCAGGGGATCTTCCCGATCCAGGGAGCAAACCTGAAATGCTTACACCTCCTGCATTGGCAGGCAGGTGAGTTCTTCACAACTAGTGCCGCCTGGCTTCCCTGGTGGCTCAGCTGGTGAAGAACCCGCCTGCAATGTGGAAGACCTGGGTTTGATCCCTGGGTTGGGAAGATCCCCTGGAGAAGGGAAAGGCTACCCATTGCAGTATTCTGGCCTGGAGAATTCTATGGACTGTATAGTCCATGGGGTCGCAAAGAGCTGGACACGACTGAGTGACTTTCACTTTCAGTGCCACCTGGGAAGCCCGTAAGATGCACCCTGGATTTCAAAGATTTAGTGTGGAAAAAAGGTAAAATATCTTATTTAAAATTTTTCTTGTAACGACTACATGTGAATATTGGGCTAAACAAAATACACTGTTAAATTATACACTGTTAAATTATATTAATACAAAGTTAATTTCACCTGTTTTCCCCTTTTCCATATGGCTACTGGAAAATGTAAATGACACACGCAGCCTGCATTATTTCTGTTGGCTGGTGTTATTCTAGGCACTGCTATAGGGCTTGTAACATCTCTTGTAACAGAGAATATCAGCATGAAGTGCCTTCTGACGTTACCTAGAAAGCAGTCTCCCCCCCCCCCCCACCCCTCCCCGGCCAAAAAAGAAATCAAACCTGAACTTAAAACTGAGTAAGCCTTGAGATCCAACTCTTAGGTTGAGCCATGTGAAACTTCTGTTTCTGTAGGTCAAAAATGGCTGAACACCAGCAATTTCACATGGTTCAACCTAATACCAATTAACAGGAAATTCAGGGGACAGAGGGACATGTTAAGAGATACCAGGGAGCTGCAAGCAGCAAAATCCAGACTATGGGAAATGCTCTGGCATAAATGAGGCAAGGAGGACAAAGAAGATTTAAAAAGATATTAAACTAATAGCTGGGAGACGAAACTATGAGGAAAAGTAAGGAAGTGATGGCCCTGAAAGTCAAGGCAGGCGTTTACTCTTAGGGAATGGCAGGGGGATTGTTTGGAGGGTGTGTATGCAGGCATCTGGGGTGGCTGTAGGGTCTCTCTGCTCTCCTGGGAGATTCTATTAATGCATTAAGCTATGCAGTTTTTTGTTTTTTTTTTGGGGGGGGGTCATTTTCTGTAGTTGTGATATACTTAGTAATAATAATAAAAAAGGCTTGAAAAGTAAAGAAATAAAAGGAAGAGATGACCCCTGGGTTAGCGCTGCTCCCAGCGGCCTCTCGGGGCTGCTGAAGGGGTGTGGCCGGGTACCGGAGGGCAGGCTGATGTGGCTGCCACCTTCCCGCAGCTTGAGCAGGCGGCTGCGCTTGAAGTTGCCCTTGCGTTTGCGGACCCGGGGCTTCTCCTGGCTCAGCTGGCACATGAGCAGGTGCAGCTCCCGCTCCACGATGTCCATCTCGCGCTCGGCCAGCTCCTGCTCGCGCCGCCGCAGCTGCTCCTCCTGGAAGCGCTGCTCCTGAGCCGCCCGCAGCAGCTCCTCTTCACGGCTCCGGAGCTCCTGCAGAGGAGATGGGCGGCTTGGGGAGAGGGCCGGAGCTACCCTGCCCCCAGGGATGGTCCCGGGGCTGCTGGGCTTGTTTGGTGTCCCGCACAGGCCATCCTGCTGTGGGGCAAATTGGGAGCACGATCCGACTTACTCTTCACTAACCAGGTTGGGGGCCAGGGCAGGAGGCTGTGTTGGCCCAAAGAAAGGGCTGGCTTTTCTTTCTTCTTCTTTTTTTTTTCTCTTTCTCTTTGATTTTTAATTTTTGAAGTTTTCAATTTGGAAAACATCCACAAAAGCATTGGTGCATCCGACGCACTCACCATTCGTCCAACTTCGATAGTTACTTTACAAATCTTTTTTCACGCATTACCTTCCTGCTCCTCTCTTCCTCTCACTTTTGCTGTGGGGTTTTAAAGCCAATTTCTAGACCTCATGCAGTGTCACCTGTAAGTACTTCAGGGTAGGGTGTCTTTTTCTTATCAATCTGCCAACAGGAGACTGTCTTTCCTTAACATGTGAAAAAGGCTCCCTCACCCTGCATGGGACCCGAAGACCCCTGGGCTCACGGAAAGGGACTCTGCCCCATCCATGGTATCAGAACTCAGGGATCTTGCTCCATCCCTCCCACCTCACCCCCGCCTTCACCTTCTCCTTGGTCCGGAGGTCATCAAACATGTGTTGAATCTCCAGCTTCCAGTCTTCCTGCAGCGAGTGAAAAGACTCCAGCGGCATCTGGAACAGGGCTGACTGTTCGATGACTTCAAGTTGCTTCAAGATGCTGCCAAAATCTGGCCGCCCGTGGGGGTCTGGGTCCCAGCATTCTGGGGTTGGGGTGGGAAGGACAGCAGTGGGAGTGGAGATGTCAATGGCCATGCTCTGGGGCATCAGCCTGCTCAGTGGAGGCAGGACTTTAAGGGACTGTGGACAAATAGCTCCCATGGAGCCCGGGGGAAGGAATTCAAAGCCAAGCTTTTGGAAGCGTTTCACTTGGTGAAACTCTGGGGAGAGAAACTCAGGGACCTGTTCCCTGACTGGTGGTAGAATCAAGGGTCAGGGAGGAATCCCAGGGCCAGTGAATCCTAATAGGCTGCCCTCAAGCGCTGTGGGCTTGCCTGGCCAGAACAAAGGTCTGGAGGCCATGGAGCCAACCGGAGGGGAGACTGATCATGGACCCATGGTTCCAGCCCCTTCTCCCTCACTCCTGGGCCCAATGGAATGGATGGGTGTGAAGGGGTGAGGTCTGGGCCTGAGGGCTCCTTGCCACCCCAAGCTGAGCCTACCCTCTCCACGGGGCCCTGGCTCACCCTCCAGTAGGCGGGCAAAGGGCTCGGGGCATGTGGAGGGAATGGGCAGAGTCAGCTTGTTCATAGCCACGCCATATGCCACGGCCAAGGCGTCGATTTCACGGTAGGGGACCTCACCCGTCAGCAGCTCCCAGAGCAGTACCCCGAAGCTGCAGGTGGGGGAGAGGGAGGGGTGACGCCAGAGCCCACCCTCATCCTCACCCACACCCCAGCCCTGCTTCCAGTCCCGTGGTGAGCCTCCCTCCCCCCAGCACCCAGCCCCGGCCAGTGAGGCCACAAGAACTGCCTTTGACCGTCACAGCCTGATCTCAAACAGATGTGGTGGGGTTGGTCCTCTGGTGTCTCTCCTTTGCTCTGTCCCCCTTTCCTCTCCTCTGCCTGAAAACCTTCGGTGGGTTCCTTGTGCCCACTGGGCAAATCCACCCTGATCTTGCTGACCCTGCAGCTTCCCCCTCTAAACACTCTTGGCCCCTGTACCAACCCCGGTTGCATCTCGCAGCCATGCTAAACAGTTGAACAAATCCTATTTTTCCTAACCTCTGGCCTTTGCACACATTGTTCCCTTGGTTGAGAACACCCTTCCCCTTTGCCTAACTGTCCTTTAAGTCACAACTCAGGTGCCCTCTCTAACCAGGAAGGCTTCCTTGATTCCACAGCCTCCAAATCTGGGTCGGAGGCCCCTTCACTACATTTCCATTGAACCCTCTGCACTTACCTCTAAATACAAGTTAACACTGTTTAACATTTACAGAGCACTCACTCCAGGCCAGCATTACTCAAGTCCTGTAAGGCAGAAGGCACTGGGTATGATCCCTATTTTATCCAGTGAGTGGGTGCAGGCTCAGAGAGGTTAAGTTGTTTGCCCAAGGTCACAGAGCTTGTAAGCGGTGGAGCCCCGCTGCACTCGGGCCCTCCTGAAGCCCGCAGCAGCCCTGGCGGCTACACCTTCCAGAGCACGCATCACTGTGCCACTGCCACCTGCAAACTCATCTTCTCCAGTAAACCACGCTCCTTCTGGTCCTCACCGGTGTTTTACGTACTGCCTAACACGGAGCG
The DNA here is from genome assembly GCF_003369695.1 of Bos indicus x Bos taurus. Lineage (NCBI taxonomy): Eukaryota > Metazoa > Chordata > Mammalia > Artiodactyla > Bovidae > Bos > Bos indicus x Bos taurus. The sequence continues at coordinate 16,281,404 of NC_040093.1, forward strand.
GATCCCCACGCTCCCCCATATCCAGGCATGCATTCATTCACCGTACACTTATTAAACATCTGCTGTGTGCTAGGCACTGTTCCGGGTACTGGAATAAGATAGACACAGCCCCTGCCCTCATGTAGCTCACAGCCTCTCCTTTCTCAGTGACAGCTCTGGTAAATTTGAGCTGGAGGAATGCTGCCTGGGATAATTTTCCATCCTCCTTTGCATCAAAGTATGCCCATATGGCAAGGGTTCTGGCCAGTGGGATATGAACTGTGCAGCGTGCAACTAATTTCCAAAAAGTCTCCTTAAAGGGAAGGGGTCCCCTTTCCTCTTTGCTCCGTCCTACTGGTTGGAATACAGACAATAAAAGCTGGCCATCCTGGACCATGAAGTAGCCTTGGGAATGGAGGCCATACAAGGTGGAGGAAGATAACAGTGGGTTGTAAGTGTGGGTAGCCAGACCCCACCCCCTCTACCTCTTCTACATCTCTGGAAACCTGTGGGGATGTTGTGATTGCCCAACGTGAATGACATCCCCATTAAAACCCTAAAATAGGACTCTGAATTCCTAATATTACATCAGTCCTGGGCTTTTACATGAGTGCAAAAGCATCCGTATTATTTTTATTTTGGGTTTTCTGTTGTCACTGAAATATGGCTTCTATAAATGTTTGGGATCATAAATGAATGCCTTATGTGAAGCAAGACTAAACTTCCCCCCAAGGGCTGCGCTGCTCTAGTTGAGACTTCCTGTCTGATCTCTCTGCCCCAGGACCATGACTTTGCTGCTTGGTCCATCTGGAGCCTCAGCTGGGGACTGACCTGGGTTTGGCTTCCTCCCAAGAGAAGGCTGAGTTTCTGCTGTCACCAGGTCCTGCAGGTGACAAACAGCCGCCTCCCTGGCCTCCTGCCCCCACTCCTGTCCCCTGAAGTCCATCAGCCAAGGGAGCCTTTGTGATGCTCCATCAGATAGTGTCATTCACAAATGCCTCCAGTGGCTTTCCAGTGCACTTGGAATAAACCTGGAGTCTGCTCCCTTCTCTGTGGAGCCCTCGGCTCTCTCTCCCCTCCATCATTTCCCACGACTTTCCTCCCTGCCTGCTCTGCTCCAGCCATGTGTCCTTTTCTGGAGCACGTCCTGCTTGTTCTCACCTCAGTATTTCCTTTGTGGCAGCTGCTCCCCCTGCCTGGGAAGCTTCTTCCCCTAAACTCTGCATGACTGGCTCCTTCTCGTCATCCAGAACCGGGCTCAAGTGCCATTTCTCATAAAAACCTTCCCCAAAGTCATTGCCAGACCACAGAGTGCTTTTCAGTTAGCTTCTTAGCTCGTAATACTGTCTAGTCCTTTATCTGGTGGGTTAACTTATTATTAACTTATTATCTTTTAAAAATTATTTTACAATTTTCTTAACTTAAAAACAGCCTTTTCAGCTTCACAGGTATGTATGTGAAAGTGAAGTGAAAGCTGCTCAGTCGTGTCTGACTCTTTGTGACCCTTTGGACTGCAGCCAGCCAGGCTCCTCAGTCCATGGGATTCTCCAGGCAAGAATACTGGAGTGGGTTGCCATGCCCTCCTCCAGGGGCTCTTCCCAACCCAGGGATTGAACCCATGTCTTCTGTGTCTCCTGCATTGCAAGGCATTCTTTACCCACTGAACCATTAGGGAAGCCCATGTATGTATGTATTATTCCTGTGGGCAGGAACTGGGTCTGTTTTTATATGCTGCTGTATCCCCTGAGCCCAGGGCAGTTGGATGAATGATGAATGGTTACCTATAAAGGTCTCAGTTTCCTGTCTCAGGAGTGGGGGCCATGTCATGGACGGGGTTTTGAGGGTCTTTGGTACTGACAGCCTATCTTTATACCACTTCTGCTAGCAGAGCAGGCACCTGCTTTGGTGCTCATCTGCTGGTCTGACCTTGCTGGCTGCCCCTGGACCCAGATCCCAGCTCCCAGTGGCTGTGGCAGCCGGTCCCTCCCACTCTGCCCTTCTCCCCCTTCCTCCCTCCTCCACGCCCAGGAGGCCTCCCCCCTCCCCGCCCCCAGCATCAGCACCTCCAGACGTCACTGCTTTTGGAGAAGAGGGAGAGACGGATAACCTCTGGGGCCATCCAGGCGTATGTCCCCGCAGCGCTCATTTTGGTGGTCTTGTGCCACTCGCGGGCGAGGCCAAAGTCCGTGATCTTGAGCACCGTGTCTGCGAGGTTGTGGTTCTCTATGGCCTCCAGGATAAGGACTGCAGGGTGGAAAGAAAGGGGGGTCATCCTGGATCTGCTTGGCTGCAGTCCTGCATCCTACCTCCACCTCACCTGGAATCTCCTATTTGTTCTCTCCCTGTCACCGTGGGTCACCCCCTTCTGCAGTAGCTCCTTTCCAGGCCAGAAGACCATGAACCCTCTCCCCCTGGTCTAATTGCTGCCTTAGCCTCCCACCAAGGGTTGGGGAGCTTCTCCTGAGTTCACTGGCCTCCTGAGTCTAACCTGGGCTCCCAGGAGTTCAGTGAAAGGTTTGATAGCCATGGCCTTGGTTCTCCTTGGTCTACGTCTCAGATTCCCAATCACCCCAAAAGTGGCAACTGCAGACATGAGCGGGAGGGGACGGTTTTCCTCCCCATTTTGTCACCTGCTATGGGGCCTCCGTGGCCCCAGTTCTACTCTTTTTTTCGTCACACTCTTTGCCATGTGACTTTGAAGTTCTTTCCACTAAAGAGGCAGCATGTATCTCCCCATCCTTTACTTTGGGTTGGCTGTATGACTCAACTTGTCTGATAAAATGAGGCAGAAGAGACAGAATGCCAGTCCCAAGCCCCGGCCTCTCATATCTACTTGCCCTCTTGCCCTTCCGCCATCACCACGACAACATGCCTTGGCTAGCCTGCTGGTCCAAGGAAGAGGAGCCCCACCTAAATCAGTTGACCTCCAGCAGGCCTGCAAATGCATGAGGAGTAACGAAGGACACTGAGTTTTAAGACACCAAGTTTGCCGGTGTGTGTGTGTGTGAGGATGGCTTGTTACACAGCAGTATTATAACAAAATCTGACTGACTGATCTATCCCCCAAGCATATGGAATGGTTCCAGCTTACTTGCTGCCTAGAGTGATTACTAACAACAGTAACAATCACGGCCAGTGTTTATCAGGAGCCTATTATATGGCAGGTACAGGGCTGAACCCTTTAGCAAATTAACTAGCAAGCAACCCATTTTATTGACAAGAAAACTGAGGCTTTGGCATGTGACTCTACCTTCTACAAGTCTTCCCTTCTCAAGTCACCAACTCCTGTTTGTGGTGTGACCCTGTGACACAGGGAACACCCCATGATCTTACACTTTATTTCTCCCATGCTGGGCCTAATTCAATTCACTTATACACACACACACACACACACACACACACACACACACACACGTATATATGTATATACAACACACATATATATACTATACAGCCCATGGAATTCTCCAGGTCAGAATACTGGAGTGGGTAGCCATTCCTTTCTCCAGGGGATCTTCCCAACCCAGGGACTGAACCCAGGTCTCCCACATTGCAGTCGGATTCTTTACCAGCTGAGCCACAAGGGAAGCCCATGTTACATATACGTTATATATATATAACATAATTATATACATATATAATTATGTTGCCCCTGCTTAAGACCCTCTAATGGCTTCTATCAAAGTCTTCACCGTAGCCCCTCAAGACTGACGTGATCTGGCCCTTCTACTTTTACGACCTCATCTCCTTCTTCTGCCTGACTCCTGCTCTTCCAGGCACCTTAGGACCTTTGCCCTGCCCAGGTCTTCATAAAGCTGGGTCCTATGGGTTCAGGTCTCTGCTCAAATGTTGCCTTCCTGGACCATCTGATCTAAAGAGCTCCTTCTGCCCCATTCTTAACCTGCTTTATTTCCTTCAGAGCCCTTGATACTCTGAAATTTTGTTATCTATCTATTTAAACATCAACCATCTATTTCTGTCCACTAGAATATAACTTCCATAAGTGTGTGTGTGGGGTAATCTTATCTTGTTCACTTCTGTAATCCCCAGAGCCCAGGACAGTGCCTACACTTAATTCTGCTTCAGAATTATTAGCTGAATGAACCAATGAATGAATGACATCAGATGAGGAGTTCCTCAGGGGAGGCTAAACGGGGGAAGCTGTGCTGTGGAGGCCCTGTTCCCTCTGTCTCAGGCATGCATCAGTCCCAGTGCCCAACCAGGAAGCCAGGCTAAGGGCCCCACTGACCCCTTGTCCAAGTGGCATTGGCTACAGAAAAATTGGGGTCCATGGGAGCATGTCCTTGCACCCCACCTGCAGGCTGTGAATCAGCAGGGGTGGGGGGAAGGACTGAGAAGGGACCCCGGGCTTCAAGAGGAGTGTGTTGGCAGTCCTGCCTCCATTTACCCAGAATTTCAGAGTTAGAGCGTGAGAGTCAAAGAGGATGGGGGCTGTCTGTCTGTCTTGCTCAATTCCCCGGCCCTGGCGCAGGACTGGTCACACCCTGGGCACATGGTAGCTGTCTGTTGGGTGAATGCCAGACCTAACAAGTGACGAAGACCCCACCCCTCTACTCCAGGGGCTCGCAGAAAAATAGTGCGGTGGAGTCAAACATTTCAAGATGTAGAATTGACATGAATCAGAAATAGATGAGACGTGAGGGTTGAGGGCAAAGAGAAAACCCTCCCATATTATGTGAGGGCAGGGAACACGTTGGCCTCACTCACAATGGACCTCTTTTTCTTAGTATATGATCTGATCCAGTAAATACCAGACGGCAGAATAAACAAATCAACGCAGACAAGAAAGGGAGTGACATGGGGCAGACGAAGGATGGGAGAGCCAGCAAGGTAGGATTTTTCTTTCCCGGCTGTGTCCTAACAGTCAGGACAGGGTCTGGTACCCAACAGGTGCTCAGGAAATATCCAGGAAATGAACGAAACCCCTAGATGGTGAGTGCCAGAAGGGCAGAAACCATGGCTCTTTTGGTCCCTGTTGGGCTTCAACATAATAGCTACTCAGTCAATATTAACTGACATCATGAGAAGCTGGTTGATCTAGATGTAAGTTCTGGGGAACCTTCCCTTCCATCTGGCCCCAGTTCTCCTTCAAGCAACCAATCAACTTTTGAGAGTCTTATGATAGGTCAGGCAGCCTGGAAGCTTTTACATAAGCTACATCCCTTTTCTTCCTTCTCCTCCTCTTTCCCAGTTTGTCTTGGCTAGCTGGGACAGAGGCCCAGGAGGACACCAGGAAGTGGTTCTCAACTGAGGGCTATTTTGCCCTACAGAGGACATTTGGCAATGTCTGAAAACGTTTTTGGTTCTCCTAACTGGGGGGTGGGGAATGCTAATGGCATCTAGTGGGTAGAGGCCAAGGATGCTACTCCATAACTTACAGCACCCAGGTCAGCCCCTCTGCAACCCTCCGGTGCAAATGTCCATAGCACTGAGGCTGAGAACCCCTGACTCTGGCCAGGCTCTTTCTGCCTCTGCCTGGTGGACTGTGGTAGCGCTGGACGGTAAGGGCCACGAGGGCAGGCACTGTACCTGTCCTGTTCACAGCAGGGAACACAGGGCCTGTCACAGTGTTCATGGATACATGTTTACAGAGCTACTGTGACTGTAGTCTTCAACCTTTCTGGGCTTCCTTTTCCTCCCTTAATGGGACAAGGACTGTCTCACCCAGCCCTGAAGGTATACTGCTGCCCCCTCTTGCCCCAGCCAAGATTTTCTGGTGTCCCCCTCCCGCCACCAAGGCTTGGCCTCACAAAGTTCAATGGAAGCAAGTTTTTGGAGGAGGACACCACTTACTGTTGATGGACTTGAGGTCCCGGTGGATGATGGGCACAGGGGCATCATTGTGTAGGTAGTTCATGCCCCGGGCCACCTGCACAGCCCAGTTGACCAGCACGTGAGGGGGCACCCGGCGCCCTGCCAGCACCCTGCTCAGGGCGCCCCCTCTGGCATACTCCATCACCAGGCAGAGGTGTGGGGGGCTGAGGCAGGCGCCCCTGAGGGCAATGATGTTGGGGTGCTGCAGGGCTCCGAAGAGTCGGGCCTCCTGGCGCACCTGCTCTGCTGTCACTGCCGGGTCCCGTTCAGGGTCCAGCCGGGCGGCCTTGACGGCCACCTCCTCGCCTCGCCACAGGGCCCGATAGACCTTGCCAAAGCCCCCTACGCCGATGATCTCCTCTAGCTGCAGCTCGTGGAAGGGGATCTCCTGGGGCAGCTGGAGGCCGGCGGGCGCGGCGGGGGTGCCGAGGGCCACGTAGTTGCTGGGGAAGACGCCCACACGACCGCTGGGTAGCTGCCCGGTCCACCAGCCCTCGTCGCCCGACACGGCACAGTCCTGGGAAAGCACCTGGACGCGGTCACCCCTCCGCAGGGTCAGCTCCTCTTCGCCCGCCGCCTCGTAGTCGAACACTGCGGTCCAGACGGGCCCCGCGGGGGTCGTGCCCCACTCCTTGGCCGCCCCCCACTCCTCCTCCTCCATGGGGGAGGGGCCGGGGGCTGCGGGAGGCCGCTTCACACAGGCTGCCCGCGGGATGCAGAGGGCGGGCCCCGGCGGCCAGGATGGGGGGCAGTCCCTGCGGATTCTAGGGGACTCCTGGGCGCCATGGCTAGGGGGCCCTCCACAGGAGCAAGAAAAAGCCTCTTTAAAAGGGCAGGGTCGTGCCCCCTGATTCAGCTGTCCAGGCAGGGTGGGGTGGGGGAAGGGCAGCGGGTTCACCTGTCCCCCCTAAACGTCAGGGCGCTAAGAAGGCCTGGCCGCTCAGCTGCCGAATTCCTGCCGGGGTCCGCCGGTGGGGGACGAGGGTGAGGGAAGCAGGCAGCCCCCTTCCCCGCGCCTCTCACCCCGCGCAGCTCCACCGGCGGCCCCCGGCTCCGCATCCCGGGCCACAACCTCCGGGCGGGGCGGGGCTGGCGGGGCTCCGGGGGCGCCCGCCCCAGGACGGGGTGGCGCGCCCCTCGGCCTCCTCACGCGCGGGGCGGCCGGGCGGCCCCCATCCTCAGCACCGGCCTCCCGGTTGGCCCCAGCCCCTGCCCCCGCCCGCGCCGCTTCCCGGGGCCGCCGGCGGTGCCTGAGTGACGTGCTCGCTGCCGCCGAGCCGCGGTGCCGCCTGGGAGTTGTAGTCTCCGGCAGCGCGGCTTCGAAGTCCGTCCCGGTCCCTCAGCCTCCAGAGCCTGACTGCCAGCCTCGGGCCGAAGTGGGGACTACGCGGGGACGAAGGAATCCTCCCGGGTAGATAAGCCTGGCCTCGGACCCTCCCTGGGACGCGGTGGGCCGGACCCCTGGAGGAGGAGAGGAGGAAAGGGCCGAGCGCTCCTCACAGTCCCTTCGAGGGCCGCGGCCCAAGGTGGGGTTGATGGTGACTGACGCGCTTCGCAAAGGGAAAAGTAGGAGCTGCGTGAATGGTGGTTACTGCCCAGCGCCTCTAACGCGGCCAGGACGAGGTCCCCACGGCTGGACTGCCCCTCGGGGGCCCGACCCGAGGTGCACGCCGGGAAGTGTAGTCCGTTCGGACTACACGCCGGACCGGAGCTGTGGGGAGGCAGCCCCCCAGAGAGCTCCCACAAGCTCGCGGGTCGAGCTGACCGTGAGGCCTCTGCTGGGAAGACGGGGCTGGGAGGATGTGTGGAGTGTCCCTGAGGAAATCACCGCCACATCTGCTTTCGCCACCAGCCCTGGGTTCCTCTGCCTCCACAGTCACAACTCGAGAATCCCCGCCTTTCATAATGGGAACTTCAATTTCCTGAGGCTTAATATGCATCTTATTGCTAAGTGCCTGCCCACACGGCAGTACTAAATGCTCTCAAAGCCCCATTTTACAGATGACGCCTAGGGAAGTAAAGTGTCTTGTCCAAGGTCACAAAGGTAAATGACAAAGCAAAAATCAAAGGCAGATTTTTAAATGAAAACCCACCACGGCCGCAACGACAGTAATGATTAGGGGGAAAAAACATGCCTTCCCATTTAAAGAGTGGGTAAACAGTCCTGCAGAGGTTCTGGGAATTGCTCAAGATCCGAAAGCTTGTAAGCAGCAAAATTCTGGATCTTTTCACTGAGCCTCTCCTGACTGGTGTGGGGGTCTGGCAGGAGGAGAGAAGAGGACAATGACGGGCTCTGGTGCCTGAACCCTAGAGAACTGCCCCACAGTCTCCTGGGAAATTGTTCCCGGCTCAGAGGGAAAAGGGTACCTGCTCTCCTGGCTACATGTGAGGGAAGCTCAGGAATTCTCAAGAATTGGTTGCTTGTTACAAGAGAGGCCCCAGCTTCTTGAGGACATGTCTTTCTGCTATAACCTGATACATGCTTTCCTGAAAAACCTGTAGTTCTGCAAAACAGTGCATGTTAAAAATAAAAAGGCTTTATGGGGAAAAACAGAATTAGGGACAGCTTGCTGAAAACACATGTAACTGTATAATGAGTTATACAAAACCAGTAACGAATTCCAATAAAAATGTGCTCAGCCGTCCCATTCTTTTTGACCTCCTGGACTGTAGCCCGCCAGACGCCTCTGTTCAGGGGATTCCCAGGCAAGAATATTGGGAGTGGGTTGTCATTTCCTCCTCCAGGGGATCTTCCCAACCCAGGGAGGGTGCCCACGTCTCCTGCCTTGGCAGGCAGATTCTTTTATCACTGAGCCACCTGGGAAACCCTAATAAAAATACAATCACAGTTAAATCTCCGTAGGTCATATGCACTTAGTAATACTTCCTGTGTGTCAGGGAACTAAGATCCCTGTAAGCTGCCCAGGGCTGCCAAAAAAAAGAAAATCTGATCCAAGATGTAGTCTTCATTAATCTGTTATTTTAATGTGGGAAAATGTTGTAGTTTCTTCACCTGCTTTCACAGCTTTGGCACATACTATCTCACTGGAAAAGACCCTGATGCTGGGAAAGATTGAGGGCAAGAGGAGAAGGGGGCAACAGAGGATGAGAGGGTTGAATAGCATCACCAACTCAATGGACATTAGTTTGAGTAACTCTGGGGAATAGCGAAGGACAGAGAAACCTGGTTTGCAGCAATCCATGGGATCGCAAAGACTTTGTGACTGAACAATATCATTGTAATAAATGTTATGGGTTTTGAAATCACTAAACCATCCATTGTGGATCTAAAGGAACACATTTTTGTAGAGTTGCAGCTTTTCCCTTTAATATCTTCTTTTATTACTAAGTCTTCCCCTTTAATTATGAGAAAATTTACCTCTGATTGCTTCAAAACATTGGCCTCCTAGAGAAAATTGCCTATTAACCAATATGACGGTGATATGCTACCATCTTATTTTGTTTACCAATTGTTTATGGGGTGATTCAAGTCGAAGAAGGTGAGCAGCAGAACAGGTGGTCTCCAAGCAGATGCCTAGACTTTGGTGAGGAGGACTTGGCTTGGTTCTAAACCCGGGGGACTCTGCGATGGGAATGGGGAGTGGGGTGGCATTTGTGTAATCCATAAAAAAATCCTTCGGATTTTGGTTGGGAATATAATGAATAATTATTAATTTGGGGAGAATCTATTACTTTGTAATACTGAGTCTTCCGTTCTTGGGTGTACATACAATTTTTTCCTGGGATATCTTATACATGGCTTTTTGGTTCACTGGCTGGACTTGACTGTTTTTACTTTTTTACTAATGGCTGAGGTTTTTTTTTTTTTTCTCTCCTAATCAGTTACTGCTGTTTTTAATGCTGAGCTTGGATCTGGCTACCTTGTTGAACTCACTCTTATTCATTCTAGAATAGCTTGACAGATAATTCTCCACACTATTCTAGCTAGATGGTTCTGGTGTCCAGGAGAGAAATAAAAGCTTAATTTTTCCAATCTTTATAACTCATTTCTCACCCCTCGCTCTTTGGTTCAGAGTTCCAATACAGTGTTGAATGACAGTCATGATAATGGACAATCCTTGTTCTTGTTCTAGACTTTTTAAAAGAATGCCCCTAAGATTTCATCAAGTATGATGTTTTCAGTACATTTAAAAAATTTATTCCTTATTGCTATGAAGGTTTTTTTTAGTAGGTATTGACTCTTATTAAATGCTTTCTATACATTTATTGATATAATCAGATGACTTTTGTGTTGTTAATGTAGTATCATCCGCCTTTCTTTCACTATTGCTGGATTTGATTTAATACCATTTTATTCAGAGTTGCTGTGCATTTGTTTTCATGAGTGGAATTGACTGACTCATGGTTTTCCTTCTTGCGCTGTCCTTGCCCAGTTATGACGTAAGGGAAGCTAGCAGTGCTCTGTGCTTTGCGGGAGGGAGCCACCTACCTTTGCTTACACTCTGGAATGGTTTGTGATACATTAGAGGTATCTGTCCCTTGGACATTTGAGTGTAGAATTTGAGTGTCAGAGCATTCGTATTGGGTGCCTTTTTAGTAGGTCTTTGACTACAATTTCAACCTCTTCTGTGGATATTGGTTTATTCAAATTTATTACTTTCTCCCAGAATACATTTTTGTAATTTATATATGCCTAGAACAGTATTTTAGCTGGGATTTCAGATTCATTGGCATAACTTTATGCTTATTATTTCTGATGAATCATATGGATCCGAAGTTATATTTCTTTTGGCTTTCCTGATGTTTATTTATTCCTTCTCTTATCTTTCTGGATCAGATTTGAAACAAAATTTACAGTTTTATTGGTCTTTAAAAAGCTTTCAGCTTTTTGTTTGCTGAAAATAAGTAGAAGATAATCCCTTTTACTAATTTTTTGGAGGGATATTTTATTTCATTAATTTCTGCCTTGTTGATTCATTTTTTCCACATTAGTATTTATTGTTATTATGTATACCCCAGGTTTTAATATGTAGTGCTTTCACTGTCATTCAGTTCCAAAAAAATGTAATTTCAATTCCTATTAACCCCCAAATTATTTAGAAATGTGGTTTTTAATATCTAGGTAATGGATTTTTCTTTGATTTTCTTTTTGTAGTTGATTTCTAATTTTATTTAATGAATGTATTTTGAATGACATAAATTCTAGGAATTTATTGAGATTTCGTTTTTGACCTAGTATGCAGCATTTTTTGGTTTTGTTTTGGAAGTGTTCTGTTTTTTTTTTTTTTTTTTTTTTAATTTAAATGGTTTTATTTAAGTCAATTGTAGAGATCCTGGATGTTGCTTTTTGAACACAAACATGAAACTAACAAAACAAGCATTCATATTTCTAGTTTTAAACACTTTAGTTCTACATGTGGAATGCGGATATTTGAAAGAGATTTTCAACAGTCAACACAATGCATGAGATAATACACACTGAATTAGGCTAGTCTTCACCTCCATCTTCATGTTTATGATCCTAAATTGGCTGGAGGTTTGTGTGTGTGGAGGGGGTGTTTTTTTGCTTTTTCATTTCACAAATGATTGCTCAATACAGAATGAAATACACCAAAAGAAGAAAATAGTCTTTTTATACCTAGGGAAGAAGCTACTCCTCTTAAAATGATCACTTCAAGGTAACAGACATCCAAATTGATGTGGTTTTCTTTGAAACTTCGGTAAATCATTTCTTACACAGTAGGTTTGGCATTAACCCTGAATTTAGGATAGATAGTGTTATGGAGGGCTGGCTGCTATATACCAACATCAGTATCAAGTTCACTGTCAGGAATTAGAGACTGTCCCAGATACCAAGCAGGACAACACTGGCAAAAAAAAACAAAAAGTGAACTGCAGATAGGTCAAAACAAGCTACATTTACTCTTAGAAAAATATCATAAAATGTTATTGGATATGTTGTTTTAAAAGCTAGCTTATTATAAAACACAATGGAATCTTCTATTTTTAACATCTTATGCTCAAATGGTCTTTACATAGGTTGTGTTTTAATAAAACAACATACACACCCGATCAGAGAACAAACATTAGAAACTTGCCATTTGGTGAAGGTTATTCTTCTAGTTCTGCTTTATTGACTATGCCAAAGCCTTTGACTGTGTGGATCACAGTAAACTGTGGAAAATTCTGAAAGAGATGGGAATACCAGACCACCTGATCTGCCTCTTGAGAAATTTGTATGCAGGTCAGGAAGCAACAGTTAGAACTGGACATGGAACAACAGACTGGTTCCAAATAGGCAAAGGAGTTCGTCAAGGCTGTATATTGTTACCCTGTTTATTTAATTTATATGCAGAGTACATCATGAGAAACGCTGGACTGGAAGAAGCACAAGCTGGAATCAAGATTGCTGGGAGAAATATCAATAACCCCAGATATGCAGATGACACCACCCTTATGGCAGAAAGTGAAGAGGAACTCAAAAGTCTGTTGATGAAAGTGAAAGTGGAGAGTGAAAAAGTTGGCTTAAAGCTCAACATTCAGAAAACGAAGATCATGGCATCCGGTCCCACCACTTCATGGGAAATAGATGGGGAAACAGTGGAAACGGTGTCAGACTTTATTTTTCTGGGCTCCAAAATCACTACAGATGGTGACTGCAGCCATGAAATTAAAAGACGCTTACTCCTTGGAAGGAAAGTTATGACCCACCTAGATAGCATATTCAAAAGCAGAGACATTACTTTGCCAACAAAGGTTCGTCTAGTCAAGGCTATGGTTTTTCCTGTGGTCATGTATGGATGTGAGAGTTGGACTGTGAAGAAGGCTGAGCGCCGAAGAATTGATGCTTTTGAACTGTGGTGTTGGAGAAGACTCTTGAGAGTCCCCTGGACTGCAAGGAGATCCAACCAGTCCATTCTGAAGGAGATCAGCCCTGGGATTTCTTTGGAGGGAATGATGCTAAAGCTGAAACTCCAGTGCTTTGGCCACCTCATGCGAAGAGTTGACTCATTGGAAAAGACTCTGATGCTGGGAGGGATTGGGGGCAGGAGGAGAAGGGGACGACAGAGGATGAGATGGCTGGATGGCATCACTGACTCGATGGACGTGAGTCTGAGTGAACTCCGGGAGTTGGTGATGGACAGGGAGGCCTGGCGTGCTGCGATTCATGGGGTCGCAAAGAGTCGGACACGACTGAGTGACTGATCTGATCTGATCTGATCTGATTCTTCTAGTTACTATAGAGCTCACATTTCTCTATTCATCAGATCAGTAGACAGGTTGGACTGTCATCACATTAAAAATATACAAAACTGTTTGCTCTATTAGATGATTTTCAAAGAAATATGTTTTCTTTAGTTTCAACAGGTTTTTGACAACAAGAATCTTATTCAAAGAAGTTTTGCTCCTGTGTTAAGTTATTATTAGTCCAAGTGTTCTGAACACTCCCCCCTTTAAAGGCTTCCACGAACTTAGTGTTTTTCAGGCCGTAAATTTCAAGAGTGATGGTAGAAACCACACCTCAGAGGGAAAGGGAGAGCCCTTTGGAGTTATCATTCAAACAAACAAAAAGATCTCTACCAATTTGTCACTCGTCCAGTTTTATAGAAATTCCATTCACGTAACTCTTGTGAAAATCAACCACAGTTTTACCATATCAAATGACCCAAAGAACACCGCAGGTATCCAGGGGAGATAGTTCACCAGTGCATCTTTAGCTTGATTTTAAAGTCAATGTTAGAGACTGGGTACTGCAGTTCTCAAAGAGACAAACTGCCTATCCATTGGCTAAAGATTTTTCAAGTTAATGAACATTTCATTTTCCACACTTTTGGTACCAAGAGATTTAACAAGGAAAAAGCTCAAACCTCAGGGTTCAAACTATAGCATGGAAAAATAAAGCATACAGCAAGCATCATCAAAAATAAAGTATACAGCAAGCACCATCTACCTCCTTTGCGCTCTCAAAGATGTCAATACTCTATTCCAGTCAGAGGGTGGGGTGAAGAGGCTGAAGCCTGGAAGGAAACTTCACCCAAAAGGGGAAAAAATCTGTTTGGTGGCTATTTCAAAACAAGTTCCCAATCTGCAGAAGGGACTCCGGCCTCTTTGACTTGCAGGAACTACACATAAAAAAAAGACAGAAAACACGACGAGGCAGGCTTATTTTAATCGCCCAGGGGTTTCCAGTGCAAAGCAGGACAACTTAAATGCATATTCCAAATTCTTGCTCCAAAGCCGTCTTTGTGCACATTGTTTGGGCTCGCATTGACCCCAGGTCCGGATTAGGCAGCGGCTGATTCCTGCTTTACAGCCCGGCCGGCCTAATGAGGCCGGGAGGCGACGGGGCGGAGCTCGGGCGACCGGCTGGTTTACGGCCGCCAAGGGCCCTGTAGGTGAGAGGTCAAAGGGTCAGCAGGCCGAGACCGCAAGAGAATTGACCCTAGGAAATAAGGTCCCCTCCCTCCGGCCCCAGCTTCGACCGGTCCTTGCAAGAACTTGGTGCGTACATAGGGACCCCGGGCGCCCCGACGAGGGGCCCAAGGACCCCGAGCAGGAGCCCTGACCTGGCCTCGGCCTGGGGCTGAGCCCGACTGTGTTCCGTCTTTAAATGATGTGCATTCCAGTTGTTGGGATAAGAGGTCTGACCATACAAGTTTATTAATGATCTAATTCTTAACTATTACGTCCGTCCTTTTTTCCCCCTCTGATCTGTTGGCTTCTGGAAGGTGCAAGTAAGTCTCCTATTATGAGTGAGGCTATGTTCATTTCTCCTTTTAACTGTAACAGTGTTTGCTTCATATATTTTGAAGTTACGTTGTTAGGAGCATAAGGGTTTATGATATTAGTATGACATAAGTGAATTATTTCTTTTATCAATATGAAAAAGCCTTTGTTGTCTTTCCTAATGAGTTTTGCTTTTAATGCAACTTTTTTCTTAACATTTCCTTGGTACTTCTTTTTTCATTCTTCCATTATTCTTTTTTCTTTTCTTTTTCTGAGAGTTGATTTTACCATGCTGTTTCATTTCTGATACACTGTAACAGTAGTTTGTATGAAGTTATTCTCTTACGTTATTTTTTTCTCCATATTCCCATTCCAACTTTCATTTCTTCCTCCTCCTCAAAGGCACACTTTCTGATGTGTTTGTGGTTCTTGGATATGTCTTTATTTCTTTTTTTTAAAATATAGTAGTACTTTTATGTCTGTATTTCTAAAAGATGTATAGTGCTTTGTATATGTATATGGTTTTAATTTATAAAAATTGAACCAACTATGTTTCTGTTTTTACATTTTTTGCTCAATATTGTTTTAAGAGCATTCTATATTGTTTGTGTATCTAGGTAATTGCTTCTGTTTGCTGCATAGCACTCTAATTTATTAGTTCGCCATCCTTAATTATTCACCTACCAATGAAGAAGACCTACATTGCCTTGAATTCTTAGCTACTACAAACAGCACTTCAATTAAGAGTCTTGTACTTACATCCTTTGGGATTTGAGTGACAGTTTCTCTGGATTATACACCAAGATTGGGGTTGCTGGATCATACGATATACATACTGAATTATGCTAACCAAAGTGCATGATAGTTCCAAATTCTACATGACTTCACTAATACTAGTCCCTCACTGACCTTTTAATTTTGACCAGTCTGATAGATTTAAAATGTCATGTTGTAACTGGCCATACCGCAATACAAAATAAAAAGTTTAAAAAAGTTATAATTTTCTAACTGATTATGAAGGAAGTTGAGCATCTCTTCAGACTTGTTAACCAGTTAGATTTCCTTTTATGTTAATTGCCTATTCATATCTTTAAAATTTTATTTATTTGGCTACACTGGGTATTCATTTCTGCGTGTGGGCTTTCTCTAGTTGTGGTGAGCAGGGGTTACCCTCTAGTTGCGCTGCATGGGCGTCTCACTGCAGTGACTTCTCTTGTTGCAGAGCACGGGCTGTAGGGCACTCGGGCTTCCGTAGTTGCAGCTCCCCACTCTAGTGCGCAGGCTCAGTAGTTGGGGCATGGGCTTAGATATCCTGGGGCATGTGGGATCTTCCTGGACCAGGACATGCATTATCAGACAGATTCTCCTTTTTTTTTTTAATGACATAGTTTTCATTCATTCAAAAAGAAAAAGTAGAAAGAAGGTATACCAACAACTTTACCCTTGATTCCAGGCAAGCAAGTTGACAACTCTGAGCCTCAGTTTTCTGGGCTGTAAAATGGGGAGTTATGATAGCTTAAAACCTCTCGGGGTTCTGATGTTGTGTAATTCTGATTCCATTATTCAAGGCATGAACTGTTCTATTGGCATCATGCCATCTCTGTTTTTGATTACAATTTAATTCCTCACTCAAACTCTTAATAAAAATGTCAAAACAAATATTGAAAGAAGTTCTAATATGTACTTTCAGCAGTTCTCCGCATTGCAAACCTGCAGGTTAATTGTGGATTAATCTACTCTGACAGGTGCTTGTTTTCCTGGGTGGAGAAAACCATGGATATAGCCATTTCTGATAATTTTGTGCTTGACTCAACTTTCAGATTAGTTTTGTCTTGAAATTAATAAACTCTGAAATTTCTGGATTATTCAGATTGATCAGAGACAGACAGATTTCCCTCTTCAGATTTCCAACCGGAGTAATGACCATGACTGAGACAACATTTTTCAGGGAGTGAGATAGTGGACATGCCTGTGCTTAATCCCTGCCTCTATCTTTTTCCAGATGTGCCAAGATTTTCCTTTGGGGAGTTCTGGTAGGATTATGTTGGGTTGTGTGGTTTGTCAAATAACACTCAGTTAAACAAGATATACATTTACTTTTGTATCCCGGAAAGAAGATGATTCATGGTTGACTTGTCTCCATAGTGTTAGGGACTCAGGCTCCACCATGAGTTTCCTCCATCCCCAAATCACTATGTAGTCAAAGATGACTTATTTGTCTCCAGCCATCCTGACCACATTCTGGACATAGGAAAGGAAGAAAGGACAGATAATCATGACATATCCGTTTGAGGACATTTCCTGGAAGTGATCTAATCACTTCCACTTGTATTCAATGGATCTGAACATTGTTGCCTGGCTTTTTAGCTTCAAGAGATTCTTTGAAATGTAATCTTGATTCCGGATGGCTATATTCCTGGCTAATACATGAGTGTTTTGTTACCCAGAAGGAACTTTTGTCAGGCAGATTCTTAACCACTGGAGTACCAGGGAAATAGGCCTATTCATATCTTTTGCCCATTTTTATATTGGGGTTCCTGACTGAGCGATTGAGTATGCATGCATGCATTCTTAAATATTTGCAGGATTTTGTTGTATATTCTGGATTTTAATCACATTTTTTTTTGAAGCTAGAAATATGTTCTCCTGGTTTGTCACTTATTAAACTTTTTCAATCATGTCTTTGTTTGCAGGAAAACTTTAATCTTAATACAGTCAAATCCATCTCATTATATGGTTTCTGTTTTCTTGGTTTAAACATCTGTATTCACTCCAAAGTCATAAAAATATTCTGCATTTTTCTACTAGCTGTTCTGGGTTGACTTACATCTCTTAAAAACAGATATGCTGAAATCCTTACCCCGAGTAGTCCAGAATGTGCTTTTATTTGGAAACAGAGTGGATGCAGATGTAATGAATTAAATGAAGATGAGGTCATACTGGAGTAGGGCGGGGCCCTAGCCCAATAGGACTGATGTCCTTATAAGAAGACAGCCACTTGGAGACAGACACCCAGAGGGAAAAGTGCCATGTGATGAGAAAGGCTGAGACTGGAGTTCCGCAGTGCAGCTGCAAGCCCAGGAACCGCAAGGATTGCCAGCAAATCACCCAAAGCTAAGACAAAGCAAGGAAGGATTCCCCTACAGATTCCAGAGGGAGCTTGGCCCCTTAACACCTCGGTTTTCGACTTCTAGCCTGGAGAACTGGGAGACAGTACATTTCTGTTGTGTTAAGCCACCCAGTCTGTGGTCCCTTGTTCCTGCAGCCTTGTGAAAGGCATATGCTAGCCTTATAGACTTATTATCTTTCATGTTTAGGTCTCTAATCCATTTGTTGGACCTTTGTATTGTGGTGAAAAGTAGGGAACCAACTTTTCTTTTCTCCTTATAAAGAATCAGTTTTCACGATGTTATCCTTTAACAGCCCATCTCTTCCCTTCTGATTAGGATGCTTATTCTGGAATATCTCAAGGTCTTTCATATACACATGTCTCTTTCCTGTTCCTTTGATCAGTTTGTCTGACCATGTGCCATTCCACCTTTGTTTTCTTTCTTTACTCTGGCTTTTTGGTATCTTTTTGATAAACTATTTTTATTTATTTGTTTGGCTGTGGCAGGTCTTTGTTGCAGCATGTGATTGGGGACATGAAGTCTTAGCTACTGGATCACCTGGATCACCAGGAAGTCCATTTGGCATATCTTACTTGATACAGATCCTCTTATCTGTTTGTGAGTCTTGATTCTTCCACATACATTTTTTAATCCATTTATTTTGTTTCTTAAAAAAATCTTTTTGGAATTTGGGCTTGTGTTGAATTTATAGCTCGATTTAGATAGAAGAAACATCTTAATAATATTAAATTGTTGCATTCACGAACATGGTACATCTCCCCTTGTTAGATTTCTTCTGTTTCCTTTAATAACATTATTATTATTTTCTTTTTTGGCCATGCCACGTGACTTCTGGGATCTTAATTCCCAGACCAGGGATTGAATCCAAGTACTCGGCAGTGAAAGCTCGGAGTTCTAACCATTAGACTGCCAGGGAATTCCCTAAATTTTGTTTCTTCATAAACATCTTGTGGATTGACAGATGAATTCCTAGATTACCTTTAAATTTTGTTACTGTTCTGAATGGGATCTTATTTTTGTTAGAGTTTCTAGTTGTTTACTATCATATCAGTTCAGTTTAGTTCAGTCGCTCAGTTGTGTCCGACTCTTTGAGACCAGGCCTCCCTGTCCATCACCAACTCCCAGAGTTTACCCAAACTCATGTCCATTGAGTCGGTGATGTCATCCAACCATCTTATCCTCTGTTGTCCCCTTCTCCGCCTGCCCTTAATCTTTCCCAGCATCAGGGTCTTTTCAAATGAGTCAGCTCTTCGCATGAGGTGGCCAAAGTACTGGAGTTTCAGCTTCAGCATCAGTTCTTTTAACTAAAGTTTCTTTAATGGCTGTTGGTCTCTTCAGAGTTTCCTGTTTCCTATTTCAGTATTGGCGTTTTCTATTCTTGTGGAAATTTGTCTGTTTTGTCAAGATTTTCAAGTGCACTGGTCTATGTAGTTCAAAAATTTATTTTATCATTTGAAAATATCTCTATCTATAGTTCCCCCTTTTAAGTTATGCATTTTGTTTTTATTTGCATCTTTCTTTTTTCTATCAGTCTTGCCTGAAGCATTTCTATCTTATTAGAATTTCAAATTGCCAAGTTTTGAGCTTTTTTTTATTCTTGGTCTTCTCTGTGTTTTCACTCTATCAATTTCAGCCTTTAAATCATTTTCTTTTTCCTTTTTGGATTTTCCTCTGTTGTTTCATATTTAAGTTCTAAGCTGAGGCTTCCTCCATTTGTTTTCAGTCTTTTGATAAAAATGTTCAAAGCAACGAATTACCCTTGAAACTTTGCTTTCGTAGCGCTTTTATTGCCATTCAGTTATAGGATTTATTTCATTTATTTTTGGCCGCACTGAGTCTTTGTTGCTGTGTATGGGCTTTCTCTAGTTGCACAGAACAGAGGCTACTCTCTAGTTGCGGTGCACGGGCTTCTGACTGCAGCAGCTTGTCCTTTTGCAGAGCGCTAGCTCTGAGACATGCTGGCTTCAGCAGCTGCGGTGCTCGTGTGCTGGAGCTCAGGCTCAGTAGTTGTGGTGCATAGGCTTAATTGCGTCATGCCATGTGAAATCTTCCTGGCCCAGGGATCAAGCCCATGTTCCCTGCATTGACAGGCAGATTCTTAACTACTGGACCACTAGGAAATTCCTGTGTTTTATTTTCTAAGCCGAGAGTTATTTGTATTATATTATTTAAGTTTTGGGGATCCTGTGTTTTTGGTGTTTAGAGCCATTTACACTAGGATGAATGACTATGGTATAATAAAGAGAGTCTAGAACACGCTGCCTCAGAAGACATTTATTTCACAAAATGTCCCAGAGTAGGTGGGTGGCCCCGCCCCAAGAGGTCATCAGGTCCCAGCTATCTTACTGCTTCGCTCGAGGCATCATCCTGGCTCATATGGGTAAAGCCATCTTAGGGTCACTAAATCTGTTCCCCTGTATCAGAAGACAGAAGGCAGAAGTATGGAATAATTAGCTTCATTTTAAAGACAAGACCCAGAAGTTACCTACCTTACATCTGCTCTTATTCCACTGGCCAAAATTTGGTCATATAGCTACAGGAGACAATACTAACTAGGGTTTGGTCAGAAAAACAGAAACTGTACCAGTTATTTTAACAGAGAGAATTTAATATAAGGAATTGGCTGAGTTGGTGAAATAGATGTTGAGATGACAAAATGGGGACGTTGTATTAATCAGAGATAACAGATGCAGGCATTCAGCCCCCGGGACTGAGGCAACAAAGGGAATAGGTTTCTAGTTGTGACTGTTGTTGTTGCTTAGTCCCTAAGTTGCGTCCAGCTCTTTTTCAACCCCGTGGACTAGAGCCAGCCAGACTCCTCTGTCCATAGGATTCTCCAAGCAAGAATACTGGAGTGGGTTGCCATTCCCTTCTCCAGGGGATTTTCCCAACCCAAGGATCAAACCCGAATCTCCTACTTTGGCAGGCAGATTCTTTACCACTGAGCCACCAGGAAAGCCCTGTTTACTATGATGTGAACATCATAGAGTTATTATAATAAGGTTATTAGAATCTAGAAGGTTGAAGGAATACTCCTGTAGAGCCAGAACCCAGTCCTCTGATGAGGGGACAGCTGGTTTCGGTGTTTCAGAGACAGAAATGAGACTGAGAATGTGGAAAAGACAGGAGTCAGCTGCTGCCATCAGGGAGAAGAACTACTGCTGGAGTAATGCTGACAGGAACAGCAAGCGAAACAGGAAGAAACATGTACTTTCTCCTTCCAGCCTTTTGTCTTTCTTGTGCTCCCTCTCAGCAGAATCAAAGAGGGAGCTGGCAGCCTCAGAGCCAGAAAGTGGAGTGTGAAAGGGTGGGTTTGGGCTAAGAAACAATTAGTCACGAAGGCAGTTCACCCACCCTTTTGACTACTCAGCATCCATACATATGTGGGTTTTTTTTGGCCATGCCATGCAGCAAATGGATCTTAGTTCCCTGACCAGGGATCAACCCATGCCCCCCACTATGGAAGCATGGAGTCTTGGCCACTGGACCACCAGGGAAGTCCCATATGTATCTTTCTACACATATTCAGACTTCCATTTAACAACTATAAACATCATGTTTCAACTGATTTGCACAAAGATTCTCTCATCTATTCTCCAAAAAGGGGAGATACAGAATTCCTCCTGTCATATTATCCATTTCTGTTTTGCCTTTCCCATTATTCTCCTTCCGGCATTCATTTGGATTGAGTCTGCTCCCACCATTTCCGTTTTCCTCTCTATGCTATACTGAAAGTTTTACAGTTACTTTCTGTTCTTTTCGTGCTTACTCTAAAAATATCATCATGTGCTTTCCACAAAATCTTCTCCATTTATAAGTTGTTCAAGATTTTAGTTCTTTTTTAAACATTAAAATTTGACATTGTTACTGTACTTTTGGTAGAGTTTTGATATTTTTGGTATGTTTCCCTCATGCCTTTGTTTACTTTTTCTTTTCTTATTCTTTCTTGTGTTTCAGAACTTCATTCTAGGATTAGTTTTCTTCCTCCCAAAGTATATCTCTTAGAAATTCTTTTGAAAAGGGTATCTTGGGAATTAATTCCTACTTTTTAGTTTGTCTAAACAATCATTTTCTTTTTGTTCTTGAAAGGTATTTTGCTGGGCATACAGTGCTAGTGTGACAGTTATTTTATTTTAGCCCTTTGAGGATCTCATTCCACTATCTTCTGGATTATTGCTATTGAAAAATAAAAAGTAATGCTTGGGCTATTCTAATGATATTCTCTCTAGTGGGCTAAGGTTTACTAATTACCTAGTGTGGATATTTAAAAAAATATTCTGCTTGGGATTCATTGGGTTTCCTGAATTTGAGGAAGAATCTTTCTTATCAATTCTGAAAATTTTCCAGACATTATCAAATGTGCTTCTCTCCCTTCTATTATCTTTTTATTTATTCTGGCTCTGCTGGGTCTCCATTGCTGCCCGGGCTTTTCTCTAGTTGCAGCAGGCAGGGGTTACTCTCTTGTAATGCACGGGATTCTCACTGCAGTGGCTTCTCTTGTTGAAAGGCACAGGCTCTAGGGTGTACGGTCTTCAGTGGCTGTGGCTCCCAGGTTCTAGAGCACAGGCTCGGTGGTTGTGGCACAGCATGTGGGATCTTCTCCTACCAGGGATTGAACTCATGTCTCCCTCATTGGCAGGCAGACTCTTTACTACCAGGAAACCACCAGAGAAGCCCCTATCTTTTTTTAAAAAAACCCACAAATTAGATGTATGTTGGACCTTCCTACTCTGTTCCATATTTCTTAACCCATTGTTCCTAATATCCATCATTTTTTCTCCCTATGCTGCACCCTGTGTACTTTCTTAAAATATATATGTGTTATAGTTTCTTCTCCTTTCAATGGTGATATAATCTATTTCATTTTTCCACTGGGTTTTTAAATGTTCACATATGTAATTTATAGTTTCCCTTGTTCAAATCTTCCTTGCCAGTCTTGAGAGTCTGTTTTTCCCTTCAGTATTTTCAAAATACCATCTTTGATTTCTTAAAACATTTATTTATCTTGTATTCAATACCTTATAATTTAATATTCATACCAGCTCTGAGTCTGACTCTTGAGGTTTGTCACTTCTGCTTGTTAGGTTTGTGGAACTCATGTTCCTTGGGATTTTATCTGTGGAAATTCCTTAAAGCCTGGGTTTAAAATGCATTTCCCTGGGTAGAGTTAGTGTTTACTTCTGCCATGTACCTGTGGGAATAGCTAGCTTGGGTTGTTATTCAACCCCTCAGTCATGTCGACTCTTTGAGACCGCATGGACTACAGCATGCCAGGCTTCCCTGTCCTTCACCATCTCTTGGAGTTTGCTCAAACCCATGTCCATTGAGTCGGTGATGCCACCCAACCATCTCATCCTCTATCATCCCCTTCTCCTCCCACCTTCAATCTCTCCCAGCATCAGGGCCTTTTCCAGGGATCTGGCTCTTCCCATCACATGGCTAAAGTATTGGAGCTTCAGCTTCAGCATCAGTTCTTCCAATTAATATTCAGGGTTGATATAGCCAACTTGGGACCACTCTAAAATTTTGTCTGGACATCTTTCAGGCTACATAGATAGTACAAATTTAGACTTTAAACACACAGGAATATGGATTTACTGTTGCAAATTCTCAGGGGAAATTTTTCTCTTGCTTTACTCATCATGAAGGCAGAGACAAACATATATTCCCATCGTGTTTTTTAGAGGAAGGGCTTTTAAAAAAGTACCAACCAAGGGTTTGCTCTCAGGTTCTAGAATTTTATATCTAGAACTGTGATCTTTCCTTTCACTCTGATTAAGTCCCAGGATTTTTCTTCTCTGAAAATGGCCCTTTATCATCCTGGCTTTATGCTGATAACCCCAGAAAAAGCATCGAGTCTAGAGCTATCTTTACTTTTCTAGATTCATGCTTTCTTGTTTCTGGAGCTCTAAGGATGTACTTAACGCACACTCTCTCTCCTTCAAGACTGGCCAAACCAAGAGGGAATGTCTGGGGCCCTAGGCCTCCCCCACTGGCATTGAATTAGAGTGCTAGTTTACATACAATTAATTGTACCTATTCATTTTTAAATTAATTATACCCTGTCCCTAGCATTCACAGACAGCAAATTCAATTACTCATTAATCTAATCATTACTGCTTTTATTCAGAGAACACTGAAGTTCTGTTTTTTAAAATTAGTTTATTTTTGGTTGCCCTAGGTCTTCATTGCTGCGCATGGGCTTTCTCTAATTGTGGCAAGAGGGGGTTACTCTTCGTTGTGGTGAGGGGGCTCCTCATGCTTGGGGTTCAGCAGTTGCAGCATGTGGGCTCAGTAGCTGTGGCTCTCAGGCTCTAGAGCTCGAATTCAGTCGTTATGGTGCACGGGCTCCACAGTTGCCTTGTGGGATGTGGAATCTTCCTGGACCAGGGATTGAACCCATATTCCCTGCATAGGCAAGTGATTCTTAACCACTGGGCCAACTGGGAAGTCCCTGAAGGACTGTTAATATCCTAAAACCAAGGAATGTCTCTTATGGGCTGAACTGTCTCCCTTCCATCCCTACCCCCAAATTCATGTGTTGAAGCCCTAATCCTCAATACCTTGAAATGACTTTCTTTGGAGATAGGACCTTTAAAGAGGTGATTAGGTGAAAATGAGGCCATTAGATGGGTCCTAATTCAATCATGATTGGAGTCCTTACATGAAGAGGAAATTTGGACACACAAAGAAACATCAGGGGTGTGTGTCCGCAGGGGAAAGAAGGCAGTCATCTACAAGGCAAGGAGAGAGGCTCAGAAGAAGCCACACCCACCCTCACCCTGCTCTTGGGTATTTGCCTCTGGAACCATGAGAAATGAATTTCTATTGTTTAAGCCACCCAGCCTGTGGTACGTTGTTATGACTGTCCCAGAAGGCTAGTCCTAGCGTCTCTGATGCTATGATTTCAGGCACCATCTTGGCCTCGAGGGAAGAAACTATGATTTGACACAGGGGCCTTGTCAAGGCTATTCCAAAAAACAAACAACAACAACAACAAACAAAAAAAAGGAAAGAAAAAGCAAAAGCTAACCAAATAAATAAACAAAACCCCAAAACACCAAGCTGTTCCCATCACGCCCATTACGCGGCCGGTTTGGCAGAGAGACTTCTGCCCAGGCCTGGGATGTGTCTCACTCATGCATCATGTTTCTTTTTCCAGGGCCCTTCTGCTCAGGAATGAAGCTGAGGACGGGCAGCATCTCGGGGATGCTTCAGACTCTGCAGATGCCTTGGCTTAGAGGACCTGTGGGATGTGCGGAGAAGGAGAACTGGGGGAGAGGTGAGAACAGCAGGAGCTAGGGAGGGGGACGAGGGACGGGAACACTCTCTCAGGCTTGAAACCAGATTCTCTGAATAAGTGTGGGTGAGGAAAGCATTTTCTGAGGTCTAGAAACACAGAGGGAAATGCAGGAAGGGAGTGATGTCCGATGAGTTCAGGACTAAGTGAATCAGAAGTGGCGCAAGCGTCCCAGCCCTCCTCTGCCTCTCTTGATTATCTTGGGAAGCTGATTCACTCATATATAATTGCATCTAGTCACCTTTACTATTTCCCTTCCCCTGACTTCATGTATGACAAACTCATTCTCTCATTGGAAAAATATTTCCTGAGCATGGTCAATGTGTTGGGCACGTGGCAGTCTCTGCCTTCATCCAGTTCCAGATCTGGGAGAGCAAGTGCTCACAGAGTGAGTGTTTCACCAAATGGCTTAAAAACTTAAACCTAAGATGTGACACCATAGAACTCCTAGAAGAAAGTATATGCAAAACATTCTCTGACATATTATTATTGCTGTTCAGTTGCTCAGTCGTGTCTGACTCTGCAACCCCATGGACTGCAGCACGCCAGGCTTCCCTGTCCTTCACCATCTTCCAGAGCTTGCTCAAGCTCATGTCCATTGAGTCGGTGATGCCATCCAATCATCTCATTCTCTGTCATCCCCTTCTCATCTTGCCTTCAATCTTTATCAGCATCAAGGTCTTTTCCAGTGAGTTGGCTCTTCGCATCAGGTGGCCATAATATTTGCCTTCCAATGAATATTCAGGATCAGTTTCCTCTAGGGTTGACTGGTTTGATCTTGCAGTCCAAGGGACTCTCTAGAGTCTGCTCTAACATCACAGTTCAAAAGCATCAATTCTTCATCACTTAGCCTTCTTTATGGTCCAAATAAAAACAAACAAATGAGACCTAATCAAACTTACAAACTTTTGCACAGCAAAGGTAATTGTAAATAAACAAGCAAGCAAAACCGGAAAAGACAACCTATGGAATGGGAAAATAGGGCTTGCAGTAATATGTGGTTTACATGGAATTGCAAAGAGTCAGACATGACTTAGTGACTGAACAAAATGAACAGCAAGGATTTTAGACTCTCCCTGAAGGACATGGGAATCTACAGAAGGATTAGGCTGGGGAGCAACAACTAGGTCATGCATGAACTGTGGAGTAAGATTTGAAAGGTTGCTGTTGTATTCAGCAACAGCTTATGGAAAAACTTGAATGAACTTTTAGGGCAACTCAGTAGTACAGGTGAGAGATGATGGTGATTTGGAAGAGGGTAGATTCAGTGGGGAATGAGAGAAGTGATAGATTTTGAACCTCTGGAACATTCTAAAGGGTCTGATATGGAATGAGGGAGTGGGAGGAGCTAAGTGTGATTCTCAGATTTCTAGGGAGACTAAGGAATCAGAAGAGAAGAGAGAAGAGGATCTAGCTGTTACTCTAGGAGGTCTGTCAAGGGGAAGAAGGAACTTTTTTTAAGAGCATGGAGAAGGAGGGGCTTCCCTGATATCCCATGGTTAAGAATCCATCTGGCAATGCAGGGCACATGGGCCTGATCCCTGGTCTGGGAAGCTCCCACGTGCCACAGGGCGACTAAACCTGTGCTCCATGACTACTGAGCCTGCACGCTGTAGAGCACATGTACTACAGCAAGAGAAGCCACTGCAGTGAGAAGCCTGCCCACCTCAACTAAAGAGTAGCCCCTGTTCACCACAACTAGAGAAAGCTCGAGGAGCAACACACACCCAGCATAGCCAAAAACAAACAAATAAATGAAATTATTAAAAAAGAGTAGCCCCTGCTTGCCACAACCAAAGAAAACCCATGCACAATGACAAAGACCCAGCACAGCCAAAAATAAAATAAATAGATTAAAAAAAACTTGGATGAACCTAGACAGCATATTAAAAAGCAGAGACATTACTTTGCCAATAAAGGTCCATATAGTCAAAGCTATGGTTTTTCCAGTAGTCATGTATGGATGTGAGAGTTGGAAAGACTGATGCTGAAGCTTAAATACTTTGGGTACCTGATGCGAAGAGCTGACTCATTGAAAAAGACCCTGATGCTGGGAAAGATTGAAGACAGGAGGAAAAGGGGATGACAGAGGACAAGATGGTTGGATGGCATCACTGACTCAGTGGACATGAATTTGAGCAAGCTCTGGGACATGGTGAAGGACAGGGAAGC
Organism: Bos indicus x Bos taurus; assembly: GCF_003369695.1. Classification (NCBI taxonomy): domain Eukaryota; kingdom Metazoa; phylum Chordata; class Mammalia; order Artiodactyla; family Bovidae; genus Bos; species Bos indicus x Bos taurus. Next base: position 16,308,509 of record NC_040093.1, read on the forward strand.
CTGGCGAGCTGCAGTCCATGGGGTCACAAAGAGTCGGACATGACTTAGCTAATGAAGAACAACAACAAGATTTAAAAAAAGAGTGTGGGGAAAGATTAATAATATCTGGAAACAGCATTAAGTTGCTAAGGGATAGCAGAGTCTAAAGATACTTAATATCAAGCTTGGCCACATGACCTGCTTTAGCCAATGAAATGTGAACACATCAATGTATATCTCTTTTGAGCTGAAACTCCAAGAGCCAGCTCACAGCTGTTCACATCTCTTTTCCCTCAGCTAGGAGATTGGTGGTGTTTTAGACACTGCTCCATCAGTCTGGGTGAAGGAAGGAGCATGTGGAGAAGAACTTGGGCCACCCAGGTTGGACATGGCACATGAAGGAGTCTCTACCTTTATGTGAGTCACTGGGATTTGGGTTCATTTGTTTCCGTAGCATATCCTGATTACTCCCCTCTCCTCCTCCAGACCTTGAGGTGTTTCGCGAGCGGGTGGATGAAGCGCCTTCAGTAAAGATTGTGGGGAGTATCTCTGGAGAAGGATCTGGTGTTAGTTAAGGTAGAGTCTGAGGGAACATGGAGTGAAAGGCTAACAGGGGTTGCAGTGGCAGAATTTGGGAAGGATGGAGGGAGGCAGGAGCGGGTAGAGCAGAGGACAGCACAGAGAATGATGGAGATGAGAGAACCTGAGAGAACAAGAGGAGCTTGTGTTGGGGGAATTACCAAGGGAAACAAAAGATAGGGAACATGATGAATTTGGTTATGACACTCTTTGGAGGGCAGTGGGCTTTCAAGTTCAGAACCACATATTGCTTCAAAAAGTCTCCTCCCCATCCCGTCCACTCCCTCTCACCTCTCTCTCTTAATGTTCATCATCCCTTTCATCATAGTGGGCTGACTTCTCAGTTGCTGCTGTCCTTCTGATAGAATGTGACTCCCGTGCTGCAAGAGCCTGGCCTGAGTTGTTCATCACTCTACCCTGAATGCTGAACACAGGGACCCAGCTACCTGTGAGATGAATGAAGGAAACTTACAGATCCATCCTGTTCGTCATAGTCTCTCACATCAGTAAAGGATGGTTCTCAGCAATATGTAAGCCTAAGTTTAGCTCTTGGCTTATGTTTTTCTGTCTTAGTCATTGTGGGCAAATTACCCAACCTCTCAGACTTTGTTTTCTTAGGTTTAAAATGAGATGCTAGGGACTTTCTTGGTGGTCCAGTGGCCACCATCCCAGTGCAGGGGTTCCGGATTAGATCCCACGTGCTGCAACTAAAAAGGATCCCACATACTGCAACGAAAACTGGAGATCCCAAATGCCATAACTAAGACCTGGCACAGCAAAATAAATAAATATCAATATTTTATAAAAATGTTTTATTTAAAAACGAGATACTGATAGTTATCTGAGTCATAGTGTTGTTTTCAGAATTAAATGAGATGATTTATCTCATTTAAAGGACTCAGCATGTTGAACAACTATCCAATTTTGGGGTACTTGTCCTAATTATAGAAAGACATCTATGCTGATGGCCACTGCAGACAAATATGCCAGTCCTTGGGCTTCCCAGGTGGCTCAGCAGTAAAGAACCCTCCTGCAATGTAGGAAATGCAGGACACTTAGGTTTGATTCCTGGGTTGAGAAGATCCCCTGGAGAGGGAAATGGCAACCCACTCCAGTATTCCTGCCTGGAAAATTCCAGGGACAGAGGAGCCTGGTGGGCTACAGTCCATGGAAACACACACACACACACATACCCACACCAGTCCTCTTTACCAGAACCCCACACAGTTTCCCCAATCTCCTTGCTTAGCAACTTTAGTACAGAGGAAAAGGGGCCTGTTTGAATAGACCCTCTGGGGCTATTGAAGACCCAGCCAGAACTTGCCCTACTACACTGTAGAAGGAAGTGGCTCTCTCAGCTAGTGAGGAATGTGACTCAAAGAAATACCCAGAAAAAAAGAAAGGAAAGAAGGAAGAAGGAAAGAAATATCCAGCAGGCATGGGAGTTTCCTACAGCTCCTGTAACAAATTAGCACTGTCTCACTTCTCACAGGGTTTGCTGAACCCAGGGTAGACCAGGCATGAGAGAGGAAGCTGGAAGAAAACTCGAGGAGCCGTAGAAACTGCAGACATGTTTATTCTTTCCGGGCAACAGCCATAACATAACCTTCTCTCCTAGCTGATGCAGCAGCCGTAACAGCAGCCATAACTTAAAGGCACATACCTGCAAGGGCGTTCCAGGTGGGGCTTATATAGCCCCACAGACCGAAAGTAGCCCTTGGTCAAGTGAGTGCCTCGTGATACACATGTGCAGTGCTTTAAATAATCTCATCTGTGACATGATCATTATTTACAAAATGTGGGGCAAGAGCAAGAGGCCGAGGGGCAAGAGCCTTTCTACGCCATCTTGGCTAATTTTCTCTTTCCCTGCAATCGCAAACTTAGTGGCCTCTAACAACACAAATTTACTGTTTTACAGTTCTGGAGGTTGGAAGCCTAAAATCACTCTCACTGGGATAATATCAAAGTGTCACACAAAGTGTCACACATGCATCCCTTTTGTGTGTGTATGTGTGTGTGTGTGTGATTCTTTTTTTAATTTTTGGAGCATAGTTTCTTTATAATGTTGTGGTAGTTTCTACTCTACAGCAAACCCATGTCTTTTGCATCTCCCGCATTGACAGGTGGATTCTTTAGCTCTGAGCCCCCTGGAAAGCCCCACTTTATACTTCAGCGTGTCTCAATTCAGACTAGCCATGTTTTAAGTGCTTCATACTGAGAATATTTTATTGGACAGTACAGGTCTAGATCCTAAGCTCTGCAACAGCCCCAGGGCCTAGAACAATCCCTGGTCAATGGGCATTCAGATTTGGTGGACATAGGAATTTATGGACTGCTCTGTTCAGGTTTAGACTCTTTTTCAAAAGCCTTGGACCACTGACCCAAAGAAGAAAGCCTAACTGGGGTATGTGTGTGTGCTGTCATTTGCATCTAATTTGCATACTCCCTCCCAGGTGCGCTTGCTCTCCAGTCAGCTTCTCTTTAGTGATTCCCACTGGGTCTGCTCTTACCCGGGCAACTTTTTTTCTTTTGGCCAGCTGTGCTACGCAACTTTCGGGATCTCTGTTTCCCCAACCAGGGAGATTGAACCTGGGCCATGGCAGTGAAAGCCTGGGATCCTAACCACTATGCTACCAAGGAATTAGGATTCCAGACAACCTTGAAAAATGCACCGTTGAGCTGTGCTTAGTCCTTCCTGAAAGGTAAAGGACAGAAAGGGGACTCTGCATGGAGCCACTTCCCCGGGGACCTTCATAGGTGGGTGGGTCAAGAAGAAACTCCCAAACAGGCCTCCCAAGGCCCTTTGTGATCTGGTTCTGCTCCCTGCTCACCTCCAGCCTTAGCACATTGTTCTGGATTGAAACATGCCCTCCCCGCTTCAAATCCGTACACTGAAGCCCTGATGCCCAAGTGTGACTGAGTTTAGAGATAACTGAGCTTAAATGAAGTTAAAAGGCTGGAGCTAACCCCATAGGACTGGTGTCCTTGTTAGAAGAGGAAACGACACCAAGGGCATGCACACCCAGAGAAAAGGGCACGTGAGAACACAGGGAGAAGGCGGCCATCTGCAAGCCAAGGAGAGAGGCCTCGAGAGAAACCAGCCCTTCTGGCACCTTCATGCTGGACTTACAGAACTGTGAGAAAATCAGTTTCAGTTGTTTAAGCCATCTGGTCTGTGGTACTCTGTTATGGTAGCCCTGGCAAGCTGGCACCTACCTTGGTTCTCACCAGTCCTCAATGCTACCCTTGAACTCCACTCTGTTAGCTTTCCTGGCATAAGCCAGCAGTCCTTCTTTTGGAGAAGAACTTTTTTTTTTTTTTCTGGGTGATAAACAAGAAGCAGCAGAGCTAGCTGCTCATCTGGGTGCATTGAAAGGAGACAAAACTGCCTCAGAACAAGTGAAAGAGACAAGCGGGAGTGCTCCCTCTATGCAGATTACTGTCAATCACTGAACACATCACTCCTTTTAATTCTTAAAATAAAACACTATGGGGCTTTCCTGGTGGCTCAGTGATAAAGAATTTGCCTGCCAGGGGGACATGGGTTTGATCCCTCATCCAGGAAGGTCCCACATGCCTCAGAGCAACTATTGAGCCCGTGCTCTAGAGCCCAGGAGATGCAACTGCTGAAGCCCGTGTGCCCTGGAGCCCGTGCATGCATGCTAAGTCACTTCAGTTGTGTCTGTAGCCCACCAGGCTTCTCTGTCCATGGGATTCTCCAGGCGAGAATAACAACTCTGGAGTGGGTTATTAAGCTCTCCTCCAGGGGATCTTCCTGACCCACCAATCGAACCCACGTCTCTTTCGTCTCCTGCTTTGGCAGGTGGGTTCTTTACCACTAGCACGTCTGGGAAGCCCCTTGGAGCCCATGCTCCGAAACAAGAGAGTAGCTCCTGTTCTCCCCATCTAGAGAAAAACCCAAGCAGCAATGAAGACCCAGCACAGCCAATCAATCAATAAATTAAAATTATTAAAGAAAACACCATGAAGTGAGTGCCATAGACCATATTTCCATAACTCTAACAGCAAACATTTACACTCTGTCTAAAGTCTCAAGCACTGTTCTCTGAAGCAAACACGCATCACCTCATTTAATCCTCACTGGGACAGAAAAGGTAGGAACCATCATCACCATCCATATTCTGTACATAAGGCCGGCAGGCCCTGGGCAGTTCAGTCATTTGCCCAAGTCTGAAGAACTGGGCAACTGCCAAACCGAGCAATCTGATTCCAGAGCGCTCACTCCTGCCCACTGAACTCTGTGAGTCAGCAGAGAGCCAGGCAACCGTAAGGTTAGCCCAAGGTTAGGGACTTCCCTGATGGCCCAGTGGTTCAGACTCCGCCTTTCCACTGCAGGAGGCACAGGTTAGATCCCTGGTTAGGAAGCGAAGATCTTGCATCCAGGTAAATGGTGTGGCCTAAAATTAAAAAAAAAAAAGAAAAAAACTTGCCCAAGATTAAATAATAATCATTGGGGCTGTATTGGAATTTGGTTTTTTTATCAAAAGTGCTGTCACATTCACTCAGTGGTCGTTTGATGGTTGTCCACACTAGGAAAGATACTGTGCCCAAAATGTGGAGTCTGAAGACCCACACCCACCATTACTGCCTAAAAGGAGGATCCGAATAGTGGAAAGATGGTAGTGCAAAGAGTTATAATCCAACTACCTCGTTGTTGTTCAGTTGCTAAGTTGTGTCCGACTGTTGACCCCATGGACTGCAGCACTCCAGGTTCCTCTCTCCTCCACTATCTCCCAGAGTTTGCTCAAACTCATGTCCATTGAATCACTGATGCCATCTAACTGTCCCATCCTCTGCTGTTCCCCTTCTCCTGCCTTCCGTCTTTCCCAGCATCTGGGTCTTTTCCAGTGGGTCGGCTCTGCATCAGGTGGCCAAAATATTGGAGCTTCAGCATCAGTCCTTCCAATGAATATTCAGAGTTGATTTCCTTTAGGATCGACTGGTTTGATCTCCTTGCTGTCCAAGGGACTCTCTAGAATCTTCTCCAGCACCACAATTTGAAAGCATCAATTCTTCAGTGCTCAGCCTTCTTTATGGTCCAACTTTCACATCCGTACATGACTACTGGAAAAACCATAGCTTTGACTATACAGACTTTTGTTGGTAAAGTGGTGTCTCTGCTTTTTAATATGCTGTCTAGGTTTGTTATAGCTTCCCTTCCAAGGAGCAAACATCTTTTAATTTCATGGCTGTAGTCACCATCTACAGTGCCTGGAGAATTCCATGGACAGAAGAGCCTGGCAGGCTACAGTCCATGAGGTCACAGAGTCAGACACGACTTTCTGACTAACTTCCTGGAGGAAGTTATTGAATCCAGTGGGGTCCTATAAAAAGCCCAGAGTTTGCCTTGGAAGTCTTTCTTCACAGGGGAATTTATGCTGGAGAAAAACCAAGTAAGACTGGTCATAAATCACTTGATATAAAAAAAAATAATTGCAGTAGAAAGTGAGGGGGAAAAAAAACAAAATCTCTCTCAACCACATAACCACATAAGGATCTTAATAACTTTCAAATTTAAGAACAAGCTTGGTAAATTATTACCAAATTTTTTTTTAGTGTCTGATATGACTGTATAAACCATCTCTAACTTTTAAACCAACCATTGCTTTTCATTTATGGATTTCATCTAAAAATATATCAAACCTTACAAAGAATTCAAGTATAAATATCTTTAACAGGAAAGAAAAACTAACAAGTTTCATTAGCACTGGGAGTGTTCTTATCTTTTTTCTCCCTGGGTGTTAAAAGCTGGAGAGCAGTAAATACTGTGGAATTCAAGAACGCATTTGCCTCGACATTGTTTTTGGCCTTCAAATCCAGTTAACACATTATGGATCAAAAACTAACTTCCATTCTTAAAGGGGACGCACGTATTCTGATCTTCTGTTTTTCTCTAAAAAAGAGATGTATGTGCTTTTCAACAGATGAAAGTGTTAGTCACTCAGTCGAATCCGACTCTTTGCGACCCCTTGGACTGTAGCCCGCCAGTCTCCTCTGTCCATGGAATTCTCTAGGCAAGAATACTGGAGTGGGTAGCCGTTCCCTTCTCCAGGCGATCGAACCCAGGTCACCTGTCTTGCAGGCAGATTCTTTACCATCTGAGCTACAGAGCTTTTCAACAGAAAAGGCAATGGTATGTTCAAAGCATAGCAACTTGAGAACGTGATTTGCTTTAGGAAACTCAAAGATTTCTATATTTCTGGAACATAAAGTTCAGGAAAGAGATGAGACTTGGGCTGTAACTGAAGTTAACTTTGAAGAGCCCTTTATGCTATAATAAAAAGTAGGAATTTTACCCCTATTGGCTGGTAGGCAGTGAAAAGGAACAGACTCTTTTTCTTCATCTACTCATCACTCAGTTCTCCATACTGGTCAAACCACCAAACGCATGGAGGTTTTTCCCACACCAAGAAATTCTCCAATCGGGGATTTCCAGTGGTTCAGTCCCTTCCAATGCAAGGGACTCAGGTTTGATCCCTAGTCAGGGAACTAAGATCCCATATTCCGTGGGGCTACTGAGCCTGCACACCACAACTAAGACCTGACGAAGCCAAATAAATGTATTTTAAAGAAGTTCTCCACTTCTCTGGTGGAGAAGGAAATGGCAACCCACTCCAGTATTCTTGCCTGGAGGATCCCGTGGACAGAGGAGCCTGGTGGGCTACTGTCCATAGGGTTGCACAGAGTCGGACACAACTGAAGCAACTTAGCATGCATGCATGCATTGGAGAAGGAAATGGCAACCCACTCCAGTATTCTTGCCTGGAGGATCCCAGGGATAGAGGAGCCTTGTGGGCTGCCATCTATGGGGTCACACAGAGTCAGACACGACTGAAGCAACTTAGCAGCAGCAGCAGCCACTTCTCTGGGGACACCAACTGGATGTCTTAGAATTCAATCAATTCTGACATCATCTACCTGGAGTTGTCCTGAGATCCCACGGTTTAAGGACTCAGTCCCACAAGCCTAATCCCCAACTCTCAGATACCTATTGCAACTAGTGGGTCTTCAGGTTACTTGCAACCTCTGTACAAGTTGGCTACAAATTGGGGGTTCCCACGACACCCCATCCTCAGGTTCAATGATTTGCTAGAATAGCTCACAGAATTCAGGAAAACAGATACTTACTAGATTGCTGGTTTATTATAAAAAGGTCCCACTCCGGAGTGGTTGAATGGAGGAGATGGACAGGGCAAGATATGGGAGAAGGATGCAGAGCAGACATGCCCTCTGCAGCTGTGCTGCACACAACCCGCCTCCCCCCAGCACCTGCTGAAAGCTCTCAGAACCTCTTAGAGTTTTTCATGGAGGCTTCGTTACACAGCCATAGTTGGTTAAATCATTGGCCTTTGGTGATCAGTGTCCAGCCTCTCTTCCTTCCCTGGAGGTGACGGCGGGGTGGAAGGCTGAGTTCCAACCCTCTAATCACAGGATTGGTTTCCTAGCAACCAGCCCTCCTCCTCAGCTTTCCCGCAGCCACTTCATCACCATGGACTCAGGTGTGGTTGAAAGGGGCTTGTTATGAAGAATAAAAGACACTCACTTAAAAAAAAGGTTTATTTATTTATGTTTGGCTGTGCTGGATCTTCATTGCTGCATGCGGGCTTTCTCTAGTTGTGACGAGCATGGGATACTCTCTGTGGTGTGAGGGCTTCTTAGTGTGTGGCTTATCTTGGGGCAAAGCATAGGCTGTAGGCACACGGGCTTCAGTAGTCGTGGTGTGCTGGCTCAGTAATTGTGGCACATGGGCTTAGTTGCCGTGTGGCATGTGAGATCTTTCTGCACTAGGGATTGATGTATATCTCCTGCATTGAAAGTGGATTCTCAACCACTGGACCACCAGGGAAGCCCCCTCCTCTCACTGTTATTGCTGTTATCACTTAGGAAATCCAAGGGTTTCAGAGACTCTGTGTCAGGAAAGGGGACAAAGACCAAATATATATCTTTCTTAATATCACAATATCACAGGAAGCTATTGAAAACATATTGGCGAGAGTCTGAAATGATCAGTCATACCTATTTATAAAGTTTCTCTTGATAGCAACCCTGAGGATAGATTGTAAAAGACCGGGAAGATCATGAAGAGTCAATATCAATTATGAGGTTATTGTCTCTGAACTCCCAGCCCACCCTCCTATGCTCTGCTTTGCGATTCTGAGCTGGGAAACCACATTTCATGTATTCAGAATTTATTTTATTTTTGGCCACCCTTGGTCTTCGTGCTTCAAGCGGGCTTTCCCTAGTTGCAGCGAGCGGGGCTACTCTCTTGTCGCAACTGGAAAGCCCTAGAGTGCAGGCTTGGCAGCTGTGGAACATGGGCTTAGTTGCCCCACAGCATGTGGAATCTTCCCGGACCAGGGATCAAACCAGTGTCACCTGCATTGGCAGGCAGATTCCTAACCACTGGACCACAAGGGAAGTCTAGGAAAACCACATTTCTGTTTTGTCAGATGGTTCTACGTTAGACCCTGGCAATGGGGTTTGCTAGGAGATTACAGAAGTAAGGTGATTAAGTCATCCTGGTTTGCTCTGGGTGTCCCCAGTTTTAGCAATGAAAGTTATGCTTCCTGGGAACCTCTTTCCAGGGTGGTTGGTCACCTTATGCAGAAGGGACTTGCCTGCTGTTCTTGTAAGTGTTACCTCAGCAACACTTCTTCACTCTGGTGGCGGTGGGGGCAGCAGCAGCATTGCCTGAATCCGATCTGTAGTTTTCTAACACTTGCAAAGGGCTTCCCTGGTGCCTCAGTGGTAAAGAATCCTCCTGCCAATGCAGGAGACCCAGATTTGATCCCTGGGCCGGGCAGATCCCCTGGAGAAGGAAATGGCAACCCGCTCAGGTATTCTTGCCTGGCCAGTGCCATGAACAGAGGAGCCTGGTGGGTTACAGTCCATAGAGTTGCAAAGAGTGGACACGACTGAGCGACTAAACAATAACAGCATCAACAGCAACACTTGAAACACTAGTTTCATCAGAAACATCAGTGCAGTTGGCTGGTGCCCTTTCTTCGAATCTCTGTTCCCCCAGCTCTAGTGTGGTCCCCGCTTCCTGCAGTCGCTACTTCTATGCTGTCTTAGACTTGGGGTCCTCAGAGTGTGGTCCCCAGGGCAGCAGCATCAGTATCTGCTGGGAACTTGTTAGAAACACATCATTCTGGCCCATACCGGATCCATCAGATGCTGGTGGTTGTCCTCTGCAGTCTGCCTTTTAACAAGTCCTCCAGGCAGTTTGGCTAAGGTTTAAGAACCACTGCCTTAGGGATCTTTTTACCCTTGCAGTTATCTAGATAACAACTCTGTGCCAAGTTGGCAATTCCTTATATTATAGTCTATATGTTCAATTCTCCCTGTTAAAGTAACTGGTGTGGTTTCACTATCCTTACTGGACCCTGACTTGTTATGAAGAATAAAAGACATTATTTCACTTTTATCGCTCTTAGCAGGAAATCCAAGGGTTTTAGGGACTCTGTGTCAGGAGAGGGAACAAACACCAAATATATCTTTCTTAATGTAAATCATAATATCACAGGTAGACTAATCCAGACCCCATTGCAATAATACAAGTTATAGGACTTCCCTGATTGTCCAGTGGTTAAGAATCTGCCTGCCAATGCAGGTGACATGGCTTTGATCCCTGGTCCGGGAAGATCCCATATGCTGAGGCACACAACTACTAAGCCCACACTCTAGAACCCACGAGCCACAACTATTGAGACCACGTGCTGCAACTACGGAAGCCTGTAAGCTCCAGAGCCCGTGGTCTGCAACAGGAGAAGCCACTGCAATGAGAAGCCTGCACACCGCAACTAGAGAAAGCCTGCATGCAGCAACAAAGCTCCGGCGCAGCCAAAAATAAATAATTAAAAAAATTATAGATGAAGACTGTCCAAACTCGAGTGGTAGGAGTGGGGTGGAGAAGAGGCAACACACAGAAAATATTTAAAAGTTCTGGATTACTATTTGAGTGGAGAGAGGTATCTAGGACTGTTCCCACTTTCCTGGCCTGGGTTGCAGATGGACTGTGGTGCCAGTTCACAAAACACAGGCACTGCAGGAAGAGGGATGGGGTGATGGTGGCGGAGATGGTTGATTTGCTTTGGGATTTGATCAGGTTCCGGGTGAGATGCTCCGGTGCAGGTGTCCCACTAGCAGTTGGTTTTAGGGCCTTGAGCTCAGGAGAGATGTCTGAACAGGAGAGTTGGGAATGATCTAAGGTGGCGCTGACTCCATAGACCTGGCTAAGCCTCTCCAGAGAGATAGGCAGCCAGGAGAAAAGATCCGCTAGCCAGGTGTCATAGAATTACAGACCAGGACACACACTGGTGGGAAGTTATAGAAAGTCGAAGGGGCATTTCCCTGGTGGTCCATCGGCTAAGACTCTGCGCTCCCAATGCAGGGATCTCAGGATCCACCCCTGGTCAGGGAATTAGATCCCGCATGCTGCAACTAAAACCCAGCACAGCGAAATAATTAATTAAATTTTAAAACAAGGAAAGAAAGTGAGGGCTGAGGAAAGTTCACAGTGGGTCAAATATAATGGACCGGCCATGGAAGTGTATTAACCAGTTTTGGGGGTTTTTTTTCCCCTGTATCCTGATGCTTTGACATCTGGGACCTTGCTGACCCTGGAAAGCCTACCCCTGCCAGGACTAGCCAGTTCCTAGAGATAGTCAGTGATTTTCTTTGGAGCATGCTTTTCAAATGCAAACTAACCAATCTGGAGCCCACAGCCCCCTTGCCTGCTCTATCCGGCTCTCACACTCAGCCACTCTCCACCAGCTCTCATCACCCCCTAGGCCACGTGCCAGAAAACGGGAGACCCTGTGCCTCCTTCCTGCACAAAAGGTAGCAATCTGGGCACTTTAATTGCACCTTGCTTTTTTTCACTGTATCTTAAAGACTGCACACACACACACCCACCCACCCACTTATGTATCTGTACTCCTAATAGATCTTATTTCCTTTTACAGCTGAATAGTATGAGCATATTTTTGTGTATGCAGGGGATATTTGCATTTCTTTTTATGTGAACTTCCTCTTCGTATATCTTACCCTCTTTCAATAGGTTTCTGGGTCTTTTTTGCCTTGATTTTTAGATGCTCTTTATACTTTAGAGACCCTTTGTGATTCTAGTTGTAAATATTTCTTTTTCCATTTTGTCATCTGTAGTTTTTAGTTTGCCCATGGTGGGTTTATGTTTTGAACCTGTGAAAGGTTTTCATTTTTGCTTGGTCATTTAACAAAATGCTCTTTCATCACCTCTGAATTTTGATGAACCGTTTGGCAAATACACCCCACTCTCACACTTTCAGGTCATTAAGAGACTCACTAGTGTTTTATTATTTATGAGATTGTATTTTTCCACTTAGGTCATTGATATAGTTTGAATTTAAGCTGGTATCCTGTGTGAGGAATGGACTCAAGCTTTTTTGTTTGCTTGTTCATCTAGTTGATCCAATAGCACTAAATTAAAAACTTCCCTAAAGATTCTTCCTGAATTAAAAAGTATTACATGATTCTGTAAGTTTCCATAAGCAATTGTTTCTATTTCTGGGTTGATCTGTGTATGTAAGGGATGCATCCGCAACACATTGTTTTATATTGTTTTTACTATCTGTTTTCTCCCCTCTTCTTCTTCTTTTTCATTTCTACCCCCACATTTGCCTGCTGTACTTCCAAATAAACCTTATAATCAAGTTGCCTAGCTGTAGAAAAGAAAAACCTGATGACATCTTTATTAGGCTTGTGATACATTTATAAATGAACTCAGAGCCCTGACCTCTTTATCATGTTGGCAGCCGTTTTTTTTTTGTTTTTTTTTTTTGCCTTTCCATCCTTGGTATCCGTGTGCCACCTGGTGGCCACCATTCACAACAGCAATTGTTTTCTCTAAAGCTGCTCAAAATAATAAACGTTGGTCACCTCACACACTTTCTGTGAGTCAGGTATTAGAGGATGGCTTATCTGGATGATCCTTGCTTGAAGCCCTGGCTCATCCTCACTGTGAAGGCCTCACTCATCAGAAGACTTGAATGGGGCTGGGGAAATCCGCTCAGCCTCTTGGCCAGAAGTGTCAGCTCCTCCCAGGTGGCTCAATAGTAAAGTACCCACCTGCAATGCAGGAGACACAGGTTCAGTCCCTGGGTTGGGAAGATCCCCTGGACAGAGGATCCTGGCAGGCTACAGTCCATGGGGTCGCAAAGAGTTGGGCACGATTGAGCACAGCACACATACACCTCAGTTCCTCACTGTACGGCCCTCACCATAGTTCCCTTAGGACCCGCATCTGGATTTCCCTCCGGGCAAGTGGACCTGAGGTAGGAGGTAGATGGGCCTCCAGTCAGCTGGTGTTTGTCAAGTGGAGTGAAATCTTTGTTCTCACACAGACGTCCAAGGACAAAGCTAGTGACAGAAGCTGAGCTCTGCTGAAGTAAAGAGATAAGACGAGCACTCCTAAGGTCAAGGAAGACTTCTGCACTCGCGCAGGAAGACTCCTTGGGGGTCAAAAAGGAATGGGACTCCACCCCATAATAAGTGTAGGCATGTACCCACAGGTCTGTTCACTGGGATCCATCTTAACAAAAAATTGTGTGGGCATATTGGAGAGGGTTCTAGGACTAGTTGGTGTGAAAAAAAAAAAACACACAGGAAAATTGGCTGAATGTAAACAAAGACTTGGAAGGACTGACCTATATAAGTGATTTAAATCACCTCTTTACTGCGCTTCTCATTCACGACACCCGCACTTCTCTCCAGAGATCAGACCCAGAGGGAGTGAGGTGGAAGCTGCTATACTAGGTAATTTTAGACTTAGAGGAAATTTGCTGCTAGTACAGAGAATTCCCTGTGTATCTCTCACCCTGCTTAGAGTGATTAAACTCTGCTGCTGCTAAGTCGCTTCAGTCGTGTCCAACTCTGTGCGACCCCATAGACAGCAGCCCACCAGGCTCCCCCATCCCTGGGATTCTCCAGGCAAGAACACTGGAGTGGGTTGCCATTTCCTTCTCCAATGCATGAAAGTGGAAAGTGAAAGTGAAGTCGCTCAGTCACGTCCTACTCTTAGTGACCCCGTGGACTGCAGCCTACCAGGCTCCTCCGTCTGTGGGATTTTCCAGGCAAGACTACTGGAGTGGGGTGCCATTGCCTTCTCCGGATCAAACTCTATAGTATTAATATAGTATTACAGCAGAGGGCTTCCCTGATGGCTCAGCTGATAAAGAATCCACTTCCTATGCAGGAGACACAGGTTCAATCCCTGGGTTGTGAATATCCCTTGGAGAAGGGATTAGCAACGCATTCCACTATCCTTGCCTGGAAAATCCCATGGGCAGAGGAGCCTGGTGGGTTATAGTCCATGGGGTTGCAAAGAGCTGGACATGACTGAGCGACTAACACTTTCACTTTCAGAGTGATCACACCCAGGACATTAACATGGCATCATATTATTAATTTAACTACCAGCCTGGCTTGAATTTTAACAGTTTTTCTGCTGATGTCTTTATGTTCCAGGAACAAATCCAGGATCCTACACTGAGTTGTCAGATGCCCTTAACCTCCGAGAGTCAGTGACCATTCCTCTTCATTTCCTTGTCTTTCATGACCTTATCCATTTATTTGGCCACTCCAAGTGGGCCATGTGGGATCTTTTGCAGCATATGGGATCTTTGATCTTCGTTGTGGCCTGTAGAATCTTTAGTTGCAGCAAGTGGGAATCTGCGTCCCTGATTAGGGATTGAACCTGGGCCCCCTGCACTGGGAGCATGGAGTCTCAGCCACTGGACCACCAGGGAAGTCCCAACCTTGACACTTTTAAGGAGAACCGATCAGTTCTTTTATTAAATGTCCCTCAGCTTGGGTTTGCCTGTTTTCCATGGTTGAAATGAAGTTATGCAATTTTTTTTTTTTGGCCAGGAATACCATACAAATGATGCTGTGCAACATTTGTGCAGCATCTTTCTCAGTGCAACATATCAGGCATGTCACTATGTCTTGTGGGTGATATTGACCTGGGTCACTTGGTTAAGGCACAGTCTACTGCACATCTCCGCTGTAAAGTTCCTGTTTTTCCCTTAGCAGGTAAGAAGTATCTTGGGGAAGATACTTTGTGACTATACAAGTCTTGATTCTCCTCAGTCTTGCACCTACAAATTTTAGCATGGATCTGGTCTGCAACAGTTGTACTGGGCATTTGCCTAATAGTGATTTTGCACGTCTCTTTCTCCTTCTACATCTGTTAGTTGAAATTCTATTGAAAGAAAGAGCCATTCCTTCTCCCCATTACTTACATATTTGACTATTAAATCAACATGGACTCATGAATTTTTGTTTCACTCTGGATTAAAACCTCATATGGAGAGGCTTTTACGTTTTTGACAACTAGCTGGATATGAAACAGTATGCTGTCATAGTTTTAATGAGAATGTTTCTGAATACCGAATTCGAATGAGATTGGGCATCTTTGACTTTTTTCCTTTTGTGATGTCTAGGAAATGCTTATAGCAGTTGTTTTTCTTTTTTAAAGTTTTTATGGTTTTTAAAATTAAAAATTTTAAAGTCAAAGTATAGCTGACTTATAATGTTTCAGGTTTACAGCAAAGTGATATGTTGAATATATATATATTTAGATTTGTTTCCATTATAGGTTACTACCAGATATTGAATATAGTTCCTTGAGCTATACCGGTCCTTGTTGTTTACTTATTTTATATATAATATTGAAAGTGAAAGTTGCCCAGTCGTGTCTGACTCTTTGTGACCCCATGGAGTTCTCTAGGCCAGAATACTGGAGTGGGTAGCCGTTCCCTTCTCCAGGGGATCTTCCCAACCCAGGGATCGAACCCAGGTCTCCTGCATTGCAGGTGGATTCTTTACCAGCTGAGCCACCAGGGTACGTATCTTTTAATCCCCAATTCTTAATTTATCCCTCCCCCTTTCCCTTTTGTTAACCATAAGTTTGTTTTCTGTCAGTGTATCTGTTTTGTAAATGAGTTCATTTGTATCATTTTTAAAAATTCCACATGTAAGTGATACCATATGATATTTGTATTATTTATCTTTGATTTAATTTACTTAGTATGATAAGCTCTAGGTCCATTCATCTTGCTGCAAATGGCATTATTTCATTCTTTTTTTATGCCTGAGTATATTACTCATTGTATATATGTACCACATCTCCTTTATCCATTCATCTGTTGATGAACATTTAAGTTTCTTCTATGTCTTGGCTATTGTAAATAGTGCTTCTGGCAGCTATTTTTTATTTTTTTTTAATCTCTCTAGGTCAGGATGTCAGGCTCACAGTATAGATAGGAGTCTAAATCTTGCAAAATAGGCCTAAAATACGTTAGGACTTGTTTATGTGTTAAATGCAACTTCTAGGTCTTATGTTCCATCCATATGCTGATAAATCCTGTTGCAATTTGACACTGAAGCTTTGAAGTGTTAGACGCGTGCGGAAGGAAGAGGGAAGCACAAGGTTTGCGCAGTGGAGAATTTGAATTATGATACAGCTACAACATTGACCTTGGTTGACCCCACTAGGGGCTCTGGAGTAGAGATAACCCATTAGAGAGGCTTCCCTGGTGGTCCAGTGGTTAAGAACCTGCCTTGCAATGCGGGGGACACCAGTTCGATCCCTGACTGGGAAATTAAGATCCCACATGCTACAGGGCAGGCACGCCCATGTGTTGCAATTACGGAATCCATGAGCTGCAACAAAAGATCCCACCTGATGCAACTAAGACCTGGTACAGCTAAATTAATTAATTAAAATTCTAATAAAGATAGCCCATTAGAGCTTTTCCCTATTTGGCTCTAATTCCTGGGCCTTGTGTGTTTCCCCTTTCACTTTCATTCTTCCACAAGGGCTTAGTGGAGTTTTCCAGAGGTTACGTGTGTGATGGTGTCATTACTCTGCCTGCTAATGGCATATGTGCATAGATTTTTTTTTTTTTTTGGTGTGTGTATTTATTTTCCATAATAGCTTTATTGTGATAGTGATATAATTCGCACACCGTAAAAATTGCATATTTAAAGTATTACCATCCAATGGTTGTTGGTATGTCCACAACTATGCAACTATCACCACCATCAACTTAAGAAAATTTTCTTCTTTCTCCACCAAAGAAACCCCGCACCTGTTATCAGTTACTCCCTATTCCCGCCACCCCTAACTCCTGGCAGTGGCAAATCTTCCTTCTCTATAGATTTGCTTATTCTGAACGTTTAACATAATATGGAATCATTCAGTATGTGGACTTTTGTGCCCAACTTCTTTTACTCAACATAATATTTTCAAGGTTTATCCACATTGTAGCCTGTATCAGCACCTTGCTCTTTTTTATTGCCAAATATTCCATTGTATGAACAGACCACATTATATTTATCTATTCATCAGCTGAGGGGAATTCAGATCCTTTCCACTTTTTAGCTATTCTGAATAATGCTGCTATGAACATTTGCGTACAAGTTTTTGTGTGGGTATGTTTTTATTTCTCTTGAATATATATATATATATATATGCATATGTATATCTATAAGCAGAATTGTTGGGTAATACTAACTCTATGTTTAACCCTTTGAAGCACTTCTAGGCTGTTTTCCAAAGTGGCTGCACCATTTTACATCTCCACTAGTGATGTATGACGACTGTGATTTCTCTACATCTTTGCCAATAACTATATGTCTTTTTGGATTATAGCCATCCTAGTGGGTGTGAGGTGGTATCTCACTGTAGTTTTGATTGGTATTTCTCTGGTGGCTAATGTTGAGTACCATTTTTGTATTTCAAATTTCTCAGTTTTAATTTCTAATATAGTAAATATTGAGAGATGGAACACAAACAGATGTGCATTGGGATCCTCAATGATTTTTAAGAGTGTAAAGATAGCTTAAAACTTAGGCTATCTTAATACCACGGATTTGAGAACCATGGATTGGGGTTTGGATTTACCAAACCCACTTGGCTCCTTGGGCACAAAAGACCCTTGACAACAGTGTCATCAGTCAGATATCGACTCAATAATTCTGTTTAATCATCTACCCACAAACTTCTGCAGCTTCAGCAAACAGCCTCCTGATCACCAGACTGAGACCAACTGCAGTGTGTCTGGTATAGAGCAGACTTTGGTGGGTGACTCTGCGCCAGCCTACATGTTAGCTGGTCTTGGCTCTGAGCCGTTGGTGGGATTCAGGTTTATTCTGTATGTGTTCATTCTGCAGCCCAGGCTGAAGGGGACATACTTTTCTCAAGGGCCATCACTAGAGTATTTAAAGCCTTTGTAGGACTTCCCTGGTGGTCCAGTGACTAAGACTCTGCACTCCCAATGCAAGGGGCCCAGATTTGATCCCTGGTCAAGGAATTCGATCCCACATGCTGCAATTAGGAGTTCACATGCCTCAACTAAAGACCCTGCATGCTGCAATTAAGACTCAGCTCAGTCAAATGAATGCATAAATATTTTAACATAAAATAAAACCTTTGTGTGCCTTGGTGGCTGGTGACATATCTCCCTTGGCTAAAGCTATTCATGTGGCAAGGCCCACTATCAACTGGGAGGGAAACTAAATTCCACCTACTGCAGAAGTGGGAGGGGCCAGTGTTTGCTGATTGATGCCAAACCCCAACCTCAGGGCAGAGGCTCTGCACTCCAGTGTCTGCTTGGCTGGTTTCCTTTCTCAGAGAAAGAACTGACTTCCCTTCACAGAGCACCACTCATGCAGGACACCTTCCTGTGCCTGGTTCCTGTCCTGATACAGCACATTTCTAGAGCTCGCTGGTGAACACAATAGGTTGTGTGTGTGTGTGTTCATGGGTGCATATGCAGTCGTGTCTGACTCTTTGCAACCCCATGGACTGTAGCCTGCCAGGCTCCCCTGTCCATGGGATTTTCCCAGCAAGAATACTGAGGTGGGTTGCCATTTCCTCCTCCGGGGACCCTATAAGTTCTCTGCTGCTAAAGTTGTAAACTGGGGACCTGCAGGCCCACACTCTGTTTTTCAGAACTTCACGTGGGTCTTCCCTGGTGGTCCAGTGGCTAAGACTCTACACTCCCAATGCAGGGGGGCCATATTCCATCCCTGGTCAGGGAACTAGATCCTACACGCTGCAGCTAAGAGCTCGCATGCCACAACTGAAGATCCTGAATGCCCCAGTGAAGATCAAAGATCCTAAGTGCTGCAACTGAGACCTGGCTGGGCCAAATAAATACATAATACATATCTTTTTTAAAAAAAATTCACATATCCAGATTGGCTGTTTTCACATAAAATTCCTATCTCTGTCTTATCTTGAAAAATTCTAAAATCTGGCCCACGTTCCTCCGTGGTGACAATCGATTGAGCTGAGTTGTGATCACCAGCCTGACATTTTCTTTTGCCCCAGTCCCCATCCCTCCTTATTGCCTCACACCTGTCTTTCTTCATCCACTTACCTTTTCTCCCTGTCCTTCTTGAGCATATATGTTTTTAAAACTGTGGTAAAATACACATTACATAAAATTTTACCAATTACCAGGTTAATCACTGTAAAGTGTGCGACTCAGCGGCATTGGGTACCCTTATAGTGCTGTGCAGCCATCACCACTGTCTAGTTCCAGAACCTATTCATCTCTCCAAATGGAAACCTGGCAACCGCCAATCTGCTTTCTGTCTCAATGGATTATGAATTATTATGAATTTTTAATCACTGCTCTAGATAAACCCTAGCTAGTTTGAAAATCAACATACATAGCGTGATTTTATTTGGGTTACAGTATACTTGTATATGTGTCTGTGACACTTAGATGTGGTCTGTTGATGGATAGGAAAAAAATGTCTGAAAAAAATATGCCACAAATTCTAAGCAGTAATGACCTCTAGGGGTTGGGATCAGAAAATGTTCACTTCTTGCTTTGCATAATTAACAGATAAAGAGAGTGTGGTAAACTTTTGCTTTATGTTTGTGTATTCCTCCCCCTCTCGCACCCTGTATAAGAAGGAAGAAGTACAGAAATACATCTGGGGCCGTTTCAACTGTAAATAGTGGAGCCTGCCCTACATATGGCCTGCTTACAAGTGAGACAACCAAATAAATCCCTTTTATTTTAAACCACTTGATTCACATTATTCCTGCTGTTAGCTCCCTAATTGATATCTTTATAATGACTCTAACAGGCAGGTGCTGCCGTCGTTTTCTACAAAAGGAGACTTGTATCGAGAGATGGAAAGTCACTGTTTAGAGACACCAGCTAGCAGATGCACAGTATTTCTTCTTGTCCCAAATCGTCTGCAGCTGGGAAAGGGTGAGGAAAAAAATGGCGGAGTGGCCTAGATGAAATCCTTCCCTCACTTGGGCTCTGGGTCTAAGAGAGGGTAAAGCCCAAGTGTCGGCTTACTCATGAGAAGGGCTCACACTGAGGGCTGCTGACTTATAAAATGTGGCTCTGGGCTGCATGGTTTGGGAGAGAATCCACCTCCTTTTACCAGGCTGGAGCCTATACAGTCAGTGTTCTTACTGGCGCCATACTGGGGCCAGCTCATATCATCTAACTCAACCCCAGCCTCTGGCAGGAACTGGGGTGGCAATGAAGGGATGCCTGGTCTGGGTCTGGACCCCTCCCAATGATGGGTGTCTAGAGACCACTTCCATCCCATTCAAGAGGGGAGGAAACTCTCATAGACAAGGGCATGGATGTGCCCAAGGTCGTTGAGGTAATTTCTCTGGAGCCAAGACTAGAATCTATATCTCCTGCTTTCAAGTCCTTGGGTTTTTTTAAATTTCTTTTTAAATATTTATTTTTATTTATTTATTTGGCTTCAAGAGGTCTTGTTGCAGCACACAGGATCTTCAGTCTTTGTTGTGACATGTGTGATCTAGTTCCCCAACCAGAGACTCAGTCTGAACCCAATGCATTGGAAGTGTGGCGTCTTAGCCACTGGACCACCAGGCATGTCCCTTAAGTCCTTGGTTTTTTACACTCAAGTGACTCTAAAGACAGAGAGCAAGTAGCTTGTTCTTTCCTCTCCTGAAGGGTTGTGGACGATGCATGGGAGGAAAGAGTGGAGAGAGAGAAACAGTCATAATAGTAGTGCTTAGATAGTGCTTACCTTCACAGGCACTGCTTAAGCACCCTACCTTCTGTGTATTACCTAGTTTAACCCTCATGAAGTAGTAGTTATTACCGTCCTCAGCTCCACTTGACAGATGAGAAAACTGATGCACAGAGAGGTTATGTAACTTGCCCTATGCCACAGAACTAGTCAGTGGTTGGGCCAGGATTTGAACCCCGAAGGTCTGATTTCAAATTCCATGAGTCAAATCCCAATAAGTATGCCCTGGCCTCACAGAGTTCTACTTCTTATCTGCTCCAGTAAACCAGAGATCTGAAACTTCTGCCATCACCAGGGTACCATTTTTAGTAATGCTTGGTGCTACTGTTGCTCACTGAACTTCTGCTTTGTGGTAACTGCTCTGTGTATAGTCTATTTTTTTTTTTTTTTAGAAACACCTGAAAAGAAGGTATTTTATTCCCCCCCTTTAAGTTGAGAAGACTGAGGATATTTGCTCTGATCAAATATTTAATTGTGGAAAGTGCTTCTTTCTATTTTGGTGGACTTGGGATGCAAATGAGATTTCAAATAAAAGACAGGTAGACATCAGAGTGAGGTTCCCTGAAGAATTAGTGGTAAAGAACCTGCCTGGAATGTTCGAGGCACGGGTTTGATCCCTAGGTTGGGAAGATTCCCCTGGAGGAGGGCATGGCAACCCACTGCAGTATTCCTGCCTGGAGAATCTGGTGGACAGAGAAGCCTGGCGGGCTGCAGTCCGTGGGGCCCCAGAGAGTTGGACACGACTGAAGTGATTGAACACGCACACACAGACATCAGACTAGCAAACCTTCAGCTGATGGATAACATCAAGTCCTGCCAAGTGTGTGTGGAAGATGACTGAGCTCATAAACAATGTTGGTGGGAGTGTAAATTGCTACATGTTTTAGAGAGAAATCTCAGGGTCACAGAATGCAATTTTAAAACACATATATCCTGGGACTTCCCTGATAGACCAGTGGTTAAGACTCCTTGCTTTCACTGCAGGGGGCTCGGGTTCTACTCCTGGTTGGGGAACTATAATAAAATACCACATTCCTCACGGTGTGGCCCAAAAGGTAAAAAATAAATAAATAAAAACTCATAAATCCTACTGAATCACTTTGCTGTACAGAAGAAAGTAACACAGCATTGTAAATCAACTATACTTCAATAAAAATTTTTAAGAAGCCACATATACCCTATGACTTAGCCATTCCATGTATATAAATCAATTCCACATAATATTTTGATTATATAAAGACATAGGCTCAAGGATCTTCAGTGCAGTTTATTTTCTAAATAGCAAAAATATTGGAAACAGCTTCAGTGCTTCTCAATATAGCACTGGCTAGGTAATTATCATCAAAAAATTTTAGAATACTATGTAGCTATTAAAAAGAACAAGGTTGAGTTGAACATGCAGATCTGGAAAAAAACCCACAATATATTGGGAAGCCAAAATTCAATATTCAGGATCTTCTCTGGTGGCCCAGTGGTTGAGAATCTGTCTTGCAGTGCAAGGGACTTGGGTTTAATCCCTGGTTGTGGTAGATCCCACAACAGCAACTAAGCCCATGAGCTGCAACTAAGACCCAAAGTAGCCAAATAAATATTTTAAAGAACAATATTCAGCTAAATTTTCTTGAAAGTGAAAGTGTCAGTCACTCAGTCATGTCCAACTCTTTGTGACCCCATGGACTGTAGCCCACCAGGCTCTTCTGTATATGGAATCTCCAGGCAAGAATACTGGAGTGGGTTGCCATTTCCTTCTCCAGGGGATCTTCCTGACCCAGGGATTGAGCCTGGGTCTCCGGAATTGCAGGCAGACTCTTTACTGACTGAGCCACTAGGGAAGACAAATTTTCTTAACATGACCCATATATAATAATTAATAATGTGTGCATATTGTTTTCTCTCTCCATATATACCTCTATCAATATTATTCATAGAAACAGTCAGAAATAAGCACCAAATACCTAATAGTTATTATTCAATAATTCTTGGAGTTGGAAAGGGCAAACTTATGTAAATTTCTTGTTTACATGAATGTTAAACAAGTGATGGAATTGTGGGTGACATATCCTTTCCTGTTTATGTTTCTCTTTTTGATATTAATACAGAACCATCACAATATTGTAAAGTAATTATCATCCACTTAAAAATAAAAAAACAATTCAGAAATTCTTGAGATACATATCCCATGGACTTCCCAGATGGCTCAGTGGTAAAGAATCTGCCTACCAAATAAGAGACTCGAGTTTGATCCCTGGGTCGGGAAGATCCCCTGGAGAAGGAAATGGCAAACCACTCCAGTATTCTTGCCTGGGAAATCCCATGGACAGAGGCGCCTGGCGGGCTACAGTCCATGGGGTCACAGAAGAGTCAGACATGAGTTAGCGTCTAAACAACAGGAACAGCGTATCCCATAGATGACAAACCAGGAGCCTGTGACAGAATCCAGCCTGCAGATATATTTTATTTGGCCCATGTTGCAATGTTTTTCCTAATTGAGTAACTGATAATAGTTATCAATGTTTTCCACAGTGGGATCTTTCACAAGAAAGTTCAGATTTCAGGATACTTTTGAAAAATGTGCAGGAGATCTGGCAATACTCGGCAACAACCTGCATTCATGGCACAGCGACCTGGAACTAAATGATGGGAAGGTGCCCTCCAGGTAATTAGAAACTGCAGCCCTCCTTATAGTTTTGTCTATTCCAAGACTCTGCATCGGTAGTCATTTATCATTGTACCTGCATCATAAATATTTTTCTTTAAAAATTAACATGTAATTCACTTACCATAAGATTCACAGTTTGAAAGTGTGCAATTCAGTGCTCATCATCATTATTTTTTTAAATTTATTTACTTGCCTGCACTGGGTCTTAGTTTGGGCACCCGAGATGTTTAGTTTTGGCATGCAAACTCTTGGTTTCAGCATGCAGGATCTAGTTCTCTGACCAGGGATTAAACCCAAGGCCCCTGTATAGAGAGTGTGGAATCTTAGCTACTGGACCACCAGGGAAGTCCTATTTCAGTGGTTTTTAGAACATTCATGGAACTGGGCAAACATTCCCACTAGGATCGCCCTTGAAGTCCATGGGGGATTGATTCCAAGGCCCGCTGCAGATACCAACAACTGAGAATGCTCAAGTCCCACAGTCACCCCTCCGTATCTGCAGTTCCACATCCATAGATTTAACCAACAACCTCAGATCATGTAGTATTCTCTTCCCTTTCCTTCCCTTCCCTTCCCTTCCCAACCTCAGTACATGTAGTAGACATGTACTGTCTGTATTTATTGGAAAAAAATACATGTATAAGTGGACCCATGCAGTTCAAACTCATGTTGTTCAAGGATCAACCGTATATAATTCCAGAACACTTACATCATCCCTAAAAGACACTCTAGATCTCATCATCTCCCAGCCTCTGGCACCATTCATTACTTCCTGTCACTATTTATTTGCCTGTTCTGGACATTTCATATAAAGGGAATTATTTGTCTGGCTTCTTCCACTTAGTGTAATTTGTTCAAAGCTCATCCACGTGGTAGCATGTATCAGTACTTCACTCCTTTTTTGTGGCTGTATAATATTACACTGCATGGATACAGCACGTTTTGCTCCTCTGTTATCAGCTGATGGACATTTAACTTGCTCCTGTCTTTTGGCTATTGTGAATAATATAAATGCTAACATGAACATTTGTGTAGAAATTTTTATATGAACACGTGTACCTAGCAGTTGAATTGATGGGTCTCACAGTAACTCTCTGTTTAACTTTTTGAGTAGCTGCCAAACTTTCCAAAGTAGATGCACCATTTTACATTCTGAGCAGCAATGTATGATGTTTCTAATTTCTCTACATTCTTTATAATACTTGTTATTTTATTTATTTTAAAATTTTTATTTATTCATTTATTTTTGGCTGCACTGGGTCTTCATTGGAAGACAATGTACAGTGGAAACAGGGACAGACTTTATTTTCTTGGGCTCCAAAATCACTGTAGATGGTAACTACAACCATGAAATTAAAAGACACTTGGTCCTTGGAAGAAAAGCTATGACCAACCTAGACAGTGTATTAAAAAGCAGAGATATTACTTTGCCAACAAAGGTCCGTCTAGTCAAAGCTATGTTTTTTCCAGTAGTCAGATGTGAGAGTTGGACCATATAGAAAACTGAGTGCCAAAGAATTGATGCTTTTGAACTGTGGTGTTGGAGAAGACTTTTTAGAGTCCCTTGGACAGCAAGGAGATCAAACCAGTCAATCCTAAAGGACATCAGTCCTGAATATTCATTGGAAGGACTGATGCTGAGGCTGAAGCTCCAATACTTTGGCCACCTATGTAAAGAACTGACTCACTGGGAAAAACCTTGATGCTGGGCAAGATTGAAGGCAGGAGAAGGGGACGATAGAGGATGAGATGGTTGGGTGGCATCACTGACTCGATGGACATGAGTTTGAGCAAGCTCCAGGAGTTAGTGAAGAACAGGAAAGTCTGGCATGCTGCAGTCCATGGTGTTTCAAGGAGCTGGACACGACTGAGTGAACTGAACTGGGTCTTCATTGCTGGGCGGGCTTCTTATTGTGGTGGCTTCTCTCGTTGTACAGCACAGGCTCTAAAGCCTTTGGGTTTCAATAGTTGTGGCGCATGGGCTTAGTTGCCCCAAGGTGGAATCTTCCTTGACCAGGGATTGAACTCATGTCCCCTGCATTGGCAGGCAGATTCTTAACCACTGAACACCAGGGAAGTCCTTATTTATTTATTTATTTTTATATAGCCGTCCTACAGGGTATGAAGTGGTAGGTCACTGTGGTTTTCATTTGCATTTCCAGATGGCTAATGATGTTGGGCACTTTCACATATGTTTACTGTCCATTTCTACATTGAAAAAATGTCCAGTCAAATCTTTTGCTGGCTTTTAAATTGGGTTATATTTTTGTTGATGATCTCTGAGGATTCTTTATATATTTTGAATGTTGTGGTTTGTTGTTGTATAGTCGCTAAGTCATATCTGACTCTTTTGCAACCCCATGGACTGTAGCCTGCTAGGCTTCTCTGTCCAAGGGATTTCCCAGGAAAGAGTACTAGAGTGGGTTGCCATTTTCTTCTCCAGGAGATCTTCCTGGATCAAGGATCAAACCCACATCTCCTGCAGTGGCAGGCGGATTCTTTACCCCAAGCCACCAGGGAAGCCCATTTTGAATACTAGATCCTAATTATATACATGATTTGCATATATTTTCTCCCATCCTGTGAGTTGTGTTTTTACTTTCTTGACTGTGCCCTTTGAAATACAAAAGTTTTAAATCTATGTCCAATTAATCTTTTCCTTTTGGTTGCTTATGATTCAGTTGTCACATCAAGGAAGCTTTGCTTAATCCAGGCTCATAAAGATTGTGCCTGTGTGTTCTTTAACAGTTTAATAGTTTGGCTCTTACGTTTAGGTGTATGATGCATTTTGAGTTAATATTTATATGATGTGAGGTAGGGGTTCATCTCCTTCTTTTGCATATGACTATCTAGTTGTCCTAGCACCATTTATTGAAAAGATTGCTTTTTCCCAATTGAATTGTCTTAGCACCTTTGTCAAAAATAAATTGGTCATATTT
The DNA here is from genome assembly GCF_003369695.1 of Bos indicus x Bos taurus. NCBI lineage: Eukaryota > Metazoa > Chordata > Mammalia > Artiodactyla > Bovidae > Bos > Bos indicus x Bos taurus. Next base: position 16,334,771 of record NC_040093.1, read on the forward strand.
GTTTTTCTCTGTCTGATTTATTTTGTTTAGCATGATACCCTCCATGTCGGTCCATGTTGCTAAAAATGACAAGATTTCATTCTTTCTTATGCTAAATCAAGGCTGTATATCATCACCTTGGTTATTTAACTTATATGCAGAGTACATCATGTGAAATGCCAGACTGGATGAAGCACAAGCTGGAATCAAGATTGCTGGGAGAAATATCAACAACCTCAGATATGCAGATGACCCTTATGGCAGAAAGCAAAGAGGAACTAAAGAGCCTCCTGATGAAAGTGAAAGAGGAGAGTGAAAAAGCTGGCTTAAAACTCAACATTCAGAAAACTAAGATCATGGCATCCAGTCCCATCACTTCATGGCAAATAGATGGGGAAACAATGGAAACAGTGACAGACTTTATTTGGGCTCCAAAATCACTGCAGATGGTGACTACAGCCATGAAATGAAAAGACGCTGCTCCTTGGAAGAAAAGCTATGACTAATCTAGACAGCATATTAAAAAGCAAAGACATTACTTTGCTGACAAACATCCATCTAGTCAATGCTATGGTTTTTCCAGTAGTCATGTATGGATGTGAGAGTTGGGCCATAAAGAAAGCTGAGTGCTGAAGAATTGATGCTTTTGAACTGTGGTGTTGGAGAAGACTCTTGAGAGTCCCTTGGACTGCAAGGAGATCCAACCAGTCCATCCTAAAGGAAATCAGTCCTGAATATTCATTGGAAGGACTGATGCTAAAGCCGAAACTCCAGTACTCTGGCCACCTGATACAAAGAACTGACTCATTGGAAAAGACCCTGGTGCTGGGAAAGACTGAAGGCAGGAGGAGAAGGGAACAGAGGATGAGATGGTTGGATGTCATCACCGACTCGATGAATATGAGCAAGCTCCGGGAGACGGTGGTGGACAGAGAAGCCTGGAGTGCTGCAGTCCATGGGGTCAAAAAGAGTCGGACATGACTGAGTGACTGAACTGAACTATGGTAAATCAGACAGAGAAAAACAAATACTACATGATTCCACTTATATGTGAAATCTAATAACCAAAAACAAATGAACAAACAAAACACAAACAGACTCATAGATACAGAGAGCAAACTAGACATTGCCGGAGGGGGAGATTGATAAGGGGATGGGTGCAATAGGTGAAGGGGATTCAGAGGTACGAACTTCTAGCTATAAAATAAATAAGTCATGGGGAAGTAATGGACACATAGGGAATAAAGTTAATAATATTTTATGCTGATAGATGGTAACTGATCTACTTATTTATTTGGCTGCATCAGGTCTTTGGGAGAAGGCAATGGCAACCCACTTCCGTATTCTTGCCTGGGAAATCCCATGGACAGAGGGCTATAATCCATGGGGTCGCAAAGAGTCAGACACACCTGAGCGACTGAACAACAACAATTGAGTCTTAGCCGTGGTACGTGGGATCTTCCTTGCATTAGGCGGAATCTTTCATTGCCACACACAGTCTGAGTTGCTCCATGGCATGCAGGATCTTAGTTTTACAACCAGGGATTGAACCCAAGTCCTGTGCATTGCAAGGCAGATTCTTAACCACTGGAACACCAGCGAAGTCCCATATAAAGTCATTTCTGAGAACTTGAAACAAAATCTGCACAAACAGAAAGCCATGCTTTTGAGTAAGGAGCTTCACAACTTTTAATGATATAATTTCTACTAGAACTTATAAGTTTAACGTGGTGCCAGTTAAAATCCCCAAAGGACTTTTTTTCCCCCAAAGGACTTTTTGAGTAAAATACTCATATAGCTTGCATGGAAGAATAATGTCTCATAAAAAGCAAGAAGATTATGAACATAAAGAAAATTGAGAAGAGGTTAATCTTATCAGATGTTTGAACTCACCATAAAGCCGTTGAGATAAAAATAGTGTAGGACTGCCATATGACTAGGCAGATATATCAGGAACGTTAGAAATAGAGCCTGGAAAAAATATGATTTTATCACATGTACAGGTGGTATTTGAATTTGGTAGGAGAATGGCTTATTTTTAAAAATGGTGTTGCCACTGCTATATTTAAAATAGATAACCAACAAGGACCTACTGTATAGCTCATGGAACTCTGCTCAATGTTAGTGGCAGCCTGGATGGCAGAGAGGTTTTGGGGAGAATGGACACATGTGTATGTATGGCCGAGTGCCTCCACTGTTCACCTGAATCTATCACAACATTGTATGTTAGTCAGCTAAATCCCAATACAAAATAAAAAAACTTAAAAAAAAGACAGACTCACAGACATAGAGAACAGACTTGTGGTTGCTAAGGGGAAGGGAGTAGGGGAAGGAAGCACCAGGAGTGCGGCATTAGCAGATGCAAACTATTGTGTATAGGACGGATACACAGCAAGAGAACTATAATCAATGTCCTGTGACAAACCATACTGGAAAAGAATATTTTTTATAGAAGAATGTCTACATATGTATAACTGAGTCACTTTTCTGTACAGCAGAGATTGGCACTACATTGTAAATCAACTATACTTCAATAAAAAATAAAGTTAAAAAAATAAAGATGGTGCTGATGTAACTGGAAAAAAATAAAGCATGATTCCTGCATCATGCCATGTGTGTGTGTGCTGAGTCGCTTCAATTGTGTACTGCTCTTTGGGACCCTATGGACTGTAGCCCACCAGGCTTCTCTGTCCATGAGATTCTCCAGGCAAGAATACTGCAGTGGGTTGCCATGCCCTCCTCCAGGGGATCTTCCTAACCTAGGGATCGAACCAGTATCTCTTACATCTCTTGCATTTGCAGGCGGGTTCTTTACCACTAGTGCCGCCTGGGAAGCCCATATCATGCCATTCAGGAGACAAATTCTAACGAACAAAATACTTACAGATAAAAAAATCAGTAAAGATCTTGGAAGAAAACTGAAGAAATTTTGTGTGCAGTTTTGTGATGGACAGGTACCTTTATGATAAGGACTCTCAAGTCCACATAATAAAATATCAGTAAAAATCCTAGGCAGATGATGACTGTAAACAAAGCAATGGGCAGGATTGTAGCATGCAAGGCAGATGAAAGACAGTTGTACGAATAAAAGAATAATAACCAAGAAGATTGGGCAAAAAATATAAATAGGCAAATTATAGAATGAAAAAATCCAAGAGGCCAATAAAATATATGAAAAGATGTTCTGCCTTTGTTATCCAGGGAAATGACAGTTAAAGCAAAAATAAGACATCATTTTCTAGCCATTAATTGGCAAAATAGAAGATGACTTATGAAGTCAATGCTGCTTGGAACGCTAAGAAAAGGATCCTCTCATGTATTGCTGGTGGCAGTGTGATTTGTTACAAAAACAAATCAGTAATTTATTTGGCTGCACCAGGTCTTAGTAGCTTCACTCAGAATCTCCGGTCTTCATTGCTGCATCGAACTCTTAGTTATGGCATGTATATCTAGTTCCCTGACCAAGGATTGAACCTGAGCTCCCTATATTGGGAGTTCAGAATCTTAGAACTTCCTCTTATTTACACTTATGAAGGTTATCACAGATCTTTGAGTTGGAGGAGTTAGATTTGATATAAGAAACTATAGTGTAGTTTTCATATGTAGTTACTTATAAACAAGCTTAGTAAATTCTTGGTCTTCTCATAAAAATAAAAACTCATGGCCAACATATCAAAAAATGTTTCATGATGAAAATATAGCGAAATAAAAAGAATTGAAAATTTAACACTTTTTCTTGACTTTAAAATTTTTAATTGGAGGATAATTGCTTTACAATATTGAATTGATTTCTGCCATACATTAACATGAATCAGCCATAAGTATACATATGGGTTGTTTGTTTTAAAGTCACTATTGAATTTGTTCCAATATTGTTTCTGTTTTCTGTTTTGGTTTTTTGGCCAGTGGGGCATGTGGGATCTTAGCTCCCGCCTCTGCATTTAGGGGTGAAGTCTTAACCAGTGGACTGCTAGAGAGGTCCTTTGAGAAAAAGTTTAATACAAGCATAACATACAGGAGAATGCATGATTGGTAAATGAATTTTAATTTTAATGAATTTTCTAAAGTGAATATACCATCACCCAATCAAGAAACAGAACATTAACGGGATCCCAGAAATTTCCCCTCATACCTCCTCCAGTACTACCTGTGACCTCCTCCTGAGAGGTAAACACTATCTTGTCTTCTAATAACCCAGATGAATTTTTCTGGGGTTTTGACCTTCATTTAAGTGAAATCATTCAGTATGTACTCTTTTGTGGCTGGCACCTTTCGCTCAATGTTATATGTGGGATATTCATCCAAGTTGCTGGATATAGCAGCAATTCATTCATTTTATTATTGTACAATATATCACATGGGCTTCCCTTGTGGCTTAGCTGGTAAAGAATCTGCCTGCAATGTGGGACACCTGGGTTCAATCCCTGGGTTGAGAAGATCCCCTGGAGAAGGAAAGGCTACCCACTCCAGTATTCTGGCCTGGAGAAGTCCATGGACTGTATAGTCCATGGGATTGCAAAGAGTCGGACATGACTGAGCGACTTTCACTTTACTTTCATATCACACAACTCATGGTGGAGGAGTTATGCACTATTTGTGTAACTCTATTGGGGGAAGACTATCATAAGCTTCTGTGTAGTTTCCTTCCGACTTGGCTCATGTACCTTTTCCCTTTGCTGATTTTGCTTTGTCTCTTCTGCATCCTTTCATAAGGATAACTAACAGCCACGAATATGACTAGAGGTTTAATCCTGAGTCCTCATAGTGAGTCGTTGACCCTGGGGCTGGTTGTCTTGGAGACCTCTGATACAAATGGTGTCAGAAGTGGGATTCACTAGCCCCACCTCTAACTCACTGAGCTTCAGCAATAGCGTTGCTTCAGAAGAGGAAATGAAGATGAAGGGATGGGATATGATGAAAATTTGGTTCCTGGGTGATTGTGGAGTCATCCATGGTATGAAATAGCACTGAGTTGCCATCTGTTGTGAGAGGTAGAAGTTGTTGTTGTTTAGTTGATAAGTCGTATCCGACTCGTTGCAACCCAATGGACTATAGCCTGCAGGCTCCTCTGTCCATAGTATTCTCCAGGCAAGAATACTGGAGTGGGTTGCCTTTTCCTTCACCAAGGGATCTTCCCGACCCAGGGGTCGAACTCGTGTCTCTTGCATTGGCAGCTGAATTCTTTTCCCCTGAGCCATCAGGGAAGCCCTAGGTAAAAGTTACTTATGGAATATGAGAGTAAGAGATCATTCCCAGGACAGCTGGCTCACTAGGTGCCCTGGCTGTTTTTGGCCATGCTGGCTAAAGTGAGGAGGAAACATGTGGGCTGAGTGATGCTTCTAGGTTTTGTTTTCTCCTCCAGGAAGAGAAGAAAGGGCTCCTAAATTCCATCTTCCCACTTGCATACTAGCCATGATTTTTCCTGAAAGCTATAATATTAATTTTGTAAGTGCTAAATTGACTTCTAGAGGTTTGAGTGAAATTTCAATGAGGAAAAAAAGGGTGGTATTTTAGTTGCTTTGTATCTTGTTACTCTTGCATATGGCTGTATGGTAAAATTGATATAAAATGTTAAGTGCTTTTAATTTCATAAATTCTAGAGGGATCATCCTTATAGGAAGAGCTGCAAAGTAGGGAGACTCAAATTCCTTGCTTTTTTGCCACTGATGGATGGATTAGGATGAACTGTTTTGAGTATTGTAAACAGAACAAGTTTCCATGGGTGGTGATCCTTTTTTTTTTTTAATTGTATTTTTTGACCTCACATTTTGGCATTCAGGATCTTAGTTCCCTGATCAGGGATTGAACCCATGACCCTTGCAGTGGGAGTGCAGTGTCTTAACCACTGGACCACCAGGGAAGTCCCAATAGGTGATGATCTTTAATAATGACATTTGCCTATTGAAGTCCAAGGGAAAAAAATGAGACAACATAAAAAAGAAAGCCAATCTCCATATAAAGATACACTTTTGGAGTTTTAAGCAATTTTCAGTGAGTGTGTATATACTTGCTAGATGGGATACTGCTGCTGCCGGATTCATGAATTGCTTAATAAAGCCACTTAGAGATTAAAAAAAGAAATTTTCAGTTTTCTAAAGAAAGTAAAAATGAAAGTCGCTCAGTCATGTCCAACTCTTTAGGACCCCCATGGACTGTCCATGGAATTCTCCAGGCCAGAATACTGGAGTGGATAGCCTTTCCCTTCTCCAGGGGATCTTCCCAGCCCAGAGATTGAACCCAGGTCTCCCACACTGCAGGCAGATTCTTTACCAACTGAGCTATCAGGGGAGCCCATTTTTTTAAGGAACTCTTGTGAAATTGTATATCTGACAACTCTTATTTTTTTAAGTTTTATTTTATATTGGAGTATAGTTGATTAATGGGCTTCCCAGGTGGCACAGTGGTAAAGAACCCACCTGCCGGTGCAGGAGAGAAGATTCAGGTTCGATCCTTGGCTCGGGAAGATCTCCTGGAGGAGGAAATGGTAACCTGCTCCAATATTTTTACCTGGGAAATTTCATGGACAGAGGAGCCTGGTGGGCTACAGTCCATGGGGTCATAAAGAGTCAGACACGACTGAGCAAGCACATATATAATTGATTAATGATACTGTATTATTTTTAGGTATACAGCAAAGTGACTCAGTTATACATATACATGTATCCATTATTCTTCAAGTTCTTTTCCCATTTAGATTCTTACAGAATATTGAGCAGGGTTACCTGTGCTATTCAGTAGGTCCTTGTCCTATGTCTGATAGCTCTCAAAGGCTGATGATTTTCTGGCCTGAGGTGCACATTTTGAGTGGATCAATTTGGACTCAAAGTTTGACAAGATAAAAAGAGCTTTGGAAAACCTTGCCTGTCACTTGGGCTTGGAACATGGCTATCTGGCCCTGTAGTGTCTTTGCTGCTGCTGAAAAAACATCTGCTGGCTTAAAAAAAATCCTGAACCAGCAGATCCTAGTTGCCTGGTCGTGTCTGTAAGTGAAAACCTGCTATGAGCTGTGCTGAAATGAAAGCAGGTGTAGCTCAATAACTAGAACTCACGCTCGAGGACTGTTACAGATTTAGGGCAGCCCTCTGTGGGGGCCAGAGCTGTGACAACGCTGTGCATGCTGGCTGGACCCTCTGGGTCACTCGCAGGTGCCCATAGGAAAGGGTTTATTCTCTGATAGGACTATCTAAATTTGAGCTCCCCACCAACTCTGTTTCTTTTCTTTCTTTTTCTTTGTAGATTTATTTTATTTGTTTCATTTTTTGGCTGTGGTGGGTCTTTGTCTCTGCTTGGGCTTTCTCTAGTTTCGGCAGGTGGGGGCTACTCTTCGTTGTGGTGCGTGGGCTTCTCGTTGCAGTGGCTTCTCTTGTTGTAAAGCACAGTTCTTAGCGCACACTGGCTCCAGTAGTTGAAGCACACAACTCAGTAATTGCAGCACAGAAGCTTAGCTGCGCTGGAGCATGTGGCATCTTCCCGGACCAGGGATCGAACAGATGTCCCTTGCATTGCAAGGTGGATTCACTACTGGGCCACCAGACAAGCCCCTCAGCTCTGTGTTTCTAACGCTGAGTAACTGAATTCCTAACTTGGGTTTCCTGCCCCCAAACTGCGGGTTGGAAGAAGACATCACAAGGATTGTGACCCCTCCACCCACTCCTGACAGATCTGACTCTTGACCCCTCTCTTGGGGGATGTCTCGTTTCTGTTGATTTGTGTTCAGTTTTCTGAATTAGATGCAGTTTGCAACAGTGGACCTGGAGAAGCAAGTGGCACCCCACTCCAGTATTCTTGCCTGGAATATCCCATGGACAGAGGAGCCTGGCGGGCTACAGTCCATGGGGTCACAAAGAGTCAGACATGACTTACCAACAGAACAACTATTTGGATTTTCTTTTCCCTCTTTTTAAAGATTTTTTTTTAATGTGGACCATTTCTAAAGTGTTTTTTTGAATTTTGTTACAATATTGCCTCTATTCCATGTTTTGCCTTCTGGCTGCTAAGCATGTGGGATCCCAGCTCCCCATCCAGGGATTGGACCTGCACCCCTACATTGGAAGGTGTAGCCCTAACCATTGGACCACTAGGGAAGTCCCACTTGGATTTTGTTTTGAACTCTGGCAGCAGACTTTTGCTCTGGGGCAAAAATCTGAGTTTGCAGTCCATTTCTGAGTCAGATTAGCAAATAACCCAAGGGAGCAAGTCGCTGTGGTTCATCAGTGGCAATTTACCACACTTGCAAGAACTTCCAGATCTTACCTGTTGTTCTCAAGGCCTTTCCCCCAGTAGGACTTTGTCTCCTATGTATTAAATATCTGGATACCATGGGAGTTGTAACTCTGGTTTTCTGAGGTTTTGGTTTAGCTATTTAGTCTCCTACCCAGGAAGTTTTACAATGTATCAAATGTCTTAAGTAGGAGGTCTGTTTCTTTGCTATTTTTGTATTCATTTATTTGGCTGCAATGGGTCTTAGTTGCATCCTGCAGGATCTTTTGTTGCGGTGTGGGTATAGTTGCTCCACAGCTTGTGGAATTTTAGTTCCCTGACCAGGGATGGAACCCACATCCCCTGCATTGCAAGGTGGATTCTTAACCACTGGACCACCTGGAAAGTCCTCAGAAGTCAATTTCTTGAAGCCCCTCAAATCTCTGGTTGATCCCTCCACCCTCAACACAACTTCTGAAAGTTCTGCTGGCTTCACTATGTCTCAGCAGTGGCCCCATGCCTGGACCAAGCCCAGATTCTTTGGACCATACCCAGAATTTGCAGAGGACTCGAGAGACACGAGGATCCTCAGCATTTGTCTGAAAATTCTTCCCTCTCTGGAGTTTTATTTCCTTCATCCTTGTTGCTTTCACAGCTCTCTGATATCTTTAAGATAAGATTGTAGTAATTGATCTGGCTTTTCTAGTTGTTCTGAGCAGAAGCACTGGCTTGCTTCATACTCAGTTCAGTTCAGTTCAGTCAGTCGTATCTGACTCTTTGCAACCCCATGGACTGCAGCGCACCAGACCTCCCTGTCCATCAGCAAGTCCCAGAGTTTACTCAAACTTATGTCCATTGAGTCAGTGATGCCATCCAACCAACCATCTCATCCTCTGTTGTCCCCTTCTCCTCCTGCCTTCAATCTTTCCCAGCATCAGGGTCCTTCTCATCAGGTGGCCAAAGTATTGGAGTTTCAGCTTCAGCATCAGTCCTTTCAATGAATATTTCAGGACTGATTTCCTTTAGGATGGACTGGTTGGATCGCCTTGCTGTCCAAGGCACTGACTTTGAAGAGTCTGCTCCAACACCACAGATCAAAAGCATCAATTCTTTGGCACTCAGCTTTCTTGAGAGCTTCATACTACTCCATCCTATCCAAACATCAATGTCTTCTGTTTTTTTCCTGTTTAAATCAAGTTTCTTGTGTGACTTCTCTGGTGGTCCAGTGGTTAAGACTCTGTGCTCCCAACACAGGGGGCCCAGGTTCAGTCCCTGGTCAGGGAATTAGATCCCACATGCTGCAAAGAAGATCGAAGATCCCACGTGCCACAACCAAGACCCAGTGCAGCCAAATAAAAAAATATTTAAAAAGCATCAACTTCACTGTGGTATAATTTACATACAATAAAATATACCACTATAAGTGTACAGGTCAATGAGTTCTGACCAGTGTATGTCTGACCTATACAACCATCATTACAGTCAAGATATACAACATCTCCACCACCTGCAATATGTTCTGTTGGGCTTTCCCATGGCTCAGAGACCAAGAATCCGCCTGCACTGCAGGAGATACAAGAGCCTGGGGTTTGATCCTCAGGTCAGGGAGATCCTCAGGAGGAGAAAATGGCAACCCACTCCAGTATTATTAGAAAATCCCATGGGCAGAGGAGCCTGGCAGGCTACAGTCCATAGCGTCGCAAAGGGTCGGACAGGACTGAGCTAATGAGCATAATAAGTTTTGTCATGTTCCTTTGTAGTCAGTTCCACCTCCTTCCCCAGTCACAGGCAATTAGGCAACCATTGACCTGCTTTCTGGCACTACAGATTGACTTTTCTAGAATTTCACATAAGTGGAATCATACAGTATGTGCCCTCTTGTGCCTGGCTTATTTACTCAGCAAAATGTTTTTTGAGATTTATCTTTGGTATTGTATCAGTTGTCTTTCTTGAGCAGAATTCTGTTGAACTATATCACTGTTCATTGCTGAACAGTGTTCCATTCTGTGACTATACCATAATTGGCTTATCTATTCACTGGGTTGTTTCTGACTTTTATTATGAATAAATCTGCTACGAACATTATGTATAAGTCTTTGTGGGGATGTACGTTTTCACTTCACTTGGATAAATACTTAGAAGTGAAACTGTTGAGTTGTATGGTAAGTATAGATTTAACATTATACAAAATTGTTGAATTGTCTTCCAAAGTAGTTTTAACATTTGACATTCCTGCCAGCAATATATGAGAGGTTCAGTTGCTCTTCATCATCAGTCTCTTAAATTTTAACAATCTGAGTGATTATGTAGTGATATTTCACTGTGGTTCTGTGTTTCCCTAGTGACTAATCTTGTCGAACATTTTTTAAGTGTTCATAGACCATTATTTTCTTTAAATTATTTATTCATTTATTTGTGGCTGTGTTAGGCCTTTGTTGCTGCATAGACTTTTTCTCTCGTTGTGGTGAACGGGGGCTAATCTCTAATTGTGGTGGGTGGGCTTCTCATTGCAGTGGCTTCCCTTGCTGTGGAGCTTCTGCTCTCGGCACGCAGGCTTCAGTATTTGTGGCACGTAACTCAGTAGCTGTGGTGCTCAATAGGTGTGGGCTCAGTTGCTCCACGGCACGTGGGATCTTCCTGGACCAGGGATGGAACCCGTGTCCCCTGCATTGGCAGGTGGATTCTTTACCTTTGGACCAGCCCCATCTAATTTATCGTACCTTTTATAATAGGTTCTCTGTCAATACATGCTACCTTAGTTAGATGTCCCCCACACTGTCTCGTTGAGAAAGGCTTCTTTCTTTCTTACCAAATCTTGAATAGGTGGAATTCATCAAGGTCTTAGCAATTTAAGACTTCTCTCCTAGGAAATATATTTTTCAGAGATTTTCAGAATACAGACAGCATCACAGTTTATTCTCTAAGGTCTCACTTTTTTAGGACTCACAATTATCTGACCTCATCCCTGTAGGGAATGCAGAAAAAAGTGTTTACATCCAGTCACTTCTAACAGCATCTTGGGATAATCTATTTAAACACTTATAATTAATTTGGGTAATTAGTATGCCAAGAAAAAGATGTTTAGAGTTTTTCTTGGAGGCACTGTCATTGATGCTAGAAATAACATAATAATTACAGCTCTAGAGAGATGAGGTCAGGAAAACCAAACCTATAATAAAGGGGTTCAGATTTTCCCTCCCATGACAAGTCTAGTGATCACTGGATTCAGCATCCCAGAACAGAAGTTACTTAAGTGAGTGGAGTTTTTATTTTGGACTTAGAAACTGCCTGGAAAGGAAAAAGAAGTGAGTATTTGGAGATGAGAATCTACCCAAGATCTGGATAATAATACCTTTTCATGAGAACATGCAAGAGTCCCTGAGAGAGTCTGTGTGAAGGGCTGCTTTCTGATTATTGCAGAGAATATTCCTCTTATTCACTGCCTCCAAAGTCATCTCTCTTCTTTTCCTGTGTTAGTTCTGTCCAAATTTTTACCTCTGTCTTCATTAGTTTTGTCCTTTGATTAAAGTGTCTTAGTCTGAGAAAAGTTCCTGAGCACAAGAACAAGATGAATTAAATGTATAAAACATTAAAGTATTAAATTATTATAGTGCACAAACTATTTTATTTTGGTTTTAATATTTATTCATTTGGTTGCAGCATGTGAACTCTTAGCTGTGGCCTGTGGGCTTTATTTCCCTGACTAGGGATTGAACCTGGGCCCCCTACACTGGGATCAGGTGGAGTCTTAGCCACTGGACCCCAGGGAAGTCCCCACACTATCTTAAGTCAGTGTTTAGGCCTTGTTACCACTGGACCTTGTCTGGATGAGACTGAATTGGGGAAACTCATTTATACTGAAAAGTTCTTTGAGTGCCCTGTATGAAGATTTTAAGACCTTGTCCAAATCTTTACTACAACTGGTGCACGAGGAAATTACATTGTTGTAGGTTTTGATCTTCAAATTGAAATAATACAGCTTGGAATTAACGCCAGATCCAATTACAGAAGGCATCTTTACCAGTGAATATCCCCAGAGTTGGGTCTTCATTCCTAATAGCAAACTTGGATCCAAGACTTGATTTCTGAGATGTGATATTGGTCCTACAATCAGACACCTGATGTGAACCCTTCCTTCAGCTCTGTGTTCCAGGGGAACATAAGAATCTTGAAGGTAAATATGACAGATCAGGGCAGTGGCTAGCATAGATAGGGTCAGTGTTTACAAGAGCTTAATGATTTAATGAAGTCCCTCTGAATCTCAGGGTAAATAAAACTATAGGGAGGCATCTTCACACTTTTTGCTCAAATACAGAGCCCATTCAGGAGTTATAAATAGGAAACTACAATACTCTACAGCTACAATACTAACCAGCTACAATACTCTTGGTCAGTGACACCTCTGGTGTGTGTGTGTCTGTTTCCTGCTCTTTCTGATTTTTTTTTTTTTTTTTTTTTGCCCTGAAATTTGTTTGCCTGTAAGATCGGGCTTCCCTGGTGGCTCAGTGGTAAAGAATCCACCTGCCGATGGAGAAGACAGGAGTTCAATCTATGGATCGGAGAGATCCCCTGGAGAAGGCAATGACAGCCCACTCCAGTATTCTTGCCTGGAGAATCCCATGAACAGAGGAGCCTGGCAGGCTAAAGTCCATGGGGTGGAAAAAGAGTAGGACATGATTAGTGAGCACACGCTGAACTTACCTTGCTTGTTGAATTTCCTATTTATAATTTTTTTCCTGAAACTTCTTTCTGAAGCATTGATATGTTTAACTATTCTTCATTTGTACCACACAATTTTTTTAAAACCGCAGTATGAGATTTAAATTTTTTTATTTTTAAAGTATTTATTTATTTGACTATGCTGGGTCTTAGTTGAGGTGCATGGGATCTTTGATCTTTTAGTTGTGGCAGGCAGGATCTAGTTCCCTGACCACTGATCGAACCTGGGCTCCCTGCATTAGGAGCATGGCATTTTAATCACTAGACTACTGGGAAGTTCTCACACCACACACTTTAATTCCTGTGTTAGATTTTAAGAAATTGGGTAGGTCAATCCACTTCATCATCGTTATTTTTCTTTTGTTATTTTTAAAGAATGACTTAGTTTTGTATGTTTGTTTGTTTGTATGTTTAGTTGATTGATGTTGAATTGAGTCTACACCTTTGAGGAAGTTTCAAATCTTGATGACATGTTATATCATCCCATCTAAGAACATGGAATTTAGTTCTGCTAATTTAAGATTTCTCTTATGCTATTTAATTGTTTTTACTTTTATATTTCCAGTACATTATTGACATAGTTTACTCCTAAAATTTTAAAGTGCTTATTCAAAGTATATTTTAAAAAATTTGCACATTTGTATAATATTTTATACAATATTATACTAAATAATATAAATTACTAGTGTATTGCTTCTAAAATATTTCAGTTTTATAGCAGAGCAGTTTCCTCTCTGTGATCTTTTTAAAGTCAGCCTTTGACACAGAGGTTTGTAAAGAAAAGAGAAAGAGAAGAGAAGATAAAATTTAAAACAAAGAAGAAAGAAAAAAAGAAATTAAGAAATTTCAGTTGACTGTAACACATAAAATAATCTGTTTTGAAGAGGAATAATTTTTTTCCTGCCATTTTATTGAAAAAAATAGAAAAATATTGAATAGCTGTGTGCCTGGGGCTTCCTAGGTGGTGCAGTGGTAAAGAACCCATCTGCCAATGCAAAAGACACAGATTCAATCCCTGGGTCAAGAAGATCCTCTTGAGTAGGAAATGGCAACCCACTCCAATATTCTTGCCTGGAAAATTCCATGGACAGAGGAGCCTGATGGGCTAGTCTATGGGGTCACAAAGAGTCAGACATGACTGAGCACACGCACTGTGTACCTATGCTCATGTTAGTCTTTTTTCCTAATGAAATGAGATTGCTTCCAGTGTTTCTCATCATATGAATCATATGTACTCTTGGAATATACCTTTGTTATGTTGTATTAATATTATTAAGATATACTGCTTGGGAATTCCCTGGTGGTCATGAGGTTAGGGATCCATGCTTCCATTGAAATGGGTATGAGTTTGATCCCTGGTTGGCAAACTAAGATCCCACAAGTCACAGGCGGGGCCAAAAAAAGAAAAAGATATATTGCTCAATTCAGCTTAGGTCCTTGATTCAAAAGGTTTCAAAATTGAGTTGGTATATAGAAAGATAATATTGGACAGAGAGTATTTGATCCAGTCAAGTGCAACATAAGACACTCAAACACCTGTTCTTGAAAATGTTATACTTTTGCATAAACAAAATAAACAACCCCCCCCCCCAAATCAAGCAAGGATATGCTGTTTTGAATAATACAATCAGTGAGTTTAATGTACTCTTTTAAACTCTTAAGTAGAGAATCTGCATTTCATGTTAAGAAATCTATTAAAGGCCATGTTAAAATAACTTTTGAGATGAAAATAATGACACCATTCATTTGTTTATTCATCTATTCATGTAATAGTTATTAATTGACTGCCTACTAGAGGCAGATTGTTCTAGACCCTAGATATGGGTGGAAAACAAGGGAGACAAATCCCTACTTTCATAGCTCTCATGTTTCTATTGGAGGAAATCGTCTTCCTTCGATAGAAATGAGATAATCCAATGAAATAATTTCAGGCGTTGTAAGTATTATGAGGGTTACACTGGGCAATTAAGATAAACAAAGTTTAGGGATGGATTTTTTTTTTCTTTTTTGGCCTCACGTGCTGCGAAGTTTTGGGGAACTTAGTCCCCTGACCGGTTTGAACCTGACCAGGGATTGAATCTGATCCCAAGCACTGGACTGCCAGGATGGATTTTTATGTATGGCATTAGAGTAGGATTTCCAGAAAGGAAATTTTAAAGAAATTCTGGTGGGAAATGTACTTCACTTGACTTGAAGAAATTCATACATGTGTTCTGTTTCTCCCCAGGTTCCATGTATCTGAGCATAACCATCATACCCCAGCCAACGAAGAAATGATTTCTGTTGATGGGGCAATAGGGACGGTGATCCTCGCTCAGGCTGGAATAGGGACTGTGGGGAATGTCTCACTCCTTTGTCATTATATCTGCTCTTTTGTGAAGAGGCATGGATTGAGACCCATTGAGCAAATAATCAACCATCTTGCTTTAGCCAATACTTTGACCTTAATCTGTGGAGCAGTGCCCCCAACATTGGCAGCCTTTGAGATGAAGTATTTCCTAAGTGACATCGGATGTAAACTTGTCTTTTATTTTCACAGAGTGGCCTGGGGAACCTCTCTCAGCATCACCTGCCTTTTGGGTGGCTTTCAGGCCTTAAGTATTAACCCCCCGAACTCCAAGTGGGCAGAACTCAAATTCAAATCCCAGAAGTATATTACTACTCCATGTATCCTGAGCTGGATGTTTCACTTGCTGGTCAATGTCATAGTTCCCATGAGAATGACTGGACAGAAGAATGGCAGAAATGTCAGTGTGAAATCAAATCTTGGCCATTGCTCTTGTCTGTCCATTAATGCAATTATAGAATCAGTCTGTTCAATGATTTTCTCCTCTGTTGATGTTGTTTGTTTGGGATTCATGATATGGGTCAGTGGATCCATGATACTTTTCCTTCACAGGCACAAACAGCAAGTCCGATACATTCACAGCACTAGGCAACACTCCCCAGCATCCCCCGGGACCAGAGCCACAAAATCTATCATGTTACTTGTGAGCGCTTTTGTTGTATTTTATTTTCTCTCTTCTGCCTTTGAGATATATGTTTATCTTTTTGACAATCCACAGTTGTGGCTTGTGAACACCAGTGTGGTCCTAGCATCTAGTTTTCCAACCCTTAGTCCCTTTTTGCTCTTAAAGAGTAACACCCATGTCTCTAGCCTCTGCTCTTCCTGCTGAGTAAGTTGTAGAAGTTGTAGAACTTACTCAGTTGCTGACAGCATTATACTGTTTTCACTCATCCATTCGTTGCCTCATTCTATGAAGTACCTTCTCTGAATCATTCATGTTTTAGACACAGTAGTGGGCTGCTGCTGCTGCTGTGCCGCTTCAGTCGTGTCGGACTCTGTTCGACCCCACAGATGGCAGCCCACCAGGCTTCCCCATCCCTGGGATTCTCCAGGCAAGAATACTGGAGTGGGTTGCCATTTCCTTCTCCACAGTAGTGGGCAGCAAGGGTATATGCTCCAATAAAGTCTGTAGGTGAATCTTGACATCAAATAAGCAATTATATGTAATTTCAGATGTACAGGTTTCTGCCATGAGGAGCTTGGGATAATATGTTTCAGGATCTTGGAAGGCTTCCCTTTGCATCAGCAGTTTAGGCTACTTCCTGAATATTCTGGAGGATGTCATCAGCCATAGAGGATATTCTAGGCAAATGGAAAATTATGTTGGAACACCATTTGCAAGAAGGAACACAGGATAAAGAACAAAGACTTCCCTGATGGTCCAGTGGTTAAGAATCCACCTTCCAATGCAGGAGATTCAGGCTGGATCCCTGGTTAGGGAACCAAGATCCCATATGTTGTTGTTGTTTGGTCACTAAGTCATGTCCCACTCTTTGCAACCCCATGGGCAACAGCATGCCAGGCTTCCCTGTCCTTCACTATCTCCCAGAGTTTGCTCAGATTCATGTCCATTGAGTCAGTAATACTATCTAACCATCTCATCCTCTGCCACCCCCTTCTCCTTTTGCCTTCAATTTTTCCCAGCATCAGGGTCTTTTCCAGTGAGTCGGCTCTTTGCATCAGGTGGTCAGAGTATTGGAGCTTCAGCTTCAGCATCAGTCCTTCTAATGAATATTCAGGGTTTATTTCCTTTAGTATTGACTGGTTTGATCTTGCAGTCCAAGGGACTCTCTCTCAAGAGTCTTCTCCAGCACTACAATTTAAAAGCATCCATTCTTCAGTGCCCAGCTTTCTTTATGGTCCAACTTTCACATCCATACATGACTACTGGAAAAACCATAGCTTTGACTATACAGACATTTGTCCCATATGCTTCAGGGCAACTAAGCCCAGGAGCCGCAACTACAGAGAAGCCCACACACCACAGTGAAGACCTTGCTCTCCACAACAAAAGATGCTGTGTGCTGCATCTAATACCTGATGCAGCCAAAAATAAATAAATGAATTTGTTGTTGTTTACTGGCTAAGTAGTTTCTGACTTTGTGACCCCATGGACTGTGGCCCCCCAGGCTCCTCTGTCCATTGGATTCTCCAGGCAAGAAAACTGGAGTGGGTTGCCTTTTTCTTCTCCAGGGTATCTTTTTGACCCAGTGATCAAACCCGAGTCTCTTGTGTCTCCTGCATTGGCAGGTATTGGCAGGGGGTTTCTTTACTGCTGAGCCACCAGGGAAGCCCAAATAAATACATAAATATTTTTTTAAAAGAAGAACATACAAAGAACTGAAAGAAATTCCAAGTGCCTCATGTGCAAAGAACAAGAGAATTTGACATGAGCTGAAGTTATTGAGTTGGGGTCAGATAATAATTTGCCAGGCTTATAGATTGTGTTAAGAACAGGTACCATGGATCCCAATAGTAATTCTAGGCTTTAATCAAGAAGATAAAAAGATTAATTTTTTTTTTTTCTTATCAAGGAGAAAGAAGGCATTTAAGGATTTCTCCAGTTTGCCTCACAATTGTAAGCATAGCTTACTGAATGGAGCAGGAGTAAACTTGGGAAAAAGAATGAGGAGACTTTTGAGATAAACCAGATGAGAGAGGATGATGATTCTGATAAAGCTGATGAAATTCAACGTGCTGAAGGAGAACGGGGACTTGAGAACATTTCCTTAGAAGGAATGGAATTTGGTGACTGTGTCATAAGGGGTGGTTTAAGGCTGATGTGGGCATTGAAGCTCAATTCTCTTAAGACTCGAGCAACCAGATTGGTTGTGGTGGTGTTTCTTGATATTGAGAAACTGGGGAATTTTTTGGGTGTAAAGATAGTGTGCATTCTTTTTCGTACATGGAATGTGTTATGTCTCTAAGGCGTCTACATTATGCACATGTCTAGTCATAGATCACACACATGTGCATATGAGTAGGGCTGCCAACAACATATGTTGGTGATAGAAGCTTTTGTTGTTGTTGGTCACTAGTGGTGTCTGACTCTTTGCAACCTCATGGACTGTAGCCCACCAGGCTTGTCTGTCCATGGGATTTCTCAGGCAAGAATACTGGAGTGGGTTGCCATTTCCTCCTCCAGGGGATTCTCCTGGATCGAGGGTTGAACTCACATCTCCTGCATTAGCAGGTGGATTCTTACCACTGAGCCACCCAGGAAGCCCAATAGGAGCTTTGGTAGTGTTGAAATAAGAGAAGAAAAAAAACTGAGGGTGGAGAGAATATGCCTGAGACCTAGTAACAAGTGGGGCTTCCCTGGCAGCTCAGAATCTGCCTGCAGAGTGGGAAATCTGGGTTTGATGCCTGGGTCAGGAGAAGGGAATGACTACCCACCCCAGTATTCTTGCCTAGAGAATTCCATGGACAGAGGAGCCTGGCAGATTACAGTCCATGGGGTCATGAAGATGACAGGACTGAGCAACTGACACACACATGTTAATAACAAGTAAGCTTCATTTGAAGATCAGGCACTTTCCGGTGGTCCAGGAGTTAAGACTCTGCCTACCAATGCAGGGGCACAGGTCCCATCCCTGGTCAGAGAACTGAGGTCCCACGTGTTGCAGGGTGTAGCCAAAAATGAAAAAAAAAAGATCAGATAGAGAAGGTGGAGCTCCACTTTCAGTTCCTTCTTTCATTTATTCATTCATTTTATCCAGAATATTCAATGATTCCTTACTGTATGTCAGTCATTTTATAGGTGATATTGGATATACTAATACATATGACAAGAAAAAACAACAGTCCTTATGGAATTTACATTCTACTGGAATTGACTGAAAATGTTAAATAAACAGTTAACAGATAACTGAAATACTGTAGTATTTCAGTTTGTGGTTAAGTGCTCTGTTGAAAAGTATTGGATAGGAGAGGGAGAAGGAATGCCCCGAATGATTCAGCTTTTAAAAAATATTTATTTGTTTACTTGCTGGGTCTTATTTCAGCACGAGGGATCTTCAGTCTTCATTACAGCATTCAAACTCTTAGCTGTGGCATGTGATCTAGTTCCCTATTGTTGAGTTGCTTAATTGTGTCCGACTCTTTTCACCAGGCTTTCCTGTCCTTCACTGTCTCCCAGAGTTTGCTCAAATTCATGTTCATTGAGTTGGTGATGCCATCCAACCATCTCATCCTCTGTCCCTTCCTTCTTCTCTTGCCCTCAATCATTCCCAACATCAGTCTTTTCCAATGAGTCGGCTCTGGTGGTCAAAGTATTGAACTCTTAGCTTCAGCATCAGTCCTTCCAATGAATATTCAGGGATCAGCCCAGGCTCCCTTCACTGGGAGTGCAGAGTCTTAGTCACTGGACTACCAGGGAAGTCTTAGGGATTCAGTTCTAAATACTCTGGTCAGGAGGTCCCTCCCTGAAACGGTGGTTTTGAAGAGTCTGGAATGACTTGAGGAAGGAAGTAATGTGTATAATCCATGATGTAAAGGGTGAGAGACTGAGGAAGGACCATTATTGGTGTGTTGAACCAAGGTGGCTGCAGGGAGACCAGAAAGAGCAAGTGGTAGGCGTTAAAGGGCCAGCTTATGTGTAGTGCTGTAGGTAGTATAACTGTTTTGACTTTTATCCTAAAAGAGAAAGGAAACCATCAGAGGGTTTTGAGTAGAGGAATGCGATGATCTGATTTTTAAACAAAGGATGATGGTATATTCCCCCCTATTCTTACAATAGCAGTTTTATTATAGTGAATGCAACTGGAAGATATAGAAGATATATGTGGTGTAAAGTATGTGTCTGTGAGGCGTACCCAGAGCTTCCATGCTTCCATTATTTTATTTATTTTATTTTTGGCTGCTTGCTCAGGCTTTTTCTCTCGTTGCAGCTGGGGAAGTTACTCTCTAGTCACGGGCTTCTCACCGCAGCGACTTCTCTTGTTGCAGAGCATGGGCTCAGTAGTTGCAGCTCCTGGGCTCTAGAGTTTAGGCTCAACAGTTGTGGTGCACAGGCTTAGTTGCTCGTGAGCGTGTGTAATCTTCCTGGGTCAGGGATTGAACCCATGTCTCCTGCATTGGCAGGCGAATTCTTTACCAATGAGGGAAGCCGCTATTTTTATTTTACTATTATTTAAAATATATGTATAGTTAATGGCTGCACCAGGTCTTAGTTGCAGCACACGGGATCTTTGATAGTTGCATTGCACAGGTGGGATCAATTTAGTTGCATTCAGACTCCTAGCTGTGGCATGTGGGATCTAATTCCCTGACCAGGGATGGAACCCGGGGCCCCTGAATTGCCGGCTTGCAGGCTTAGCCACGGGACCGCCAAGGGGAGTCCCAATTGTGCTTGGTTTTATACCATATCAATTTAGCTAAGTTAGACCATGGTTCCAAGAGCTCCCTTCCGGAATGGTTTCCTGTTAGGCTTGGTCAGGGGCACGTTTGTGCCATATTTACAAGTTGGAAGAGAAGTAGTGCCATATGTTCTGAAGGGCAGTGCTCCACGTTGCTGATCATCTGCTGGCTCGCCCTGCTGGCTCATGCCAGGTGCCCTCCTTCAGCTCCTCCTAGTGCTAGGCCAGCTGTGTGTGCTGTCCACGGCAGGGTGCCAACTTCCTCAGTCACTCAAGTTGTAGAACTTGGAGGTTGCGAGACCCCAGCCAGGTTCCACTTTGTCTTCACTCCTTCCTACTTCACATCCAGCGTTCATACCCTGATGGCCGTCCACCGCCGCCCCCACCCCCTCCCCACAGTAACCTCGGCCCACCGCTAGAGGCAGCAGCATCCCGTCCTCACCAGCACCAGCTCTTGCAACTTCAAAAGGTGTGATTAAAAAAAAATTTTTTTTTTTGCAGGTGGGCACCCTGGGGGCATGTGGGATCTCACTTCCCCGGCCAAGGATCAAACCTGCGTCCACTTGCTATGGAAGTGCAGAGTCCTAATTACCAGATCTCCTTCTTTTGAAAATTAATTAAATTGGAGGATAGTTGCTTTACAATGTTGTGTTAGTTTCTGCTGTAAAACAAAATCAATCAGCTCTAAGCATACGTATATCCCCTCCCTTCTGAGTCTCCCTCCCACCTCGCCTGTCCTTCACCGCCCTCTCGGTCATCACAGAGCAGCAAGCTGAGCTCTGTGTTATACGGCAGCTTCCCGCTAGCTGTCTGTTTCACACGTGATCGTGTGTATGTGTCAAAACTATTCTCTCAGTTCATCACACCTTCCCCTTTGCCTGCCGTGTCCACAAGTCTGTTCTCTACATTCGTGTCTCTATTCCTGCCCTGCAAATAGGTTCGTCTGTACCATTTTTTCTGGATTCTGCATATATGCGTTAATATATATTTGTTTTTCTCTTTCTGACTTACTTCTCTCTGTATGACAGACTCAGGTTCATCCACATTTCTACGAATGACCCGGTTTCATTCCTTTTTATGGCTAATATTCCACGGTGTAATAGACGCACCACGTCTTCTTTATCCATTCATCTGTCATTGGACATTCACGTTGTTTCCATGTCTTGGCCACTGTAGACAGTTCTTCAATGAATATTGTGGTACACGTGCCCTTTTGAATTATGGTTTTCCCAGGGTATGTGCCCAGAAGTGGGATTGCTGGGTCATAAGGTAGTTCTAGTTTTAGTTTTTTAAGGAACCTCCACGCTGTTCTCCACAGTAGCTGTATCAGTTTGCATTCCCACCAACAGTGCGAGAGGGTTCCCTTTTCTCACACCCTCTCCAGCATTTATTGTTTGTAGGGTTTTTGGATGATGGCCATTCCAGTTGGTATGAGTAATACCTCATTGTAGTTTTGATGTGCATTTCTAATAATTTGTGATGCTGAGCATCTTTTCATGTGCCTCTTGGCCATCTGTATGTCTTCTTTGGAGAGATGTCTATTTAGGTCTCCCACCCATTTTTTGATTGGGTTGTTTGTTTTTTTGATATTGAATTCCATGATCTGTCTGTATATTTTAGAGATTAATCCATTGTCTGTTGCTTCGTTTGCAAACATTTTCTACCATTTTGAGGGTTTTCTTTTCATCTTATTTATGGTTTCCTTTGCTTTTAAGTTTAATTAGGTCCTGTTTATTTTTTTTTTGTTTTGTTTTCATTTTCATTATCCTAAGAGGTGGATCAGAAAAGATCTTGCTGTTGTTTATGTCAGAGTGTTTTCCCTGTGTTTTCCTCTAAGAGTTTATAGTGTCCAGTCTTACATTTAGGTTTTTGTCCCATTCTGAGTTTATTTTTGTATATGGTGTTAGATGGTATTCTAATTTCATTCTTTTACATATAGCCATCCAGTTATCCCAGCACCACTTATCGAAGAGGCTTTTCTCCATTATATTAATATAGTCCAATATATTCTTACCTCCTTTGTCATTTAGGTGACCATAGATGCATGGGTTTATCTCTGGGCTTTCTCTCCTGTTCCATTGATTGATATGTCTATTTTTATGCCAGTATCATACTCTTAATTATTGTACCTTTGTAGTATAGCCTGAAGTCAGAGAACCTCATTCCCCCAGCTCTGTTTTTTTTGTCTCAAGATTGCTTTGACTAATCAAGGTTTTTTGGGTGTCCATACAAATTAAAAATTTTTTGGTTCCAGTTCTGTGAAAAAAGCCATTGGTAATTTGATTGGGATTACATTGAATGTGTAGATTATCTTGGGTAGTATAGTCAATTTTAACAATATTGATTCTTTCAATCCAAGAACATGGGATATCTTTCTGTTTTTGTCATCTTCCTAACCTGTGCAATAAGGGAAGTGAAGGAAACAAAGGGAAATGAAAATGAAAAATGAACTTCATACATGTCTCAACTGTGTTTATAGAAAACTCTAAGTAACTTATCCAGCAGAGGGTAGACAGAATGAAAACCACAATCACGAAAACTAACCAAACTGATCACATGGACCACAGCCTTGTCTAGCTCAATGAAAGTATGAGCCATGCCACGTAGGGCCACCCAAGATGGACGTGTCATGGCAGAGAGTTCTGACAAAATGTGGTCCACTGGAGAAGGGAATGGCAAACCACTTCAGTATTCTTGCCTTGAGAGCCCCATGAATAGTATGAAAAGGCAAAAAGATAGGACACTGAAAGAGGAACTCCCCAGGTCAGTAGGTGCCAAATATGCTACAAGAGATCAGTGGAGAAATAACTCCAGAGGAATGAAGGGATGGAGCCAAAGCAAAAATAACACCTAGTTGTGGATGTGACGGGTGATGGAAGTAAAGTCCAATGCTGTAAAGAGCAATATTACATAGGAACCTGGAATATTAGGTCCATGAATCAAGGCAGATTCAGTCAGTTCAGTTCAGTCACTCAGTCGTGTCCGACTCTTTGTGACCCCATGAATCGCAGCATACCAGGCCTCCCTGTCCATCACCAACTCCCGGAGTTCACTCAAACTCACATCCATCGAGTCAGGGATGCCATCCAGCCATCTCATCCTCTGTCGTCCCCTTCTCCTCCTGCCCCCAATCCCTCCCAGCATCAGAGTCTTTTCCAATGAGTCAACTCTTCACATGAGGTGGCCAAAGCACTGGAGTTTCAGCTTTAGCATCAGTCCGTCCAAAGAACACCCAGGGCTGATCTCCTTTAGAATGGACTGGTTGGATCTCTTTGCAGTCCAAGGGACTCTCAGGAGTCTTTTCCAACACCACAGTTCAAAAGCATCAATTCTTCAGTGCTCAGCTTTCTTCACAGTCCAACTCTCACATCCATACATGACCACTGGAAAAACCATAGCCTTGACTAGATGGACCTTTGTTGGCAAAGTAATGTCTCTGCTTTTGAATATGCTATCTAGGTTGGTCATAACTTTCCTTCCAAGGAGTAAGCGTCTTTTAATTTCATGGCTGCAGTCACCATCTGCAGTGATTTTGGAGCCCCCCAAAATAAAGTCTGACACTGTTTCCACTGTTTCCCCATCTATTTGCCATGAAGTGATGGGACTGGATGCCATGATCTTCGTTTTCTGAATGTTGAGCTGTAAGCCAACTTCTTCACTCTCCTCTTTCATCAAGAGGCTTTTTAGTTCCTCTTCACTTTCTGCCATAAGGGTGGTGTCATCTGCATATCTGAAGCTATTGATATTTCTCCCAGCAATCTTGATTCCAGCTTGTGTTTCTTCCAGCCCAGCGTTTTGATTGGAAGTGGTCAAACAGGAGATGGTAAGAGTGAACATCGACATTTTAGAAATCAGTGAACTAAAATGGACTGGAATGGGTGAATTTAACTCAGATGACCATTATATCTACTACTGTGGGCAAAAATCCCTTAGAAGAAATGGTGTAGCCATCATAATCAACAAAAGAACCCAAAAGGCAGTACTTGGATGCAATCTCAAAAATGACAGAATGATCTCTGTTCATTTCCAAGGCAAACCATTCAATATCACAGTAATCCATATCTATGCCCCAACCAGTAATGCTGAAGAAGCTGAAGTTGAACAGTTCTATGAAGACTGAAAAACCTTCTAGAATTAACACCCCAAAAAGATGTCCTCTTCATTATAGGGGACTGGAATGCAAAAGTAGGAAGTCAAGAGATACTTGGAGTTATAGGTAAATTTGGCCTTGTAGCACAAAATGAAGCAGGTCAAAGGCTAACAGAGTTTTGTCAAAAGAACACGCTGGTCATAGCAAATACCCTCTTTCAACTTCACAAGAGAAGACTTTACACATGGACATCACCAGATGGTTAATACCAAAATCAGACTGATTATATTCTTTGCAGCCAAAGATAGAGAAGCTCTATACAGTCAGCAAAAACAAAATCAGGAGCTGACTGTGGCTCAGATCATGAACTCCTTATTGCCAAATTCAGACTTAAATGGAAGCAAATAGGGAAAACCATTAGACCATTCAGGTATGACCTAAATCAAATCCCTTATGATTATTCAGTGGAAGTGACAAATAGATTCAAGGGATTAGATCTGATAGACAGAGTGCCCGAAGAACTATGGATGGAGGTTCGTGACATTGTACAGGAGGCAGTGATCAAGATCATCCCCAAGAAAAAAATGCAAAAAGGCAAAATGGTTGTCTGATGAGGCCTTACAGATAGCCGAGAAAAGAAGAGAAGCAAAAGGCAAAGGAGAAAAGGAAAGATATACCCATTTGAATGCAGAGTTCCAAAGACTAGCAAGGAGAGATAAGAAAGCCTTCCTCAGTGATCAGTGCAAAGAAATAGAGGAAAACAATAGAATGGGAAAGACCAGAGATCTCTTCAAGAAAATTAGAGATACCAAGGGAACATTTCATGCAAAGATGGGCACAATAAAGGACAGAAATGGTATGGACCTAACAGAAGCAGAAGATATTAAGAAGAGGTGTCAAGAATACACAGAAGAACTATACAAAAAAATCTTTATGATCCAGATGACTATGATGGTGTGATCACTCACCTAGAGCCAGACATCCTGGAATGTGAAGTCAAGTGGGCCTTAGGAAGCATACTATGAACAAAGCTAGTGGAGGTGATGGAATTCCAGTTGAGCTATTTCAAATCCTAAAAGATGATGCTGTGAAAGTGCTGCACTCAAAATGCCAGTAGAGAACTCAGCAGTGGCCACAGAACTGGAAAAGGTCCATTTTCATTCCAATCCCAAAGAAAGGCAATGCCAAAGAATGTTCAAACTACCACACAGTTGCGCTCATCTCACACTCTAGCAAAGTAATGCTCAAAATCCTCCAAGCCAAGCTTCAACAGTATGTGAACTATGAACTTCCAAATGTTCAAGCTGGATTTAGGAAAGGCAGAGGAACCAGAGATCAAATTGCCAACATCCAGTGGATCATCAAAAAAGCAAAAGAGTTCCAGAAAAACATCTACTTTTGCTTTATTGACTATGCCAAAACCTTTGACTGTGTGGATCATGACAAACTGTGGAAAATTCTGAAAGAGATGGGAATACCAGACCACCTTAGCTGCCTCCTGAGAAATCTGTATGCAGGTCAAGAAGCAACAGTTAGAATTGGACGTGGAACAACAGACTGGTTCTAAATCAGGAAAGGAGTACATCAAGGCTATATATTGTCACCTTGCTTATTTAACTTATATGCAGAGGACATCATGCAGAACGCTGGGCTGGATGAAGCACAAGCTGAAATCAAGATTGCTGGGAGAAATATTAGTAACCTCAGATATGCAGATTACAACACCTTTATAGCAGAAATTGAGAAGAACTAAAGAGCCTCTTGATGAAAGTGAAAGAGGAGACTGAAAAGTTGGCTTAAAGCTCAACATTCATAAAACTAAGATCATGGCATCCAGTCCCATCACTTCATGGCAAAAAGATGGGGAAACAATGGAAACAGTGACAGACTTTATTTTCTTGGGCTCCAAAATCACTGCAGATGGTGACTGCAGCAATGAAATTAAAAGACTCTTGCTCCTTGGAAGAAAAGCTATGACCAACATAGAAAGCATATTAAAAAGCAGAGACATTACTTTACCAACAAAGGTCCATCTAGTCAAGGCTATGGTTTTTCCAGTGGTCATGTATGGATGGGAGAGTTGGACTATAAAGAAAGCTGAGGGCTGAAGAATTGATGCTTTAGAATTGTGGTGTTGGAGAAGACTCTTGAGAGTCCCCTGGACTGCAAGGAGATCCAACCAGTCAATCCTAAAGGAAATCAGTCCTGAATATTCATTGGAAGGACTGATGCTGTAGCTGAAACTCCAATAGTTTGGCCACCTGATGCAAAGAAATCAGGAAAAGACCCTGAGTCACTGGAAAAGACCCTGATGCTGGGAAAGATTGAAGGCGGGAGGAGAGGGGGACGACAGAGGATGAGATGGTTGGATGGCATCACCGGCACAATGGACATGAGTTTGAGTAGGCTATGGGAGTTGGTGATGGACAGGGAGGCCTGGTGTACTGCAGTCCATGGGATCATGAAGAGTTGGACACGACTGAGTGACTGAACTGAACTGAACTGAATTTATTAAAAAAAAAAACCTTCTAGATCTAACTGAATTTATGGCAAGGATATCAAATATGTATTAAATATATAAATCATATTTTATAGATTGTTTATAGTTTTTAAAGAACAGTTAATTACAAATTTAAAACCTTATCAAAGAAAAATAAAACTATAATACTGCCTCACATATGATTATAGATGGAAACATTCTAAATAATATATTACCAAATGAACTTCAGCAGTATGAAAAAAATCACAGTATATTACAAGAATTGTTTAAAATTTAATTTTAAATAAAAACAAATCAAAGCACCAATAAACTTACATCAAGAAACAGATAGAAACAAATCAATACATCAATAAATTTAAGGTGAAAAACACAAGATTTTATCAATAGATAACAAAATGGTCTTGGACAAAATTCAGCAGTCACTAGCAAACAAAGTAGGTATGCTCTGCTGCTAAGTCACTTCAGTCGTGTCCAACTCTGTGCGACCCCATAGATGGCAGCCCACCAGGGCCCCCCGACCCCACCCCGTCCCTGGGATTCTCCAGGCAAGAACACTGGAGTGGGTTGCCATTTCCTTCTTCAATGCAGGAAAGTGAAAAGTGAAAGTGAAGTCGTTCAGTCATGTCCAACCCTCAGCAACCCCATGGACTGCAGCCTACCAGGCTCCTCTGCCCATGGGATTTTCCAGGCAAGAGTACTGGAGTGGGGTGCCATTGCCTTCTCCGAGGTATTCTCTGGTCCCCTACAAATACTGAAGGAAATTTATGGTCCCCTACAAATATTGAAGGAAATTATTTAGAGGCAACAAGGAGAATTTATCTCCAAATAAAGTGAACATTAGAGTAAGTGATTAAGTACTGGGACATTTCTAAATTCAGAGAAATTGATGACTGCAGTCCATCCTAAAGGAGATCAGTTCTGGGTGTTCATTGGGAGGACTGATGCTAAAGCTGAAACTCCAATACTCTGGCCACCTCATGCGAAGAGTTGACTCATTGGAAAAGACCCTGATGCTGGGAGGGATTGAGGGCAGGAGGAAAAGGGGACAACAGAGGATAAGATGGCTGGATGGCATCACTGACTCAATGGACATGAGTTTGAGTGAACTCCGGGAGTTAGTGATGGACAGGGAGGCCTGGCGTGCTGTGATTCATGGGGTCGAAGAGTCAGACACGACTGAGTGACTGAACTGAACTGAACTGATTACCATAATACTCAACTTTGTTCTGAAGAGTCTATCATAAGAAGAAAAGTAAAGTAATAAGTATAAATATTAGAAAAAATTTATTATTATAGATTATACAATTTATAACTTAGAAATCTGTCTCATAAAAATAGGATAAGTGTTCAGTAGATAGATAACTAATGCTATATTTAAGATAGGAGAAAATGATTGCAAATGAAGTATCCAGAATACCATTCAAGCCTATTAGAAAACAAACAACAGAACAACAATAATGGAGAAAGTTAAGAACAGGAAATTCAAAGTAAAGAAATAATGACTGGCTGAGAAACACATTTGAAAAGTGATCAACTGAAATTGAAATTTATCAAAACATTTAGTAAAGCTTATACCTAATATGAAGCTGTAGGAAAACTCAATAGGAGTCTAAGAGAACAACTAGACAATATCTAGTAGAATTGGAAGTGTATTTAATCTATGATCAATTTAGCAATATCTAACATAAGTGAAAGAATATATAATGTACCAACAGTTCTACTTTTCCATGTGTACAATTAAGGAAATTCCAGTTCACACAAACCAGTGGTCACAGACAAGGATATATCTGAAACTGAAAAATTGTTAAACCTAAACACTAAAAAATAAGAGGTTTAAATACATCATGATATGTCCATATAAAAAACTAGATCAAATAAGTGTTTAATTTTGTAGAAAGTATCAGCCCTACATTTAAAGCACAAGCAGTTGACTGCAGAGGAAGATATGAGCAACAGAGAAACACACCATGCATTTCCTTTCTCAACATAGGTAAGCACTTGCCGTGGTTATCTGGACTGTCCATCTTGAGGGTCACTCTTCTTCAGTTATTGAAAGGTTGTTGTTGAATCACACGAAGACACCGGGATTCTTGGCCCCCGGAGAAGAATTCAATCCGGGGCCAGAGACGAGGCTTGATCGCTCAGAGCTTTTGTGTAATAAAGTTTTATTAAAGTATAAAGGAGATAGAGAAAGCTTCTGACATAGGCATCAGAAGGGGGTAGAAAGAGTACCCCCTTGCTAGTGTTAACAATGAGGTTATATAATCCAAAGAATATCTGGAGGTTGTAAAGACCTCATCAGACCTACTCCCATAATTTACATTTTAAGATAACACTGTCCTCAGGCAAGATACATCCTTGTAAAGACCAGGTCTACTCCCATAATTAACATTTTAAGATAACAGAAGGTTGAATCCAAAGACTGTCCTTAGGCAGGATACATTATTGTTATATAATCCTAAGGAATGTGGAGAAAGAAAAAAAGTTTGTCCTTTCTTCCTCCTTGAGAATTCCAGACCCCTCTCTCCTTGGGGACCCCTAGACTCCTTATCAACCTGCCTAGGAACGGACTCTCATTATGGAAGCATTTCCCATGTGGGTTCACATCCTGAAGATATTAGGTGTTGTGAATGAGACTTCCTTAGTAAAGTTTAAGAAACAATAGGATAAACAAAGCTAAGCAAATTTTCTTTATTGTAGGCCTCTCAAGTCTTTAATTGTATGATACTGAGCATTTTTTTCTTAGAAGGGGTTTATTATTTAGACGTTCGTAAGTGACCACAGAACATTTCCCCAGTACCATTAAATACTACTATTCCCAGAGACATTCTTTTAGATACGTTGGCTTAAAGCACTGGTTATCTCTGCAGTATTACAGATATGGTACTATTGATAATCTCCTTCAGTGTGAAGTTACATAGTGATTGAGTAGGAGGCAGTCTTTTTTCTTAGGAGTTGCATGATATATAGAGAGGTGAAATGTTATGATGGCTATATGCATGCTTATTCACTCAGTCATGTTCAACTCTTTACGACCAGGTGGACTGTGACCCACCAGGCTCCTCTGTCCATGGAATTCTCCTGGCAAGAATACTGGAGTGGGTTGCAATTCCCTTCTCCAAGGGATCTTCCCAACCCAGAGATTGAATCTGGATCTCCTGCATTGCAGGAAGGTTCTTTACTGTCTGAGCCACCAGGGAAGCTCCATGATGTCTAATGTCTGTATTTATACTCAGACACTACAGTAAAAAAATGTCAAAAATTATACAAAGCAAATCAAATAAGAGAACATATTAACAATCATTGATTCTAGAGAGGCCATTATATTATTCACTGCATTTTTCTTTTATTTTTCCAAATAGACAGTGGTCTTTTCATTGTTAGTTTCTAATTTATCATGAATTTGGAGCAGAAAAAGCAGACAGTAACATGTCTGCTTTATGGATTATAAAAGAAAAAGCATTACAGCACTCCCAGATTCTTCAAAAGCTTTCTCTCGTAATCTCCACATTTATCAACTCTAGAGATTTCTTTCTCACATTAGTTTTTGGAAATGACTTCTTAATTTTAGAAGTGAAAGTTTATTTTACTAGACTTTATCCATAATTAATTATTTAAGTAAACAAAATGAAAATCAGTGAGTTTTTAAAAATTCCTTATATTCACAGGGTCTTCCTCTCACATGAATTTACTAATATCACTGAAAGTAATAATTATTGAACACATTCTCTTCTAAAGTTCTTTTAAAATTAAAATTTCATCCTTAGAAAAGTATTATTGCTGCTAAGTTGCTTCAGTCGTGTCCGACTCTGTGCAACCCCATAGACGTCAGCCCACCAGGCTCCCCCATCCCTGGGATTCTCCAGGCAAGAACACTGGAGTGGGTTGCCATTTCCTTCTCCAATGCATGAAAGTGAAAAGTGAAAGTGAAGTCGCTCAGTCGTGTCTGACTCTTAGCAACCCCATGGACTGCAGCCCACCAGGCTCCTCAGTCCATGGGATTTTCCAGGCAAGAGTACTGGAGTGGGTTGCCAGTATTTTTAGGTAGGTACTATAATCACCACTTTAAAACTGAGGCACAGAGGGGAAGAGCACCTTGCCAATACCACACAGGCAGCAATGGAATTATGAGAACTCTAGTAAAAATTTGCCATGGCTAAAGTCTTCTCCCACATCTGTCATATTAACAGAATTCTTTTCTGTTGTAATGCTGTATAAAGTGTGGTCCGTGTACTTATGCTGGTCCACAGATTGTTTGCTTCTGGTCTGCAATGAGTTAAGGTACAGACACTGAGAGCAAATATTTATAGAGTTATTCACAGAAAGATGACAGGGCCAATTTATGTCTGTTAAATCCAATAACAAAAATTGGGGGAACTTCCCTGGTGGTCTAGCAGTTAAGAATCCATAAGCCAATGCAGGGTACATGGGTTCAATCCTGGTCCAGGAAGATTCCACATGCTGTGGGATAACTAAGCCTATGTGCCACAACTACAGCCCATGCTCTGTAAGAAGAGAAGTCACTGCAATGAGAAGCCCATGCACCAAAACTACAAAGAGTAGCCCCCTCTTGCTGCAACTAGAGAAAGCCCTCATGCAACAATGAAGATCCACCACAACCAAAAATAAATATATTTTTTAAAGTAGTAAAATAAATTGGGGGCTTTCGTTTTGTATGTTTGTTTTTCTTTCAGTTTTATTTATCTGGTAATCCAATGTCATTGTGCCTTTTAAAAGTACTGGTCAACAACAATTTTTGTGGGGAGGTGGTATCCTTCATCTTGATTTGAGATGCACTGCAGCAGTATCATTCTCTACAGTTAACCAAGACTGGGTGATGCTTTAATTCATTCAGCTCTTTAAATCAATATATGTAGTATAAAACTATTTCTGTTAACTTTTAAGCATGAAGCAAAGGGGATTACCACATGTTCCCTAACAAGTAAAATTTTTAATTATGAATTCTCTGTTGTTATAAAAAGCATTTTCTAAAGGTCACTGTATCCTCTGTAGGGACTTCCCTGGTAGCTCAGATGGTAAAGAATCCACTTGCAATGCAGGAGTTGTGGGTCAGGAAGATCCCCTGGAGAGCAAATGGCAACCCACTCCAATATTCTTACCTGAGAAATCTCATGGACAGAAGAGCCTGGCAGGCTAGTCCATGGGGTCACAAAAGAGTCAGACACAACTTAGCAACCAGTCAATATCCTCTTTACATTATGCATAGCGATTCCTCACTAAGGTCATTTCTCTGATGTAAAGTGAGTTGATCACTACGAATAAAAGCCTTCCCACATTCTTTACATTTATAGGGTTTTTCGCCAGTATGAATTCTGTGATGTCGTATAAGTTCTGATTTAACACTAAAGGCTTTCCCACATTCTTTACATTTATAGGGTTTTTCACCGGTATGAATTGTGTGATGTCGAGTAAGTTCTGCTTGAAGACGGAAGGCACCCCCACATTCTTTACACCCATAAGGTTTCTCACCAGTATGAAGTCTAAAATGTTGAGTAAGATGATACTGGCGACTAAAGGCCTTTCCACATTCCTTACATTCATATGGAATCTCACCAGTGTGAATTCTTTGATGTAAGGTAAGTTGATAACTACAAATAAAAGCATTCCCACATTTGTCGCATATGTAGGGTTTCTCCCCAGTGTGGATTCTGTGATGTTGAGTAAGATGATAGTGCCGACTAAAGGTCTTCCCACATTCGTTACATTCATAAGGTTTCTCACCAGTATGAATTCTCTGATGTTGAGTAAGATGATTGCTATGGATAAAGGCTTTCCCACATTCCTGACATTTATAGGGCTTTTCACCAGTATGAATTCTGTGATGCTGAGTGAGTTCTGTTTGAAAGCGAAAGGCCTTTCCACATTCTTTACATACATAGGGTTTTTAACCGGTATGAATTTTATAATGTTGAGTAAGATTGTAGCGACGACTGAAAATCTTTCCACATTCTTTGCACTCGTAGGTGTTGTCATTGGTGTGAATTCGCTGGTGTGAAATAAGTTGACTGCTATGAATAAAGGCCTTCCCACATTTCTTGCATTCATAGGGTTTTTCACAAGTATGAATTCTGTGATGTCTGGTAAGTTCTGCTTGAAGGCGAAAGGCCTTCCCACATTCTTTACATCCATAGGGTTTCTCACCAGTATGAATTCTGTGATGTTGAGTAAGATGATAGAGACTACTGAAGGTTTTCCCACATTCCTTACATTCATAGGGAATCTCACCAGTATGAACCCTCAGATGTAAAGTCAGCTGATAGCCACAAATAAAGGCCTTCCCACAGTCCTTACATTCATAGGGTTTCTCTCCAGTATGAATTCTACAATGCCGAGTCAGTTCTGTTTGGAGACCAAAGGTTTTTCCACATTCTTTACATTCGTAGGGTTTCTCACCAGTATGAATTCTATGATGTCGAATAAGTTCTGCATGAAAACTAAAGGACTTATCACAATCTTTACATTCATAGGGTTTGTCACCAGTATGAATTTTCTGATGTTGAACAAGGTATGAACCATGACTGAAGGCCTTCCCACAGTCATTACATTTATAAGGTTTTACACCAGTATGAATTTTCTGATGTTGACTAATATGTCGTTGTACCCTAAAGGTCTTTCCACAAATTTTACATTCATAAGGCCTCTCACCAGTATGAATTTTTGATGTTCAGTAAGCTGATAATGAAGTCTACAGGTCTTCCCACATTCCTTACATTCATAAGGTTTCTTCCCAGCATGAATTGTCTGATGTACTCTAAGGTCTCAAACACGACTAAAGGCCTTCCCACATTCTTTGCACTCATAGGGTTTCACACCAGAATGTATTCTCTGATGTTCAGTAAGGTGATAATGAAGCCTAAAGGTCTTCCCACAATTGTTACATTCATGGGGTCTCTCCCCAGCATGAATTGTCTGATGTACTCTAAGGTCCCCCACACGACAAAAGGCTTTCCCACATTCCTTGCATTTATAGGGTCTCTCACCAGAATTCATACTGGTTGTTGTATGACAACTGACTGTTGTCTAAAAGCCTTCCTACATTCCTTACATTCATATGATTTCTCTATAGCATGAATTTTCTCATGTAGAGGAAGAGCTATACATTTTTGGGTTATCATTTGACTAGCACATCTCATTTGATTTCCTTCTTGTCTCTCAAACTCATGTTAACACTGCAAATCACTTCTGAAAATGGTGTCCTCATGGATAGAAGCTTGACTTTCATCCACTGTCTGCAACTGAAACAAATATATTCCACAAATATCCTTTTCTGGAAATAACTTCTTGGTGAAATACTTAGACTCCAAATCTGGACAAAAAAAAGAAGGAAACAAGTGCTGTGATGTGATTGTTCTATGTTGGGGGTAGAATAAGGGGTTGCATCTTATAGTTAAAATAAAAGACAAACTAAGAATAACACAGATTAGAAGTTGAGTTTTAGAGCACAAGTCGGCAAACTTTTTCTGTAAAGAGCCAGATAGTAAAAGTTTTAGCCTTTATAGGACATACAGTCTTTGTGACAATTACCCAGCTCAGCCGTTATAAGCTCAAAGGGAGCCTTAGACAGCATATAATTGAATAAGTGTAGCTATGTTGTAATACTACATATGGTGTATGGACACAGAAATTTGAATTTTGTAAAATTTTTGCTTCACAAAATATTCTTCTGATTTTTTTCCAAACACTAAAAATGTAAAAACCAGTTTTAACCTTATAGCCATTCAAAAGCAGATGGTGAGCTGTTTGTCTGCTGGATCCCGATTTAAAGAACTCTATGGCAGAAAGTGAAGAGGAACTAAAAAGCCTCTTGATGAAAGTGAAAGAGGAGAGTAAAAAAGTTGGCTTAAAACTCAACATTCAGAAAACGAAGATCATGGCATCTGGTCCCATCACTTCATGGCAAATAGATGGGGAAACAGTGGAAACAGTGTCAGACTTTATTTTTTGGGGCTCCAAAATCACTGCAGATGGTGACTGCAGCCGTGAAATTAAAAGACGCTTACTCCTTGTAAGAAAAGTTATGACCAACCTAGATAGCATAGTCAAAAGCAGAGACATTACTTTGATAACAAAGGTCTGTCTAGTCAAGGCCATGGTTTTTCCAGTGGTCATGTATGGATGTGAGAGTTGAACTGTGAAGAAAGCTGAGTGCTGAAGAATTGATGCTTTTGAACTGTGGTGTTGGAGAAGACTCTTGAGAATCCCTTGGACTGCAAGGAGATCCAACCAGTCCATTCTAAAGGAGATCAGCCCTGGGATTTCTTTGGAAGGAATGATGCTAAAGCTGAAACTCCAGTACTTTGGCCACGTCATGCGAAGAGTTGACTCATTGGAAAAGACTCTGATGCTGGGAGGGATCGGGGGCAGGAGGAGAAGGGGACGACAGAGGATGAGATGGCTGGATGGCATCACTGAATCGATGGACGTGAGTCTGAGTGAACTCTGGGAGTTGGTGATGGACAGGGAGACCTGGCGTGCTGCGATTCATGGGGTCGCAAAGAGTCAGACACGACTGAATGACTGAACTGAAGTTGTAATGCAATTTGAAAGAAGGCAAAAGGCTTCAGAAAATGATGTGATGCTAAAAGAGGGTAAAATAAGTGATTGGATGAACAAATTGAGTCAGTGGTCCCCCTACTTAGGATGAATGTAGGGGAGTTCCTTATGTATACTGCTTTTTGGGCAACAACCCAAAGGAATGAAAATCTATAGGAACAACTTCTGAATGTCTTTATTTTTAATCTTTTTCATCAGATGATTCTGATGCAGATCACTTTGAGAATCTGTACATAATTTTTTCCCCAAAGGTTTCTCTTCAATCTCTTAGAATAAAATTCAGATAAATTATCACAGATAAAAACATATCACCACCATATTGCCTTGCTTCTCTGTACAGGTCATCTTCTTTACTACAACATGTAGGAATCTATATCAATGGTACTTAAACTTGGGCACAGTCTTGCTTCCAAGTAAGTTGGAAGTATGTATAAAATAATTTTATGCAATGGAGAAAAGAATAGAAGTGTAAATATAGAAGAGGACTTGGAAACACAGATTAAATGGTTGTCAATGGGGAAAAGAGAAGGCAGTTCCCTCTTTGAAATGGGAGGAAAATAGAAGAGAAGTGAAATAATTTTAAAAAATTAAAAAAAAAAAAGAACTTTCTGCAAAGATGGATATCTTATATATTTACATTCTCCAGTATGGTAGCTACTAGCCACATGAGGCTCTCAAGACCTTCTACCTCCCCTATTTGGCCTCTGTAGTCCTATGACCATGAATCCATCTAAATATGAATATTCTTCAATGGCCTTTTCAATTTTATCAAATGCTATTTTGACCTATAGGACTTTGCAGGTGGCGCAGTGCTAAAGAATCCACCTGCTGGTGCAGGAGGCATAAGAGATGTGGATGTGACCCATGGGTGGGAAAGATCCCCTGGAGTAGGAAATGGCAACTCACTCTGGCATTCTTGCCTAGAAAATTCCATGGACAGAGGAGTCTGGGGGCTACAGCCCATAGGGTCACAAAGAGTCAGACAGGACTGAGTGCATACACACACACACACACACACACACACACACACACACTTTGACCTAGAGTTTAATGTAAATGTAACCAAGTCTAAATTAAGTCATTTTGAACTTACGGTTTTTGTTTCTTGTAAGTCATTGTGGCATTTCTTTCTTGTGAGCAGGATGTTCCACTCCTAAGCCAGACATGATTACTTTATTGGAGCAAGAGAAAGAGCCCTGGATGATAATGAGAGAAGGAACAGGAAGTTGGTTCACAGGTGAGTGATGGCAGATCAGCCAAGGGGGATGCCATCACACCCTCTGGGTCAGAGAGACACATGGCCCTGAGATGAAGGCTCCTTTCAAAGGCCCAAGACCCAGGGGAAAAGGCCTGATTTCTGGGAAAACATTAAAAACATTTTCTATTCAAAGAATTCTGAGGGAGAACTTGGAAGTATTTTTGAAGACAATATTTTTCTTCTGGGCTTCCCAGGTGACTCAGTGGTAGAGAATCCTTCTGCCGCTTCAGGAGACATGGGTTTGATCCCTAATGGGGCAGATCCCCTGGAGAAAGAAATGTCAACCCACTCTAGTATTCTTGACTGGAAAATCCCATGGACAGAGGAGCCTGGTGGGCTATAGTCCATGGTGTCACAAAAGAGTCAGACATGACTTAATGACTAAACAGTAACAAGAAATTTTTCTTTTACTAAAATAAAAACAACAAAAATAATACTGCATACTAGGCATCCTTGCAAGCTCTTATATATATTAATTCATTTAATTCTCACAAGAGTGCCCTAAGGTAATAATAGCCCCATTTACACTGATAAAAGCATAACACATGGAAGGAGTAACAGCTGGTGAGTGACAGAGTATTTGAACCCAGACCATAGGGCTCCAGAGTCTGTGTCCTCAATGCCTTTCTGTACTGCCTTTAAAAGCAGAACAGACCTTCTATATTGTATTAGTTTTGCCAAATATCATAATGAATCTGCCACAGGTATACATGTGTTCCCCATCCTGAACCCTCCTCCCTCCTCCCTCCCCATACCATCCCTCTGGGTCATCCCAGTGCACTAGCCCCAAGCATCCAGTATCGTGCATCGAACCTGGACTGGCAACTCGTTTCATACATGATATTTTACATGTTTCAATGCCATTCTCCCAAATCTTCCCACCCTCTCCCTCTCCCACAGAGTCCATAAGACTGTTCTATACATCAGTGTCTCTTTTGCTGTCTCGTACACAGGGTTATTGTTACCATCTTTCTAAATTCCATATATATGTGTTAGTATGCTGTATTGGTGTTTTTCCTTCTGGCTTACTTCACTCTGTATAATAGGCTCCAGTTTCATCCACCTCATTAGAACTGATTCAAATGTATTCTTTTTAATGGCTGAGTAATACTCCATTGTGTAGAAAGTTCTACTGCACAGAGCTGATATGAATCACACAGCCTAAATTTCATTTTTCACCAGAGTTCCCCTAAACTCAGAATAAACTGGTCAAAAGCTGACAGAGGTTGCTAGAGAAATACTATCTCCTTTCTATGAACTCCCAAGAAATGTGACCTGAGTATCTCTAGAGGCTTTATTACCTCCTTGTGGTCTAGTCGCTTAGTCGTGTCCAACTCTTTTCGACCCCATGGACTGTAGCCCATCAGGCTCCTCTGTTCATGGTCTTTCCCAGGCAAGAATACTGGAATGGGTTGCCATTTCCTTCTCCTGGGGATCTTCCGAACCCAGAGATCAAACTCACATCTTCTGCATTGCAGGAAGATTCTTTACCACTGAGCCACCAGGGAAGCCCTTATTACCCCTTATTACCTCCTATCTCATGCTAATTCTGTCTATTTTGACTTTATATTATTTGCCCTATTATAAGAAACTTAAGGATAGTGACTGTGTTTCAATGCTTGTATTCCTCTAACTACTATCATAAGATTCAGCATCCTGTGACCCCTAATGTCTGTTATTCAACCACAATTCCATTTTTAGGCAGTTTTTCTTAGCACACTAAGATACATGTGCAAGATGTTTATCATATAACAACTTAGAATAACCAACTGTTAGAAAAATAAATAGCTACAGGAGGCAACAGGTTGAATAAATTATGGTCAGTTTTTTACCCCGCTTTGAACTTTTTATTTTGCTTTGGGGTATAGCTGATTAACAATGTTATAATAGTTTCAGGTGAACAGTGAAGGGACTCAGCCATACATATACATAGATCCTTTCTATCCCAAAGCCCCTCCCATCCAGGCTGCCACATAACATTGAGTAGAGTTCTATATACAGTGGGTCCTTGTTTGTTATCCATTTTAAATATAAAATTATGGTCAGTTTTGATGGCACACTACAACAGACTGGTTCCAAATAGGAAAAGGAGTACATCAAGGCTGTATATTGTCACCCTGCTTATTTAACTAATATGCAGAATACATCATGACAAACACTGGGCTGGAAGAAGCACAAACTGGAATCAAGACTGCCGGGAGAAATAGCAATAACCTCAGATATGCAGATGATACCACCCTTATGGCAGAAAGTGAAGAAGAACTAAAAAGCCTCTTGATGAAAGTGAAAGAGGAGAGTGAAAAAGTTGGCTTAAA
The DNA here is from genome assembly GCF_003369695.1 of Bos indicus x Bos taurus. Classification (NCBI taxonomy): domain Eukaryota; kingdom Metazoa; phylum Chordata; class Mammalia; order Artiodactyla; family Bovidae; genus Bos; species Bos indicus x Bos taurus. Next base: position 16,374,109 of record NC_040093.1, read on the forward strand.
GCTCAACATTCAGAAAACGAAGATCATGGCATCTGGTCCCATTACTTCATGGGAAATAGATGGGGAAACAGTGGAAACAGTGTCAGACTTTATTTTTCTGGGCTCCAAAATCACTACAGATGGTGACTGCAGCCATGAAATTAAAAGGCACTTACTCCTTGGAAGGAAAGTTATGACCAACCTAGATAGCATATTAAAAAGCAGAGACATTACTTTGCTAACAAAGGTCTGTCTAGTCAAGGCTATGGTTTTTCCAGTAGTCATGTATGGATGTGAGAGTTGGACTGTGAAGAAAGCTGAGTGCCGAAGAATTGATGCTTTAACAACTGTGGTGTTGGAGAAGACTCTTGAGAGTCCCTGGGACTGCAAGGAGATCCAACCAGTCCATCCTAAAGGAGATCAGCCCTGGGATTTCTTTGGAAGGAATGATGCTAAAGCTGAAACTCCAGTACTTTGGCCACGTCATGCGAAGAGCTGACTCATTGGAAAAGACTCTGATGCTGGGAGGGATTGGGGGCAGGAGGAGAAGGGGACGACAGAGGATGAGATGGCTGGATGGCATCACTGAATCGATGGACGTGAGTCTGAGTGAACTCCGGGAGTTGGTGATGGACAGGGAGGCCTGGCGTGCTGCAGTTCATGGGGTCACAAAGAGTTAGACACAACTGAGCGACTGAACTGAACTGAAGGCCCTTATTAATACTGATTATACTGGCCCATATTTAATGTTGGAGAAGGATATTCATGATGAATTACTAACTGATACAGGAAAATTAAACAAATATGGGAAATTCTCTGAGTGTCCAGTGGTTGGGGCTAGGTGCTTTCACTGTTTAGGGCCAAGGTTTGATACCTGGTGGGGAAACAGATACTGCAAGCTGAGTGGTGCAGCCAGGGAAAAAAAAAAGGATGTACAATTAAGGGAGAGATTATAATGTCATTCATAACACAGACTCTGTTGTTGACTTTCAGGATGTAAGTCCTAATCTGACAGCTGCCAACTTTTCAGTTAGTTTATTGACAAACTAGGGATAAGAACAGTACCAGTCTCCTACAGTTGTCATGAAGATTGGGATATTACATAGCATTTAGTGCATGTAATTGCTAAATAAGTTAGATGGTATTGTTATGAAATTATTTTCTACTTTCTGTTTTTATAGTAAAATTTGAGTCTCATGCCCACTTTTTTAAATAATGATATTTTACATATTCTAGAGGCAAGGCTTAAAAGTGCTAAGCAGATCTCTCCTCATCCTTGCTGCTACAAAAGAAGAGACACCATTCTTCAACATAAAGCTGATAAAGAGAACCTAATAAGGCATTAAATGGAGAATGTTAATAAGAGGTTCAATCTTATTCTCCTGCCCTACGTAAAGATTTACATTAATATTTATAGTTGTTTCCATTTTATTCTGTTTTCTACTATTATAAACCTGTGTTCCAAAATGTTGTTTGCATTTAAAGATACTTGGACTACAGAGGTTATTACTGTGTCCTGTTAAAGCAATTTAATTTTTTTTAATATTTATTTATTTAGGCTGTGCTGGGTCTTAGTTGCAGCATGTGGGATCTAGTTCCCTGACCAGAGATTGAACCTGGGCTCCATGAATTGAGAGCATGGAGTCTTAGCCACTGGACCACCAGCAAAGTCCCAAAATCAACCAAAGAAGTTTAATCCTGAAGGGCTATCTTATTTGATAAATTGTGCCAATAATTATTTGATTTATATTTGTTTTTTTATATTTATATTTATAAATTATATATAAATATATATATAAATATATTTATAAATTATATATATATAATTTATATTTATAAATCAAATAATATATTGATTTATATAATACAAATTTGGAGGTATAAATACTTGGAAAGTTTATGAAGCTTCACTGACGTGTTCCTCTTCTTTCTATATTCATGGAGATATAAGAAACCTCTGCTTTGGTAGAATTACTTTTTCCAAATAAGAGTTGTGGAATCTGTGTCCTTTGAACGTTTCGTTAGAACAGTTTCTGTTCTGCATACACATGCACACACACACACACACACACATACAGGTTCACAGAAAAAAAATTTTGCTAAAATAAACCTCCCCAAAATATTAATCATGATGCCAGGGCTATTTTAACTTTCTTTTTTACAAGTCCCTCATGTAATATAACTGAATAACTTTTTGAAAAAAATAAGTATCAATTCCATAATATTAAGTATACAACAAATCTATATCCAATTAAAAATATTTGAAAATCTTGGAAGCAAATCTGTGTAATATATGTGGGAATAGTAAGGGAATCAGTATGACCATTATAAATAAAGACTAACAACTCTTGGGAGAAGGCAATGGCAACCCACTCCAGAACTCTTGCCTGGAAAATCCCATGGACGGAGGAGCCTGGTAGGCTGAAGTCCATGGGGTCGCTAAGAGTCGGACACGACTGAGCGACTTCACTTTCGCTTTTCACTTTCATGCATTGGAGAAGGAAATGGCAACCCGATCTAGTGTTCTTGCCTGGAGAATCCCAGGGACGGGGAGCCTGGTGGGCTGCCATCTATGGGGTCACACAGAGTCGGAAACGACTGAAGTGACAGCAGCAGCAACAACTCTTGAAGATCCTTCTTCAATACAATAATACCTTTTCACAGACAAAATTCTCCTCTGCATGAACATATCAGGTGAGGGGCATCTGCAGACTAAATAAGAAAATGTGGGCAAAGCAGACAGTGTTTGGTTTGTTTCCCCTTTCTCTACTGAATAACCAATTGAAATATCACTTTGGATATAACCCTTATAAAATATCTCTGAATCCCAATAATAGTAAATGAAATTCATATAAAATTTAAAATTTGAGTATTATTGTACATCACAATGAATATTACTTTACTCATATGCACATGTTTTTTCTTTTGACAAACTTTTTATAAGCAAGTCTCAACCCATCAATTCCCTGGAAAAAAATCCTACACATGATGACACAGATTTCCATCACATTCCTGCTCTAAACACCTTAAAAAGCAGATGCCCATGTCACTGACACCAATCAGACCACCTCTGATCTTGCCTCACTTTTAAATTGAGGTTCTGCAGGACAGCAATGATGTGATTCCACTTAAATATTCATCTCATTTGCTTTATTAAACAAAGTTGTAACTTTAGACTCCAGGATATATATTTACTATTACAAAAAGTGAATGAGAGGGTGACCCATCTGTATGGCCCCTCATTTACTGGGAAGGAAGAATAGGCCTAGAATAGGCCACTGACATTTCAGGAAAAGAAAAGCAAATGTTTGTACTAAAAACAAAAACGCATTTACGAACAAAGAGAAAGTAGAAGCTCACCTGATCTGCACTTTTAGATGGGGAAATTTTTTTCCTTTCTCTAAAGGATCCTTTTTGCAAAAACTGGCAGGACTGGGGAAGAAGGAAATCATGAGACACCAAGCCTTTCTTAGAGCACAGCCAGACGCATAATGTCCCCTCCAGGGCCACATCAGCTCTACCTCATGCCTGTGACCAGATGGGAGCCTGTCTCTGACACGATAGCCGACTCCTAGGATCAGAGGTAAGGGGATGCTGTGGTTCTGAAAAATGCAGCAGCACCCACATTGCCTCCAAGTAAGGACCCCTCTCACCATTTCCTCCCAGGAGTCTGTTTCGGAGACACTTTTAGCTCTAAAAGCCCCATCCCAAGCCCAGGACTGTGCCTTCTTGCTGGGAACCTTCATCCTGGGGTTCAATCTTGGACTTTTCTCTTGGGGACATAGCTCTGTGCAGACACCAGGGCTGAGGGGAGGGAGGGGAAGGCAGCAAGAGCGTGGGTCAGTCACACTCGTCACTGAACCAAGTACCAGTATCAGACTGACAACCGCACCCACCGACAGGAGGCCTGACTTTGTCCTGCACACACACACACACACACACACACATACATGCACACACTCACAGTCACACAATCCCTTTCCTCTTCTCCTCCTGCCCGCACAGGCCTGAGGCTGCAGGCAGAAGAGGCTCCCTGGGGTCCTCACTTTGGGCGGCATCTCCATCCCCACTCCGGACAAATCCTGCTTCTCCTCACCTAGCACCAACTTCTCCCCCGGCTTCTACTAGCTCACCTGCGGTGGCTGGGCTACCCAGAAAGCACGGTTGGGAGCCCTCGGGGTGGAAGTTTACACCCTCCCCCTGGGCCTTCTGGGAAATGTAGTCCACGGTCGGTAGCCGGTGGGCTTGGGCTCTGAGTGTGCAGGCGCAGACACGCTCGGACGGGGCGGCTCTCCTCCCGGACTCTGGTACCCGCATTCTCGCGCGGTGAGCTGACAGAACTCACCCGGGAGCAGTCCCGGCTATGCGAGCCTCGACAGCCCTCCAGACAATGGAGTCCACAGTCTTGACAGCCGAGTGCGTCCGTGGTGCCGCCCTGAGGCCGACCGCGTGCCAGGCGAATTCTGTCAGATTCTTCCCTCGAGGTAGTTCCGGCGCGTGGTTCACAGGCGTGTGTCCCTATGTACTGGCCTCGTGAGCGTGTGTACATGTGTGTGTTTGCCGCTGTGAGGGTTGCGGGACCGACTGTGCCTTCGGCTGAGAATGAGTTGTGTTTCTGCGTGTGTGTAATTCTTTGAGTGCCAGACGGCGTGTGCTGAAGCAGCACCTAACTGGAAGGAGTCCACGGCCTGGAGTGTGATTCGTGACTGAGCAGTGAGGTGAGAGGCGCGGTGGAGACCGTGGCTGTGCTGGAGTGTGACTGGGGTGATGTGTGTGTGATGGGGTGGGTATGCGGGTTGCTGTGTGGCGGGGGTGGTTGAGCGGCCGGTGCAAGTCAGGCTATGTGGAGATAGGTCCGTGAATCTGAGTGTCTGCGTGTGGTACTTCACGGGTGCCAGTGGCCTTGTGACTGGTACGCGTGTGTGATCGTATGAGCCACAGATCTATTATAAAAGAATACGTTGCATCTTCTTGCAGCATCAGCTGTGTTTCACGACTTGAGCAGAAGATTTGTCATTTATCTGTCAAACAATTTTGCCTGTTTGTATAGAATGAATGGACTTCCCTAGTAGCTCAGAAGGTAAAGCATCCGGCTGCAACGCAGGAGACCCGGGTTGGATCCCTGGGTCAGGAAGATCCCCTGGAGAAGGGCATGGCAACCCACTCAAATATTCTTGCCAGGAGAACTCCATGGATAGAGGAGCCTGGCTGGCTACAGTCCATGGAGTTCCAAAGAGTCGGACTCAACTGAGTGACTAACACACACATAGAATTGAATGAATTTTTTCATAGAGAAAAATGGAAAATCATAGTAATTTTTTTTAATATGAAGGAATTCTTTCCACTCTTCTGTGATGTTATGGGTCTGTGGCAGATACTTTTGAGAATCTTGGACTGAAAAAATATTTCACTTTATGCTTGGGAAGGCAGTGTGCCATAAAATAGTGAGCCCACAATTAGTCAGATGATAACACATTCTGTACTTCCTCTCCCCTTTCTGAGCAATTCAGTCCTAAAGCTGTAAGATGGGCTTGGAGCCTGAGCAGGATGAGGAGGGTGGTCATGCAGGGAGTGGCTTGAGGCATTGGGCCTGGGATTCTGATCAAATGTAAGTAAATATATCGAGTGCAATGGGAGTAGCCAAGCTTCTCCCTATCAGCAGGGAACCTCAGACATGGAAAAGGAGATGACTAAAATGAACCTTGGGATGGTAGGTTGAAACTAGATGTAATGGTTTGAACTCACAATTATCTATATGGTTCTTGGCCTTCCCCAATCAATAGAAATTGACTAAAGGCCAGACAAGAAATTCACACAAGGCTTTACTGGGGCTCCTGCGGGCTGCAGTAGGGAGCATGACAGGTTCCCCTGTTTGCTCCCTAAGGGGTGGGTGTGAGCTCGTTTCTTATATGGGGTGAGGGTAGGGGTGTGTCCAGGGGTCAGACTGGAGGGGTAGCTTATGTGGTTTGCCCACCCTCTAGTGGTGTTGAGTGCAGGGGGGCATGTGCAGTAACCCTGCTTTTGCTTCCAGCTCTTCAGAAATGGCATTTGGGGTTTGGGGGGCAGTTTTTTTTTTTTTCTTTTTTATCTTTTGGTCCAGAATTTGCCTGTGTATGCACAGTTATTTGTAGTCCCATATAGTTTCTTTGTATTTTGTAGCTCAAGGAGAGGTGTGTCCAGGTGCAAGCGTTGTAGTACTGAAGCAGAGGGCCCCAGGCCTGTCTCAGATTGATATAAAAATTAGTGAGGCTGACATGGAAGACTGTTTAAGTCACCTGGGATGGCTGTAGTGTGATCTGTGGCATCATGACATGGCTTCTGGTCTGTGGTGATGTTTGTCATGTTGCTGCATTTGTACAGAGTCATTTTTGATCAATCAAGTCCTTTTTAACAACTTAGCAGTACATGTACTGTAGTCTCATCTGAGGTATGCTTACTGATCCTGGTTGTACTCAAAGGAAGTGTTACTAAAGAATACATGAGGGACTTCCCTGGTGGCCCAGGGATTAAGAATCCATCTTGCAATGCAGGATGTGGGTTCAATCCCTGGTCAGGGAACTTGGAGCCTTTGTGCTGTGGAGCAACTAAGCCCGAGCACCACAACTAGAGTCCGTGTACCAAAACGAAAGATCCCACATGAGGCAGCAAAGATCTCGCGTGCTGCAACTAAGACCCGATGCAGCCAAATAATAATAATAAAAAAGAATAGGTATATATGAAACCTGGGGAAATGATCAACATTTGTCTGAACTGTTGTTCTGTCAAGCCAGGGTACACTCCCCATTGTAGGAACTGCAGAGGTATTCACAAAATGGATCATTACTGCTCCTGGGCAAAGAGTTTTATAGGAATTTCTTTTTCAGTGGAAACCTACCACCTGGTCCTTGGATGATGGTTACACAAGTGTTCTATTTATAATAAGTTGTTACATTACACATTTGTATTTTGGGCTCCTTTATGTGTATTATTATAATTAAAACAATTAAAAACAAAAAGGCTTACATATATTTTTTTCTTTCTCTTGTCTTTGCAGAGCAGACAGAGAAAAGGGATCTGTTTCCCTTAGAAGGAAAACATTTGCTTTCAAGACTCCACTTCCAATGTGTTCACGTGTCGGGCTGTTCAGCAAACTGGCCTTACTTTTTCCTTCATAATGCAGTAGCATGTAGCTGAGAACAGAAAAAAGCAGTCCCTGACATCCAGGAACTGGCCTGACACTTACAGGTAGGCCTCAGTGGTATTGAAAGATAGCTTAGTGCTCACAGCTGAGCCACATTATCCTGTTGGACATAAGCAGTCTCACAGAACATCAGCATCAGGGTCACTCAGACCATAATGATGGGGGGCCACTTTATAATTTTGTCTAAGCATAGACAACAAGGTTGCTAGGCAACCCTCAAAATATACCAGATATCCCTTCTTCCAGCTAATGTGAGTGGCTACTACTTTTTACCTCTAATTGGTAAAAAGGAGTAGCTTCACACTAGTCTGCTGTCATTTCTGGGGTACATGGCTTTGGTTTTTTCCCAGTCTCTTTGCCCTTTATCACTGATGTTTACAATGTGTTTTATCCCTTTGTGACAGGACCCAGGGATCACTCCTGCGTTTAAATTAGGTACTTAACAACAGTAACAAAGCCATGCAAAAAAAAAAAAAAAAAATGGATTTTACAAGTCCTCTTGAAGGAGGGAAAGAAAGGAAGGAAACTGCTGAAGTGAGGTTGGATCCTCAGGTCAGGAAGATCCCTTGGAGGAGGAAATGGCAACCCACTCCAGTATTCTTGCCTGGGAAATCCTTTGGACAGAGGAGCCTAGCGGGCTGCACTCCATGGGGTCCCAAGAGTTGGACACGACTGAGCAACTAAGCAACAACAAACCTAATTCAAGTATAGGACTTCCCTGGTGGTCCAGTGGTTAACACACCACATTTCCAGTGCAGGGGCAGGGGTTCGATCCCTGGTGGGGGAACTAAGATCCTACATACCATGTGGCACAGCCGAAAAAAAAAGGTCAAGTATATATTGAGTACAAAGTGTATTAGAAAAAAAGCATTCTCATGGCACACTTACCCTGTATTTCCCTGTCTACTTCCAAGAGGCAAGGACCTCTCATCCTTTTGTTTCTTTTGCAACTTACTTCCATTATTTCTAAACTATATGCTTTTGTAAACTCATCAGTTTTGATATTAGGTGCTACTGAATATGAACGGTGAAGACTTCAGGTGTCTTAACAATCCACTTTCCTCTTGATCATGCTGCTTGGTTTCCTCAGAAGGAATCCTTCAGTTGCCTGCCCAGGGCACTTATATCTCATCTTCAGCATGGCCCCTGTCTCAATCCTTGCCCCAGGTACACCAGCCCGGAAACTGATGGCCCAGCCTCTGCAGAGTAAATCTGAGGTCTTCAGCCAGGCTGGGGAAGGGTCACAGGGCCTGGAGTACCAATAGCTCATTTGTTTCCTGCACACTCAGTGTATCAGTTCTGGTTTTTATGTAGCCTTTCAGGCAATCCTCCTGTTTCCTGCCCTCACCTTCAGAACCTGGCCCCTCTGGTTTCTGGACTTCCCAGTCGTTCAGGTTCATGTTTCCTCAGATCTGCTACATCAACAAGCGTATCTTTGCGTCTTTTCAAAATTGTTTCATTGCCATCTCCTCCCTCCTTCTGTGTCCACGAGAATTTATAACCTACTTTTGTTTTCGTGAGATGTCAGGAGGGAGGAAGAATTAATTAACTTCTCTGCTCAACCTGCCATGCTTATCTACAGAGGAATCACCCGTCTCTTCAAGGACCTGATTCCTCGACTGTTTCTCCTTATACCTTCTTACCATCTCACTCCCAACTATATGGTGACATTCACACATTTGTCCAAGGAACATGAACTGAATGTCTGCCATGTGTGGGAGCTGAGACTTGAATTGTGATCAAGCTACAATCCCTGATTACGAGGGAGTCTAGTCTGGAGGAGGCAAATGTAAGAAGTCCCAAGCAGAGAATGTGCACGGTGCAAGGGCAGCATAGGGAAAGGGTTACTTCCCTTTGGGGTATCGGGGAAGACTCCCCAGAAGGAGAGGGGTCTAAACAGAGACGTCAAGAGAAAGTGGGAACTGATCCCACCAAACACATCTGTGCCCCAGTGAAATGGTAGGAAGAGCCAGAGACATTCACAGAACTCAGGCGTCCAACTTTCCCCTTGCCCCCTCATCCCTGCTCCAGGGGACTCTACTGGGTGGTTCCTCTGTCCTTGATACATACTGAGTGTAAAGAAGGTAGGAATTGCCCAAAACTTGAATGGTCTTCTACCTGTAGGAAATGTGGGTGAGGAGATTATAGAGGCTTTATTTTATGGTCATGGGCTGTTCATTTTCCATCCTTTTCCCCAAATTTCTGGAGAAATTTAGTGTGAATTCTTTACTTCTCCCTCAAGCTGTTACCCAAGCCACGTACCTCAACTGCCTATCTGTCAGGAGAGCAGGAGGGGCACAGAGGATCCTATTAAAGTACCAGCTTCTCCAAAGGAGTTAAACTTGTAAGGAGAAATTAAACACATTCAGTCATATTTGTTTAATGAATAAATCAATCCTGGGTAAAGAGGAAAGAGAACTAGGTTTGGGGAAAGAGGCTGGGGAGGTGAGAGAAGCCCCCAGCCCCTGTGGTTTGGGTAGAGGGGTCATTTGTAAAATTCATGCTCCTGTTCGTCTTTCTTGATGACTGTCTTGTACGCTTTCTCGAAGTCCTTGGCCAAAACAATGTAGCGATTCTCTCGGACAGCCAGCATCCCGCTCTGTCAAGGGATAAGAGTTAAAACCTACTCCTTGCACTCCCCGCCTCCGGTGATGGTGCAGGAAGACACAGACGCAGCCCAAGACCCAGGGTGGCAATGAGGACAGAAGGACCGCGGCAGAGTGGTTTCAAGAGGAAGGGTCTTCACACATAACCCTGCCCAATCTAGACAGAAACCATCACTCACCTCCTGACAGATGGAGTTGATATCAGCTCCTGAAATCTTATCTGGTCTAGCCACATCTGTGGCAGATGTGTTAAGGAAACCATCCCCTGCATGACAGGGTTAACGCCCAGAGCCAGAAGTTGCCCAGAGCCAGAAGTTGTTCGTGGGCTGTCTTTGTTATCAGCCCCTTCCCCAAACCTTGGTCTCCCACCTGCTCAATCTGGATGGTGGTGATGGCAGAGGTGGAGATACAACCCCCCTTCCCAACGGTGACCTCCCCTTGCTTCTAGAGGAGGATACAATCTTCCAAGTCAACCTCCTCAGAGAGATTCATCTTGCTGGTGATAGTAGAGAAAATCAGTCTCTTCTGGCGGCGGTCAGGGAGTGGAAATTCAATTTTACGGTCAAGGCGTCCCGGCCGCAGCAGGGCAGGATCCAGGGTGTCTGCTCTGTTTGTGGCCATGATCACCTGGCATCGGGGACAGGCCAGCTCAGACCTCTGTCCCTTCTATACTCTCCCTCCCACTGCAATAGCTATCCCCTCATAGGCCAGTCTCCATCTTTCCCTGATTCCCACACCACACCTCCCCTGCCCATCCTGAATCCCAAACCTTGACGTTGACATTCTGGTCGAATCCATCCATTTGATTCAGTAGCTCCAGTAGGATTCTCTGAACCTCCCTGTCAGCTGGAGAGTATAAAACATGGTCAGCTCAGGGCATCCCGTAGGCAAGGCTGCCCAAGACCCCAGGCCCTGTGTAGGCATCACTCACCCCCTGTCTGGGCATCAAATCTCTTGGTGGCGATGGCATCAATCTCATCTATGAAGATGATGGCAGGTGCGTTCTCCTTGGCCAGGCGGAACACGTCCCGGACCATGCGAGGGCCCTCGCCCAGGTACTTCTGTACGAACTCTGAGCCCACGACGCGGATGAATGCAGCTGATGGCAGGATGACAGGGGTCAGACGAGAATGGGACTCCTGCCTGCAGGGCCCCGTACTACTTTAACTGAAACTGAGCATTCCTTGAGGACATCCGTTTCTTTGGTTGGCCACTCCAAGTGGTCAGGTCATTCTCTCATGACCTGGGCAGGGTCCTAGATCCAGTCAGGAGGACCAGCTACTCACTCGTACCCCTCAGAGACCCAGCAGCCCAGATCGTGACTCCTGCCTATGGATGTGCCAATTTTTGGCCCAACATTTAAAAATCAGGATATTTTAAAAAAATGTGTCTGTACTCCAACATGCCTATAAAATAGAGCTAGAGACATTAATGGAATCCACTGTATATTAAAAAAAAAAAAAGTGGATTTTCAGAGTGCTTAAAAAACCAGCAAGAAAACAGGCTTTTCATACACTAAGGCATCATGTTGCCTCACCAAGAGCTCAGTTCCATTTGCTCAAAGGACCCACCTTTGAATATCATGCAAGAGTCAGGAACCAGGAGCACATATTCTGACATAACAGGTGGCAATGGGGTTGACAACAGGTTTGTTCTGGGCCTGCCTCTCCTTTCTATCTTTTCTTAGAGTTTAACTTGTTTGTTAGTGTCTGGATGTGGCGTTGTGTTGCACGGAGCAACTTTCAGGACATTCCTTCCAGGTACCACAGAGAAAGGAGACACAGAATCCACTAAGTAGACCTGGTCATAAACTAGGAGTTGTGCAGCTTGTAGCCCTGTCCTTCTCTAATATGGTGGCTACTGAGCAAATGAAATGTGGTTGGTCCAAACAAAATGAGATGTACTCTAAGTGTGAAATACATACCAGACTTCAAAAGACAGTACCAAAAAAAGTAAACATCTCAATAAATGGCCATCAACAAATGAATGAACAGACAAAATATGCTTTATACATACAGTGGAATATGATTTGGCCTTTAAAAGGAAGTAAGTTCTGACACATTCCAACATGGGTGAGCCCTGAAGACATTATGCTAAGTGGAAGCAGGCAGTCACAAAAAGATAAATACCGTATGACTCATCCACATATATGAGGTGCCCAGAACAGGCAAATTCAGAGACTGAAAGTAGAATAGAGGGTTATCAGGGATGGTGGGAAGGGAGAAATAGGGAATTATTGTTTAATGAGTACAGAGTTACAGTTTGGGATGATGAACAAGTTCTGGAAATGGATAGTGGTGGTGACTGCACAGGACTGTGAATGCACTTGATGTCACTTGTAAATTGTACACTCACAAAGTGGTTAAAATAATAAATTTTACATTACATATATTTTACTACAATGAAAAAATTATAGAAAAAACTCAAATTTCCTATCTGCTACATGTTAAAATAACATTTTGAATATACCAATTAAATAAGAAATAGATATATTTTAGACTTAGAAAATCTGTGTATAACTTTATAGCTGGCCCTCCGTATCTGCAGTTTTGCATCTATTCATCCAACCATGCATCGTGTGAAAAAATCTGGGTACAAGTGAACCCTCAGAGTTCAAGCCTCTATTGTTCCAGGGCCGTATTTCTATTGAACTCGGCCTGTCTACAACCACCTTGCTCTCAGGACAACAGCCAAACTCTCTTATATTAGCACTAAGATGATTTATATTCATGCCCTTTCTGACCTCTTCAGCCTCATCTTCTGGTCCCCCAGCCCCTCCTTCAGTTATTCTCTGAACACCTACCACAATTCAGCTACTGGGTGGGCACTGGAAACACAAAAGGACAAAATCACCAGTTCCCTGCCCCCAGAGAGTTTAGTCACGGTCTACTCACCACTACTCGTGACTCCCTAGATAAGTTCTTTTCCATTCCCTGGTCTTCACAAATGCTATTCCCTCTCCTTACAGAGTGCCTGGCAGACTCCTCACACCTCTCTTCTGGGACCCCTCTCTGAGAGGCCTATGCAGAATGGATTGACAACCCTCCTGGAGGCTATCCCACTACCTTCCTTGCTTTCCTGAGGCATTTGCTACTCTGTAGACTGTCCCCACCCAGGCTCACTTCCTACCATGACCCCTTGCTCACGTGGCTTCAACTATAGGGGCCTCCTCACTGTTCTGGGACATTAAGCACATACCTGCCTCAAGGCCTTTGCACCAGCGAAGTCCCTCAGCCTGACACACTCCGTCCCCCAGATGTTCACATGACTCACTCTCTCAAAAGCGTATTCTAGGTCTTTACATAAATGTCACCTCAGAAAAGTCTTCTCTGACCACCTCCAGTCCTGGCACATAAAGCTACAGCCCCTGTTTTTCCCTATCTCCCTGCCTCTTAATTATTTTCTTCAGGCATTTAGCACCATATGACATATGACCTATTCATTCATCTGTTCAAGTACTTCCTCAATCAACTAAGACATCAGCTCTATGAGGTATGGAGACTTTGTTCTCTTCACAGCCATGTCTTCCGCACCTAGGACACAGCTTGTTGTGTATCAGGTGCTCAATAAATATTGAGTGACTAAGTGTTTATTGTCCTTTTTTCCTCAGCCAAACTGGGAAACTCTCCAATGCAGGGGACGTGTCTGGCTCATCTCTCTATCCCAGCACCGGGGACTGCAGAAGTTCAATGAGCTGCTAAACCAATGAATGATCACGACAATGGCTAATATTTACTATACTTGCTATGTGCCAAGGTACAGTTTTAGAAGCTTTATATTGGTTTAATCCTCTGAATAATCCAGAAAATTAGGAAATGGAGTCACATAGAGGCTAACTTGCCAAGAAGTTACACAAACTAACTTACATAAGTAGTACAGCCTTACATAAGAAGTTGTAAGAGGTCCATATTTCAAAAACCCAGGCGGCCTGACCCAGTGCTTACCCACTACTCTCTACTGCTCCCTGGCTTAATATATTAAGATTTTAAGAGTCCTGTTTTTAGGCTTTTTACAAACAGTAATACAGTGACTTTCAGACATCTTTGAAATTTACGAGAAATACATTTGTACAACCACAGCAAATATGTGTATGCATATTTGTGTGCATTAAGTTGCACAAACAATATGAGCTCTTAGTACGTGGGGTGAACTCTGATGTTTTCTGTTCTGTTTTACTTTTTAAAATGCTGGTTAGAACCCATGAATTTGAATTCATAATTACAAACAGGCCATGACCCACCAAAGGAAAACTATGTCATTATTTCATTAATTCTCTCCACAATCATGCTATGAAATGAACGTTTTATTAGATGAGGAAGCTGAGGCACGAGAGTAAAGTCACCTCCCCAGGATGGCATCGCCACTCAGTAAGACACACACTGGGGCTTTGACCCCAGAGCCCACATTCTTAATCACCATGCCACGCTACTTCCTGGGGAGGATGAGAGAGCTGAGGGCAAGGTCGGAAAAGCCCAGAAGACCAGAGCTTGGGGGAGGGGCCAAGCGGCTCACCTGTCGTGTGATGAGCCACAGCCTTTGCTAGCATGGTCTTCCCGCAGCCAGGTGGGCCGTACATGAGGACGCCTCGGGGTGGGTCGATGCCGATCTGAAGCCCAGAGGTGGAGAGAAGGATGAGCCAGGGAGTCCATCACCAGCTGGAGACCTGGTGGACCCGGCCTCTCCCTCCCCTGCCAGATCTGGCTCCTTACCTGCTTGTAGAGCTCGAAGTGTGTGAGTGGGAGCTCCACAGCCTCCCGCACCTCCTGCTTCTGGATGTCCATGCCCCCAATGTCCGCATACATCACGTCTGGCTTCTGATCTGGTGGGAGAGCAGAGCTGGGGCTCCCAGCCTGGCCCGCAGGGTCCCTTCAGGCCTCCCTGGCCCTGGGCTCCCTCTCACCTGAGGTGAGCATCATGATGCTGCTGTCGGCCTCGGGGGGCAGCACGTCCACCAGGGCATTGCTGTGCTTGTGGAGGGCCACCGAGGCGTTGGGCTTGAGCAGCTCCCGGTCAATGGTGCTCAGGATGCGCACATAGTAGTTGGAGCCTTTGTGAAGGACAAGAAGGGAAAGGGGAAAATGAGAAGCCCCAGATTCTACCCCTAACTCTTGAGCTCCGGACCAGGTGACCAGCACCCCCTGGAATGCCTGCCCCTGGATGTCCCCCGGCAGGGCTCACTCACTGTGTCTCAGTGTGCTCTCAGTATCTTCCCCCGAATCTGTGCTCCTCCTCCTGGGTCTCAGTGAGGCCTGTGGTCCCGAGTCACTAAAGAGACCTAAGCCTCGTCCTGGGCTTTTCTCTGTTTCCCTCCACAGCCTGTCAGTCACCATGGCCTTCCACTGGCCTCCTAAAATGTCTCTCCAACCAATCCCTCCGCTCCTCCCCAGGGACCCTGCCCTGATTCAGCACCAACCTCTCCCATCTAAT
The DNA here is from genome assembly GCF_003369695.1 of Bos indicus x Bos taurus. Taxonomy (NCBI): domain Eukaryota; kingdom Metazoa; phylum Chordata; class Mammalia; order Artiodactyla; family Bovidae; genus Bos; species Bos indicus x Bos taurus. The sequence goes on from NC_040093.1 coordinate 16,389,301, forward strand.
TTATTTATTTATTTGTTTATGGCTACACTGATTCTTTGTTGCTTTCTCTATGAGAGAGCTTTCTCTAGTTGCGGTGAGCAGGGGCTATTCTCTAGTGCAGAGCATGGACTCTAGGGCACACGGGCTTCAGTATTGGGGTGCATGGGCTTAGTTGCCCTGCAGCATGTGGAATATTCCTGGACCAGGGCTTGAACTTGTGTCCCCTGCATTGGCAGGTGGACTCTTTACCACTAGACCAGCAGGGAATTCCTCTTTTCCCATCGAGGTCTCCGCCACAGATTCTTGCTTGCCCAGACTCCTCTATCTCACCTCCCTAGTCCACCTTCTACAGTTATGGTAGTGACACACACATCTCCTTCCAGCCTCAGTGTTTCTCTTGACCTCCAGACTTGGCTGTCCTGTAGCCTCCCAGACACTTCCCTGTGATGTCCCAGGCTGCCCTCATTCTCTCAACAAGGCTGCTTTTCTGCCCATGTTGCCATCTCAGGGACAACCACTGTCCCCGAGTCCAACAGATCAAAGACACACTCACTTTGGATCTCTCCCTCCCTTCACTACCAACTCCAGGGTCCAGTCACACACCTTTCCCCACAAGCTTTACAATCATATGGCTTGATCTAGAGGAGCAGAGGCCAGAAGCAAGAAAAGACAGGTAAGACGCAGGAACAATGACCATCATGAAGGCAGCACCTAGACCCATGTTAATAACAGCAGCTCTCACATTATAACTGAGTCCTAACCAGAGCCCGGAGAAGGCAATGGCACCCCACTCCAGTACTCTTGCCTGGAAAATCCCATGGATGGAGGAGCCTGGTAGGCTGCAGTCCATGGGGTCCCACAGAGTCGGACACGACTGAGCAACTTCACTTTCACTTTTCACTTTCATGCCTTGGAGAAGGAAATGGCAATCCACTCCAGTGTCCTTGCCTAGAGAATCCCAGGGATGGGGGAGCCTGGTGGGCTGCCGTCTATGGGGTCGCACAGAGTCGGACATGACTGAAGCGACTTAGCAGCAGCAGCAGCAGCAGCAGCAACCAGAGCCCAATCTCACTTCACCTATGTTTTCAAATTGCACATCCCAACTCAGTCCCAAAGAAAGGCAATGCCAAAGAACGCTCAAACTACCGCACAATTGCACTCATCTCACATGCTAGTGGAGAAGGCAATGGCACCCCACTCCAGTACTCTTGCCTGGAAAATCCCATGGATGGAGGAGCCTGGTAGGCTGCAGTCCATGGGGTCGCACAGAGTCAGACATAACTGAGTGACTTCACTTTCACTTTTCACTTTCATGCATTGGAGAAGGCAATGGCAACCCACTCCAGTGTTATTGCCTGGAGAATCCCAGGGACCGGGGAGCCTGGTGGGCTACTGTCTATGGGGTCACACAGAGTTGGACACGACTGAAGCGACTTAGCAGCAGCAGCAGCACACGCTAGTAAAATAATGCTCAAAATTCTCCAAGCCAGGCTTCAGCAATACATGAACCGTGAACTTCCAGATGTTCAAGCTGGTTTTAAAAAGGCAGAGGAACCAGAGATCAAATTGCCAACATCCATTGGATCATCGAAAAAGCAAGAGAGTTCCAGAAACACATCTATTTCTGCTTTATTGACTATGCCAAAGCCTTTGACTGTGTGGATCACAATAAACTGTGGAAAATTCTTCAAGAGATGGGAATACCAGACCACCTGACCTGCCTCTTGAGAAACCTGTATGCAGGTCAGGAAGCAACAGTTAGAAATGGACATGGAACAACACACTGGTTCCAAATAGGAAAAGGAGTATGTCAAGGCTGTATATTGTCACCCTGCTTATTTAACTTATATGCAGAGTACATCATGAGAAACGTTGGGCTGGATGAAGCACAAGCTGGAATCAAGATTGCCAGGAGAAATATCAATAACCTCAGATATGCAGATGACACCACCTTTATGGCAAAGAGCGAAGAAGAACTAAAGAGCCTCTTGATGAAAGTGAAGGAGGAGAGTGAAAAAGTTGGCTTAAAGCTCAAGATTCAGAAAACTAAGATCATGGCATCTGGTCCCATCACTTCATGGCAAATAGATGGGGAAACAGTGGAAACAGTGTCAGACTTTATTTTTGGGGTTCCAAAATCACTGCAGATGGTGACTGCAGCCGTGAAATTAAAAGACGTTTAACTCCTTGGAAGGAAAGTTAGGACCAACCTAGACAACATATTAAAAAGCAGAGACATTACTTTGCTAACAAAGGTCAGTCTATTCAAGGCTACGGTTTTTCCAGTAGTCATGTATGGATGTGAAAGTTGGACTATAAAGAAAGCTGAGTGCCGAAGAACTGAAGCTTTAGAACTGTGGTGTTGGAGAAGACTCTTGAGAGTCCCTTGGACTGCAAGGAGATCCAACCAGTCCATCCTAACGGAGATCAGTCCTGGGTGTTCATTGGAAGGACTGATGTTGAAGCTGAAACTCCAATACTTTGGCCACCTGATGCGAAGAGCTGACTCATTTGAAAAGACCCTCATGCGGGGAAAGATTGAGGTCAGGAGGAGAAGGGGATGACAGAAGATGAGATGTTTGGACGGCATCACTGACTCAATGGACATGAGTTTGGGGAGACTCCAGGAGTTGGTGATGGACAGGGAGGCCTGGCGTGCTGTGGTTCATGGGGTCGCAAAGAGTAGGACACGACTGAGCGACTGAACTGAACTCAACTCATCTCAACTCAGTAGTAGTTGTGAAATCATTTTAGATAGTCATGACCAGAATGCTGTTTAAAACAAAACAGACTGGAACAGAATGGAAAACTAATTAGAGTATCACACCACAGTGAAGCTAAGTATCCTTTGGTCAAACTTTTACTGTATTAGTTATATATACATACTTATAGAGAAGAAAGAAAGGGAGAGTATGTAAAATATGTAAAATATATTTCTACTTTTGCATCAGACTGAAAATACTCTGAAAAACACTATTACACCATCTTCCCTTGTTTGCCCTTGTAAGTTCCTGGCACATGGCAGTAAGTAGTTAACAGCTGTTGAATGGACAGATGGGTAAACCACACCCCCTTCACCCCCACCCCCGCCACACACCTGTGGTGGAGCCCACGATGGCTGTATTCTGATCCACAGCCTCCAGAAACTGCCCGATAACCAATGGGATGCTCTGGATTCGTTTCACCTCCTCCTGGGCATGGAGGAATTCCTTCTTCAGGTTCTTTTGTTCATCCTTGATATACTCCTCCTGCACCTCCAGGAACTCCAGCTCTTGCTGCAGCTTCTGTGAGCAGACAGTGGAGAAGCAGGGGATGGTTCCAGGCCTTGCTGAGCCAAGGAATGAAGGTAGGGGAATTATGGGACGCTGGGCCCTGTGCAGGGTCCAGACTGGTTTTGTTAATTTCTTTTTTTATTGGCATAGTTGATTTACAATGTTGTGTTAGTTTCAGGTATACACCAAAGTGAATCAGTTATACATATGCTATGCTATGCTAAGTCACTTCAGTCGTGTCCGACTCTGTGTGACCCCAGAGACGGCAGCCACCACGCTCCCCGGTCCCTGGGATTCTCCAGGCAAGAACACTGGAGTGGGTTGCCATTTCCTTCTCCAATGCATGAAAGTGAAAAGTGAAAGTGAAGTCGCTCAGTCGTGTCCGACTCTTAGCGACCCCATGGACTGCAGCCTACCAGGCTCCAAACCCACTCTTTTTTCTTAGTTTCTTTTCCCATTTAGGCCATTACAGAGTATAGAGTAGAGTTCCCTGCACTATACAACAGGTTCTTATTCCCTGGTAAAGATGCCCTGGAAAAGGAAATGGAAACATTCTCCAGTATTCTTTTTTATTTATTTTTTAATTGAAGGATAATTGCTTTACATAATTTTGTTGTTTTCTGCCAAATATCAACATGAATCAGCCATAAGTACACATATGTTCCCTCCCTCTTGAACCTCCCTCCCATCTCCCTCCCCATATCACCCCTTTAGGTTATTACTGAGCTCGTTTTGCACTCCAGTATTCTTGCCTGGGAAATCCCATGGACATAGGAACCTGGTGGGCTCCAGTCCATGGGGTCACAAAGAGTCAGACAGGACTTAGTGACTAACGACAACACCAACGTTGATATTTTTCGGACTGGCTTTGAATGTACCTTGTAGCGGCTGTAGAGGTCCTCCAAGTCCTCTGGCTCAGGCCCCAGGAAGGACAGGCCAGTCTGGGGCCGTGACACAGACAGGGCTGGGATCTCATCCTAGGCCACGGAAGGAAACTCAGGTTGGAAGGTCCCCTTATGAAAGAATCTAAAGCCCCCCTCCCCACTTCACCATGAAGTCACTTGGCCCCTAATAGGTTCCTGACATCATTCAGCACCCTAAATAGATCCTGGGAACTTCTCAGCCCCCTAAAGATGTTCCTGAAGTCACCCAGCTCCTAACAAACTCCCTGGTCACACAGCCTTCCAAACAGATCTTCTGGTATCAGATGCCACTTGTAACATGTCCTCAATGTCCCAACTCCCATCTAGGGCCTAAATGTCTGATCAACTCCTTACCAGACCCCAATGCCCTCAACAGGTTCGAAATACTACAGGGATGCCTCAATTGATGGTGAAAGTCACCATGCCTTCATACAGTCCTGGTATTACTCAGTTACCCCCCAAATATCCCTCATGAACTCCAACTCACATTAGGCCCTTATGTCACCCAGCTCCTTGGCAGGCCCCAAACATCACTCGGCCAGATCATAGATATTACTTGGCGCTCCAACACCAACTAAGCCCCAAATATCAGTCAGCTCTCCAGCTCAACCTCATATATCATTCGGCCCCATACCCGAATCCCATACATCACTCACCACCCGACCCACTCCTAATGCCACCGGGCCTAGCTATGTCACAGCATTCCACCTAAACCTCGAAATCTTTCAGCCCCAAAGAACCTCTAGCGTCACCGTTTCCCCAGCCCCGCTTCCCAAGCCCTACTATCATCACTCAGACACCCAGACACCCAGCCCAGGCCTCGGATCGGCACGAAGCTCTCCACTGAGGCCTCCGAAATCACTCAGACCCACGCCTGGATCCCCAAAGTCACTCAATCCCAACCAGGTCGGCTTCGCCCTCTTCCCGCGCCCCACGCCCCACCGGACCTGAGCTTTCTCCACCAGGATACCTATCTCCTCCATAGTGACCAAGCCGGCCTCTGTGTGGCCCGGCCTAATCCAGTCACCGCTTCCGCTGACGCCACCGGAAAGCAAGGCCTGGATGGGTTCTGGGAAACGTAGTTTAAGACATCACTGAGAGAAGGCTGAATGGGCGCGGCAGGTAAAGTGCAGGGCGGCTTCGTCCTGAGCTCCGCCCCCAAGACTTGCTCCTGCGCACTTTGCACCTCGCGGGCGCGCCGGCGGGCCCGGGGAGGTGCGAGTCGGCAATAGCGCGCGGGGCCACAGTCTCGCGCGGCTTTTTCCGGCGCTGGTTTTCGTGACAGCAGGCGGCGCTGCCCGCATTGGTTTTCAAACTGGGGAATTTCTTAGAGATCTGTCAGATCTGGCCAAGTGCTCTTCTTTCTTGTTTAGAGGCTTGGGCAGGGTTCTGCAGAAGCGGGGGGGTCTTTAACGGAGTTTCCACGTGGGCTGCAGCCGAGGATTGCCTCCGCGCGGAGCCAGAAAGACCAAGGCTACTCGTAAAGGGTGACACCCTTTACCCGGCTCCAGACCCGGGGTGAGGAGCTCCAAGCCCGCCATTACCGGTAGCCGCGAATCGAGTAGAACCCATGCATTACGGATGGAGAAAATGAGGCAGCGGTGCCAGGAGCTGGGTCACGCAGGAGACCTGCAGACCTATACCAGGCCCTGTTGCTTAAGTTTTACGTGCTCAACCCATTGAATCTTGACAGACATTATGTTCCTCTTTCGCTCTGAAAGAAACTAGAGCGCGGGGGCCCAGATCTTCTGTCTACAAAGCCTGTGCTTCCGGCCGCGGGAAAACACTGCTGCTTATCACACCAGCTACAGTTTTGTTAAGTAAACTTTGTATTCAAGTACAGAGACGTATACATATCGTTAGTGTACCGTTCAACAGATTTGCACAAAGCGAACACACCCATGGCTTTCAGGTGGCACTAGTGGTAAAGAATCTGCCTGCCAGTGCCGAATATGCAAGAGACACGGGTTCGAACCCTGGGGTTGAAAGATGCCCTTGAGAAGGAAATGACAACCTACTCCAGTAGTCTTGGGCTTCCCTGGTATCTCGGCTGGTAAAGAATCCGCCTGCAATGCAGGAGACCCGGATTCGATCCCTGGGTCAGGAACATCCCCTGGAGAAGGAAATGACAACCCACTCCAGTATTCTTACCTGGAGAATCCCATGGACAGAGGAGCCTGGTGAGCTCTGGTCCATAAGGTCACACAGAGTTGGACATGACTGAAATGACTTAGCAGCAGCAGCAGCAGCATACTTGGGAGAACTCAGAAAATATCTTAATTATCTCTCTTCTTCTACCTGTATCATTTCTAGATTTCTGTCTTCGAGCTGTCTTCCATGTGGTCTGCCCTGTTTCCAATGTGTTCTAATGGTTCTTCATCTCATCTGTTGAGTCCTTCAGGTCCAGTTCTGTTTGGTTATTATTATTATTCTGAGTTTCAATTTCCTTGGTAAAGTATTCTTTCTGTTCATTATTTTTATTCCTAAGTTTACCAAACTGCTTTTCTGAGTTTTCTTGCAGCTCACTGAGTTTCTTCATGACAAGTATTTTGAATTCTCTATCAATTAGATAGCAATATTCTGTGACTTTAAGTTTGGTTTCTGGAGAATTGTTACTTTCTTTTTGTATACTGTGTTACCATGGTTCTTCAAGGTGCTTGATATGTTGTTCCTTAGCTGATACATTGTTCTTAGCTGACGCATTTGGAGCAGTTGAACAACTCCTTTAGGTAAAACTTGTTTTCCTTATACTTGGTTGTAAGGATTCAACGTTAGCAATAAAAGGCCTTTCTTGTGATGGGGGTAAAGGAGGAGAGTGAAAGAGCTGGCTTAAAGCTAAATATTAAAAAAAACTAAGATCATGCCATCTAGCCCCATTACTTCCTGGCAAATAGAAGGGGAGGAGGTGGAAGAAGTGACAGAGTTCCTCTTCTTGGGCTCTAAAATCACTGTGGATGGCGACTGCAGCCATGATATCAAAAGACAATTGCTTCTCAGCAGGAAAGCTATGACAAAACTAGACTGTGTTGAAAAGCAGAGACATTACGCTACTGACAAAGGTCTGTGTAGTCAAGGCTATGGTCTTCCCAGTTGTCACATACGGTTGTGACAGCTGGACCGTAAAGAAGGCAGAGCGTTGAAGAATTGATGCCTTCGAACTGTGGTGCTGGAGAAGACTCCTGAGAGTCCCTTGGACGGCAAGAAAATCAAACCAGTCAATCCTAAGGGAAATCAACCCTGAATATTCATTGGAAGGACTGATGCTGAAGCTCCAGTATTTTGGTCACCTAATGCAAACAGCCGATACATTGGAAAAGTCCCTGACACTGGGAAAGATTGAGGGCAGAAGGAGAAGAGGGCATCAGAGGATAAAATGGCTGGATGGCATCACTGAATCAATGGACATGAACTTGGGCAATTTTTGGGAAATGGTGATTAACAGGGAGGCCTGGCCTCCTGCAGTCCATGGGGTCACAAAGAGTCAGACGCAACTGTGCGACTGAACAACAACTTGTGTCTTCCAGTAGGTGGTGCAATAGCACAAGCTTTGGAGTTCTCTTCCCTGAGCTACCTCTGGTTATGAAAGTGAAAGTATTAATCACTTAGTCCTGTCTCTTTGGACCCCATGGACCCCATGGACTGTAGCCCACCAGGCTCCTCTGTCCATGAAATTCTCCAGGCAAGAATACTGGAGTGGGTAGCTGTTCCCTTGATTGAACCCAAGTCTCTTGCATTGCAGGCAGATTCTTTACGTCAGAGCCGCCAGGGACCCCCCAATTCTGGGTGCTCATTCTCAAATATTCAATATGTATAATTGAATATTTGAGAATGAGCACTTTCCACTCTTAGAGGCAGGTTCAATCCCTAGGTCAGGAAGATCCCTTGGAGGCAGGATGGCAACCCACTCCAGTATTCTTGCCTGAAGAATCCCCTGGATAGAGGAGGAGCCTGGTGGGTGAAGCTGGGCGGGCTACATTCCATGGGGTGGCAAAAGAGTCAGACATGACTTATCGATGAAACAACAACTTTCAATTCTCCACTACCTCTGTGGTGTCCCTTATGCCATCATTGTTGCTGTTTTTTGGTGCCTTGCTGCTGCCAACATTGCTGGCATCACCACCTGGGGCACTGGGAGGGTACATGCCTCCACCATGTCTGGGGTCTCCTGGCTCTGCCACGGAGGGGATCCAGGGTGGCAGGCATCTCTGCCATGACCAGAGTGGTCAGGTTGGTGGGCTCTGCTGCTGCAGACAGGGCAGGCGCTGGAGTTGTGGGTCCCTTTGTAGCTGAATGGACAGGGTCAGAGGCCCTGCTGCTGCTGCTGCTGTGTGATTCCCTGTGGCTGCGAGCATTGCTGCAGCTGGGAGGCTGGTGTCACAGGCACTGTCTCCCCTGATGCCACTGGTTTCTCAGCAAGATCGGTCACCGTGGCCAGGTTCCAGGGATCAGGTCAGGAACCACCTCGGCTGTCCCCCTTCTTCTGCCTCCTCTGTGTGTTCCAGTCCACTCACCTTCAGATGCACACTTCTGAGGAATTCTCTGGCATCCTGCTGTGTTGGGAAGAGGCACCTTTGCTGAGTTATGGATCTTTTACTGGTTGTAGATTGAAAGGGAGAGACAAAGGGAGTGTCTTAAGCTGCCATGATGCTGAAGTCACTCCTAAAATCAGACAGCATAGCTTTTCATTTTGTTTTTTAAGTTGTATTTATTTACCTTTGACTGCACTGGGTCTTCTTTGCCGTGCAAGGGCGTTTTCTAGTTGCAGGGAGCGGGAGCTGCTCTCTAGATCCAGTGCACAGGCTGCTCACGGTGGTGGCTTCCTTTCTTGTGGAGCGTGGGCTCTAGGCCGTGGCTTCAGTACTTGTGTCGCGTCAGTTTAGTTGCCCCTCCGCATGCAGGATCTTCTGGGACCAGGGATCAAACCCATGTCCTGTGCATGGGCAGGCAGATTCCTAACCACTGGACCACCAAGGAAGTCCAGACAGCATACAATTTTAATCTAACCTGACAATCTCTGCCTTTATTTGGTATGTTTCATTCATTTATGTGCAATGCAATTATTAATAAATTGGACTTAGATCTATCACTTTATTATTTGTTTTCTGTTTGCTCCCCCTGTGTTTTGTTCTTATCTTTTCCCCTTTTTGCCTTCTTTTGAGTTTGAGTTGTTTCATTTAATTACTCTATTGGTTTCCCCAACACCTCCTCCCCTCTCCCCCATACGCTTGCTGCTAATAGATGATCCTTCCCTGTCCTCTGACTGAAAAGAGAGTTTCTTAAAATTTTTATGCCTTCGTTTGCTGCCCCGATCTGGGATTTGGATCACCATCTGGTTAAAGTTGGGCTTCCTTAGTGGTCAGACAGTAAAGAATCTGCTGCAATTCAAGAGACCTGGGTTCGATCCCAGGGTTGGAAAGATTCCCTGGGAAGTGAATGGCTACCCACTCCAGTATTCTTGCCTGGAGAATTCCATGGACTGAGGAGCTGGGTGGACTACATTCCATTGGGTCGCAGAGAGTCAGATACAACTGAGCAACTAACACTTTCATTTTTCATTGGTTTAAGTAGGAAGATACAGGAAGGTAAAAAAACCCACAAAACCTTACCACTATATCAGTAATTTTTCAGATTTTGACTTCCCTCCCCAACCTGCCTTCTCTCAGTTACTTTCCGGGGTTCTCGGGAAGTTGCCTTCTGTTTTCTGGCTAGAACTTTTAGTTGTAATCAGTGAGAGCTTACTTATAGTAGGCTTGACCAATCTTAATGAGAACCATAAGGAAACACACACACAAAATCGGCTGAGAAGAGTGACATTATTTTGAGTTTTTCAAGTATCTTTTATGTCCTGCTTAATTGAAAACAGTTGAATCCTGGTATCTGTTTCTGCATTCAGTGTATTGTGAAGCGTTGTTTTGGGTGAAGTATATTAGGAAAATCTGGCTTCACGTGTATAAGCAGTTACAGAAGTATATTTAAAAGATTTACTAAAAATATTATATAAATTATATAACTATTATAAATATAATTATACAAATATTTAAAATATTATAAAATATTAATTGGCACAGGGCTTAGGTGGGCTTCCCAGGTGGTGCTAGTGGTAAAGAACCCACCTGCCACAGCAGGAGACATAAGAGAGGAGGGTTCGATCCCTGGGTGGGAAGATCCCCTGGAGAAGGGAACAACAACCCACTCCAGTATTCTTGCTTGGAGAATCCCATGGACAGAGGAGCCTGATGGGCTACATACCATCCATGGGGTCGCAGAGTTGGACACCAGTGAAGCCACTTAGCAGCAGCAGCAGGGGCTCAGTTGCCCTGCAGCATGTGGGATCCCCGATCAGGGATCAAACATACATCTCCTGCATTGGCAGGCAGATTTCTTACCCCTGAGCCACCAGGGAAGCCCTTGAGTACATCTTTTACCTGTTCACTGTTTTATACCATCATGCACCAGATAACTGGAAAATATTGCTTTAGTGAGTTATTCAAATTTTCAAAAATGTTGAAACATCTCATTATATAATATTGAAAAAATCATAGTCATGAGTATCCACATTGATCTTATTAGAAAATCTGTAAATATTTAGAAAGTTGGTAGACACAGGTGGCAGATACGTGTTTTTCCTTGAAGGTTCAAATTTTATCATCTGTCACAAATTCAGTTAGTTATTCTCCTTAAAGAGGAGTCTCACTTTGTTTTTTTCAGAAACTATCTGTCAGATAATCAAGTCTATGGTTTTAAAACTGTTCTTTCAATGTAAAAAAAAAAAAAAGTTACGCTATGACAAAAGCTGGCAGTACAGTTCATAACTCAAGTAATCAAACAAATGCTTTTTCTTGAGACAGTCATCATATATCATTATGTAGCTTTATATTGACCTTGCATTTTGTCATGCAGTATATTAAAATGACATGTACTCAAGGGTAGAGATTTAGTGGAATTAGTAATTTAAAAATTGGATATTATTGTTTGTTTTTTGCTGTGAGTGCTTGTGTAGAATACAATAATTTCTAAGATGTTGGGTGCCGCTGCCTTGATTTGCAACAAGAGCCAGGAGTTTTTCTTAATTGCAGTACATGAGATCTTCATTAAGTCATATGTATCTTTTGTCGTGGCACATAGACTCTGTAGTTTTGGCACCCAGGCTTCAGTAACTGTGGCATATGGACTCTAGTTGTGACGTGCCAGCTCTGGAGCTCACAGGCTCAGTAGATGCAGCATGAGAGTTTAGTTGCTCCTCAGCATATGGGATCTTAGTTTCCTGACCAGGGATCAAACCCACATCCCCTGCATGCAAGGTGGATTCTTAAGCACCAACCATCAAGGAACTCCCAAGAGACAGGATTTTTACCTGCCGTTGTTTTTGCAGATTTTAACATAATGTAAAATCTGAATAACATCTTAGTTTTGCTATGAAAATAAGCTTGACCCAGGGGACCCCCTGAAAGGGTTGAGGAGATGCAGGGGTCTCCAGATACACTTTGAAAAGCACTCTACTAAGAGAAAAGATAAGGGAAGCACTTGTGGGTCTCCTACAGGAATTCAGTTCAGTTCAGTTGCTCAGTCGTGTCCGACTCTTCGTGACCCCATGAATCACAGTATGGCAGGCCTCCCTGTCCATCACCAACTCCCGGAGGTCACTCAGACTCACATCTATCGAGTCAGTGATGCCATCCAGCCATCTCATCCTCTGTCGTTCCCTTCTCCTCCTGCCCCCACAAGAATAAAAATGGATGGCACTTAACCCAGCCAGGAGGTTAGAGCCAAAGAGACCTGAAGAATAAGTAGGAATTAGATTAGTGAGGGAGAGCATTCCAGACTAAAAGAAGAAGCAGGGCAAGTGAGAGTATGTGTAGGAGACATAAGGGGACCAGGACTGATGAGCTGAAATAGGAAAGAAGAGCTGGAGGCATAATTTGCAGTCTTGAATATTATGTAAGGAGTTAAAAATCTATCCTAAATGTAAGGGACAAGCACTGAAGGGTTTTAAGCTGGGAGATGACAAGATTTTACTTGTTTAGGATTATCACTCTTATTGCAGTGCAGATATGGATGCAAAGGGGAAAAGACTTTGAGCAATGGCTATGTGAATCCATTAGTAAAATGGCAGTTGAGAAGAAGAAAGAAATGAAAGTGTTAGTAACTCAGTCTTGTCCAACTCTTTGTAATCGCATGGACTGTAGCCCACCAGATCTCTGTCCATGGAATTCTCCAGGCAAGAAGACTGGAGTGGGTAGATGTTCCCTTCTCCAGGGAATCTTCCCAACCCCGGGATCAAACATGGGTCTTCTGCATTGCAGGCAGTTTCTTTACTGTCTGAGCCACCAGGAACTTGGAAATAAGTAGATGAATTTGAGGCAACCCACTCCAGTATTCTTGCTTGGAAAATTTCATGCACAGAGGAGCTGGGCAAGCTACAGTCCATGGGGTCACAAAGAGTCAGACACAACTGAGTTACTAACACCAACACATACTGTATATTAACTTTAAAAAATTAAACAGGCATTTTACTCTTGGTTTTCTGGAGAACTGATGCCAATGGTGGCATCATTCACTGAGATTAAGAATAAGCAAAGAACCTAGGTAGGTGGAGCGAGACAGTGAGGTTTGGGATATACTAAGTTTGCAGTGACTTTGAGATATCCAGTAGGTATCCAGTAGACAGACACACCATCTGGAACTCAAAGGAGAGCTATTCTTACAATTTTCAAAATCCTCTCTTGGTGTAGAATCATTGATTTTTCTCCTGAACTTGTACCCCTGTTATCAAGAATTACTGTGTTATGTCCCTTATCACTGTACTTATATTGGCCTAGCACCAGTGACTTAGTTTTTACATCTCAGCCATTACATGGTGGTAAATAGTGAATATTGATAACTGCTGGATGGTATCTTATTTACAATAAGAAAAATAACAAAAGGTCATTTAGAATCATTACAAGGTATGAGTCACCTTATGGTGGTATCTGAAACCAGGAAAAGGTTTGAGAAGGCTTAGAAAGAGTGTAGAATGTAAGAAGAGGCAACGTGATAGAGGCTTGAAGATGAGTGGTGGCAGAGGATAAGAAGCTTGAAAGTTGCAACCCAAGGGGTTAGATGGAAACTTGTGTGCATTGCACACACACATGCACATAAGTATGTGCTGTCAGAGAAATGAGTAGAGGGAGAAAATTTAAAAAACAGGTTGTGAGAGATCACACCAGAGCAGAAAGATATCCTCTGGATTTGATTACAGTGGTTATTGGTGACCTTGGCTGGTGTAAACTCAGCGAAGTGATGGGGTGAAAACTAGACTATAAGGGCTGAAGAATGTAGAAGAATTTAGAAAGTTGAGTCAGTGAGTGTACACAGCTCTTTCAAGAAACTTGACGAGAGTTAGAGGGCTTCATTTAGGGCAGAATGCATTGTTAGAAAAGTGTGTGTGTGTGTGTGTGTGCATGTACATATGTATTTTAAAGAAATTGAACATGATTATACAATGATGTGTAGGAGCAGAGATTTAGAGAATGGGGTTAATTGGTGAAGCCTGTCTCCTGACACAAGGAGAGGGGGATAGTATTTTTATTAGGTTGCCCTCTATCTTCATTTCCTTTAACTTTATGCCTCTAATTAAGGGGCATGAGTACTGGAAACTACCTCTATTTGATGATAATATGATTATAAGAGGATCAGTGAAGGGACTTTCCTGGACGTCAAGTGTTTAAGACTCTGCACTCCCAATGCAGAGGGCACAGCTTTGATCCTTGGTCAGGAAACTAAGATCCCACATGCTGCATGGTGTGGCCAAAGTAAAAAATAAATAAATAAAAAGAACTGGTGAACAGCAATCATGAACAGGAGAATTTAGTGAAGTAGCATGACACACAATTAATACACAGAAATCAACAGCCTTCAGCAGTATCCAGTCAGAAGAGGTCACAAAAGAGCACACCCTATACACAAGAGCAAACAGTAATGATAATAAAACACCCAGGCAGAAACTTAGCAAGAAATCTGTAAAACTTATATGAGGAAAATTATAAATACTCATAAAAGACAGAAAAGTAAACATGAATGAATGGAAGGCCAACTTCTTTGAATAGAAGTCTCGCATAATATAGTAATTCTTTCCAAGTTAACTTATAAATGCAATGGAACTCCCTCAAAACTATCATCAGGTTTTTATCTAGAATCAGAAAAGTTGATTATAAAAACATATTTGAAAGCGTAAACAAGCACAGCTAGGAAAGGTCTTAGAAAAAGGACCATGACAGGTAGGTACGACCAGAGAGTTAAACATAGTGTAAAACTTCTGTAATTACAACAATGAGGAATTAGCACATGAATGGATATACCAAAAAATAGTAGAAAATTCAGAAAGCAGACCCAAGTGCATATAGAAATTTAGCATATAATAAAGGTTGCATCTCAAACCACTGGAGGGAAGAAGGATTTTTTTAATAAGTACTGGGGTAAGTGGATAATCATATGGAAAAAGATCAAATTGAATCTACTCCTTACACCATACATCAGAATAAATTTTAAAAGACTCAGAGATCTGAATTTTAAAAGATGAAACTATGAAAATCCTAAAAGAAAACAATGACTTGATTTATAATCTTCAAGTGGGCAAAAGTTGCTAACTGTGATTCAGAATGTAGAAGCAGTAAAAGAAAAGATACAGTTGACTACATAATGATAAACTTTTGCATAGCAAAAAATACAGTGAGAAAAGTAAAAAGACGAACAGAATTCACAGAAAACACAAGTCCTTAAACAAACGAGCAGATGCTTGACCTCTTATAATACTTAAAATGCAAAATAAAATGACATTGAGATATAATTTCTTTATCTGATTGACAACATACTTTGTTGTAATGTTGTGGGGAAACTGGCACCTTCATATTGCTGGTGGGAGTGAAAAATAGTACAAACCTTAAAGAGTCCCCCTACATGCAGGAGACTTGGGTTCGATCCCTGGGTCAGCAAGATCCCCTGGAGGAGGGCATGGCAACCCACTCCACTATTCTTGCCTGGAAGATCCCATGGACAGAGGAGCCTGACAGGCTACAGTTCATGGGGTCACAAAGAGTCAGAAATGACTGAATGACTTTTACTTATGTGGAGTAGGATCTGGTAGTTTCCAGCAAAGTCACATGTAGCTTTTTACATATCAATCTCACTTCTAACGAACTTATATATTCCCTTTGATCCAGAAATTCTCATTTTACTCTCATTTCTAGGGTTCTATCACAAAGATACAGTGACAAAAATACAAAATAATGAAAGTACAAGGGTGTTTATGGTAGTACTTTTTGTAACAGAAAAATACTTGAAACCAAAATATCCATCAGTAGTGGAATGATTGAATAAACTTAAGGTATATTTACACAGTAGAGTACTATGCAACTCTAAAAAAGAATGGAGATCTTTACATGTTGTTATGGTATGATCGCCATGATGAAGTGTTACACAAAATAGTAAAGTGTAGGATCGTGTGTGCAACATGCTACCTTTCGTGTAAGAAAGAAGGGAAATGCAAATACACACATACATACGTTTGTGTATTTTCAAAGAGAAACAATGGAAACGAATAAAAATCCCATAAATATAGTTATTTATAGGTGAAAATAAGAAATCTTTTTTCAAGCAGTTCTTTTTCTTTTAATTTTTGGCTGTACTGGGTCTTCATTGCTGAGCAGGTGTTTCTGTAGTTGTGGCTAGCAGGGGCTATTCTCAAGTTGCGGAGGGCAGGTTTCTCATTGGGGTGGCTTCTCTTGTTGCAGAGCACAGGCTGTAAGAGGGTGCTCAGACCTGAGTAGTTGCAGTGTGAGGGCTCAGTAGCTGTGGTTCTCCAAGCTCAATAGTTGCTGGCTCAGGGGCTTAGCTGTCCTGTGGACTGTGGGATCTTCCCGGATCAGGGATGGAACCCGTGTCTCCTGCATTGACAGGCGGATTCTTGACCATCCGGGAAGCCGGGAGAAGAAGAAATGTGATAGAGGGCACAGAGACTGCAGTTAGACCTCTGGAAATATACCTCATCATAAAACCTGGGCTTTGGAATCGTGCAAATGTTTTATACACTTTTCTCTCTCTCTTCTTTTTTCCAACGAGATCAAAGGGCCGCGACCGCCCCCTGTGCCCCCGCGCCAGGGGTGGCAGAGGACCCGCGGCGCGGATCCTTATAGCCTCACGTTTCGTCGCCCCTCCGCTCTGGCTCTAGCTTCTCCCCTTTCTGCGTCCCAGCGCCTGGGCGTGGCCCCCGGCCGGGAGGGGAGGGGGCGAGGCGCTGAGGCCCAGAGGTCCCGCGAGGGCCGCCCCCTCCCCCTCGCCCTGCCTCCGGTGTGGTGGTGCCGCTGGACCCGAGGCCCCGGCTTAGGCTAGACGGACGCCTCCCTAGACTCACGGGCGCGGGCGAGTCCGGGGACCTGCGCGCGAGCCCTGCCTCGGTCCTGTCGCGCGGACCAAGGCAGCCACCGAGGGTGGGCCGAGGACGCCGCTGGGTAGGGATAGCGGGGCGCCAGTCGGGAGAGGTAGAAACAGGCTCCAGGGTCCCGCCGCCGCTAGTGCGGCTACAAACCCTTGTGGGGAGGGCTGACTTTCGGTAG
This sequence comes from Bos indicus x Bos taurus, assembly GCF_003369695.1. Lineage (NCBI taxonomy): Eukaryota > Metazoa > Chordata > Mammalia > Artiodactyla > Bovidae > Bos > Bos indicus x Bos taurus. Next base: position 16,406,065 of record NC_040093.1, read on the forward strand.
GTCGCAGCGAGGGAGCTGCTCTGCCACGAACGAAACTCCGAAATTTAAAAAAAATTTAAACAAAAAGATAATTCTGTGTCTAGTGCCCAGATTATGGTCTCCAAATATAATTCGGTAAACTAGTAGGAATCAAAGCTTTTTGAGAAATGACTGATTTCTGGGTTTGGTGAGGAAGTGTACAGTGATGAGCCTGGAACATCTTGTCCAGGAGGCTATAAATCAAGGAGGCTCCTACTAGTCAAAGGTGGAAATTTAAAGAGCAAATATGTTTAAAACCTGTCACAGACACACACACCCAATGTTTGCCTTCAGAAAGAGCTAAGTCTGAAAACTGAAGCATTTGAGTTGTTTTTTCTGTATTACCTGCAACTCAGGGCAACCAAGGAATTAATGAGGGATGTTTCTCTGTATAGTAGTGTATGTATATATTAGTATACAGATGTTTCTGTATACAGTAGCTAGTAAATGAAGAAAGAATGATAAATTAGCAATCCCCATTTTGCAAAGTCCCTAATGAAATAATAAATCTAGGAAGGTTGCCAGATTCAGCATATAAATTTCATGGGAACTACTTATAAAATTATAGTAGAGTTATATTGAACATGTATGTGTGTTAGCTGCTCAGTCATGTCCAACTCTTTTTGATCCCATGGACTCTAGCCCTCCAGGCTCCTCTGTCTATGGATTTTTCCAGGCAAGAATACTGGAGAGGGTAGCCATTCTCTTCTCGGAGGGATCTTCCCATCCCAGGGATCGAACCTGGGTCTCCTGCCACCACGGAAGCCCTATATTGAACATATTTATCCTGAAAATTAATTTTGTTTATCTGAAGTTCAAGTTTAACTGAATGTCCTGTATTTTACCTGGCAGCCCTAGATCTAGATAATGATCAACATTGGATGTTAACATAACTGAAACAGATGCAGAAGTATCATTTAATAAAATTAAACATTCATTTATGTGTAAAAAAACTAAAAAATAGAAGGAAATTGTTTAATAGAATAATGTGTACTCACAGAAATACTATGCAAGCTTTATATTTAGTAGCAAAATGTTGAAAGCTTTTGCTTTCTGATCAGGAGCAAGACTAGAATACCCTCATCATGCCTTTTATTCTAGTATGTATTAGATAGGCTAAAGAAAAGATATAAAGATGATAAAGAGACTAATTAAACTCATTATTCATAAGCCCACTTGGCTCAGTGTGTAAAGAATTTGCCTGCAATGCAGGAGATGTAGGAGATGATCCCCGGGTCAGGGAGATCCCCTGGAGGAGGGCATGGCAACCCACTCCAGTATTGTTGCCTGGAGAATCCCATGGACAGAGGAGCCTACAGTCCATAGGGTTGTAGAGTCAGAAATGACTGAGGCAACTGAGCACATTCATAAGCAATAGGATTGGGTACATAAGAAATTTTTTAAAACCCTACCAGTAAATTATTAGAATAATAAATGGTGACTTCTGGTTCCAGACAAGTTGGCAGACGTTCATTTCTCCCTACCTCTCTCTGATATGGCCAAAAAAACTCTAGAAATAATACAACAGATATTTGTAAGAAGTCTGTGAAAGGTATAAAGTAGAAGCCTAAGTGACTTGGGACCTTAGGACTTGAGGAATAACACAGTGAACCAGCATTTCTCAACTGACCCAATGACAGGAGGTGGCCCACACCCACTGGCTCTCTAGCCTTCATCCAGCATCAGAAGGCACTCAAGTAGGTGCTTTTCTCTCCCATGGGCTAGTTATCAGCAGTGATCGAGCAGGAGCCCTGCTGGCACTGGGCAGTCCAGGAAGAAAGTGCTCTCCACCCCTTCATGCCAGTGTCTCCTACCCATAATCTAGCAGCATCATGCAGACACTAGGAAATTCTTTCAATTTCTACCAGTGGTACCAAAACAAATTGGATGCAAGTGCAACCATAACTAGGGAAAGTAAAAAGACCAGAATAACACTACAAGTCTTCTGAAAATTAAATTGTCCCTGGAACCACAGCACACAAAACTAGGCCAGGACCTGCATGCTAAACCTAGATATGGCAACTGCCTAATAAAATGGAAGAGTTAAATAAGATCCAGAGTTGTTGGTTTTTTTTATCATAATATCCAAAATGTTCAGGATATAGTAAAATAATCACACATCATAACAAAAACCAGGAAGGTCACACCTTGAATGAGAAGACAATCAACAGATGCCCACACTGAGTTGAATTAGATGTTGGAATTATCTGATGAAGATGTTAAGTAGCCATCATAAAAATGCTTCATCAAGCAATTACAAATACTCTTGAGACTAATGAAAAAATAGAAAATTTCACCAAAGATATAGAAAATATAAAACAATGGAAATGATAAAACTGAGAATGATAATAACTGATATTTAAAGACTCACTGGAAAGACTCAAGAGGAGGATGAATATGACAGAGGAAAACATAAATGACTCTGAAGATAAAACAACAGAAATTGCCCAATCAAAAAAAAAAAAAAAAAAAAATCAGAGTGGCTCTGGGAAGGAACCGGTTCAGCACAGTGATGGCTGCGGGCATCCCCTGCGTGCTCGTTACTAGCTGCTCCTCCACCTTCTCCTCAGACCGGCTGGTGCAACATATTCTTGGAACAGAAGATGCTGTTGTGGAAGTGACTGCCAACGATGCTGTGAGGTTTTATCCCTAGACCATCGATAATAAATACTACTCAGCAGATATCAATCTGTGTGTGGTGCCAAACAAATTTCTCATCACCGCAGAGATTGCAGAGTCTGTCCAAGCATTTGTGGTTTACTTTGACAGCACACAAAAATCTGGTCTTGATAGTGTTTCATCCTGGCTTCCTCTGGCAGAGTCACGGTTACCTGAGGTGATGATCTTGGTTTGTGATAGAGTGTCTGAAAACGGTGTAAACTGACAGAAAGCTTGAGTGGTGTATCAAACATGGCTTTGAATTGGTAGAACTTAGTCCAGAAGAGTTGCCTGAGGAAGATGATGACCTCCCAGAATCTACAGGAGTAAATCAAATTGTTCAAGCCTTGAATGCCAATGTCTGGTCCAATGTAGTGATGAAGAATGAGAGGAACCAAGGCCTTAACTGTCTCACCTCATTGACTGGCGCAAACCATAGCATTGGATCAACAGAGACCTGCCACTCAAAGCAGCCCTGTGTTCCAGCAGCAGAGAGGACCAAATCCCTCTTGGATCATGGAGGGGCTGCCTCTAACACAGTAGACAGGCAGGTCGATAGCACTGTGGATCCCATGTTAGACCTGGATATTCGAGAACTTGCCAGTTTTACTACAGGTGGTGGAGATTTGGAGAATTTTGAAAGACTGTTTTCAAAGTTAAAAGAAATGAAAGACAAGGCTGCGATGCTTCCTCATGAGCAAAGAAAGATGCATGCAGAAAAGGTGGCCAAAGCCTTCTGGATGGCAACTGGGGGAGACAGAGATGAAATTGAAGGCATTTCATCTGAGGAAGAGCACTAAACTATTCATGCTTGGGCTTGCCTAACTAAGACCCGAGCACTCTCTCCCTGAGATTCTTCTCTCCTCAACCCAGTCATCTTTTGCCGAACTTACCAGCATCATGTTGGCTGCCTGACTTGTTTATAGGGTCCCGTTAATTTTAGTTTTTAGTAGAGGGTAAAGCAGAAATCTCTTCTCCCTCAATGTTGGGGTCCTTTAAGGGACCAGGACCTGGCGGTCTGGAGTTGACGATCAGAAAGTGATAGAGAGAGCCCGAGGGGGAGAGAGAGAGAGAGAAAGAAAGAAAGACATGGGGACCCAAGCTCTGATGGAGCAAAGATGCTTTAATGATTTTTCTGTGAATATATATAGGCTGTAGAACAAGAAATTTCTTTCGACAGTGATAAAAATCACAAAACCAAATGTACAGTAACCGTTACCACGGGAACAAGGGACAGTAATGGTCACAAGATCAGGAGACAATCCATATCTCAAAAAGGGGGGCGAGACTAAGCAGTTTTGTCTTAAAGAGAATGTTTACTAAAGGAGACCCAAGTCTCACACAATAACCTCAGTTCCTGGGAGGAGCCTGCTGTTCCGCTTAAAAAGAAACAAAGGACTTGTGAGAAACAGCAATAGGAATCCTCCCATTAAACACTCCCTGACAATTCCCCCTTATTTATTTATAATATTTGTAAAAAGAGTTCTGACCATTAGAGTTTGTTTCATTTTAATAATCTTTGCATGAAGGCAACGGTAGATGACAAATATAATTGTCAAGACAATCACTAAAATTACAGTTCCAGACCCGATTCTGTGAGTATCTGAATATACTGTGTATATATATACTGTGTATATACTGAATATACTGAGTATACTGAATATACTGTGAGTATCAGAGTATACCCACTCTGAAACCGTCCGCGTGGGTCTAGCCCAGATAAATGATCAGCTAGTTGTTTAACTAAAGTTTTCAAATTAGTGGAAGAGAACAGACTTTTAGAAAAGGTTTCAAATTTCTTTTTGTAATAATTGTACATTCAGAGAGGCATTATCATGTATATTTTGCAAATGAAATTTGATTTGTTCCCAGTTGTAGGCATTATTATTGAAATGAACAGGAGTAACACAAAACTGAGTAGAATTCCAATCTCATTTTAGTATCACCTGTTTTTGTACATCTGTTAATTGATCTCCAACCCATTTGATGATGTTTTAGTTCTTGTATTTTCTCTTGAATATCCTCATCTTTCTAAGCCTGAGTGGCCCATATAGCATGGGCATCTTTAGTCCAATTTTGAATAAAATTATGTATTTGAATTGAGGTTTGTAAAGCAATACCAGTGACAGCAGCATTGGTACAAATAGCTATTAATCTCAAAATGCCAAAAATCAGCCATCCAATGAATCGTTTAGATCATGGGAGCAATTTAGTAAGTAACCAGGAAGCAAGTCCAGCCATGGGACCTTCTTCCCAGGGCTGCTGGAGATTTATTGGTAACCACAGATTATGTCGAGATCAAAGAATCAAAAGGGAGTCATTTCTCAAGGAAATAGAAAAGTTAAGACAAGTATATAATTTATAATTTATGCAAGTTACAGAATGTAAAGTCTTATTGAATTGTAAATTTCCTATAGCTACAACAAAAGGAAGTGGAGCATAGGCTTATATAAAATATGATTGATTATAACGAAAGAAATAGTTTCTATGACTACAATTGGTCCCTGTGATTGGTCCCTGTGAAATGTCCAGTTCAAGTCCCAAGTTCCTCGGTGTTTGCAGCGGTTTCCAAATGTCTCATTGTTTAGGCCCAATCTGTTTATCAAGGACGATTCTAGGACGGGGTGGGTGGGTGGGGAGGGTGGGGGGGGTGGGGCGCGCACAGGCAGCGGGGCGGGGAGAGCGCCATTCTACCATCAAGTCACCCAAGATGTCCTTTGTCATGGTAATGTTCCATTGTAGTATTAGTAACCTTCTATGCTACTTGAGTAATACAATCACTCAAGTATTATAGTATTATACTCAATAATCACAATATACTATATATTCAGTAATATAATCACTCAAGTATTATAGTGCTGTTAATATCATCTGAGCAGTTAGATAACCATATACCATGGGGTCTCCAATCAACAATTGTATGATTAGCCACAAACATTAATTTTCCTGATTTGGTCTGACATTTGTCCCAATGAACAGGAATATATTTAAGCTTCTTATTAGTAAACCCTTTGCATATTAGTAAACGCTTTGTAAAGAACATTCTTTGTTCTTTCTTTAATTCTTCCCCTAAAGTTTCAGTAGTATAAACATGGTTCATGGACAAAGAAAGGGCAGTAATTAATCCAAGCAGCATGTGGAAGTTCCTTTTTGGAGGCAGGACAAAAGCCCATTTTTGTTGATTAACATTAATAAATAATTTTGTTGGGCCCATGCATAAGGGAAGGATTTCATAGCCTAGAGAAATGTTAATTAGTCTTCCTTCTTTCTCAGAATGAGAGGGCCCTTCCAAGCTCCAAGGAGGGGGCATATGTGTTGAGCCATTAGTGGATACGATTGGTCCTATATCTGTCCATTCTATAACCTACAATAAAAAAGGGGGGTTAGGTATATAAGCCCAGTAAGTGTGACCAATCAAGTCAGCCTGAACGGGGGAAGCAAAAGCAAGCAAAGCAAGCAAAGCAAGCATCAGTTCAGTTCAGTTCAGTTCAGTCGCTCAGTCGTGTCCGACTCTTTGCGACCCATGAATCACAGCACGCCAAGCCTCCCTGTCCATCACCGACTCCCAGAGTTCACTCAGACTTATGTCCATTGAGTCGGTGATGCCATCCAGCCATCTCATCCTCTGTTGTCCCCTTCTACTCCTGCCCCCAATCCCTCCCAGCATCAGGGTCTTTTCCAATGAGTTAACTCTTTGCATGAGGTGGCCAAAGTATTGGAGTTTTGACTTCAGCATCAGTCCTTCCAATGAACACCCAGGACTGATCTCCTTTAGGATGGACTGGTTGGATCTCCTTGCAGTCCAAGGGACTCTCAAGAGCCTTCTCCAACACCACAGTTCAAAAGCATCAATTCTTTGGCGCTCAGCTTTCTTCACAGTCCAACTCTCACATCCATACATGACTACTGGAAAAACCATAGCCTTGACTAGACGGACCTTTGTTGGCAAAGTAATATCTCTGCTTTTCAATATGCTATCTAGGTTGGTCATAACTTTCCTTCCAAGGAGTAAGCATCTTTTAATTTCATGGCTGCAGTCACCATCTGCAGTGATTTTGGAGCCCAGGAAAATAAAGTCTGACACTGTTTCCACTGTTTCCCCATCTATTTCCCATGAAGTGATGGGACCAGATGCCATGATCTTCGTTTTCTGAATGTTGAGCTTTAAGCCAACTTTTTCACTCTCCTCTTTCACTTTCATCAAAAGGCTTTTTAGTTCCTCTTCACTTTCTGCCATAAGGGTGGTGTCATCTGCATATCTGAGGTTATTGATATTTTCCCAGCAATCTTGATTCTAGCTGTGCTTCTTCCAGCCCAGCGTTTCTCATGATGTACTCTGCATAGAAGTTAAATAAACGGGGTAACAATATACAGCCTCGACGTACTCCTTTTCCTATTTGGAACCAGTCTGTTGTTCCATGTCCAGTTCTAACTGTTGCTTCCTGACCTGCATACAGGTTTCTCAAGAGGCAGGTCAGGTGGTCTGGTATTCCCATCTCTTGAAGAATTTTCCACAGTTTATTGTGATCCACACAGTCAAAGGCTTTGGCATAGTCAATAAAGCAGAAATAGATGTGTTTTTTTGGAACTCTCTTGCTTTTTCGATGATCCAGCGGATGTTGGCAATTTGATCTTTGCTTCCTCTGCCTTTTCTAAAACCAGCTTGAACATCTGGAAGTTCATGGTTCACGTATTGCTGAAGCCTGGCTTGGAGAATTTTGAGCATTACTTTACTAGCGTGTAAGATGAGTGCAATTGTGAGGTAGTTTGAGCATTGTTTGGCATTGCCTTTCTTTGGGATTGGGATGAAAACTGACCTTTTCCAGTCCTGTGGCCACTGCTGAGTTTTCCAAATTTGCTGGCATATTGAGTGCAGCACTTTCACAGCATCATCTTTCAGGATTTGAAGTAGCTCAACTGGAATTCCATCACCTCCACTAGCTTTGTTCATAGTGATGCTTTCTAAGGCCCACTTGACTTCACATTCCAGGATGTCTGGCTCTAGGTGAGTGATCACACCATCGTGATTATCTGGATCGTGAAGATCTTTTTTGTACAGTTCTTTTGTGTATTCTTGCCACCTTTTCTTAATATCTTCTGCTTCTGTTAGGTCCATATCATTTCTGTCCTTTATCAAGCCCATCTTTGCATGAAACTTTCCCTTGGAATCTCTAATTTTCTTGAAGAGATCTCTAGTCTTTTCCATTCTGTTTTCCTCTATTTCTTTGCATTGATCGCTGAGAAAGGCTTTCTTATCTCTCCTTGCTATTCTTTGGAACTCTGCATTCAGATGCTTATATCTTTCCTTTTCTCCTTTGCTTTTTGCTTCTCTTCTTTTCACAGCTATTTGTAAGGACTCCCCAGACAGCCATTTTGCTTTTTTGCATTTCTTTTCCATGGAGATGTTCTTGATCCCTGTCTCCTGTACAATGTCACGAACCTCATTCTATAGTTCATCAGGCACTCTGTCTATCAGATCTAGGCCCTTAAATCTATTTCTTACTTCCACTGTATAATCATAAGGGATTTGATTTAGGTCATACCTGAATGGTCTAGTGGTTTTCCCCACTTTCTTCAATTTAAGTCTGAATTTGGCAATAAGGAGTTCATGATCTGAACCACAATCAGCTCCTGGTCTTGTTTTTGTTGACTGTATAGAGCTTCTCCATCTTTGGCTGCAAAGAATATAATCAGTCTGATTTCGGTGTTGACCATGTGGTGATGTCCATGTGTAGAGTCTTCTCTTGTGTTGTTGGAAGAGGGTGTTTGCTATGACCAGTGCGTTCTCTTGGAAAAACTCTATTAGCCTTTGCCCTGCTCCATTCTGTACTCCAAGGCCAAACTTGCCTGTTACTCCAGGTGTTTCTTGACTTCCTACTTTTGCATTCCAGTCCCCTATAATGGACCGAGAGTGCCAGGCTGCTTTGGCAGAGGAGCAGCTGAGAGGAGCTACCCCACGTCTGAGGTCAGGGGTGGTGGCCTAGAGGAGCAACCCCACGTCCAAGGAGTGGCAGCTGCGCGGGAGGGCCGAGAGGAGCTACTCCACATTCAAGGTCAGGAGGGGTGGCCGTGAGGAGATAGCCCTCGTCCAAGGTAAGGAGCAGCGGCTGTGCTTTGCTGGAGTAGCCGTGAAGAGATACCCCACGTCCAAGGTAAGATAAACCCAAGTAAGATGATAGGTGTTGCGAGAGGGCATCAGAGGGCAGACACACTGAAACCATAATCACAGAAAACTAGCCAGTCTGATCACACGGACCACCCCTTGTCTAACTCAATGAAACTAAACCATGCCGTGTGGGGCCACCCAAGACGGGAGGGTCATGGTGGAGAGGTCTGACAGAATGTGGTCCACTGGAGAAGGGAATGGCAAACCACTTCAGTATTCTTGCCTTGAGAACCTCATGAACAGTATGAAAAGGCAAAAAGGTAGGACACTGAAAGAGGAACTCCCCAGGTCAGTAGGTGCCCAATATGCTACTGGAGATCAGTGGAGAAATAACTCCAGAAAGAATGAAGGGATAGAGCCAAAGCAAACGCAATACCCAGTTGTGGCTGTGACTGGTGATAGAAGCAAGGTCCGATGCTGTAAAGAGCAATATTGCATAGGAACCTGGAATGTTAGGTCCATGAATCAAGGCAAATTGGAAGTGGTCAAACAGGAGATGGCAAGAGTGAACGTCGACATTCTAGGAATCAGCAAACTAAAATGGACTGGAATGGGTGAATTTAACTCAGATGACCATTATATCTACTACTGTGGGCAGGAATCCCTCAGAAGAAATGGAGTAGCCATCATGGTCAACAAAAGAGTCTGAAATGCAGTACTTGGATGCAATCTCAAAAACAACAGAATGATCTCTGTTCGTTTCCAAGGCAAACCATTCAGTATCATGGTAATCCAGGCCTATGCCCCAACCAGTAGCACTGAAGAAGCTGAAGTTGAATGGTTCTATGAAGCCCTACAAGACCTTTTAGAACTAACACCCAAAGCAAGAGTAGCGAAGAAAAATATTTTCAGGATTCTAAGGCATTCCCTGTTGATCAGATTTTCAGCTTGATTAGTAAGGGTTTTTATCTGTCCCCAAGTAAGGTCGGTGACGTTGAGTGTGGCGTTTTTTGGAAATTTTTTAAAACCACCATGGCTTGTATTGGAATTTCTTCCTTCTGGGGTTTTTGTTGTTTCATCTCTAGTTTGAATGCTGGGAGCCCCCTTAGGTTGAATCTTCTGAAGAGGAAGCCTTGTGAGTTCATTGGATCCATCTGGAGAAATAGAAGCATATCCCTTTCCCTGTAAGATTAGTTTCTTAGATTTCCATTGATTAGTTAATCCGTCTTGATATCAAATGGGCAAAAGAAGGGAGGTGTCCTTTAATGTTTCAAAATGTTTTTCTGTTTTTGTCAAAATATCTCCTTGTGGTAAGTTTTTAAAATTTAAAATAAAGCTATATTAACAATAGTTATAAAAAAGAAAGGAAAGTGATGACGAAAACATTCCTAGGAAATATTTCAGTCCAAAAATAATCATCTAGAGATCTGTTTGGGAACTGGTAGATAATGTCCCCAAGAGGACATTGAGAAGCTTTTGGTGGCTCAGCTGGTAAAGAATCCGCCTGCAATGCAGGAGACCTGGGTTCAATCCCTGGGTTGGGAAGCTCTGCTGTAGAAGGGAAAGGCTACCCACTCCAATATTCTGGCCTGGAGAATTCCATGGACTATGCAGTGCATGGGGTCACAAAGAGTCGGACACGACTGAGTGACTTTCACTTTCACTTTGACTCTTGACTATTTAAACCTTTCCTCTTGAATGTTGTTTCCATGAATTTGTTTATTTCTGTGTCAAATGTATGAGCCATCATCTTGCTCAGCCAATGCTATTGTTCTTCCTTTTCATATATGTAAATCAAATAGATCCAATTTTGGCTTTAACTTCTTGGTCTTTGGGTATCTTGGAATTGACAACATTGATGTTGTTAGAGGTAGGTTTTTCTGGTTGATACAGTTTATGCCTTATGTTTAACAGATGGGACAGTCAGTGGCCCAAAGCAAGCCTTTGTAGATATATGTACCCATTTAAAAAATATTTTTTCATTAGGCCCATGTGTCGGAGGCATAGTCTGTCTAACGTAGAGTTCATCAGCTCCAACCAAGCAACGTGTTAGTAAGCAAGTTTGTCTTAATTCCCATGACGTACTGTAGTCTTGTTGTCATCACTGACTGACTATGAAAATTTGGCTGTGGTTTTGAAATAATGGGTTGATTTCTTTCTCATTCAGTACATACATTTTTTCTGATATAAAGAGAAATGGGATCTGACTGTGGTTTTTAAGTGGTTTGTGTTATTTGGGGCAAAGGATTAGGAGCAAACATTCAAATATTTTTTTCCTAAGTGAAATTATTGAAAAGCTGATGCAGAACAACTTGGTAAATGAAATGTTGCTCATATCCTAATATATTTGACCTTGTCCTTGGAAAGGAAATGCAACCTGGCAGCTGTTGGATCTCTCTGTTCAGTGTGTCAAGGAAGATGATACTTACAAGACAGACTTAAAAAGAAGGTGAATATTTTGCACTTTTGATATTCTTAGGAACAAATAACTTATTCAGCAAATGGTGTCTTTTTTATGTTGTTTTTGTTTTGTATTGTGAAATAGGCATTGAAGTTGATGTTATTTTGTTTTAAGAATCTTACAGACTGGAAACAGAAATAAAGCTATATTAACATTAGTTATAGGTTTAAAGAATATATTGCATTAGAATCTAGTAAAGTCTGCTCTGGATAAGGAAGATAAAAGTGTTCCTGTGTATTTTTCTTTATTTAATTTTTTATTTGTAGCTTCAGTGTGTAATGTATTTAATTATGTCTTGTGTTTGTGGATTATAAGGAACGTTTGTAATCTGTTTAATAGAGAATGAATGTAAAAATTGTTTGAATTGTTTAGAAATATAGGCAGGGCCATTGTCTGTTTTTATGGAATTAAGTGTTCTCATTATTGTAAAGTAAGCTAATAGGTGGGTTATAACATGTGTAGTTTCACCTCAGAGAGGTGCGGCCCCTATAAAAGAAGAATTTGTACCGATCAAGATGTAAGAAGGAAGAGGAAGAAAGTTCAGGGCCATGAGTTACATCCATTTGTCATAAAATTTTCTTTTATTTGTTATAAACCTTTTTTATATTTCTGTATTCATCATCTTATTTGCCATTGCCCTGGGATTTCTTTGGAAGGAATGATACTAAAGCTGAAACTCCAGTACTTTGGCCACCTCATGCGAAGAGTTGACTCATTGGAAAAGACTCTGATGCTGGGAGGGATTGGGGGCAGGAGGAGAAGGGGACGACAGAGGATGAGATGGCTGGATGGCATCACTGACTCGATGGACGTGAGTCTCAGTGAACTCCGGGAGTTGGTGATGGACAGGGAGGCCTGGCGTGCTGCGATTCATGGGGTCGCAAAGAGTCGGACACAACTGAGCAACTGATCTGATCTGATCTGATATCTTTTTATTAAAAGTATACATCTTATTTTCTTTAGCAACTATGAAGTGCTTGTATATTAGCATTTTATAGATTGGTGAATATATTTATTATATCATATTATATATTATAATATATTTATTTATTATATAAATATATATTTATATTTATACTTATTAATAGCTTAAAATCTCTTTAGTTTTTCTGTAAGAAAAAACTTTTTATAAGAGGAAGTTAATGTTCAGTAATTAATGTTTTAAAATCTTACTTCATTTGGAAATGACCTAGCTATTTAATAAACTTTTATTATTTGGTTTAGCATAACTCCAGAAACTTAAGTTACCCCAATCCTAAGAGATTATTTTAGATTATAATAATAGATTATAATAATAGATTATTCTATTAAAAATATAATTATTTTTAATAGAGTTTATCTAAAAGTTTTCATCTCATTTATATATTTATATATATGTATAAAGAGTTACCTTTTTGTTGACAAATTTAGTTTACCTTAAACCTAGGCATAATAAAAGTATTATATAATGTTGATGAGTTAAGACATGTCTTAATTAGATTAGCAAACAAGTGAATTTAAATAGAGCTCGTTAACTTCATATTATCCAAAACAAAGACATATATTGAGACATAGATAATTTTAAATAGACAGAGGTAGTTTTCCATTTGAAATATCTTTTCTGCTTTAAAATATCTTTTATACATATATATATATATTATTTTTTTTCCACCAATTTGTTTATGGCTGGAGTCCCAGATAGAGTGGGTTGTGTATCCCAAGGACATGATAAGAGTTAACTTTAGGTTTTTTCTTAGGCCTGTTTTTGTTTCCCAGGCAGAACTGGAGCTCCAAAAAAGTGTTTTAAGAAGTTAACCTTTTCTTAACTGCACATGGAAGAAGAACCAGTTTTGCAATTTCAAAAAAGATTTTATTTTAATCAGTTTTCTCTGGAGTCTAAAGAATATCATGGCCATTCAGTGTCAAAAATATAATTTCTCCTTTTTGTAGTTATAGTATATTATTAATGATATATGCATGAAGGAATTGCTGTTACATTGGATGTAAAGCCTTGGCTACAAAATTTTGGACAAATAGTAGGATTGTTAAGCATACTTTGAGGTAACATAGTATATTGAAATCTTTTATGAGGCCCGATATGATTAGGATAAGGGAGAGAGAAAGTGAATCTCTCCTGGTCTAAAAGGTGTAAAGGTATATTAGAAAAGCAATCTTGTAAATCAGTAATAATAATATGCCAATTTTGAGGAATAGTAGTAGGTGATGGGATCCCTGGTTATAATGTACCCATGCTATGCTATGCTATGCTATGCTAAGTCACTTCAGTCGTGTCCAACTCTGTGTGACCCCATAGATGGCAGCCCACCAGGCTCCCCCGTCCCTGGGATTCTCCAGGCAAGAACACTGGAGTGGGTTGCCATTTCCTTCTCCAATGCATGAAAGTGAAAAGTGAAAGTGAAGTCGCTTAGTCGTGTCCGACTCTTAGCAACCCCATGGACTGCAGCCTACCAGGCTCCTCCATCCATGGGATTTTCCAGGCAAGAGTACTGGAGTGGGGTGCCATAGGTTTCATTAATGCATTAACTTTTCTAAGGTCTGTTAAGAGATGCCATTTGTTAGATTTCTTTTTTATAATAAAAATAGGAAAGTTCTAAGGAGAGTAAGATTCCTCAATATGTTTTAATTCTAATTGTGTGTCTATAAGTTCTTTAGTAGCCTGTAATTTTTCTTTCGTAAGGGGCCATTGCTCTGTCCAAATAGGCTCGTCATTCTTCTCAGTTATTTTAATTGCTTTGTTTGTTAAATGAGTAGTGGCTCCTAGGAAAAATGTGGAATGTATATCTGAGTTTGCCATTGCATAAGTAAGTCTCTTTCTATTAAATTAAGGGGTGCATTTATCATATAAGGTCTTAATGTTGCAGGCTGGCCTTTTGGTCCTTCATATGGGTAGATTTGAACATTTTGATAAATTTCTTGTACTTTGGTTTGAGAAATTCCTGCAATTTGGTAAGAGACCTTTTGTATAGGCCAGGATTTGGGCCATAAATGTTTGGAAATAATAGTAATATTAGATCCAGTGCCAAGGAGACCAGAAAATCTTTTACCATTAATTTTGATATTTATATTTGGTTGGGCATATTCAGATACCAATGATGTCCATAAGGATTGTTTTTGATCTGTACTGCTGAACCCATTCGGAGAAGGCAATGGCACCCCACTCCAGTACTCTTGCCTGGAAAATCCCATGGACAAAGGAGCCGGGTAGGCTGCAGTCCATGGGGTCGCTAGGAGTCAGACATGACTGAGCGACTTCACTTTCACTTTTCACTTTCATGCATTGGAGAAGGAAATGGCAACCCACTCCAGCGTTCTTGCCTGGGAATCCCAGGGATGGTGGAGCCTGGTGGGCTGCCGTCTCTGGGGTCGCACAGAGTCGGACACGACTGAAGCGACTTAGCAATAGCAGCAGCAGCTGAACCCATTTGCCTGTACATTATTAGAGGAGTTAATAGACATGTAAGGCAAAAGAAGTAATTGAGCAATTTTGTCCCCCTTTTTTAATTGCCATAGAATCTGAGATGACATCATAATTTGAATCTCTCCTTATAATTTGAATCAATTATTCCAGGGTGAACAGTAATTCCTTTAGAAGCCAAACTAGATCGGCCAAATAAAAGACTGAAGGTTTGTGAGGGCAGGGGTCCAAAAAGTCCGGTAGGTACTCTAGAAGGGACTGCTTGAGGGTAAAGGAAAAAATCATTTAGGGCTGGTATATTGACGGCAGCACTGCCGGATGTGGAGGGTTTGAGGGAAAACATAGAATTTGCCCCTGGTTTTTGTTGTAGGGGACCTGGGGTGTCCCCTGTTTGGAGTTTCCTGGAATAGGTTTTCCTTCAATATCAAATTTAGATTTACAATCTTTGGCCCAATGCATTCCTCTACAGCGGCGAGGGCAAATTCTTGGAGGTTTTTTATTAGCTTTCTTAGGGCAGTCCCTTTTAAAACGGTTTTTATCTCTACATGTAAAGCATCCTTCATTTCCCTTTCTAAAGGTAGCAGCCATTGTCTTAGTTAGCATTTGCATATTTTGCTTTTCTGATCCTAGACTGTGGATAAGCCTTCAAATAATCAATAATAGTCCCAGTCTCACGAATTGGAGCAATAGCTCTTTGACATTCCTGATTTGCATTCTCATAAGCAAGTAATTTCTCTAGCTGTTTCTTGGTTTCTTCTCCAATTACAGTATGGGAAATAGCAGTTTCTAATCTAGCTAAAAAATTAGCATAAATTTCATTAGGTTCCAACAAAGGAGAGACTTTTGTGCCTGTTGGCAGAGGAGGAGCATTTGGAGCAGCCAGCTGCTGCTGCTAAGTCGCTTCAGTCGTGTCCGACTCTGTGTGACCCCATAGAGGGCAGCTCACCAGGCTCCTCCGTCCCTGGGATTCTCCAGGCAAGAACACTGGAGTGGGTTGCCATTTCCTTCTCCAATGCATAAAAGTGAAAAGTGAAAGTGAAGTCGCTCAGTCGTGTCCGACTCTTAGCGACCCCATGGACTGCAGCCTACCAGGCTCCTTTGTCCATGGGATTTTCCAGGCAAGAGTACTGGAGTGGGGTGCCGTTGCCTTCTCCGGGAGCAGCCAGGGCAGGGCTAGTAAGAAAATTTTGAAATATTTTATGTTGTTCTAATTGGGCCTTTTGTAAAGTTTCATCATCTAATTCATATTCATGCAATAAGTGTTCTGTCTGTTGTCAAATATTAGGAGGGCTAAAATTTACCTTGAAATGGCCAGAAATCAATTGGAGTATTTTTTTCTTGTTTGGCGGCTCATTCAACATTTTCTTTGACTTGGTGCCAAATTTCTAAATCAAAACTGCATTTATCAGGGAACCAAGGATTACATTTAACCAGTGTTTGAAAGTAAGCCTCTATTCATTGGCGCGAAACCAAAAGTCCCTGAGCTTTAAACAATGGTGAAGTAAAGTAGAGAAATAATGGGGCTTTCCAGCCATTTGGCCCGTGTCTTAGTACTCACCGACCTCAATAGGCCCTGACCTCCTGGAGTCACTCCGTCCGAAATGCCACGTATAGCAGTGTCCTTGTGGGCTCCACTTGTTGGGGTCCTTTAATGGACCGGGACCTGGCAGTCCGGAGTTGACAATAAGAAAGTGAAAGAGAGAGCCGGAGGGAGGGGAAGAGACAGAGAGAGAAGAAAGAAAGAAAGAAAGACACGGGGACCCAAGCTCTGACGGAGCAAAGGTGCTTTAATGATTTTTCTGTAAGTATATATAGGCTATAGTACAAGAAATTTCTTTCGACAATGATAAAGATCAGAAAACTAAATGTACAGTAACTGTTACCAAGGGAACAGGGGATAATAATGGTCACAAGGTCAGGAGACAATCCATATCTCAAAAAGGGGGGCGAGACTAAGCAGTTTTGTCGTAAAGAGAATGTTTACTAAAGAAGACCCAAGTCTGTCTCACACAATGACCTCAGTTCCTGGGAGCAGCCTGCTGTTCGGCTTAAAAAGAAACAAGGACTTATGAGAAATAGCACGTAGGAATCCTCCCGTTAAACACTCCCTGACACCTCAGTATATTGTAAGGGAGTGAGAAATTTTCAAATAATATTTTTTGTGTTCTAGGAATGGGAGTGGGGTGAGCCTCAAAGGCCTGTGTGATTTGCCCAAGTTTAAGAAGAAAAACCACCACCAAGCTTTCTTGGTCAGTCTTTTGAGGAGCATTCCCTGTGTTCATATTGATCACTGCAGATCAGGAGTTTTCTGATTTTCTCTTTCAAGGAGCTTGCTGCTCAAGGTTTGATGGTTTTGGTGGGAGGAAAGGAAGAAACTGCAGATTTAATCTGTGCTGTAGTACAGATTGTGGATCAGCCACTGGCCCTCGGGTTAGTCTCTAGCTAAAAAAAAAAGCATCTAAGCATTTCATTTGAAATACAGTATCTGACCTCTTGGCACAAAGCATTGAGAAACCAGTGTGAATTTTTAGACTATAATAAATGATGCAAAGGTTTTCTACTCTGATGGGGATAAAAATAAACCCTTCTCTACCAAGTTGTGGGCAGGGGTGGGGGTGGGGCATGGGTAAGAGTAATTTAAGGAATTCCTTGTATAGGCCATTGAATCAGTATGATCCTAGCCTGAGATTTTTGCATTAGTATTACCATGCAGAAACTTTTCTTTCTTAGAGTTTGCTACTTGAGATGGCAGGGATGTGTTGTCACAGTTGATACCCTCAGAACAAGGGGAGTTTCCTCTTCTCTCTCTGGTTGCCAGAGATCACTGCCAAAATAGTAACACGTAAGTGGGACTTGGTGGGAAGGCATGCAAAACATTAGGCAATGAATCCCTCAGTACCTGTGTTACTTCCAGGGCTGAGGAGTTCGGCTCCAAGAAAACTGATCTCCAAGGGGGAAAGTTTCCAGAAGAGTGGGAAATAAAGCAAATGAAACCCTTATTTCTGTTTGGATAGGGATCACGTAATGCATGTCATGAGCCTTCAGTCTGCCATGGCTCTCAGCTGGCTCAGGGCACACGGCTGAGAACTGCTGCTGGCCTGGTGTGGCTGTGAACCGCATAGGTCACCAGCAGAAACGAATTTCAGACCTGTCTGTGCAACACCGTTTCAGCCCTGCAGAACCTGCTACAGATGGCAGAAGGAACAGAATGCTCCAGGGTCCTGGCCAGAGTGGCCACAGGGTGTGAGTGGGATGTTCAGGGAGAGCCATTCCAGGGAACATTGGAGGCTGTCTTCCTCGATAACTTTTTTCTTTTTCTTTGACTATTCTGAGGGTCTTTGAGACTGTAGTTTACCACCATTCCAGCACTGTTTCTTTGAGGTGACTCATTGGCCATTGATGGGGAGTGTAAGGAAGGTCATCTCTGGGGTTGCAAAATGAAAGGTGGAACAAGTTTTTCTTAAAATATTAAAGGTTTCAGAGAACACATTAGGTCACGTGGTTTGGGAAAACAGACTATAAAAAGCTGTAAAGTTGATCTTGTGGATTAAACAAAGCCAAGTGATTAAAATGTGATTTATTTATTAAAAACAAAAAAACAAAATCAGAAAAAAAAATTGACAGGAAAAAAGAACTACCAAATCCTTAGAGAACCTGCAGGACAATTATGCAAAATCTAACATTTGTATCACAGAGTAACAGAAGGAGAGAAAGAAAGAGCAGGGCTGAAAAGGTATTTGAAGAAATAATGACTAACCCTTACAAAATTTGGCAGAAGATATAAACCTACAGATTCAAGAAGCTAAACAGAGTAAATCCAAAGAAATACACACCAATTACCTTATGAAAGGGATTCGCTTGTAGCTCAGTGGGTAAATAAACTGCCTGCAGTGCAGGAGACCTGGGTTTGATCCCTGGGTTGGGAAGGTCCCTTGGAGAAGGAAATGGCAACCCATTCCAGTATCCTTCCCTGGAAAATCTCATAGAGAGAGGAGCCTGGTGGGCTGTAGTCCATGGGGTTGCAAAGAGTCGGGCATGACTGAGCAACTAACACTTACTTACTTACTTACCTTATGAAAACTAAGGCAAGAAAGATCTTGAAAGCACTAGAGACAAATGATACATTATCTACAGGGAAACACTGATCAAATTACAGTGGGTTTTTCATCTAATACCATTGAGAAGAAAGCATGACATCATATTTTTCAAGTGCCAAGAGAAAAGAACCGTCAACTGTGAATCCTATAGCCAGCAAAACTACCCTTCAGAAATTAAAGGGAAATAAGTTTTAGGTGAAAAGCTAGTGTCTTTTCAGTAGAACAGCTGTTAAAGAATGGGTAAAGGAGGTTCTCCAAGCTCCAAATGATAACAGAAGTCTCAGAACTTCAGAAAGAAAGAATAACAGAATGGGTAGATATATTACCTTTTTCAGGACTAACTATATTACCTTGCTTATGGGTTTTTAAAATCAATTATGGTTGAAGAAAAAATTATATCATTTGATGTGGTGCTTACTATAGATGGAGGTGATACTTGAAACAATTATATTTTTTTAAAGTGAAGAAGGTGAAAGAACCTCCATGGAAGTAAAGTTTCAGCACATCAATCAAAGTGGTAAAATATTGAGTAATAAGTTACATATTCATTTGTAAGTCCTAAAGCAAGTGCTAAGAAATTTTATCCAAAGTAATGGAGAAGACCCTTGAGAGTCTCTTGGATGGCAAGGAGGTCAATCCTAAAGGAAATCAATCCTGAATAGTCATTAGAAGGACTGATGCTGAAGCTGAAGCTGCAATACTTTGGCCACCTGATGCGAAGAGCTGACTCATTAGAAAAGATCCTGATGTTGGGAAAGATTGAAGACAGGAGAAGGGGACGACAGAAGACAAGATGGTTGGATGGCATCACCAACTCAAAGGACATGAGTGTGAGCAAGCTCCAGGAGATAGTGAAGGACAGGGAAGCCTGGTGTGCTGCAGTTCATGGTGTCCCAAAGAGTCAGACATGACTGAGTGATGGAACAACAACAAAAATGTACCCAAAAAGCATATAGGGGATTCCCTAGTGGTCCAGTGGTTAAGAATCCACCTTCCAATGCAGGGGGACACAGATTCAATCCCTCATCAGGCACATAAGATCCTACATGCCAAGGGGCAACTAAGCTCACAAGCTACAACTAGAGAAGCCAGTGCACTGCAGCTAGAGAAGTCTGCATGCTGCAAGGAAGACCCAACACCCCCTCCCCCAAAAAAACCTACAAATCAAAATGGAATTATAAGAAATGCTCATATTAACCCACAAGAATATAAGAAAAAAGGCAGACAAATGAGAAACAGAGGGGCCAAGTGACCTTAGGTTCTTAACCACCAGGGCATTTGCATTTTTAAAAATCTTTAAATATTTATGTTAATTTCAGATATGTAGTTCCCATGGTCTATATTTATTCATATCTGGCTAATACATGTATGTTGTATATCATAACAAAATTTGACTGAACCTAAAATATTCAACTGTTACTTCTCCTAGAAAAGGTCTGATGAGCACAGAGACCACTGATCTGAGCTGTATACTTGAAGTATAACAAGCATATCCATTTTAAATGACCAGGCAGCCTGATTCTCCCACTCTGCCTCTGCAAAGTGTCTCTACTAACCTCCAGGGACTTCTCTGGTGGTCCAGTGGTTAAGAGTCCACACTCCCAATCCAGGGGTCCTGGGTTCAATCCCTCGTCAGAGAACTAGATACCACCTGCAGCTACAAAAATCAAAGATCCCACATGCCGCAACTAAGACCAAGTGTAGCCAAATAACCGATAAAAATAAAATAAATAAATATTAAAAAATATATATACCACTCTCCATTAATGCTATGGAAAGGACAACTTCCATCACAGGCCAATATAACAGACAGAACTGAACCCCGCAAATCTCTTTCACTCCTCCAGATCTTCGCATATTTCTCCATTCCATTCAATCAGGAAATAATTGTTAAGTACTCGCCGAGAGCCAGGACTATACCAGGCTCTGGGGATTCACTAATCAGCAAAATAAACACATCCCTATTCAGATCAAGGAGGTCAAAAAAACAATTACAAGATGATGTGAAATGTGTTTTGGTAAAGGAATTACAGGGTTCTAGGAGGGAACCCAACTCTTTGAGTTCTCAGTCTTAAAGGTTTTCCAAAAGCTTCTCTTCACAGGGATTACATCAGTTCAGCTTTGAAATATTAAGTTAGATATTTTTGCCCACTACCTGCTGCCTTTCCTTTGCCTTTCAGAACCATCTGTGGCTGAGGGAGAAGGGCATGGCTCGGGCAGGAAGTTGCCATGCACCTGTAGTTCACCTATTCAAAGAAGAGAAAAAGGGTATTATCTCTGGCTGGGAGGCATTCTTTCAGCTTCCTGGATTGTGTCATGTTTCCACCTTAGGTAGGAGAACCTGCTCTACAGAGTCCAGGTGTAAAAGAGTGTCAACATTTGATCACAGTTCCTGGGAACAGCAAGGAATACTTATTCATTCCTCATCAGAGTCAATAGCCACCATAGCTCTGACTCTCACTGACCATTACCTCGAACACAAAGTGTCCCTTTGAAAGTCTTCAGTGCTGCTGGTGGTTGAGTCGTTAAGTCACGTCTGACTCTTTGCAACCCCATGGACTGTAGCCCACCAGGCTCTTCTGTCCATGGGATTCTCCAGGCAAGAATACTGGAGCTGGTTGCCATGCCCTCCTCCAGGGGACCTTCTGAACCCAGGGAGCAAACCCACATCTCTTATGTCTCACTGCATTGGCAGGCAGGGTTCTTTACCACTAGCACACCTGGGAAGCCCAAAATGTTTATGGATTAGATGAATTCAACACAGGAAAAAAAAGGCCAGTCACAAAATGTTATAGATGGATGAAATGAACCACATTAAAATTAAGAATTTTTCAGTATTAAAAAAGTGAAAGTGATCAGAGAGAATTCCTTGGTAGTCCAGTGGTTGGGACCCACTGCTGTGGGTTCAATCCCTGGTCAGGGAACTAAGATCCCACAAGCCATGTGGTTTGAGCCAAAAAAAGTAAAAGATAAATTTTGAAAAGGTAAATCACAGAGTGGGAGAAAAAAAGCAAAATATATAACCCATAATTGACTTGTACCCAGAACATATAAAGAATTCATACAGACCAATTGGTCATACAATTTGGTCATACAGACCAAACCAAAAGACTGCCTAATTTTAAAAAATGGGCAGCCTTGAACAAGCACATCACTAAAATCACCAATTGCAAAGAGATTCTAATTGCCAATAACTATGTGAAAAGTTCTCAACCTCATTAAAAGAACAAGGAAATGCACATTAAAACCACAACACAACATCACTACACCTCTAGAATGGCTAAAATTACAAAGTCTAACAAGGCCAAATATTGGTGAAGCTAAGGAGCAACCGTACCAGTCATTTATCGGAGTTGAAACTGAAACATGTTTGGTAGCATCTACTAAAGCCAAGCCCAGTGACCCAGCATTGGGAACTCCACAGCACATCCCAACAGAAACTGCACGTGTGTCAAAAGATAGAATTCATTAGCCCAAAGTGGAAACAGTACAATGGGGAACTATGTAGTGATTTTTAAACAAGCAAGTATTATATGGCAATGAAAATGAACTGCAGTTATGTACATAGGATAATACTGAGTGAAAGAAGCCAGACACAGAACAATATGGACATTTCATTTGTGTAAAGTTCAAAAACAGCGTCCACTGGTTAAGACTCCGAGCTCCCAATGCAGGGGGTTCGGGTTCCACCCCTGGTTGGGGAACTAAGATACCCCATGCCTTATGGCTTGGCCAAAAAAGAAAGGAGGGGGGGGAAACAAAACCCAGCAAGCTAAACAATCTGTGGTGTTTGAAGTCATAACAGGGACTCCTTATGATCCCTGGGTCAGGAAGATCCCCTGGAGAAGGGGATGACTACCCACTCCAGTATTCTTGCCTGGAGAATCCCAGAACAGAGGAGCCTGGCAGGCTACAGTCCATAGGGCTGCACAGAGTCAGACACGACTGAGTGACTGCATGCAAGCATGGCAAAGTAGGGAGTGGGTAGTGATTAGGAAGGGAAATTCAGAAGGCTCTGGACTGCTGAAAATATTCTTTCTTGACCTGGTTGTGGGTTATAAGGATATATTCATTTTTAAATAATTCAATGAGCTGCATACATTTATGATTTGTGCATTTACCAATATGTGTATTTTATTTCAAGAGGACATTAAAAATATTCCCATGAATCAAATTAGAATGGTTTCTACAAGGGGACCAGGAATAGAAAATGGGTATAAAAGAGAATAGATGGGTAGGTAGGTATGGGTGGCAGATAGAGTTTTCTGGAGTTTTATCCTGTCTAATACAGACATAAGTTACAGGTGGTTATTTAAATTTAATTTTCAATGGATTAATTAAATTAAAAATTCAGTTCCTCCATTACATTAGTCACATTTCAAGAGCTCAATAGAGGAACTTCCCTGGTGACCCAGTGGCTAAGACTTCGAGCTCCCAATGCAGGGGCCCAGGTCCGATCCCTGGTCAGGGGACTAGACCCACCTGCCACTACTGAGAGTTTGCATTGCTACAACTAAAGATCCCTCATGCAAAGATAGAAGCAAAGATAGAAGATCATGCATGCAGCAACTAAGACCCAACACAGCCAAACAAATAAATAAAAGAAAAAATGTTTAAAAGAGCTCAGTACATACATGGAGCTATTGCCTACCACACTGGACAGCCAAAACACAGAAGTTTCATCATCACGAAAACAGTATAAGCGGACACATACAAGATCTCCTGGAGAGGACTTCCCTGGTAGCTCAGCGGTAAAGAATCTACCTGCCAAAGCAGCAG
Source organism: Bos indicus x Bos taurus (assembly GCF_003369695.1). NCBI lineage: Eukaryota > Metazoa > Chordata > Mammalia > Artiodactyla > Bovidae > Bos > Bos indicus x Bos taurus. Next base: position 16,429,599 of record NC_040093.1, read on the forward strand.
AGGCGAGTTCCATCCCAGACCTTGGAAAATCCCACGTGCTGTGGAGGGATTGAGCCCATGAGCCACAACTACTTAGCCTGTGCTCTAGAGCCTGTGCTTTGCAACAAGAAAAGCCACTGCAATGAGAAACCTGTGCCTTGCAACCAGAGAGCAGCCCTGATTCCCTGGAACTAGAAAGAAACCCACATAGCAGTGAAGACCCAGCTCAGCTGTAAAAAAAAAAAAAATATATATATATATATATTTAAAGCAAAGACATCACTTTCCCAACAAATGTCCATATAGTCAAAGCTATGGTTTTTCCAGTAGTCATGTACGGATGTAGGAGTTGGACCATAAAGAAGGCTGAGAGCTGAAAAATTGATGCTTTTGAATTGAGGTGCTGTAGAAGACTCATGAGAGTCCCTTAGGCAGCAAGGAGATTAAACCAGTAAATCCTAAAGGGAATCAACCCTGAATATTCATTGGAAGGATTGATGCTGAGGCTGAAGTTCTAATACTTTGGTCACCTGATAGGAAGAGCTGACTCACTGGAAAAGACCTTGATGCTGATTGAAGGCAGGAGGAGAAGGGAGTGACAGAGGATGAGATCATTGGATAGTATCACTGACTCAATGGACATGAGTTTGAGCAAACTCCAGGAGATAGTGAAGGACAGAGAAGCCTGGCGTCCTGTAGTCCATGGGGTTGCAAAGAGTCAGACACGACTTAGTGACTGAACAACAACAGAAAGATCTCCTGGAAAAAAGAGGCAGTTAGAGAAATAAGCAGAGAGAGAATCTGAGGAACACCAATGTTAAAAGAGTTATTGTAGGAAACAGACCAAAGTAACACAAGATCCAGAAGAAAGTGATATGGAAACCAAGGCATTCGAAATTTTTAAGGAGGAAGTGTTTGTGTCAAATGTTACAGAGGAGCTACATTGGAGGGTTTAGCAGACGATTTCAATGCACATGGAAGTCAGATTGTGGTGGGTGAGAGAGACATGGGTGGGGAGGTGCAGAACAGGACCATAGATGTAGCAGGTCTAAAGTTTCAAGCGGGTAAAACAAATAAAGGGAGCTCCTGTAAATCAAGGAAGTGGATGGCCAGTGCCACGTAGGAGGAATAAAAGAGATTAGCCTTACCTCGGGTTCTTGGGAAATGACACATATAGAAAAGGATATCTAGATTCCAGGCCTGGAGTTAGCAGGTAGAACATGATGAAGAGTGGAAGGAACTGCACCGGCAAGATGAAAGTTGCCGGAAGTGGGGCATTAGGACTTCAGACAGCCCTGCCATGAATGTGGACTTGCGTTCACAGGAACAGAGAGGCATGGAATGTTCTTGAGCAAAGGAGGAAGAAGGTCAAGTTTGAACCTCAGGGAGCTTAGTGGCAAGATGGAGGAATCCCCAAGGAGGTGTAAAGATCCCTTGTGGGATCCAGAGCATGAAAGAATGAAGTTCAACATTTCCAGCAATTTTGACCTCCTTGATCTGAATGTACTCTGAATTGAGCTGCAGAATAAATTCTCTCCACCTGTGCTCTGGATCTCCAAAACCCAGACAAGCCAGAGGGCCCCAGGGGTCTCCAATGGTGTGACCAACACAGGTCTGCCCCCAACGGAACCTGTCAGCAGGGAGAGGCCAGAGGCTCAGACACACAAACACCCCCTTGTCTGGGCTCAGCCCAGGACTGCTGGTGCAGGACGGATGTGATTTTACTGACCGCAAGGAACTGCCCCCACAGGTTATCTCGGGGATCACCAGTGGGATTTCTGAGAATTTGATATGGCATGGAGTAGGGCACAAGGTGTGTCATAGCATACCCCCCTCCATACACACCTACCGCACTCATACCCCTTGGGCTCTGAGAGGAGGGAGAAGGTCCCAGGGGTGTCACATCCTAAATTGTGGGGACTTTCCACCACCACCTCACTTCTGGGGACTCTGCAGAATGCAGCCATGGATTTGGATGGGGGAAGGCTCCTCTCTGGGTTAATCAGGGGAGACCTCAAGGCTTAGAGATTGATGTGAAGAATCACCTTGGGTCTTACCCTAATTCTCTGCCCCTCAGCCCTTAATTCTCTGGATGTCTCAGGCTAAATGAGGGGTATCTATCTGATATAGAAGATCTGACATTTTTGTTTGCAAATAGCTCTTTCCTCCTCAGGACTCGAAGCAGCGCCTCCTCCCAATCCTTTCCCTCAGGACCCAGGAAGCCACCACACAAAGCTCTCATTCCCCATGCATCCCCTCACCCCTACCTGTTTCTCGATACCTTTGGCTCTCATTCAGTCTCTTGTTTGCTCACCTCATTTTCCCGGTTGACTTTGGGTTTCAGTCAACTCTGAGTCTTTATCTCTCCCTCTGGGAACCTGCCCTGGGTGGGGGCTATGACAGCTCCCACCCACCCTGGCCGCCTGGAGGCCCAGGCCTTGTGATAAGGGAGGAGAAGTCCTGGGGGCAGCAGCTGCTGGGGTGTTGTCTGAGAGGACAGCCAGGCTTTGCAGCTGCTGTTCCCAGGGGAGACTCCCCAGCAAACAATGAGTCCTGAGGCTGGGAGGAGGAGAGCAGGGCATGGGTCAGGCCAGCCCCTTGGGAGGAAGTGACTCCATCTCTGAACACCCATACCTCCTCTCATCTGTCTCTGCTTCTGCTCCCCTAGATGTGACCTAGAACTCCATCTCCCATCCCAGGCAGATTTTGGGTTGATGGGGGCACCACATCGCCCAAAACTTGTTCAGCTAGACCCTTCTCAGGAAAATAAAACACCTCCCAGAAAACAAATTCTCCAGAAAGCAGAGCCCATTGTCTACGTGGAACCAGGAAACAGTGGCCTCCATCCTTCTTTGCAGGCAGCTCCAGCCCCTGCATCCCACCTGCTCCCCACCTGGGGCCACACCAGAAGAGCCTGCCTCCCCGCTACAGTCCTTGAGAGTTTACAGTATCCTCTGGGAGACAAATAAGCCCAATGAGGCTATTTCTGATGTTCCCATTTTGCAGATTAGGTACCCAGGAGATCCTGTGGTTTGGGGGTGGAGGTACTGTGTCCCACTCCACAGCCCTGGGTCAAGTGCTCAGATTCCTGCCCCCCCCCGCCCCCTCCCCCACATCTGACCTTCCCCACTCCCCCGGCCTTGAGTGACTGGAAACAGGATATGGATAGCTGGGGGCCAGAGAAGAGCTTGAGGGGACTGGGGACCCGGATGTGAGTCCTTCACTATTATTCCTGGCAGGAGCCAAAAGGAAAAAAAAAAAAAAAAGCAAACAAATCTAGCCATCAAACCAGCAAACAGGACCAAATGCCACTTTCAGCTCCTGCTCCCTGCCGTCTGAGAGCCCAGGTCCAGGCCCTCAGCACCCTGCTCCCCAGCTGTTTCTCTTGGGGACACCACCCTGCCAGGACTGAAGTCTCTAGCAGACTCCCTAGGCACAGCCACCAGCTGTTCTCACATCCCTCTCAGGAATCAGGCATGCAGGCTTGCCCTCACCCTTCACAGGCCTCCAGGGTGCTCATTCCAGCTGACCCTGGGGTCAGAAGCCTCCTCCAGGAAGTTGGCACCATCTGTGTGGCAGGTGGCCCAGGGAGTGGCCTGAGGAATTAAGAGACTCCACTATATAGGCCAGCCCAGAGGCCATTCCCACAGCTCCAGGAACCTGCAGGTGAGAGAGGCCGCGTCACCTTTAGAAGCAGGACATCAGGTCCCCTACCCTTGCCCCTGGCTCCAGGCCTCCCCATCTCACCCGCTACCAGACCCACAGGACATCCGACTCCTGTTCTGCCCTCCCTGCCCAACCACCAGACCCACCAGATGTCCAACTCCCCTTATACATACGTTGGCCCTTGGACCCAGCTCACCTCAGCCTTCCTGGTGCCCAGGTAGCCCTTGTCCAGAGACAAGGCACTTTTGTCCTCTGACAGAGGGACAGATCCGCCTCCCATGACCCCCTCTCTTCTCCCACTGCAGACATGGGTTCCCTGCGGAGCTGGTGGATGCTTTGGGCCGGAGCAACCCTCCTGTGGGGTAAGTTAGACCGAAATCCCATCTATGTCCTGGTTCCAGACTGAAGAACTCTGCCTGCCTGGGTCAGCACCCTCCACTGGAGCCACCTCTGCAAACCCATCTCCCAGTGTGACCTCAGGCTCGCTGAGATTGGGAGAGAGGGCCGTTAAATCAGGCAGAGAAATGTGGTGGAATTCACCCATCCTCTGTCAGTTCTGGAGGGAAGCAGGTAAAATCTTTAGTCCCTGAATTCAAGTAGGTAAGAATTGCTACTTTCTTGATTTTCTGCAGCTCAACTCAAGTTTTGACTTAGAGCCTCATTCTGTGGAGGTGATGGAAGATTTCACTAACATCATTTGGAGGGGTGGGCTTGGTGCCTAATTCTCTAGGGCTTTGTCCAGGACTAGAGTCCTACATAAAGCCAAAGCTCGGGGGACGGATGGGACATCTGGGGCCTCTAGTTACCAGTCAACATCTATTTAGGTTACTCTAGTTACATTCATCCCCCTGATCCCCTGGTGCTGTGGGACACTGGGATGTTCTTCAAGGCTCCCCTTATTCAGCAGACAGTCCCTCTGTGACCCCCCACAACACTCTCTAAGACCCCATAGAGTGATCTCTCTCTTCCTCTCCCCGTCTCCTCTCAGCCCTGGAGGATCTCTTCCTTGATGGAGGTGTTGAAAAGTGCCCACTCCTCTCTATTGCTAGGAGACATTTTGTCCATACTCTCATAATCCCCTTTTACCCTTCACACTCATGCTTCATCCTGTGAACACAGAAATCACAAACTGGCACCTGAGGTTGGGCCCCACAGTGCCGTATTTGTTTTATTTATTTGTCTGGCTACACCGGGTCTTAGTTGCAGCAAGTGGGATCTTTAGTTGCACCACTTGAACTTTTAGTTCCAGCATATGGAATCTAGTTCCCTGATCAGGGATTGAACCCAGCCTCCGTGAACTGGAAGCTCGGAGTCTTAGCCACTGGGGACGTCCCCATACTGCTTACTTAAAACAATTTTGGATTGGAAATTTCACACAGAAATTCAACTCTCCAATTGCTTTTGAAAAATGGTAAGATCTGACATTTTTAAGGGAGAACCTATAAGACATCATAACCACAACAGATTAAAGCCAATAGCAATGCGTATGGCATATGAATGTTCTAGCCCCACAGTCGCCCCTTCTGTCTCACACATTTATGTCTCTTGTTGGGCCCCATCAGCATTTGAGCCTGAGAGCCCTGTCTGAAGTGTTCAGGCTTCTGGAAGGCAAAAGCCAGAAAGGTTGGTAGGTGATCACTGCGTGACTAAGGGAAAAGGAGAGAGAAGAGAGAAAACAGAAACTCATGTTAATGTTTCAACCTGCGAGCCAGGCACAGGGCAGGAGGCTGCTTCTCTGACAGGGGTAGGGGGGATTGGATAAGGCAAGACCCACGACTGCATTTTCTCACCCCAGGGTTGACCCAGGAGGCCTCAGTGGACCCCCAGAGCAGCGGGGGTGAGGAATTCCTCACGGCCTTCCTGCAGAACTATAATCCCGGGTACAGCAAGGCCTATCTCTGCCTCCTCCTCTCCAGTCTGTCGGACAGCCTCACCTCAGTCTCCATCCTCAGCCGGGCAGATGGCACCACACAGAAGGTCACTGTCAGGCCAGGGCAGTCAGTCTTGGTCAACATCAGCGCCAAGGCTGAGATGGTCGGCAGCAAAACCTTCCAGCATGCGGTGGTGGTCCGCGCTGACCGTGCCATCTCGGTGCAGGCGGTAAACGCTAAGCCCAGCACGGCGGATGTGACACTGCTGAGGCCTGTCCGCGCCCTGGGCACTGAGTACTTTGTGCTCACGCCCTCCAGCCCTTCGTCCAGGAACCTCCAGGAGTTTGCTGTGGTGGCGGGTGCAGCCGGTGCCTCTGTCAGTATACGGCTGAAGGGGTCGGTGACATTCAAGGGCAAGTCCTACGCAGCAGGCCGTGTCCTGAATGTGACCCTGGACCCCTACCAGGTGGCCCAGATACAGAGCACATCTAACCTCTCGGGGTCAAAGGTCACTGCCAGCAGCCCCGTGGCTGTCCTCTCCGGCCACAGCTGTGCCCAGAGAAACTCGAACTGCAACCATGTGGTAGAGCAGCTGCTACCCACGTCTGCCTGGGGCACCCGCTACGTGGTGCCCCCTCTGTCCTTCCACAGCCAGCATGATGTGATCTACGTCATGGCCAGCCAGGCCACAAGGCTGACCTACCACCTGGGGGGCACCACTGGCTCCCGGGGGCTCCAGGCAGGCAACGTGGCAGAGTTTGAGATCCAGCAGTCCCGGCCACTCTACCTGTCTGCAGACGTGGGCATCCAAGTCCTGATGTTTGGTGCGGGTACCACCAAAGATGGAGAGACCTATGACCCCCACCTGGTCCTGATCCCAGATGTGGCGGCCTACTGCCCTGCCTACGTGGTGAGGAGTGTGCCAGGCTCTAAGGGTGTGGCCCTGGTGGTGACGCCAACCAAGGCTGCTGGCGAGCTGACCATGGATGGGCAGAGGCTAGGGGCCAAACTCTCCTGGGCCGCTGTGCCAGGCAGTGAGTTCTCATATGCCGAACTGGACTTTGGCACAACTGACAGTGTCCATGTGGCCGAGGCCGCTACCAGCTTTGGGCTGCTCACCTTCGGGCTATACCAGGACGTGAGCTTCGGGACAGCAGCTGCCTGTGGCCGGAGTGAGTGACAAAAAATGACCTCTGACCCTGTCCAGATGGTAACCCTTTTGCCGACTCTCCTGCCTTTTCCCCTTTCCCATTATCTCTGTGCTCATCTGTGGTTTCTGGGTCAGCTGAGCTGCCTCCCACTTACCTGAATCCTCCCTGCCATCCTTCCTTTCCTTAAGCCTTCCCAGGTCCTCCCTGTCCTCTTCCCCCCACCCTACCACAGAAGCAATTCTCTAAATGTTTAGCAACTGGCAAGACCCAGAGTCCCAACCAGTCTGCAGAGATACCAGACACAGCTCTGCAGCAGGGTTCTAGAAGCCCGCAGGGTGTCTGGCATCAGCCCTTTTTCTATTGCTTTTGTGGAAGGAGGGGGTCTGGGGAGAGCCAGGGTGCCAAGAGGAAGGGATCTTTACGGGCTGGGATCAGGTCAGCAGTTTCTTACCAACCAGCTTGAAAATATTTTGTTATTCTAGCAACTGATAGACAACTATGTGTGTGTTCAGTCACTCAGTCATGCCTGACTCTTTGCAAACCCATGGACTGTGCCTGCCAGTCTCCCTTGTCAATGGGATTTTCCTGACAAGAATAATGGAGTAGGTTGCCATTTCCTCCTCCTCCAGGGGATTTTCCTGACCCAGGGACTGAACCCTCGTCTCCTGCATCTCTTGCATTGGCAGGTGGATTCTTCACCACTGAGCCCCTCTGGGAAGCTACAACTATACCAGTTACTAACTCCCTCCCTCACACATACACCTCATATATGAAAGCCAAACTCAGGAGATCTAAAAGTATTAATATAATAATGATGGATACCGTGGGGGGAGTATTTCTCAAAATACCAGGGACCACTCTAGGGGCCTTGTATGTGTTAACATAGTTCATTTCTAGGATCCGGCCCTGTGTGTGCTTGGGGGCCCAGCCTGTCGAGGAGTTGCCACCAGGCAGTGCAGCGTTTGAGGGCACGGATGCTGAAGCCAGACTTCCCAGGTTGAGATCCCACCTCTGCCTGTGTGACCTGGGGCTTGTGACTTCACCTCTGTGGACCTGTTTCCACATCTGCAAAATGGGAAGAACGCCTGCACCCCTCATGGGATTGTGAAGTGACAGTGCAATAAGTTAACGCAGTGGAGCCTTTAGGGGGCATCAGGCTAGTGAGCAGGGCCACGCAAGGGTGAGCCATTATTGTGAGCAGTCAGAAGGCAAGAGCTTTGGAAGACCAGGGGACAGGGGAGGAAGAGCTGTTTCTTCCTGTGTGGGCCCCCCTCCCGAAGCAAGGATCCTAGACACGGGTCCCCAGCACTCCTGTCCACCCTCCAGGGCATGGAAGCCACTCAGCTGCAAAGGGCCACTTTGGGCTTGATTAGTGATGGGGAAAAGACAGGTGAATGTTAATAACAGATAATAACCTCATTAACACCTGAGATCAGTTCCAAACCCTAACTTATGTTTTAGCTTATTTACACCTGGCCACTCTCCCCTTCCCAACTGTCCCTGTGAAGAAGGTATTACTATCACCCCCATGTCACAAGTGAGGAAACTGAGGCACAGAGAATTTTAAATTACTTTCTAGCGTCACACAGGTAATTAGTTGTCCCAAGATTCAAATATAGGCAACCTAACTCTGCCATTTCCATTCTGTTGAACAGTCTGTTTTCCATTTTCTATCTTTATTTTATTTTTATTTTTTGACTACACCGCACAGCATGTGGGACTTTAGTTCCCTGACCAGGGATCAAACCTGAGCCCCCTGCCTTGGAAGGATGGAATCTTAACCACTGGACCACCAGGGAAGTCCCCACTTTCTATCTTTAAAAAAGGATTCCTTAACCTTTTACCCTGAGTGGGAAGGTAGAGGAAAGGGGGGAAACAGAGAGAAAAAACAAAAATGAAGGCCTTTCTGTGATTGTCCCTGCCAGTGGCTCTTCACCACCTTCCAGTTCCTCGGGGCTGAGCCATATTAAACTGGGGAACCACCAAACCTAGGAACAATCAAGCCTGAGCCGCTCTCTCCCTATGAAATTCCAGACTTCAGTCTCCCCACTTCTTGAATGGGCGGCTGGGCGTCAGCCATCCAAACTCCCCAGGGCAGGAGAACTCCAGGATTCCCACTGGGTGGACACTCCTGATTCTTTCTCTGTGGCCATCCTCCTTCCCTCCCCAGCCCAGCGGTCGCTGGAGAAGACCCCCTGTGAAGGCAAGCAGTGTGCTGCCAGGCAGGTCTGCAAGGTGGTAAATGGGCAGGCCAGGTGCGTGGCCCCCGTGGCTACCTGCCGTGCCCAGGGTGACCCCCATTATACCACCTTTGACGGCCGCTACTACGACATGATGGGCACATGCTTGTACTCACTGGCGGAGCTGCAGAGTAACGATGACAGCCTGCCTGCCTTCAGCGTCGATGCCAAGAACGAGCACCGAGGCAGCCGCCGTGTCTCTTACGTGGGCTTGGTGACCGTGCGCGCCTACAACCATGCAGTGTCACTGGCCCGCGGGGAAGTTGGCTTCGCCCGGGTAAGGATCCAGAGGAGCCATCAGAGTTTAATACCCAGGAGCCGCCTGCCAGTCAGATGGAGGAGGCAATGTCTGGGTGTTGGACCCCAGACCCAAGCTCTTTGCCATGGGGTGGAGGGTGCAGAGAAGTGGGCCAAGGGCGTGGGGGCTGGGGAAGGGGGATTTGAAAACCAGTGGCAGAACCTTAAAATCCTTTTGTTCAGCAATTCGATTTCTAAAAGTTTTAAGAATGCTCAGAGATATGGTTAGAAAAACAGGTTTATGCCAATGTGTTTATATTATTGTATCAAGAAGGCAGTGAGGGTCGGGAAGAGAAAGAAGACAGATATCCAACAATGGGAATTTCTTAAGTGACCAAACCCTAAAATTTTAGTGAGTACCTACTATGTGCTGGGTTTGTTTCTTCGCACTTTCTATTGTATTAATGCATTTAATGCTAACGGCAATCTATGGAGGTAGGCACTATTAACACTTTTTGATGAGGAAACTGAGGTCCAGAACAATGAATGACTACTCAAGAGCTTCAGGCTAGTAAGAGATGGAGCTGGGAACACCAGCAGGGTAGCTCCCAAGCCTGCATCTTAACCTCTAGGCTATTCTGCCTCTGGTAAATGGATCGCTACTCAGCCAACATAAATAACAGCAATCTAATAATAGGAAAATAAATGAGGAGTGATTTTTTTCCTACTATATTGCTATGAACATGCTTAAACATCCAGAAAGATTGAAATCGTTGTACAGTGAACACTCATTTGCCAGTTGCCTAGATTCTAAACACTTTACTCCTCTTAGTTCATCATACATCTAACATCTGCCTGTCCCTCTGTCCACTCAACAATCCCTCTTTTTATTCACGTAATTTTAAAGTTATTTTTAATTGAAGGATAATTGCTTTACAATGTTGTGTTGGTTTCCGCTGTATAACATGGTAAATCAATCAAAACTATATGTCTCTGTATATGTACACAGACATTTGTATATATAGTCCCTCCCTCTAGAGTCTCTCACCACTGGCCCACAATCCCACCCCTCTGGGCCATCACAGAGCGCCAGGCTGGGCTCCCTGTGCCGCACAGCAGCTTCTCGCCAGCTGCCTGTTTTGCCTACGGGAGTGTATATAGGTCAGTGCTACTTTCTCAGTTGATCCCACCCTCTCCTTCCCCCACTGTGCCCACAAGTCTGTTCTCTTTGTCTGTTATCTCCATTCCTTCACTGCAATTAGGTTCATCTGTACTGTTTTTCCAGATTCCATATATATGCTTTAATGTATTATATTTGTTTTTCTTGACTTACTGCACTCTGTCTAACAGGCTCCAGGTTCACCCACCTCACTACAACTGACTGCAAATTTGTTCTTTTGCACTTGAAAGTAAGTTCTAGACATCAACACACTTCATCCCTAGAGATTTCAACATGTATACCATTAACTAGAATATAATATTTTTACATTTTTGTTTACCTTTGAGATAAAATTTAAACATAACGAAATCCACACATCGTAAGTGGACGGCTCACTGAGTTTTGATGAATGTGCACATCTAAGCTCTGTCAAGGTACAGAATGTTTTCATCCTTCTGAAAAACTCCCTCATGTCCCTTCTCAAACAATGGCCAACCCACGCATAGAGGCAATCATAGTTCTAACTTTTCTCCACCAGAGATTACTTCTGCTGGTTCAAGAACTTCATAGTAACGGAATCAGCCAGTGCAAGAAGCCTTTTGTGGAAGGCTTCTTTAAGCTCAGCATAGTAGTTTCAAAGTTCTTTCCTGTTGCTGCAATTAATTTTTTAATAGATAAAGCATTCACAGCTCAAAACAAGAAGGCACGTTGTGAAAGGTCCTGCTTTTACCCCCATCTCCACCTGCTTTCCCCTGCTCCCCACAGGTAACGACTTTTACTGATTTCTTGAGTGTTCATCTAGGGTTTCTTTATGCCAATACAAGTAAATATAGACACACATTCTTACCTCTCCCCTTTGTTAGCAAACAGTACTGTACGTGGGCTCTGTTCTGCACTTGACTTTGCCCTGAACAGTGCATTCTGGAGCTGTTTCCTCAGTGGGGAGGGAGCCTCCTCTTTCCTTTCTATAGCTGCACAGCCTGCCATTGGCTGAATGCATTATGGTTCCTTTTGCTCAGCCCCCTGTGATTGGATGCTGTGTTCATGATGGTGAGCACTACTGCCCTGAATATTCTTTTTTTAAAGTTATAGTTTTTAATGGAGATCTCTTTTATAAAATTTATTTATTTGGCCGAGAGGCATGTGGGGTCTTAGTTCCCCAGTCAGGGATCAAACCTGCGCCCTCTGCAGGTTTCGACTTTTTAAAAGTCCATAGAAGTACGGACTTTTAACCACTGGACAGCCAGGAAGTCCCCATGAATATTCTTGTACTTCTCTCATCTTATGAGTGTGCAGGTGGATCTGTGAGATCAATAACCGTGTGGATTAAAGCAGGTGTTTTTGAGGTCTAGATAGGTTGAACACAAACTCAGGGGGACCTCAGATCCCTTGAACTTATGTCCAGGATCTTGTATCTGCTGTGTAGTTTTTCAGAGAGATGAACTATTACTTTGTCAGATCCTTACAGAGGTCAGTGACTTAGCAAAGGTTTAGAGTTACAGGTAGAATGATGCTAGGATGCCCACAAGACTATTTTAGAGACAATAGAGGTTCATGAAATGGTGACTTCAGATGGGCTCATTATTTAAAAAAAAATGTATTTAAAAGTAGAAAAAGAAACTTGCATGATGCATAAATATGTGTGTGTGTGTCTGTAGCAATATAGGTGGTTTTCTCTTTTCTCATTTTTAATCATGTGTGCTCTTTAAGTTTCCTGTACTGAACAGATACTACTTGTGTCATGAACAAATGAAGACCCCTGGTCTTAAGCAAGAGATGGATTTGGACAGTGGTCCCTGGACTGAGAGCCTGTGAATGTGGGCTGTCTCAGTCACTGCCTGACATAGACTTGGACACACAGGAAGACTCAGGGAGGCATTGCTGACTGAATGAATGATGTCTTACCTTTGACCTTGCTCATGCTGTCCTCTCTGTCTGTTATCCCTTGTTTTACACTCCATCTACTTGGCTAAGACAAGACTGTGTGAAGAAAGAATCAGAAAGAGATGCTCAGGAAGAGGAAAATGGTCCTGGGGACAGAGAGAATACATTCCTTATCTCCCAGCTGGACTCTCTGTCTCCACTAAGGACATTTGCAAAGGAACACCTCTCTCCCTCTTGGTTTCTGTGGCTCTCTCTCTCCCTGGTCCTTTACAGCTCAGTTCAGTGTCCCTTCCTCCAGGAAGCCTCTCCTGACCTGAAAATTTAGGTCTGCCCTTTTTCTAGGCTCCTGCAGCCTCTTATTTCTCCATCGTCCCAGCCCTGATCACTAGGATCTGTCACTATCCAGTGACAGGTCTGTCTCCCCCAGTGGAGTGGGATCTGGTCATCAATATATCTCCAGGGCTCTCCCAGGCCAGGGCCAGGCCCAGAGTCAGTGCCCAGTGAGTGTATACTTAATACAGCAGTGCCTAATTCACTTACTGAGTGCCTGCTATTCTGCCAGGTACTGTTCTCGTATCTGGAGATGAAGCAGTGATTGAAGGAGACCAAAACCCCTGTCCTGTGGAGCTGACAGTCTAGTCAAGTTAGAGACGATAAACATCAGATTAGCGCTTCTCTGGTGGCTCAGTGGTAGAAAACTCGCCTGCAAAGGCAGGAGATGTGAGTTCGATCCCTGGGTTGAGAAGATCCCCTGGAGGAGGAAATGGCAACCCACTCCAGTATTCTTGCCTTGGAAATCCTGTGGACAGAGGAGCCTGGTGGGCTACAGTCCGTGGGGTTGCAGTGAGTTGGACATGACTTAGAGACTAAACAGCAATAAACATCAGATAGTTGTTGCAGATGGCATTTTAGAAAGTTAGACACTAGAGGGAAAAAATAGAGCAGAGAAAGGGAACAGGGACTAAGGAGGAGTTGCCATATAAAATAGGGTGCTCGGGGATGGCCTCCCTGAGATGGTGACGTTTGAGCAAAGTCTTTGTAAGAGGCAAGGGAGTGAGCCATGTGTATTTCTAGGAAAAGAACCTTTTGGGCCAAGGGAAAGGCAGGAGCAAAGATGCTGAAGCTTGATGGGTGGCACTAACAGGAGGGAGGAATCCCCATGTGGCTAGAGGAGGGACACGTGTGGGAAGAGATGAGGGGCTGAAGGCCAGACCACACGGGGATCTGACCCTCCCCTCCTCGTTCCCTCCGCAGATCGACAACCAGCGTTCACGCCTGCCTGCCTCCCTGTCTGGGGGACGCCTGCGAGTGTACCAGAGTGGGACACGGGCCGTGGTGGAGCTGGATTTCGGACTGGTGGTCAGCTACGACTGGGATGCCCAGCTGGCACTCAGCCTGCCCGTGCGCTTTCAGGGCCAGGTGCGTGGACTGTGTGGCAACTATAATGGTGACCCCACTGATGACTTCCTTACACCTGACTCGGAGCAGGCTCCCGATGCTGTGGAGTTTGCCAGCAGCTGGAAGCTGGATGACGGGGACTACCTCTGTGAGGATGGCTGCCAAGAAAACTGTCCTGCCTGCACCCCAGAGCAGGCCCAGCTCTATGAGGACAGTCGTTTCTGTGGCATGCTGACCCAGCTCAACGGCCCCTTTGCTGCCTGTCACGAGGCCCTGGACCCCCAGCCCTTCCTAAAGGAATGTGTGTATGACCTGTGTGTGGTCAATGGGGATCGAGCCAGCCTGTGCCGTGGCCTCAGTGCCTACACCCAGGCCTGTCTGGAGCTTGGCATCTCTGTCGGGAACTGGAGGTCATCAGCCAACTGCCGTGAGTGATGCCCTGGTGGGGGCTGGGAGCATGTGGTAGGAGGAAGGGGTGCCCCCTGCATCAGAGCATTGACTGTGGTCCAGCCTGGAACTGGACGATGCTGAGGACACAGCAATGGCCAGATGGCCAGGCTCTGCCCACAGTGAGCCTAAAGTTGAAGCAGATGTAGCACTAGACAGTGATGGTCCAGAGTGGTCAGGGCTGGGATGAAGGAAGTTCAGAGGGGCTATGCGAGACCAGAGAAGCTTCCTGACAGCCTGTGGGGTGACGGAGACTCTCCTAGAGAAAGGGATGCCAATCTGAAGCCTGTAGAAAGGATTAGAACTAGATGGGAAAGCAGGGGGCAAGCAATGGGCTCCAAGCTGAGAGAAGGACATGTGCAAAGGCTTGGCATGAGGTGTCCCAAAGCAGACATGTGAATATCACTTCACTTATAACCCTTCTATGACTCTCCGACATCTTCTGGATAAAGTCCAAGCTCCATAGCCAGGTATCCATTCACTGAATCATTCATTCACTTATATATCCATTAATTCATTCATGCATCCCCTAAACCCCTATCTGGCTCCACCCCTGTGTTAGTGATGGGCATAGTGGGGACCAACACACACTTGCCTCTGCCGTTGTGAGGCTCCCAGAGAAATGTTCAGGAGGCAGAAAGCCCAGGGCAGGAAGGAGGAGAAGGCTTCCAGGTTCAGGACTTGAGACAGGGACTCCGGAGAGGCATAAGTCTGAGGGAAACACTGGGGCCATTTGGGGTTTGTCTTGGTCACTGCTGTGTCCTCACTGCCCAGTAAACACCACCATCACCACCAGCACAACCATCACCACTGAGTTTCCCAATGCCTGGTGCAGAAGAGGAACCAGTGTATTCGTTTATCTCTCCATTAGTTTTCACAGCATTTCCTGGGCATTTCTTGTGGGCCAGGCCCTGTCCTTGGTGCTGGAGATTCCACCATGTTTGAGACAGATCAGGTCCCCACTCTCATAGAATTTATAGTCCTAGCAGGGAAGACAGAAGCAAGCCATAAACTGTGGAATATCTTCAGAGAGCAAAAGAAACAGAATTCATGGGATAAAAGTAAATGGGAGGCTCAGGAAGAGAGTTCTCAGGGAAGACCTTTGTGAGGGAGTGCCTTTGGAGCAGAGACCAGGATTAGGGAACAGAGTGAGTTAGCAATGACGCTCTGCATGGGATGTCTCTACATAGAGGAGGCTATTATTATCCCATTCTGCTGACGGGAAAACTGAGGCACAGAGAGGTTGGAGGTGTCTGCTCATAATCACACAGCTGAGAAGGGGAGAGCTGGGATTTGAACCCAGGCCGTCTGGGTTCCAGGAACCTTCTGCATGCCTTCAATGAGGAAAGGCTAATACAGTACAGGCAGAGGGGAAAAGGAGAGGGGGGAGTGTGAGGACCCGAGAGGAGGCCACCGTGCAGGGTGGAGATAGCCAGAGGCAGACTGGAAGGAGGAGATGAGGACAAGGAGGTGAGGGGGCAGACCGTGGAACCTGGGGAGCCTCATGGCCAATAGGAGGACTCTGGCTTTTAACCTGAGCAAGACGGAGCCACCAGAGGGCTCTGAGCAGGAGAGGGGACTCAAGTGTTCACAGATCCCTCTGGCTGCAGGTGAGGAACAGGATGAGATGTAGGATGGGAGCAGCCGGGAGACCAGGCAGGAGCTGAGAGCTGACAGCACCAGGGTGGGGACTGTGGTGCGCGGAGAAAGGTCAGATTCCGGATCGCTCCTGAAGATGGAGCTCACAGGATTTACGGACAACTTGGTTGTTCGGCAGATAAAGAGGAGGGAATCAACTACATTTCAGGTTTGGGGCGTGAGCACCCAGAAGGATGGGCGTCCATTAACTAAGATGGGGAGCCGCGGGTACGCAGTGGCTTGGGGAGGGAGGACCTAGCACGTTCCCGCAGGCCTGATTCACTCTCCCGTGTCCCCGCAGCCCTGTCCTGCCCAGCCAACAGCCGCTACGAGCTCTGCGCCCCGGCCTGCCAAGCCTCCTGCAACCCCGACGCAGCGCCGTCCAACTGCTCGGCGCGCCAGTGCGTGGAGGGCTGCGTGTGCCTCGAGGGCTTCGTGGAGAGCGGCGGCGCCTGTGTGGCGGCCTCGTCCTGCGGCTGCATCTACGAGGGCCGCCCGCTTGCGCCCGGCCAGGAGGTGTGGGCTGACACCACTTGCCAGCGGCGCTGCACCTGCGACGCCGCCACCGGCCAGGTGCGCTGCAGCGACACGCAGGGCTGCCCGAAGGGCGAGCGCTGCCTCGTCCAGAACGGCCTCCGAGGTTGTTACCCCGACCGCTTCGGAACCTGCAAGGGGTCCGGGGACCCGCACTACGTGAGCTTCGATGGCCGACGCTTCGACTTCATGGGCACCTGCACGTACCTGCTGGCTGGCTCGTGCGGCCAGGCCTCAGGGCTGCAAACCTTCCGGGTCCTGGTGGAAAACGAGCATCGGGGCAGCCAGACCGTGAGCTACACGCGCGCCGTGCGGGTCGAGGCCCGCGGCGTGAAGGTGGCGGTGCGCCGGGAGTACCCTGGCCGAGTGCTGGTGAGCGAGGGGCACCCGAGGCTGGCTGGAGGGGCCGGAATCCCCCTTAAAGAGGATGGGTCTGGTGGAGGATGGGGGTCTGTTAGAAGACCTGGTGGTCAGTAGTTAGGCCTGCCACCCCCCACAAGCTGGGCAGTGCTGCTCCTTCCTGGCTGTGTGTCTTTGTCTCTTGGAGCCTCAGGTTTGTCCTCTGACAAATAGGATAATAAGATGGTGCCTCCCCAATGGCTGTCGCTTTATAAGGTGGTTGTGGAGATTTGGCCAGTTGTTATTTGCAGAATGTTTAAAAGAGGCATTGGCACCCAACAAATATTCAGTAAATATTGACTTCATGTTTTATTGCTATGAACCCTCCAAAGGTAAAGATTTGGGCTTTCTCTGGAGGACAATTGATATTCAGAAAGTGAGGTGACCTGAAAGGTCCGGAACAAAAGTGTGTTGGCAGGGAGGTGTTGCAAGGTGTAGGGGGTGCTTACAAATGCGCCCACAGGTCATAGGTTTCTGGACAGAGGGTTCTTAAAGAGACAACCACCCAGCAGAAGTCAAGAACCACTGATTTTTTCTTTAAAAAAGATAAAAATTGAGAAGCAGGATTTCTTAAGATTTACAGTGATAGTTGATAATTATTATTGAGCAGTTTGAGGCAGTAGCCCCTGCCTTAGGGAGGAGAATGAACTGGAAATGGAAATCCAAGAGAGTCTTCCGTGTGCCAGACACTGCACTAAACCCTTGACAGGCCTTAACCTGTAATCCTCAGAACAGCCTTAGAATAAAGGAATTCTGCCCACAAAGCCTAGTGTTTGGAATAGAGAAATTGTAGCTAAACAGAAGGCATAATTTTAATATTTATATTCTCATTTGAGATGACATTTAAGCTGAGTCTTGAACAATAATAGCCAATATATATACATATATATAGATAGAGAGAGAGAGATATGCATGCATTATAGTCACTCAGTTGTGTCCGACTCTTTGCGACCCCGTAGACTATAGCCCATCAGGCTCCTCTGTCCATAGTATTTCCCAAGCAAGAATACCGGAATGGGTTGCTACTTCCTTCTCCAGGGGATCTTCCCGACCTAGGGATCTAACCTGCATCTCTTATGGCTCTTGCATTGGCAGGCAGATTCTTTGCCACTGAGCCACTTGGGAATAATTTACTTCTGTGTGTTAAATGCTTGATGTACAGTAACTCATTTGTTAACCTCTGTAACAACACTGTGAAATAGCTAGTGTTGTTGGAGGAGAAAACTGAGGCTCAGAGAAGTTAAGTCACCTATTCAAGGTCACACAGCTAATGAGTGGCAGGGCCAGGATTTGAAGCCAGGCTGTCTGGCACCAGAGTCCATACTCTTAACCTCTACATTCTGTTGCTTTTCCTGAATAAAGAGATGGAACAGGCAGGGAGGGAAGCGGATGGAAGAGTGTTCCAGGGAGAAGGAACAGCAATTGCAAAGGCTCTGAGGCAAGAACAAACATGAAGGGTAGAGGGACAGCACGGAGGCCAGCAGGGCTGGAATGGAGAGAGGGAGGGGAGGGCAAGGGAGGGGGTGATGTCGGGGATGGTTATGATGGAGGTTTTAGATTTAATCTGAAACCTGAAGGATGAGGAAGAAGCCACCAGGTGAAGAGTGGTGGTTGCCAGGCAGAGGGAACAGCAGGTGCCAAGGCTGAGGCTGGACTGAGCTGAAGAACAGGATGGAGCCAAAGAGGCTGCACCTGAGAGAGAGGCTGGGGAGGTGGGGGAGAGAGGCTGGTGGGGGATGAGGTCAGAGAGAGGGGGCAAGCAGGGCCTGGTGGGTAGAGGGCTTGATTTTAAACTGAGATGTGAAGGATAATGGGGAGGGAGCCAGACCAAGAATGAGGATGTGGGAGAGAGTAGGTGTGTTGCAAGCATAGTGTACAGTAAGTGCAAAGGCCCTGAGGCTGGGCTGAGCCTGGTGAGTTCAGGAGACTGTCAGAATGCTTGCGTGGGGACTTCCCTTGTGATCCAGTAGTTAAGGCTCCATGCTTCCAATGCGGGGGGCCTGGGTTCAGTCCCTGGGCAGGGAACTAGATCTCACATGCCACAACTAAGAAGCTGCATGGCACCACACTATGGCCTTTTAGGCCATTCATTAAGGAGTTTGGATCAAGGCTGACACCTAGAAGGTGAAGTAGAGGTGGCTAAATAAAGAGTGATGGGTGGTATCCCAGGTATCCCAGGGAGAGGTCACAGCAAGTGCAAAGGCCCAGGGGTGGGGGTGCACTTGATCTGCTCTGGGAGACAGCAGGGAGCCCAGGGAGGGAGGTGGGAGGTGGTGCCAGCACAAAGATGGACAGGAGCCACAGTTAAGCAGGATGTTCTAGGGAAGGGGCTTAGATTTAAGCCAAGTGCTAAAGGATGGAAGGGAAGCAGCCAGGAGAAAAGTGGTAGGCGGTGTTCTTGGCAAAGTGAAAAACCGCTAAAGTTAGACTAAACTAGGAGAACTGGGCGACTATCAAAAAAGCCAGTACCTTCGTCATTAAGTGCATCTTTCAACCATACCAGAGTTTATGCTAATTAGGTGAATCAGGGCAGGTCCCTAGGTAGCTTCAGAGTGAAGGCTCAGTTCCCTGTCAGGAAAACCAAGGTGACTGAGGTGGGGTTAGGTGACTGAGGTGGGACTTTCAGTCCCCACCCTGGGCCTCCAGTGGGGAGAGAGGACTTGGAGACTGAGCTTAAGCAAGTGGCAGATGACTTCATCAACCCTGCCTACGTCATGTAACCTCCGTAAAAACTCTGAACAATGAGCACTTCCTGGTTGGTGAACAATCAGTGTAGATACCTGGGAAGGAGGTGCACCTTGACCCATGGGATAGAAGCTCTTATGCTTGGGACCCAATATTCCTGTTAATCTGGCTCATCATTTGTACTGTTTATAATAAAACAATAATCATAAATGTAGTGGGAAAATGGTGGCTTCCCGGATGGCACCGTGGTAAAGAATCTGCCTGTCAATGCAAGAGATGTGAATTCTGTCCTTGGGATGGGAAGATCCCCTGGGAATGGCAACACACTCCAGTATTCTTGCCTGGAGAATCCCACGGATAGAAGAGCCTGGAGGGCTACAGTTCATGGGATCACAAAGACTCGGACATGACTGAAGCGACTTAGCAGGCATGCACATAGTAGGAAAAAGAAAAAAAAAGAAGAAATAAAGCCAGTGTGCATTAGGAGCAGAAAGAGTGAGGAGGAGAGTGGGAGAAAGGTTAGGTCAGGGAGGAAACAAGGGAGACAGAGCCTGTAGGTTTTGAAGGCCATGGGTTAGGGATTTAGATTTAAGCAAGTACTTGAAGGATGAAGGGCTTCCCAGGTGGCGCTAGCAGTAAAGAACCAGCTTGTCAGTACATGAGACGTAAGAGACCTGGGTTCGATCCCTGGGTTGGGAAGATCCCCTGGAGGAGGGCATGGCAGCCCACTCCAGTATTCTTGCCTGGAGAATCCCATGGACAGGGAGGTGGATAGTGGGCCAGGTAGAGGGAACAGCAAGTGCAGAGGCCCTGAGGGGCATCAGGAGAATATCGAGGAGCCCAGCAGAGCCAGAGCTGAGTGAGTGAAGGGAGGGCCACAGAGCCTCGACTACCCTGACCTCTTGGTCCTCTCCCATCTCTCCCCAGGTGGACGATATCCTTCAGTACCTGCCCTTCCAGGCGGCAGATGGGCAGGTGCAGGTGTTCCGCCAGGGCCAAAACGCTGTCATCCGCACGGACTTTGGCCTGACAGTCACCTACAACTGGGACGCCCATGTGACCGTCAAGGTGCCCACCAGCTACGCTGGGGCCCTGTGCGGGCTCTGCGGGAACTTCAATGAGGACCCAGCTGACGACTTTGCTCTGAAGAGTGGAGGCCAAGCTGCCAACGCACTGGCCTTCGGAAATAGCTGGCAGGAGGAAACAAGGCCAGGCTGTGGCGCAGCCCAGCCAGGCGACTGTCCCAAGCTGGACTCCCTGGTGGCTGAGCAGCTGCAGAGCAAGAAGGAGTGTGGGATCCTCGCTGACCCCAGTGGTCCCTTCCGGGAGTGCCACCGAACGCTGGACCCACAGGGTGCTGTGCGCGACTGTGTCTATGACCGCTGCCTCCTGCCAGGCCAGTCCGGGCTTCTGTGTGATGCACTGGCAGCCTACGCTGATGCGTGCCAGGCTGCTGGGCTCACCGTGCACCCCTGGAGGAGTGAGGAACTTTGCCGTGAGTACCGAGAGTGACAGCTGGGGGGCTTGGCCTTATGTACATTCATTAATATATAGATAGCATTAAGTCACTTAATTCTTATAACAGCTCCATGAGGTAGGGGTGTGGTTATACCCATTTAACAGATGAGGAAACAGGTTTCTACTTCATTGTCACTAACTTACATTTAAATGGGCCATGGGTGGCTCTCGGATTGGACGGACGGTGCAGAGAGAGACTTGATTGGGTTCAGTTTCAGGGTTTTCTGTTTTTGTGGAAACCCCTGTTTTATAATCTGAGGTGGTGAGTTTGGAGTGAGGAATGGGGATTCTTTTTCACTGTTTTCTGTACCACCCTGGACAAATATTTTAATTTTCTATAGAATTACTACCACCAGTACTACATTACTGCTATAGAACAAAGAAGCTAAAAATACTGCATTTACAAATACATTGCATAGATTATAGAGACACATGCCTATGCATGTTTAAAATATATATCACAGATCCACAACTTGTTACCAACTTGAATAAGGTCATTAAAGACAGTACAGATGACCCCAGACCACAGTTAAATTGGAATAGAATCTTAATTATCAGGATTAGATTAACTGGGATGTAATGTTTCCTGGGCCCCACCGAACTGAGGGGTTCCTTGCCGCCGGACTGCTTATACGTGTGAGTGTGTGTGTGCATATGTGCATGCACGTGTGGGTCAGGGGGTCTTCGGTGTCACCGGGGAGCAAGGCTGCTTCGTCCTGACGGCCCCTTTCCCTGCAGCGCTGAGCTGCCCATCCCACAGTCACTACGAGGAGTGTTCCTATGGCTGCCCGCTGTCCTGCGGAGACCTCCCGGTGTCCGGGGGCTGCGGCTTCGAATGCAAAGAGGGCTGCGTGTGTGACGAGGGCTTCGTGCTCAACGGTGAGTCCTGCGTGCCGCTGGCCTCCTGCGGCTGCGTGTACCAGGGCTCCTACTACCCGCCCGAACAGACCTTCTACCCGGGACCCGAGTGCGATTCCCTTTGCTACTGCGAGGAGGGCGGGCTGGTGTCCTGTGTGCCGTCCAGCTGTGGCCCTCACGAGGCCTGCCAGCCGTCCAATGGCGTCCTGGGCTGCGTGGCTGTGGGCTCTACCACCTGCCAGGCATCCGGAGACCCCCATTACACCACCTTCGACGGCCAACGCTTCGACTTCATGGGTACCTGCGTGTACGTCCTGGCTCAGACCTGTGGGACTCGGCCTGGCCTGCCCCAGTTTGCTGTCCTGCAGGAGAATGTGGCCTGGGGCAACGGGAAAGTCAGTGTGACCAAGGCGATCACCGTGCAGGTGGCCAACTTCACCCTGTGGCTGGAGCAGAATCAGTGGAAAGTCACGGTGAGAACAGCCCAGAACGTGAAGGGGAGGGGTCTTCGGTAGAGGGAGGTCTGTGGGTGGGGAGTGCACAGCTCTCAGCTGAGGGGCGGGGGGCACAGAGCTCTGAGTAGATGTGGGGGGCATGGGGTCCCCCAGGAGAGGAGGTGCCAGTCAGAGCCTACAGTGGGGAACCAAGGAGGGCGGAGACCTTGGGGACCTGGGCCTTCTCCTATGTGGCTCAGTCTCCCCTCTCCTTGCCCTTTTTCTTTTTTTAAATTTGTTTATTTATAACCGTGCTGAGTCTTGGTCGCTGTCCACGGTCTTTCTAGTTGCGGCGAGTGGGAGCCACTCTCCCTTGTGGTGCTCGGGCTTCTCATTGCAGTGGCTTCTCTTGTTTTAGAGCACAGGCTCAGTAGTTGTAGCACACAGGCTTGGGATCTTCTTGGACCAGGGATTGAACCCGAGTCCCATGCATTGGGAGGCGGATTCTTTATCACTGGACCACTGTGGAAGCCCTCCCTGGCCCTTGATTATCCCCTCCAGACCCCCCCCAACCCCGTCCTCCCTTCCACTCCACCCTCCGCTCCACCTGCCCCTCCCTCCTGGTCCCTGCTGTCCTAAGAGCATTACTCCATTGAGACCTATATTCATTTCCTGAGACTGCCGTAACAACTCACCACCACCTTGGTGGCTTAAAACAACAGAAATTTATTCTCTCACAGCTGTGGAGGCCAGAAGTCCAAAATCAAAGTGTGGGCAAGAGACTCACCCGCTCCAGGGGTTCTGGGGGAGAATGCTCCTCCGCCTCACGCCGCTTCTGGGGCTTCCAGGTGTTCCTGGCTTGTGCCCCCATTGCTCCAGCCCGTCTTCATTTTTCACACAGCCTTCTCCTCTGGGTCTCCCTGTACCTTCTCCTCTTCCTGCTCTTTTAGGGACATTTGTCATTGGATGTAGGGTTCACCCTAATCCAGGATGATCCCATCTCAAGATCTCTACCCTAATTACCTCTCCAAATATGGTCATATTCTGAGGTTCTTGGCGGACTTATCTTTGGGGAGCCACTGATCGACCCACTATGAACCCTATTATTATGCCCATTTTACACATATGGAAACTAAGACCCAGAGAGGTGAGATCCCATGGATCTTCAGTGTCAGGCAGGGGCCTGATCTAGGATCTCGACGCGTACCCTCTGAAGCCCGGCCTGTCCTGCCTCCCAGGTGAACGGCGTGGACAGGAGGCTGCCCGTGCTGCTGGACGAGGGCCGGATCCACGTCTTCCAACACGGCTCAGACGTCGTGATCGAGACTGACTTCGGCCTGCGTGTGGCCTACGACCTCGTGTACAACGTGCGGGTCACTGTCCCAGGCAACTACTACCAACAGCTGTGTGGCCTGTGTGGGAACTACAACGGCAACCCCAAGGACGACTTCCAGAAGCCGGATGGCTCACAGGCGGGCAGCGCCAATGAGTTTGGCAACTCCTGGGAGGAGGCGGTGCCCGACTCACCCTGCCTGCCGCCCCCCACCTGCCAGCCGGGTGACAAGGACTGTGACACGGAGCTGGAGTGTAAACCCGAGCTGCAGAACAAATACGAGCAGCAGGAGTTCTGCGGGCTCCTCACCAGCCCCACAGGGCCCCTGGCCGCCTGCCACAAGCTCCTGGACCCCCAGGGCCCCTTGCAAGACTGTGTCTTTGACCTCTGCGTGGGCGGTGGCAACGAAAGCATTCTCTGCAGCAACATCCACGCCTATGTGAGTGCCTGCCAGGCAGCTGGAGGCCACGTGGAACCCTGGAGGACCGAGTCTTTCTGTCGTGAGTGAGGGGCAGGGAGGGGGAGGCAGAGACACGGAAGGGGCAGACCCTGGGCCCCAGCACCTCTCACTCCCAGGGCCCTGACCTGCACCCCCTCTTTGCAGCCATGCAGTGCCCCCCCAACAGCCACTACGAGGTCTGCGCAGACACCTGCTCCCTGGGCTGCTCGGCACTCAGCGCCCCCCCACAGTGCCCAGACAGGTGCGCCGAGGGTTGCCAGTGTGACTCCGGCTTCCTCAGTGACGGCCAAGGCTGCGTGCCCATCCAGGAGTGCGGCTGCTACCACAATGGCATCTACTACGAGGTAGGGACCCTGCCGTCCCGGGCAGAACGGGGGCTGCCTGCTGGACCCCCTCCCACAGCCTGTCCATTTGGCCTCCTGAAATTCTCTCCTATCCGTTCCTCTTCCCCTCGCCATGGCCCCACCGTGGTCCAGTTTGTCCACTTTTGCTGTCTCTGGTCTACCATCCCCACAGTAGCAAGTAAGACCTTTCTAAATACGAGCAGAGGTCCCGCAACTTGAGGTCTTCCCATTTGGCGCCAGTGGTAAAGAACCTGCCTGCCAATGCAGGAGATATAAGAGATATGGGTTTGATCTCTGGGTCGGGAAGATCCCCTGGAGGAGGGCATGGCAACCCACTCCAGAATTCTTGCCTGGAGAATCCCCATGGACAGAGGAGCCTGGCGGCTACAGTCCATGGGGTCACAAAGAATTGGACACGACTGAAGCGACTTGGCAGACATGCGTGCACCCACAACTTGAAACCCTCCCTTGGCTCCTCAGGTCAAGTTTTGGCTTTGTATCCCAGGTGTAGATTTCAACTTTGTTATACCAGAGGCTCACTCCCTCTGTGTCCCTCTCCCATGCTCAGAGTTACTGCTTTTCCTTTGAATGTGTGTTATGTAAAGTCTGTCTCCCTTAAAGGTCTGAGAGCTCTGTCAGGGCAAGAACCCTCTCTGTTTTCCTCCTCATACGAATAATAATAGTAGTACAGCAAACAGGTAGATGGTGCTTGCTAGGTGCCAGTCACCGCTTTAAGTGCTGTGTAAACAACACACATATGTGTGTGTGTTAAGTCACTTCATTCGTGTCCAACTCTTTGCGACCCTATGGACTGTAGCCGCCCAGGCTTCTCTGTCCATGGGATTCTCTAGGCAAGAATATGAGAGTGGGTTGCCACTTCCTCGTCCAGGGGATCTTCCCGACCCAGGGACAGACCTTGCATCTTTTATATCTCCTGCACTGGCATGCAGGTTCTTTACCACTAGCGCCACCTGGGAAGCCCACAGTATATGTGCATTTTATTTATTCATGTATAATAGATATAATGTTATATATAAACCTTTTACTATAAAAATTTTCACACTGGCAAAAGTCAAGGGACCAGTATAATAAATCTCCCTGTACCCATCACTTGGTTTCAAAAATAATCAACATTTTCCCAGTCTTGTTTCATCTCTACCCCTGTTTCCTCTCCAGTCTGGATATTTAAAGAAAATCCCTTTTCATTTCATCTGTACTTTATATGTATTATTAACTCAGTTATGCTTTAATAGGGCTTCCCTGGCGGTGCAAAGGTAAAGAACCCGCCTGCCAATGCAGGAGATGTGGGTTCTACTCCTGGGTTGGGAAGATCCCCTGGAGGAGGAACTGCCAACCAACTCCAGTATTCTCGCCTGGGGAAAATTCAGTAGACAGGAGCCTGGCAGGCTACAGTCCATGGGGTTGCAAAAGAGTCAGTTACGACTTAGCGACTAAATGACAGCAATTGGTGCTATTATTACCTGCAACTTACAGGTGAGAAAACTCAGGCATGACAAAGCTCAATTTGTGCAGAGTGATGTAACTTGGAAATAACAGAAACCAGCTTCAGACCCAGGCAATCAGCTCCAGATCCTATGTTCTTAATTCCCACATTACACTGTTTCTCTCATACAGCAGACAGTTAGTGGAAATTTCAGAGTAAATGAATGAGTACATGAATGAAAGCGAACGAATGAATGAATTGGACCCCAAGGCCATGCTGTGCTTTAGTTTCACAGATAAGGGCCACCCTGCCGGAAGATGTCCCTTTTACATCCTCCGGACCGCCTATGCCTGGAACACCGCAGTTGCCAGAGTCAGCCTGGCCCTGACAGCCATATCTTCTGTCCCCACAGCCCGAGAAGGTGGTACTCACTGACAACTGCCAGCAGCAGTGCGTGTGCCAGCCCGGAAAAGGCCTGGTGTGCCAGAACCACAGCTGCAGTGACGGGCAGGTTTGCCAGCCCTCGGGAGGAGTCCTGAGCTGCGTCACCAAAGGTGCTGGGTTGGGGCCAGGGAGGGTGCAGCGAGGGGGACAGAGGACAGGGACTCCGGAGCTGAGGGTGGCGTCACCCGGATCTTCATGGTGGCAGGCACAGAGGACTAACAACTGGAGTCTCAGACCTGGGGACCCGTAGGCTAGGATTCCCGGGGCAGGGGCAGCGGCCCTCCAGGCTGGGAGGCAGGGACTCTTATGGTAGAAAGCAGTCAGTGGGAACCCTCAGGAATAGGTTTCCCCAGGCAGACAGCAGAGACCCTCTGAGTAAGGCAGAGAACAGAAAACTTCTTCTCTAAAGGGCCAGAGGGTAAATATTTAAACTTGCAGGCCATATGGTCTCTGTCCCTACTCAGCTCTCCCTTTGCAGCACGCAATCAGCTGTAGACCGTGTAAGTGAAGGGGTGTGACTCCAGTGAAATTTTATTTGCAGAAACAGGCAGCTGGCAGTGCATAGTTTGCTGGTCACTGGTATGCGGAATTAGGCTCAGGGTTTCAGTCACCATCCCCAAGGGGCAGGGCAGACCAGGACCCACAGGGACAGAAAGCAGAGTCCTGGTGCTTCCCTAGTGGTCCCGTGGTTAAGTCTTCGCCTTCCAGGGCAGCAGGTGTGTGCTCTATCCCTGGCCGGGGAACTAAGATCCCACAGGCCTCTGGACCAAAAACACAGAACGGAAAACAGAAGCAATAGTGTAACAAATAAAGACTTTAAAAACATGGTCCACATCAAAAATATCTTAAAGAAAGAAAGAAAGCAGAGTCCTGAGATCACAGGCAGAGACCTCCCGAAGGCCAGGGTCTTGAATACAGCACCTGCCTCAAGTGGAGGTTCAGGATTTATAGAGATACACCCTCAGACAGTGACACCTCTCAGGATTAAGTCTGAGATATAAAGCCACACCCCAGGACTGATTTCTTGGGTGAAGGGCAGAGAAAATTCCCTTATTCCTGAGGCTAAACAGATATACCTCCAGGACTGACTGACATTCGGGGCTCATGGGCAGGATAAGTGGGACTCCCAGGGACCCTGTTATGTCGGTCTGAGTCCAAAGGAGACAGAAACCACACATGCTATGTCGCTTCAATCATGTCTGACTCTGTGCGACCCTATGGACTGTAGCCTGCCAGGCTCCTCTCTCAATAGGACTTTCCAGCAAGAATACTGGAGTGGGTTGCACTGCCCCAGTGCAAGTCTCCTGCATTGGCAGAGGGATGCTTTACCAATAGCGCCACCTGGGAAGCCACACAGGAGCTTAAATAGGGGAAGTTTAACAGAATTCTTTGCTTATAGATATTGACTACTAAGGGATTAAAAAGAACGCTAATGAACACAAGAAGAGTAGATGTAGGGAGCAGCCCCTGCCCCAAAGGTTACAGCAGAGCACCGAAGGAAGGGAGGAATTGGGAAGACGGCCCCCACATCAAGGATGGGAGGCAGATCTTACTGGAGGGTGGCAGACAGGTTATGCAGGCTGGAGCTGGCAGGCGGGAAAACCCTCACTGGGGTGCTGGCAAACTCACTGGGAAGCCGCCTGCTGGGGTGCACAGGGAAACCAGAAGGGGCCTCACTGAGCAGGTGTCCCACAAGCTGCTGGTGCCACGTGCCACCAGGAGCCCAGAGAGCAAGGCCCGCTAGAAGCAGGAGCCACCCCTTCCTCCTGCTGTGACCCTCTAGCTCCCTCTACTGACAAAGCCCAACTCCACTGGAGGATTTGGAGCTAAGAAGCAGTCAACTGAAAATGAGCACACGGGGAGAGAGGAGGTGGGGTCTTGGTCCTAGACGCTTCCCTAGTGGCTCAGTGGTAAAGAACCCATCAGTCAATGCAGGAGACGTGGGTTCTATCCCTGGGTTGAGATCCCCTGGGGAAGGAAATGGCAACCCACTCCAGTATTTTTGCCTGGGAAATCTCACGGACACGCGAGCCTGGTGGGCTACAGTCCATGAGCTAGCAAAAGAGTTGGATACAGCTTAGCGACTAAACAACAATAACAACTTGGGCATAGGGATTCCAAAAACCGGGCTCACTGATTCAGTGGCCCTAGGAAGGGAGTCCTGGACAAAGAGACCCTCGGAGGCAGGGCCTGAGAAATGAGATCTCCCAAGACCAGGGTGTTAGGCACAGGAATCCCGGGGAGATGGAGTCTGGAACAGAGGGCTCAGCAGGCTATGAGACTTAGAAAAAGGGGCCCCGGGGTCAGGCTCTTAAATGCTGGGACCTCTGAGGTTAGTTTCCCACCAGAAAGTTCATGCAGTACATTGGTCTTGGGCACAGAGACCACCAGGACCCGGGTTTCCATGCAGAGCCTCCAGGAGGCTGGGGGCCCAGGTGTGAGGAAATCTGGGTGCCAGGAACCTGGGACACAGAGGACCCTTGGCTGTGGGTATCCTTAGGGATGCCCGCAGGGCTGGCACAGGGACCAGGGACCCCTGTGGTCTCAGACCTCAGTCCTCTGGGGCTGAGGTCTTAAGCAAGGGGACCCCAGAGTCTGGTCACAGAGGTAGGGACTAGAACCTGTGTCTTGGGGCCTGAGTCTCAGAAGTGGGACCTTTGACAGGGTCTTGGACACAGTTTCAGACATGGGAGCAGGGGCACCCTGGGCCTGGTCTCAGAAATGGCAGACTGGGGGCCAGCCTCTCAAATGGAAGGACCCTGGAACCTGGTCTTCCCCCCCGGCCCCCGCACCCCAGGAGCCCTCAGAGCTGGTGTCCCGGCTGATTCTGGGAAGAAACTGGCTTTCCACTTGGCAGCCCCTCAAGGTCCTCTCTCCTCTGTCCCCAGACCCGTGCCACAGTGTGACATGTCGGCCACAGGAGACGTGCCAGAATAAGAATGGCCAGGGCGTGTGCGTGCCCAACTACCAGGCCACGTGCTGGCTGTGGGGCGACCCACACTACCACTCCTTCGACGGCTGGAACTTTGACTTCCAGGGCACCTGTAACTATGTGCTGGCATCAACCGACTGCCCAGGGAGCAATGCCCAGGGCCTGACACCCTTCACTGTCACCACCAAGAACGAGAACCGGGGCAACCCCTCAGTGTCCTATGTGAGGCTGGTCACCGTGACCACCCTCAACACAAACATCTCCATCCACAAAGGCGAGATCGGCAAAGTCCGGGTAAGGCTGGTCCCAAGTCCCCAGGTAGGGTGGGAAGGGTCCTGCTGGTCACAGATGGGGAGCTCAGGGCTCTCTCTCTTCACTTAGTCCTGAAACAAAATAGCAAGAGCAATGATAATCACCCCACTATTGGGAATTAAATGAGTCTAGCCCTTCATTAAGGGCTTTAATGTAGGACTTTAGAATTTGCCTTTTTAGACATCTGGGTTTGAATCCACCCTCTCTTTATGAGATGTGTGATATTGGGCAAATGACTTGACTTGGTGGGCCTCAGTTTCCTCATCTGTGAAATGGGCATCATAGCAGGCACTGCCCCACAGTGAGTGATGCACGTAGAGTGCTCAGCTGAGGGTCTGACCCAGGTAAGCACCCTTGATTGTTTGCGAGGAAACAAATGAGAGGCCCCGAGCCTCAGACATGGAGAGAAATTCAAGGAGATCCGGAGAGAGCAAGATGGGCTGCCCTTTCTGCCCAGAATAACGGAGATGCAGATTAGTGGCAGCTCACAGGGAGAGAATGATTTATGGAACAGAGTAGGCACTCGATAAACGATGGTGAGTGAGTGGCAGAGATGGCCAGACACACAGAGATGCACAGGAAATAAGGAGAGAGGGAGGGACTAGGTGAGTAAGACCCAGAGAAAGACCAGAGAGATGGACCCAGAGAGAGACAGTAACACACACACACACACACACAGATGCAGAGAGAGATAATGCACAAGTGAGAGAGACACGGAGAAGGGAAGAGGACCCAGAGAAAGAATAAAGAGAGACAGAGTGCGAGAAACTCAGAGAGAGAGACCAGAGAGAGCAGTAGGTCCAGATGTAGAAAGAGAGACAGAGAGGGAAGAAGGGAGGGAGATGGAGATCAAAAGAGAAACCCAGAGAAAGCCACGGGGTGGGCTTTCATTCTCCAGGGCCTGGACTAGAGCAAACCTCCATAGTGTTTGTCAAATGACTCTATGAGCAGCAATCATGAGGAAGGCCTTGGCAGCTCCCAGCCACGGCGGGACGAGCGAGGGAGGCAGGGGGCCAGATCTGGGCCTCCGCATCTCCAGTGACCTGGTTTGCCTCCCGCCCTCCTCTCCCCCCAGGTGAACGGTGTGCTGAGGGCACTGCCTGTCTCTGTGGCTGACGGGCGGCTTTTGGTGACCCACGGTGCATCCAAAGCAGTGCTGGCCACTGACTTCGGGCTGCAGGTCACTTATGACTGGGACTGGCGAGTGGAAGTGACGCTGCCCAGCAGCTACCACAGCGCCATATGTGGGCTCTGCGGGAACATGGACCGCAACCCGAGCAACGACCAAGCCTTCCCCAATGGCACCCTGGCTCCCTCCATACCTATCTGGGGCGGCAGCTGGCGGGTTCCAGGCTGGGACCCACTGTGCTGGGATGAATGTCAGGGGTCCTGCCCGACCTGCGCTGAGGACCGACTGGAGGAGTACGGGGGCCCCGGCTTCTGCGGACCCCTGGCCCCTGGCTCCGGAGGCCCCTTCGCCGCCTGCCATGACCATGTGGCCCCCGATAGCTTCTTCAAGGGCTGCGTTCTGGATGTCTGCCTGGGCGGTGGGGCCAAGGACATACTTTGCCAGGCTCTGGCTGCCTACGCTGCCGCCTGCCAGGCCGCTGGGATCGTCATTAAGGACTGGAGGACGGAGGCCGGCTGTGGTGAGCACTGGGGGGACAGAGCAGGAGCTGCCGCCAGGGGTCCCAACACTTTGGAGCTGGTTTGATTTCATTCCAGTCCTTTTGGGTCTGTTTGTTTGTTTCTCTTTGTCTTGCCGGGTTTGTTTTTGTCTCTCGCTCTCTTGGCCCTCGTCTCTGCGTCTGCCTTTGGTTGTCTGTTTCTCCTCTTCTCTCTTCCCATCCCTGGGTCTTCCATCGTCTCTAATTCTGTTCATCTTGGTCTCTCTCTGGCTCGTCCCACCCTATCCTCAGACCCCACCTCCTGAAACCATTCTCTCTTTCTTTCTCTTCATCCACCCACAGAGCTCCCCTGCCCGGAGAACAGCCACTACGAGCTCTGTGGCCCACCCTGCCCAGCCAGCTGCCCATCTCCCACGCCCCCCACCAGCCCTGCCGTATGTGAGGGCCCCTGCGTGGAGGGCTGCCAGTGCAACTCAGGCTTCGTGTTGAGTGCTGACCGCTGCGTCCCCCTGGAAGGCGGCTGCGGCTGCTGGGCCAATGGCATCTACCACGAGGCCGGCAGTGAGTTCTGGGCTGATGCCACCTGCTCCCAGAGGTGCCAATGTGGGCCCGGAGGTGGCTCGCTGGTCTGCAAGCCTGCCAGCTGCAGGCTAGGTGAAGAGTGTGCCCTGCTGCCCTCAGGCCAGCATGGCTGCCAACCTGTCAGTACAGCTGAGTGTCAGGCCTGGGGTGACCCCCATTACATCACCCTGGATGGGCACCGATTTGACTTCCAAGGCGCTTGCGAGTACCTGCTGAGTGCGCCCTGCCATGACCTACCTGAGGGGGCTGAGAACTTCACCGTCACGGTAGCCAATGAGCACCGGGGCAGCCAGGCCGTCAGTTACACCCGCACTGTGACCCTGCACATCTACGGCCACAGCTTCACCCTCAGTGCCGGCTGGCCCCGGCAGCTGCAGGTGAGCAGTCTGTGGACCAGCACGTGCCAGCCCTGGGGTTGCCTGGGATAATTAGGGGTCTGCCAATTCCCTGACTGCCTTTCACAGGCTAAGGGGGCAGATGGAGGGGTTCACAGTAGGGGGTTTGGAACAGCGGCTTCCCCATGTCTAAGCCTTAGTTTACTCCTCTGTGAAATGGGTCTAAGAAAAGTATCTGCCTTAGAGGGTAGTGTGAGGAGCCAATGATATCCTGTCAATAATAAAAAAAAAAAAATTAGTTCAGTCATGTCCATCTCTTTGCGACTCCATGGACGGTAGCTCACCAGGCTCCTCTGTCCATGGGATTCTCCAGGCAAGAATACTGGAGTGGGTTGCCATTTCCTTCTTTAGGGTATCTTCCCCACTCAGGAATCGAACCCGGTTCTCCTGCATGCAGGTGGATTCTTTACCACTGAGCCACCGGGGAAGCCCTCGTTATTACTGCTACAACTATTAACTATTACAAGGAGGGGAAGGTGACGCGCACAAGGTGTCTCCGTCCCAGCCCCCAGTAGATAGTGAAGTCAAGATTCTAACCTGTGCCTCCGACGTTCAGTAACCCCACCCCCACCCCGCCCCTTCAGGTGGACGGCAAGCTGGTCGCCCTGCCCTTCCAGCTGGACTCCCGTGTGCACGCCTACTTGAGCGGTGCCGACGTGGTGGTGACCACCGCCTCCGGGATCTCGCTTGCTTTCGACGGAAACAGCAACGTGCGCCTGCGCGTGCCGGCGGCGTACGCGGGCGCCCTCTGTGGCCTGTGCGGGAACTACAACAAGAACCCCAACGACGACCTGAACGCGGTGGAAGGGAACCCCGACCGCTGGCAAGTGGGCGGCGCCGCGGGCTGCGGAGAGTGCGTGCCCGGGCCGTGCCCCAAACCCTGCACGCCCGAGCAACAGGAGCCCTTCGGCGGCCCCGACGCCTGCGGCGTGATCTCGTCCCCCGAAGGCCCGCTGGCTCCCTGCCACAGCCTCATTCCGCCCGAGCAGTACTTCCAGGCCTGCTTGCTGGACGCCTGCCAGGCTCAGGGCCATCCAGGAGGCCTCTGCCCGGCCGTGGCCGCCTATGTGGCAGCCTGCCAGGCCGCTGGGGCCCAGCTCGGCGAGTGGAGGCGGCCGGACTTCTGTCGTGAGTAGTGATCCATGCACGGTACACATAGTGGGGTCTCTCCTCCTACCCTCTTTGCTGGGCTCTGAGACAAGAGCCTTCTCCGTAGGGCTTAGGCACCATCCCGCCTTCCCTTAGCCTGTGAAAGAAATACCTTGGCATTCACACACTGGAATATACCCAGTGACATACTGCAATGGGAGAGACTCATACATGTGGCTAGAAATCCTGGGTCCAGTTGTTGTTCAGTCCCTAAATTGTGTCTTATTCTTTGTGACCCCATGGACTACAAAGCACCAGGGTTCCCTGTCCTTCACTATCTCTCAGAATTTGCTCAAATTCATGTCTGTTGAGTCGCTGATACCATCCAACCGTCTTGTCTTCTGTCGTCCCCTTCTCCTCCTGCCTTCAGTCTTTCCCAGCATCAGGGTCTTTTCCAGTGAGTTGGCTCTTCACCTCAGGTGGCCAAAGTTTTGGAGCTTCCGCTTCAGCATCAGTCCTTCAAATGGATATTCAGGGTTGATGTCTTTTAGGGTTGACTGGCTTGATCTCTTTGCTGTCCAAGGGACTCTCAAGAGTCTTCTCCTGCACCACAGTTCGAAAGCATCAATTCTTTGGTGCTCAGCCTTCTTTACGGTCCAACTCTCACATCCGTACATGACTACTGGAAAAACCATAGCTTTGACTAGATGGACGTTTGTCAGCAAAGAGATGTCCATATCCAGTCCAGTACACTGTCAGGATTTAGGCACTCAGATAGACTGGGGTGACTGATCACCCCAGTAGATTCTCTCAGTTACCTCTGGTCAGAGAGACCTAGAGAGCTACACCTCGTCAGATGCCTCTGTTGGTGGTGGTGGTGTTTAGTTGCTCAGTTGTGTCTGACTCTTTGCAACCCCATGGATTATAGCTCTTCGGGCTCCTCTGTCCATGGAATTCTCCAGGCAATACTGGAGTGGTTTGGCATGTCCTTCTCCAAGGGATCTTCCCAACCCAGGGGTGGAACACAGGTCTCCTGCATTGGCAGGCAGATTCTTCACACTGAGCCACCAGGGAAGCTCCAGATGCCTCTAGACTGTTTTGTTTTGTTTTGTTTTTTAAACAGGGTAATGCACAGGGTCAGATAGATTTCGTCTCATAACCTCAGACAGGGCCTCCTCTGGTTAGAGACACTTGGTCACATTTACACAGAGACACACGTAGGCAGATATACCTATCTGGTGGAATCAGGGTGGAATCAGGACCCTGACATAGCCCCAGGAAGATACATACAGGTTCATGGTCCGAGAATCCTGGGCAGTTCCCCTTAGGCAGATCTCCTGGTCACGTTTATCCTGTCGGCTTCACCCAATGATACACGTGTGGTCAGAGTCACACACTGACAGACCCTGTCAGAGAGACTGTGAGAGGCTTCCAGATCAGACATCCACAGGCAGGCATACTCAGATGGATTCATACCCCAAGATGCATCTGGCCCCACACCCCAGCAAGATTCACACCCTGAGATACTCACGGTCGGTTCTAATCCTGCATATCTTGGTCAGATATATGAGGTTGGAGTCACCCAGTCAGACCGACTTGATCTTTAGAAATACTTGAGCAGGTTGTTACGCAGCCTGGCTAGAGAGACCTGCTTCCCAGATCCCCACACTGAATCCCCCATTGGCCGTGCTGGGTCAGACACCCCACTCAGATCCCTGGACAGATTCGCTCATGAGATATCCCAGGCAAAACACACAGAGTCACCCCAGCAGCTTCTCCTTCTCTGTACCTCCCCGGCGTCCTCCTCCCTCACGCCCTGCCTCCTTCCCCTCTTGTCCCCGCAGCCTTCCAGTGCCCTGCCCACAGCCACTACCAGCTCTGTGGTGACTCCTGCCCTGTGAGCTGCCCCAGCCTCTCAGCGCCTGAGGGCTGCGAGTCCACCTGCCGTGAGGGCTGCGTCTGCGACGCCGGCTTCGTGCTCAGCGGAGACACCTGCGTGCCTGTGGGCCAGTGCGGCTGCCTCCACGAGGGCCGCTACTACCCGCTGGGCGAGACCTTCTACCCGGGCCCTGAGTGTGGGCGGCACTGCCAGTGTGGACCCGGCGGCCAAGTCAGCTGCCAGGAGGGCGAGACCTGCAGGCCCTACGAGGAGTGCCGGGTGCAGGACGGCGTCCAGGCCTGTCGCCCCACCGGCTGTGGCCGCTGCCTGGCCAATGGGGGCGTCCACTACATTACCCTGGATGGACGCGTCTATGACCTGCATGGCTCCTGCTCCTATATCTTGGCCCAGGTCTGCCACCCACAGCCTGGGGACGAGGACTTTACAATTGTGCTTGAGAAGAATGCAGCTGGAGATCCCCAACGTGTGGTGGTTACTGTGGCCGGCCAGGTGGTGACCCTGGCTCGAGGGCCGCAGGTAAGTGGACCCGGCCTTGCCCTGGGGGGGTCTGAGGAGGAGAGGGCCTAACCTAGGGATTTTGAGAGCGATATGAACCCAGTGCAAGGGGACTAAGGAGGACATAGATCTGTCCTGGGGGCCTGAAGGAGACATGGCCCCAGCCTTGGAGACTGAGGAGACATTGTCAGCCTGGGGTCTCTGAAGGGAGCATACTCTGCCCTGGGAAGTCTCTGGGGGACATGGCCTCACCCTAGTGGAACTGAGAGAGAGTCTGTAGCCTGGGAGTCCGAGGGGACAGGCTGACCTGTGCTTCTCTGAGTCCCTGACCCACCTGGCCCTTCCATCCAGGTTACTGTGGATGGTGAGGCCGTAGCCCTGCCCGTGGCTGTGGGTCACGTGCGGGTGACGGCGGAGGGCCGGAACATCGTTCTGCAGACGACCAAGGACCTGCGGCTTCTCTTTGATGGCGACGCCCACATCCTCATATCCATCCCTTCCCCCTTCCGCAACCGGCTCTGCGGGCTCTGTGGCAACTTCAATGGCAACTGGAATGATGACCTTGATCTGCCCAGTGGCACCACGGCCCCCAGCGTGGATGCCTTTGGAGCTGCATGGCGGGCACCTGGCTCCTCCCAGGGCTGCAGCGAGGGCTGTGGACCCCAAGGCTGCCCTGTGTGCTCAGCAGAGCAGACGGCACCATACGAGAGCCTCGAGGCCTGTGGGCAGCTCCGGGATGCCAACGGCCCCTTCTCAGCCTGCCACGCGGCGCTGAGCCCCTCTGAGTACTTCCGCCAGTGCGTGTATGACCTCTGTGCCCAGAAGGGCAACGTCACCTACCTCTGCCGCAGCCTGGCAGCCTACACAGCGGCCTGCCAGGCGGCCGGCATGGCTGTGAAGCCTTGGAGGACAGACAGCTTCTGCCGTGAGTGTCTGGGGACCCCTGGGAGGACTCCGGCTCGGGCTCGGGGCCCCCTGTTCTGTCTGCATCTCAGGGGCAGGGCCCCAGTTCCTCCCTTAGCACACTCTGCTCCTGGCTTCACTCCTGCCCGGCTGACTGGCCCTTCTCAGACTCCTTTCAGGGGCCCGCTCTCCTGAAACCTTCTCTTACAGTTCTCAGGGCCCTTCCTGGACATCTGTGGTGATTTGGGAGGGTGGGTCGGACAGGTCAGGAGGTCACACAGTAAAACTTGAGTCTCACCCAGGCCCCCGCCCTACCCCCGCCAAGATGGGACCATCACCCCTTAGATCCTTCAGGACAAGACTGCAGGCTCCTCAGACTCCTAGCCCAAGACCTCTTAGCTAACCTCCAGTCAGGGCTTATCTGTTTCCTTCAAACCCCCAGGACAGGGCTGTGTTTCCTTAGACTCTCCTGGACACAGCAGTGGCCACTCATGACCCCAGGCCCGAGCTGTGTCTCCTTCATTCTTCTCAGGGCAGGACCTACACGCAGGCAATGGACACTGTCTGTCTCCCTCTCTGACCTCTCTCCTGACTGCCAGCCTCATGGGTCTAGTGACCTCCTGAGCATTTTCCACTAGGTGACCTTAGGGGGCCCTCACACACCTCCTGTGTTCCCATGTGACATCAGCATTTCACCCCAAACATAATCTTCTTATTTTTCAACCTTGATCGTCATCTCAAGGCAGCCACACCATCCACCCGTTGCTTAGCCAGAGCCCAGGCCCTCACTATGCGTGCTTCCCCTGGGTCCTCACAGCTCCCATCCTGGCCCTGACCTTCTGCCTGTATTTCCCCCGATCACACTGGACCATCACAGTCTGTCCCACTGACATGAGCCCCACAGGGCAGGGGCTGGAGCTGTGTGTCCCCAGCACCGGCAGCTCAGATCCAGGTGTGCAGCGGGTCCTGTTCATTTCTCAGTGAGCAGCCGTGACCCCACCCTGCTCCTTTCTCTGCAGCGCTCCAGTGCCCCACCAACAGCCACTACTCCGTCTGCACACGCTCCTGCCAGGGCTCCTGCGCGGCTCTCTCTGGCCTCACGGGCTGCACCACCCGCTGCTTTGAGGGCTGTGAGTGTGACGACCGCTTCCTGCTGTCCCAGGGCGTCTGCATTCCTGTCCAAGACTGCGGCTGCACCCACGATGGCCGATACTTGCCGGTAAGGAGGAATTTGAAGTGGGCAGGGAGGGTGGAGGAGCTTGAGGGTCAGAGGTAAAGAACCCGCCTGCCAATGCAGGAAATGTGGGTTTGATCCTTGAGTCAGGAGGATCCCCTGGAAAAGGAAATGGAAACCCACTCCAGTGTTCTTGCCTGGAGAATCCCATGGACAGAGGAGCCTGATGGGCTGCAGTCCATGGGGTCACAAAGAGTCAGACACGACTGAAGGGACTAAACAGCAGCATGGAGCTTGAGGTGGACAAGGAGGATGGAGGAGCTTGAGGGAGACTCAGATTTTCTGTATTTTACTTTTTTTAAAAACTTTTTATTTTGTATTGGGGTATAGCCAATTGACAATGTTGTGATGGTTTCAGGTGGACAGCAAAGGGACTCATTCATACATATACATGTATCCATTCTCCCCCAAACTCCCCTCCCATCCAGGCTGCCACATCACATTGAGCAGAGTTCCATACAATCAGTCCTTGCTGGTTATCCATTTTAAACATAGCAGTGTGTACATGTCCATCCTGAACGCCCTAACTATCTCTTCCTCCCATCCTCCCCCTCGGGAACCATAAGTTCATCCTCTAAGTCTGTGGAGACTCAGAATTTCTGTGCTGATCCCCTCGAGGATGGGGACAGGGAGGCTGCCACATTTCCCTCCTGTGACTCAATGCTGGTGAAGTCCCGGTATTAGTTTCCTATGGCTGCTGTGACAAATGACCATAGCTTGATGCCTTAAAACAAGAGAAATTTATTCTCTTGTTTAGTTATAGAGGCCAGAAGTCAGAAACCAGAATAGGTGGGCCAAGATGACAGCTCTAGGGGGAAATCTGTTCCTTGTCTCTCCTGGCTTTTGGTGGCTGCAGGCATTCCTTGGCTTACGGCCTTGTCTTTGGTTGTTTTTGGTTACCCCGGTGGCTCAGATGGTACAGAATCCTCCTGCAATGCAGGAGACACAGGTTTGGTCCCTGGGTTGGGAAGATCCCCTGGAGAAGGAAATGGCAACCCACTCCAGTAGTCTTGCCTGGGAAATCCCATGGACAGAGGAGCCTGGCAGGCTCCTGTCCATAGGGTCGCAAAGAGTCAGACAGGACAGAATGACTAACCCTCACTATTTTAGTTGGTGAGTTGGGTCCAACTCTTTGCGACCCCATGGACTGTGGCCCGCCAGGCTCCTGTGTCCATGGGATTCTGCAAGCAAAAATACTGGAGTGGGTTGCCACTTCCTCCTCCAGGGGATCTTCCTGACCTAGGGACCAAACCCAAATCTTCTGCATTGGCAGGTGGATTCTTTACCACTGGGCCACCTGGGAAGCTCTTGGCTTGTGGTCACATCACTCCAATTTCTGTTTCCATGTCACATGTCCCCCCGTCTTTGCTGTGTGCCCTAAAATCTCCCTCTGCCTCCTGCTTCTAAGAATACACTTGACTGTGTTTAAAGCCTGCCAGGATTAATCTCTCCATCTCAAAATCCTTAATCACATCTGCAAACACGCTTTCTCCATATAAGGTGACATTGAGTAGCTCTAGGCGTTAGGACCTGATATCTTTGTAGAGAGGGTGATATTGGACCTACTGCAGTCCTCTGTGTGAGCCTCATTTTCTCTATCTGTAAAATGGGGTTAACCATCATCCTTGCACCCTGGGTGTCTGAGGAGCCAGGGGTGATCGAAAGGCACTTGCTGAGCACTGGGCCTCACCCTCCACATTCATCACACCCAGGAAAAATAACACTAATTTACAGCAGTGTAGTAGGTAGCACTCTGGAGAGGGAATCGGCAACCCACTCCAGTACTCTTGCCTGGAGAATCCCAGGGACAGAGGAGCCTGGTGGGCTGCCGTCTCTGGGGTCACATAGAGTCGGACACGACTGAAGTGACTCAGCAGCAGCAGCAGCAGTAGGTAGCACAACTATGGCCATTTAACAATGGGAATTGAAAGTTAAGAGCTAATTTATTTTTGTGATGGATTTTTAAAAAAGATTATTTCATTTTTGGCAGTGCTGGGTCTCTGTTGCTGCTCGGGCTTTTCTGTAGTTGCGGCAAGTGGGGGCTGCTCTCTAGTTGTGGGGCACGGGTTTCTCATTTGGTGCTTCTCTTCTTGCAGAGCACAGGCTCTAGAGCACACGGGCTTCAGTAGCTGTAACGTGTGGGCTCAGTAGTTGTGGCTCCTGGGCTTTAGGGCACAGGCTCAACAGTTGTGGCACGCAGGCTTAGTTGCTCCAAGGCATATGGGATCTTTCTGGACCTGGAATGGGGTTTGACACAGGTTTGTGTTTCCTGTATTGGCAGACGGATTCTTTACCACTGAACCCCTAGGGAAGCCCATGATTGATGTTTTTGGAGCTCTCACTATGCACTAAGTTGGTTATAGGTGTTAAGTCATTCGATAGTCACAGCAATTCTGCAAGACACGGACTATTATGTTCCCCA
The DNA here is from genome assembly GCF_003369695.1 of Bos indicus x Bos taurus. Taxonomy (NCBI): domain Eukaryota; kingdom Metazoa; phylum Chordata; class Mammalia; order Artiodactyla; family Bovidae; genus Bos; species Bos indicus x Bos taurus. Next base: position 16,469,614 of record NC_040093.1, read on the forward strand.
TTTTACAGATGACAAAGAGAAGTCAGCTCAAGGCTACCCATCAGCAAGGGAGGAGTCTGGGGTTCATACCCCAGCAGCCTGGACTCACCTCTGAACCATGAGGCTGTCCTGCTTCTTCAGAAGCATGTTTGTCAAATAAAGGAAAGATAGATTACCGCATTCCTTCCCCATTCATCCCAGGTTTTTGTTTTTTTGCTGCATGCGGTCTTTAGTGCAGCATGCAGGCTTCTCTCTAGTTGTGGCACACAGGTTCTGTAGTTGCAGCATGCAGACTCAGTTGCCCCACAGTGTGTGGGATCTTGGTTCCCCGACCAGGGATTGAACTCGTGTCCCGTGCATTGCAGGGCAGAGTCTTAATCACTGAACCACCGGGGAAGTCCCTCATCCTAGTTTTATTAATAGCAGAATGGTAGCCTGGAGGGTCTAGAAGTGCAGGACTTCTTGGAAAGAAGATGCCAAACAAAAAAAAAACAAAAAACTGTTCACAATTCTGCAGCTCTGCTGTTTGGCCTGGGCTCAGCAGGGCAGTTCTTCTGCCATCCCTGGGCTCACTCATACTTCTGTAGTCCCCCAGTGGGTCAGCTGAGGGTTGGCCGTCCCTCTTCCATGAGATCTCTCCTCCTTGGGTGGGCTAGCCTGTGGTGGCTGGACAGGGTTCCAAGAAAGAGTAGTAAAGCTGTCGGGTCTCTTGAGGTCCAGGCTTGAACCTGGCACAGCGTTGCTTCTGCTGCATTGCAATAACCAAGGCATAGTCTTAAGTCCAGCTCAGATTAATGGGAAAGGGGAAATAAACTCCATTTCTTTCTTTTTTAAAAAACACTCTTTCTTTTTTAAAAAATTTATTTATTTTTGGCTGTGCTGGGGTTGAGTCTTCATTGCTGCATGTGAGCTTTCTGTGGTTGCAGTGAGCAGGGGTTACTCTTCATCGTAGTACTTGAGCTTCTGCTTCGGCAGCTTCTCGTTCTAGAGTACAGGCTCAGTAGATGCGACCCACGGGCTTCGTTGCCCCTCAGCATGTGGGATCTTCCTGGACTAGGGGTCAAACCTAGGTCCCCTGCATTGGTTGGCAGACTTATCCACTGCACCACCAGGCAAGTCCTAAACTCCATTTCTTAGAGGAAGTTACTGCAGAGTGACCCCGGATGGATGCAGAGGGTGGAAGGTGGTGGCCGTGTTTGCAGTCCACCGCACCTTGTCACCTGCCCTTTTCTGTGCACAGGTGAACTCCTCCCTGCTCACCTCGGACTGCAGCCAGCGCTGTTCCTGTTCCTCAAGCACCGGCCTGACATGCCAGGCAGCCAGCTGCCCGCTGGGCCGTGTATGCGAGGTCCAGGCTGGGACCCGGGACTGCTGGGTGCCCCATGGCCTCTGTTCCCTCTCTGTGGGTGCCAACCTCACCACCTTCGATGGGGCCCACAGCGCCGTCAGCTCCCCTGGTGTCTACGAGATCTCTTTCCGCTGCCCAGGATCACAGGAGACTGTGCCTTGGTACCGTGTGGTTGCCGATGTCCAGCCCTGCAAAGGCAAAGTGGAAGCCGTGGCCCGGGTTCATATCTTCTTCCAGGACGGGCTGGTGACTGTGACCCAAAACAAGGGTGTATGGGTAAGCCAGGACACAGGGACTGTGTCTCCCCTGGGCTTTGTTCTTCCTGTTGCAGTGTGCCTTCGTTCCTTGTGCCCTGTCTGTCCTAACGTCTGTTTTCTTCACAGATCTCTGCAATTTGTTTCTCTGGGTTTGTATTTGTGTCAATACTTCAAACTTAGTCCCTCTCTTCTGGCTGAGTTCTTGAGGAGCAAAAGCACAGTCAAGTAACTTACCCGTTTAGATGTTAGTGTTAAGCAAGACTCTATGGTTTCAAGTGAGAGAAAACCAATTTCAGAGTGCCTTGAGCAAAACTGAATTTATCAGCCCATGTAACTAGAAAATCCAGGGATACAGCCTCAGGAGTGGCTGGATCTAGGTGCCCTGGATTTGTACCTCTGTGTTTAAGACTTGCTGATCACCAGTCAGCTTCATTCTCTGTGACTCCCTCCAACATACTCATGAAACAGGGATTATCATTATCTCCGTTTACTCAGAGGGGAAACCAGGGCCCAAAAAGGTGAAGTCATTTACTCAGGTCACTCAGAGAGTACCTCAGAGATCCAAGCCTTGAACCCACAAGCACCACCCATGCCCTGAACCACTTTGATGGCAATGGAGTGCTGGTGGTGACGGTGTGGACACAGGGGACCGAGATAGACTCCAGGCGCAGTGCTCGCTCAGTGGGACCGTTCTTTGAACTCCGTCAATTCCAGGCCACTTTCCTCTGCCCTCAGCTGTGTTTCAGCTTGCTCTCAGGGTCCCCTCAGGCCTGTCACTGTTTGTCTCCTGAGTCCATTCCAGCCCAGATGGGTCCTCCCTTCTGTCCCTTGACTTCCACTGACTTATCACTGTCTTGCATTTGCCAAACTCCACAGTTCTCACCACCCTGATTCCAAATGTCTAGAGAGAGTCTCTCTGGCCGAACTGAGGGCTAATGAGGACTCACAGTCTGCTCCGCCATGGCCTGTGTCATAGAGCCTCATGACCAAACACAGTCGTCAGGCTGCTCTAAAGCTCCCGTGTCCTGTTTCCATGGCCTGTTCTTGGATTGCAGCGCCATGCACCGGTGTCTTCTAGGTCCAGTAGGGGTGTAGCCCGTGCTCCACACACCCCTCCCCCAGGGGATGCTCTGCATTCCTCCCCCGTGCAGGGAGATGGTCCGAGACTCAGCCCTGCTTTCAGCAGGGAAGCTTGTGTTCTCTCTTTAGCATAGTCTAGATCAGTCACTCTTTCTCTGACTGACTCTCTGCTGGACCCATAATTCAGGTGAACAGGCCCCTGCTCTTTTGTTACGTTGAATATGTTTTTAATTTTTGTATTGGGGTGTAGTTGCTTTATAATGTTGTGTTAGTTTCTATTGCACAATGAAGGGAATCAGGCATATATATACGTGTGTCCCCTCACCTCCCTCCCACCCATCTAGGTCGTCCCAGAGCACCTAGCTGAGCTCCCCACACTATCCAGCACGCTCCCAATAGCGGTCGGTTTTACACGTGGCAGTGCGTATACGGTCAATCCCGACCTCCAGTTCATCCCACCGCCCTCCTCCACGTCTTCATGTCCATTCCCTGTGTCTGCGTCTCTATTCCTGCCCTGCAAATAGGTTCATTTGTACCCTTTTTCTAGATTGCAAATCCATGCATGAATATATTTCTTTTTCTGACTTACTTCTGTCTGTGTGACAGACTCTGGGTCCATCCGTGTCTCTACAAATGACCCAATTTCATTCCTTTTTATGGCTGAGTAATATTCCCTTGTGTATATGTACCACATCTTCTTTATCCATTCGTCTGTTGATGGAATTTAGATTGCTTCCATGTCCTGGCTCTTGTAAGTAGTGCTTCAGTGAATGAACACTGGGGTACATGTGTCTTTTTGACCTACGTTTTTTCTCTGGATATATGCCCAGGAGTGAGATTACTGCAGACCCCTACTCACAACCTTCCTTTGCTCATCTGTCCAGAAACAATTCTCTACACAGCAGACAGATGCTCTAGAAATGTGAATCGGATCGGGCCATTCTGCTGCTTTAAACTCTGCAGCGACTTCTCAGAGCAACATTCCAAACTCAAGCCACCTCCCTTCCACGGCCTGCAAGACTTTATGCGATCAGACTCCCGCTGGCCTCGCCAGCCTCATCGCCTCCAGCTCCTTCCTGAGCTCATGGGCTGTGCTGCTAACAGGCCGAGCTGGCCTTTATGCTGTTCACAGTGGACCACGCTTGTTCCCACCGCCGGGCTGCTGCGCTTCCCCCTGCTGCAGTACTCTCCTTCCAGATTTCCTAAGCCTCTGCTCCTTCTCATCCTTCAGATCTCAGTTCCAGTCTCACCGCTTCTACAGAGAGACCTTTCCCAACGCCCTACGGAAGCTCTCCCTCTTCAGCCCAGCCTCTGTGCGGTCATTCTGTTTTATCCCCTTGCAGTGCTAGTCACTCTCTGAAGTCATCCATTGTTTCTTCGTGTTTGTTGACGTGCTCCCTCAATGGCATACAATCCTCAGGTGGGCAGGGATCCTGTTCCCCTCGGTCGTCACTTTGTCACCAGTACCCAGATCAGGGTCTGGCCCCAGGAAGCAGCTGGTTTTGTGACCCGCCTGGTCCCTCTGCACCAGGCCATGTGCTGGGAACACAGATAACTCAGTCCCACTTCTTATACCATCTAAGCTTGCAGCCTGCTGAGATTTCCCGCCCGCCTCTCCAGCTGTCCTTCACAGCATCCATCCATCCTCCTCCTCTCCTCCTTCCACCTGTCCTTCCTTTTTGCCTCCCTTCCTTCCCCCTCCATTCCTTCCTTCCATTGATTCACCATCCGTCCATCCATCCACCTCTTCAGATCTGTCTACTTATCTTTCTTATCTACCTGACTTTCCAGTCATCTGGCAGAGGAAGCGTCACATACAAAAGCATTTTGAAAAAAAGAAACTTTTCTTTGAAAGAAGGCTCTCCAGGGAGTCTAACTTTACAAGGGTTAACTCATCAGAGAAAACAGACAACACTTATTTAGAAGAAAAAAACTCACCAGGTTACCACGGTTACTGAGTCCACAGCCTGTGATGGACAAACGGTCATTTTCTCACATGGTTATTACACTGGCGAGGTCATGACTTGTCTTCAGACATCAGCGTGGCAAAAATAAGGGATGAAGTTGCCTTGTTAGGGAACCAGTAACTTAACAGGACATGCTCAAGGGTTCTTTTTATTTTGGAAACTAGAATTAGACAGGATGATGCTGGGGTTTGACTCGTTGTTTCTCTCTCTGGTGCAAGTGCCTCCCCCCAGCCCCAGGTGCCTTTGGAATGTCGTGTGCACACCTACTTATGCGTTGATCCATGTCTTCATCCATCCACTCTCCGTGCTTCTATCCATTCATCCACATCTCTGATTATCTTAGGTGTCCATCTCTCCATTTGGTGCATCCATCCGGGCCTTATCTCTTTCAGCATCTGCCTCTCTGTGTTTGCTCCTTGGACTCATTGTCTTCCTTGGGGTCTCCTTTGTTGTAACAACCAGCTTCCCTGTAGTTCCAGCCTCACCTCTGTGTTTCACGCACCTTTCCCCCCGCCAAAACCACCAGGTGAATGGTCTCCAAGTGGACCTCCCAGCTGAGGTGTTAACATCTGTGTCCGTGAGTCAGAACCCTGACGGCTCTGTGCTAGTCCAGCAGAAGGAGGGGGTTCAGGTGAAGCTTGGCGCCGATGGGCAGCTGGCTGTGGTGGTCAGCGATGACCATGCTGGGAAGCTGTGTGGGGCCTGTGGAAACTTTGACGCGGACTGGAGCAACGATTGGCCTAACTCCCAAGAGACAACGTTGGAGAATTGGAAAGCACAGGACTTCTCCCCATGGTAAGGGATACAGCTCGGAGGCCAGGCTTCTTGGACCAGGGGCACCTGCGTCCTCACGGGAAGGGGGAAGTCAGGGTGGGCGCTCCGTCTACAAAAAGTGCTAAGTGTCTGTGTCTCACAGTCAGGACTGATCAGTCATCCACCGGGAAGGAAGACTGCAGGACCTGAAGCCTCTGGAGGCTGAGGGACGCACTCTGTCATTGCACGTGTCCCTCTGCTCTACCCCTTTGCTGAGCCACCGAGGCCAACCGGAAAAGCATTCAATAAATATCTTCGATTAAATTGCACACCAGTGTGTCTGTCTCATGTCTGCTTATCCATGACCTTCCTTCCTGTACATGCGTGCTTGCTAAGTAGCTTCAGTCATGTCCTACTCTTTGCGACCCTGTGGACTGTAGCCTGCCAGGCTCTTCTACCCATGGGATCCAGGCAAGAATACTGGAGTAGGTTGCCATTCCCTCCTCCAGGGGATCCCGACTCAGGGATCAAACCTGAGTCTATTACATCTCCTGCATTAGCAGGTGGGTTCTTCACCACGGAGCCACCTGGGAAGCCCCCCCTTCCTGTGCATCAGGTGTCAGATGTCTGGGGAACGTGGCATATGATGAATATTTACTGGCAGGTGAGGGGACGGCTGGATGGAGACAGATAGATAGATTGGGAAAGATGTAGATGGGGAAATGGGAAAATGGGCAGTTGGATGATTAGAAGAATGGATGGATGAGAAAATGAACATTTGGATGGAGGGAAGAAGTAGAAAATGAAAATATCAACAGCTTCTAACTTTATAATCCGGGCACGGTAATTTCTCTGCCACTCAGTTTCTTCATATGTTTTAGTCCACTCAGGTTGCTATAACAAAATATCGTAAAATAGGTGGTTTATAAACAACAAACATTTAAATTTCGCACAGTTCTAGAGCCTGGGATCCCTGGTGGCTCGAACAATAAAGAATGTACCTGCAATGTGGGAGACCCGGGTTCGATCCCTGGGTGGGGAAGGTCCCCTGGAGACGGGAATGGCAACCCAATGCAGTAGTGCCTGAAGAATTCCATGGACAGAGGAGCCTGAAGAGCTAAGGTCCATGGAGTGGCGAAGTCAGACACGACTGAGCAACTAACACTTTGACTTTCACTAGGGCCTGGGGAGTCCAAGAGCAAGGCATCAGCAGATTTGGTATCTGGTGAGCGCCTGCTTTCTGGTTCATGGATGACCATCTTCTCATGTGTCCTCACTTGGTGGAAGGGCAAGGGAGTTCTCTGGGCCTCTTTTATAAAGGCAGTAATCTCATGCATGAGGGCTCTACCCTTATGACGTCTCACCCCACCAAAGTCTTCATCTCCAAATACCATCACGTTGGAGGTCAGCTTCCGACACAGGAATCTTGAAAGGACACAAGCATTCAGCCAAAAGCATCATACTTAAAGTAGAGCTAAAGATAGTCCCTACCTCACAGAGTTGGAGTGAGGACTTAAGGTGTTCGTCCAATCTACGCATCAAAAGCTGAAGTCTCTCTTCTGTCCTAACTCTCTCTCCTGCCCTGCCTACACTAGTCTCCCCCACCTCAGTGACTATCACTGCCAAACCTCAGTCAGAACATGGGGAGTTATTCTTGATTCTTCCCTCATCTTTGCCCTCCACTCTGTTCATCAAAGCATCTTTTTGGATTGTATTGAAACATAACTGAAATCTGCCTGCCTTTCTTATCACGCCCACTGTCACCACCTGGTTCAGCTGGCATCATCATGCGTACCATCTGCTCCTCCCCGCCTGTAATTCATGCTTACAGCCACTAGAGGACTCTTCTTTACCTATAAAGAGTACCACTGGCTATTGATCGTAATAAAATCAAATTCCTTCACCTAAAAGGCCCCTGCCAATCTCTTATTTTTAAAAAGTATTTATTTATTTATAAATAAAGAGAATTGGACCACAAAGAAGGCTGAGCCCCAAAGAATTGATGCATTTGAACTGTGGTAGTGGAGAAGACTCTTGAGAGTCCCTAGGACAGCAAGGAGATCAAACCAGTCAATCCTAAAGGAAATCAACCCTGAATATTCATTGGAAGGACTGATGCTGAAGTTGAAGCCCTAAAACTTTGGCCACCTGATGCGAAGATCTGACTCTGAAGACAAGGCCCTGCTGCTGGGAAAGATTGAGGGCAGGAGGAGAAGAGAGCAACAGACGACGAGATGGTTGGATGGCATCATCGACTCAATGAACATGAGTTTGAGCAAACCCCAGGAGACAGTGGAGGACAGGGAAGCCTGGCATGCTGCAGTCCACGGGGTCGCAGGGTCGGACACTACTTTGTGACTGAAGGTTTATTTGGCTGCACCAGGTGTTAGTCGTGGCATGCAGGATCTTTAGTTGTGGCATGTGGGATCTAGTTCCCTTACCAGGGAGTTGAACCTGAACCCCCTGCATTGGGAGCATGAAGTCTTAGCCGCTGGACCACCAGGGAAGTCCTCTGCCAACCTCTTCTGACTCATCTCCTATCACTGTCATTATGATTTGGGAACCTTATCTTTCAGGGTATTGAACATGCCAAATTTTTTACTTCATTCCTTTGTGAAAGAGCTGTTCCCTCCACTCATCACTGACTAGATGCTTCTCATCCTTCAGATGTCCACTTACCTGTTACTACCTTACAGAGCCCTTCCACAACCACCTCACTGAAAGTGGATTTCCTCTGTTACTCTCTGTCCTTAACCTGTGGGGTCTGCTGCAACTCCGTGTAGTTAGTGTCCGAACGAAATTAAATTGTAGGACAGCAGTTGGAGTCTGCAGAGAACTGGAGAATTGCTTGTGGTGGAAATATATCTAGTGTCTGCAGTGAAGTGTATGAACACAGAAACAGATTTCTTTTATAGCAAAGGAAGTTAACAGGTGCCACAGACTGGTAGATATGGGTCAGAGGATGCTGAAATTGTGATTCCTTGTATGTTCTCATTCAAATGGGAAACACAGTCATCAGTTAAGAGCAAGAAAGAAAAAGTTTTGAGGTCTGATGAGAGAGAAGAGAGTATAAAATGATCCTTCAAGAAAAGGGGTCCAAGACTTCTTGGTGGCCAGTGGTTAAGAATCCTCCTGCTAATGCAGGCCACACAGGTTCGATCCCTGGTCCGGGAAGATCCCTCGTGCCATGGAACACGTAAGCCCCTACACCACGACTACTGAGCCTGCACTCTAGAGCCCATGCTCTGCAACAAGAGAAGCCACCGCAATGACAAGCCTGCACAACTCAATGAAGAGTATCCCCTGATCACCGCAGCTAGAGAGAGCCCATGCACAGCAACAAAGACCCACCCCAGCCAAAAAGAAAAGAGAAAATCGTTCCAGCTGCTTTGGAAAAAAGTGTCAGTAGGTAAACATACTCTGATCACATGACTCAGCCATTTGACTCCTGGAACTCTTCTCAAAAAAAAAAAAAACAAGAAAAAGAAATTATCTGTCCACACAAGTACTTGTAAGTGAATATTTCATAGCAGCATTATTCATAACAACCTCCATACTGGAAACATCTGGAAAGCTCATCAACAGGTAGACAGACGAACAAAGTGTGGTCTAGCCGTACAGTGAATTCAGCAATGAAAAGGAACCAACTAGTGATACATGCAACCATTTGGAACGTGATGCTAAGTGACAAAAACCAGACACAGAATTCTACGTATTGTATAATCTTATCTATATGAAATGGGATGATTGAGCTGTTCTGAAACTGAATTGTGGTGATGAGTGTATAAACTAAACTTACTAAAATGTGTTCTATAATGTGTTGACCTCTACACATAAAATAGGTGTTTTTTTTTTAACAAATTGATCTTTTAAAAATATATTTATTTATCTGTTTGTTTCTATGTCCGGTCTTAGTCGTCACACATGGGTCTTTCATTGTTGTGGTACATGGGCTTCTCTCTAGTTGTGGTGGGTGGGCTTTGTTGCCCCTCGACCTGTGGGATCTTAATTTCCTGACCAGAGATTGAACCTGAGTCCCCTACATTGGAAGATGGATTCTTAACCACTGGACCACCAGGAAAGTCCCCAAAGAGGTGGATTTTATGACATGTAAATTATGCCCTAAGCATTTAAAAATGAGCACATTGCCGATACTACTAAGAGAAAAAGAAAAGGAAAGGAAATGGGAGAATGATTTAATTAGGGACATGTGATAGGATGGCTGGGCCATATTAGGGACTGCTTGGGGTCATGTGTCAGAGTAGGTGTGGGTTTTTCTCCATCCACATTTAGCTGCCAGTGTGCAGGTGTGAAGGAGGTGGAGAGTGGACTCAATTGGGTGCCAAAGGTAAAGTTAGAAGTTTGAGGGCATGAGGAAAGAAGAGGAGATAACAGTGGATGGGGGATTGGGCTGGGTGGTGAGAGTAGTGTGATCATGAGGAGGTGAGGTGAGGGGCAGGGAGAAGGAGGTCAGCTTCATGGGGCTGAAGTGTCCTCGGAGCAACAGTTTCAGAGGGAGTGAACTGGAGAGACAAGAGGTGATGGGCAGACAGTGAGATGCATGGAACTGAGATTCTGCAGGGGCTGCAGTTTTGGGGCTGTCACTGTCTGGGGGTGGGCCTTTCTCTCTCAACAGCCTGGGACCTCGGCACTGCCACAGTCACCATTGTGTCCCCTGCACAAAGTCTGCGTGTGGGAAGGAAGGTTTGGGCGGAGGACGAGATCGCTAGAGGAGAGGAAGTCAAGAGATCCAGAGGCCAGAACGGTCACAGGATCATCTACCTGAATTTGGAAGTCAACAAGAATTATGAGAGGAGCAGCTTGGGTGGCCATGAGCCTAGAGCTAAAAAGATGAAGTGAGCTGCAGTGACTTGGGAGTCGATAAAGCTGGTAACAAGAAGGGGAGCAGGTTCTGTGCAGAAACTTCAAAGTGAGGATCTTACAGAGGAGGCAGAGGATGGTTTTGAAGTAGTCTTGAGGAGCTTATTGCATATACAGGCCCGGTGAGCATGAAGGCTGAGGAAGAGAAATAGCCTCTGCTTAGAAGCGCTGCACAGAAAGGTGTGTCTTCCTGGGAGAACTAGGTTGTGGTCAGAGCAGGAAGGTAAAAGGAAGGTTCAGGGGACATGGGGGACATGCAGAAAAGCCCTCCAGGGATGCCTCCTCTATCCCAGCCCTGACCATTCTGCCTGTACTGCGCCGCCCCCCGCCCCCCCATTGTGGCCCTGACCCCTCTGGACTGCCACTGTCAGAGGACCAGGGCCTGGCATGTCCAGGAAGGCTGGACTCTTTCAGTCACCACTGTGCCCCCAGCACAAGACTAGCAGGTATCCCCCTAATTATTCACTGTGTGCTCAGTCACTCAGTCATGTGCGGCTCTTTGTGGCCCCATGGACTGTAACCCACCAGTCTCCTCTGTCCATGGGGTTCTCCAGGCAAGAATACTAAAGTGGATAGCTATTCCTTTCTCTATGGCTTCCCAACCCATTGCAGACAGATTCTTAACCCTCTGAGCCAGCAGGGAAGCCCAGTTACTCACTGGTAGTACCCGTTTCAGGTCTGCAGAGCAAGTTGGCAGGTGCAATATCTCAGAGCCAGGAGATGGTGCCAGGATTCCAGAATACAGCCTGCGCTGTACTCTGAGGATTGTCATCCATTTTTCTTTCCCTTTTGTGGCTGTACTTTGAGGCCTGTGGGATCTTATTTCCCCAACCAGGGATGGAGCCCGCACCCCGTGCATTGGAAGCGTGGAATCTTAACCACTGGACCACCAGGGACGTCCTGGATTTTCATTCTTTAGAAAAAAAATTATTTTTAACTGGAAGGCAAACAGTAAGATCCAAGAGTAGTAGATAACACTACTCTGAATTGGAACCATTTGAAATATTACACAGTTCCTGGAAATGCAGCATAGACTCCACAGATTTTCCATCTTAATATGTAAACAAATTTTCAGGAGTGTTTCTGGAACACCCTGCACAGAGAACTCAAGACAGCACAGGTTCATTCATTCCTTCAACAAACATTTAGGGAGCACCCATTCTATCTCGGAGAAGGCAATGGCACCCCACTCCAGTACTCTTGCCTGGAAAATCCCATGGATGGAGGAGCCTGGAAGGCTGCAGTCCATGGGGTCGCTGAGGGTCGGACGCGACTGAGCGACTTCACTTTCACTTTCCACTTTTATGCATTGGAGAAGGAAATGGCAACCCACTCCAGTGCTCTTGCCTGGAGAATCCCAGGGACGGCGAGGCCTGGTGGGCTGCCGTCTATGGGGTCCCACAGAGTCGGACACGACTGAAGCGACTTAGCAGCAGCAGCAGCAGCACTCTATCTATTCTGGATACAAAATGATACAACAATGAACAGAACAGACCAGTGGATTCTCCTGGAGGTTGTTACTAATTTCTCATAGTAGCACATGTTTTGCTTTGTGGAATCAATATGAGGATGAATATTCAAATTATAAAATTACAAAGTGCAAAATTCTCAGTATTAATAAAGAAGCTTCTCCATGTTCCTTCCTCCGCCTGCATCCTGATCTGGTCCTTCCTGTCTCCTCCCTGATCCATTGCAGCAGGCCCCGCCTTGGTTTTCCTGCTTCCACCTCTATCTCTCACTCCCTTTCCCACATTCAGCCAGAGTGACCCAGGTCAGATCACATCCCTTCTCTGTTCAATACCCTCCATCTCACTCAGTAAAAGTCAAAGTTCTCACCCCAAGGCCCCACACAATTTACCTGTGAACCTCCCTGCCCGCTTCTCTTCCCCTCTCCCCTGCTCACTCTGCCTGAAACACATTCTTCAGTGTTTCTGCAACTCTCCTTACCTTTCCTGCCTCAGGGCCTTTGCACATGCAATCCAACCTGCCTGGAACTCTTTCCCCCCAGACAGGAGCGTGCCTCACTCACTTCCTTTAGCTTTTTGCTCAAAAGTCACTGGATGCATTCCTTGAACACCCTGTAAGAAATTTCACCCCTCTTCCCAACACCAGTCTCCAAAGCACTTATTTCTCCAAAGCACTATGGCCTTCTACCATTCAGCATGTTTTTACTAACTTGTTTGGTGTCTGTTTCCCTCATAGGAATATGAGCTCCAGAATTCGTATGTCTTGTTCCCTGCTGCATTCCCAGTGCCTAGAACAGAGTGCCTGGTACATGCAGGCACACAACAAATGCTTTTCCAATGTATGAATGGAGTCCAGATTTGGCCCTTATTCTTGGGGATGGAAATGGATCAGGGAAGGCTTTTGAGTGTAGAGGGAATTTTAGGCAGTTAACTGGGAATAGAGAAGAGAAGCAGAGGGCACAGCTCCTGCGAAAATTTGAGGATGAGCCCTCATTACTGAGATTTCCTGGTGGCTCAGACGGTAAATAATCTGCCTGCAATGCGGGAGACCAGGGTTCCATCCCTGGTTCGTAAAGATCCTCTGGAGAAGGGAACAGCAACTCACTCCAGTATTCTTGCATGGAGAATCTCACAGAGGAGCCTGGCGGGCTGCAGTCAATGGGGTCGCAGAGTCGGACACGACTTAGGGACTATATTTTCGCCTCGTAATTACTGGGGTACTCGCACCTGTGAAAGAGAAGCGGGAAGCGTGTTTAGTGTAACGACCTCTGCACAGGTCACGGTACCGCCTAGGGCGCTCGAGGGGGCGGTGCCCTGAGAAGCTCAAAAATTCCCGCCCACAGTGAGCGCGCTGGGGTCGGGGCGGGGCTGCGGCTCCGAGGGGCGGGGCTGCGTGGTCGCGTCACCCACTGTACGTCGCCGCGCGCCTGCGCTCCTTCCCACGTGCGTCAGCTTCAGTCGCGTGGAGCCCGGGAAGCCACCGATTCCTGAGCCCAGCAGCTCTGCGCTCGCTATGAAACCAGGTGCAGCCCGGGGTTGGGGTCTGGGTCAGGGCTGGGACTCGGCGGGGAGTGGAGTGCCAGGCGGGAACAGAGGGGCGGGGTCTTGGCCTGGCGGGCAGGGTTTCTGAGCCCCGAATCCGGTCTCTTTGTGAGGAAGGGTCCTGTTCCGGCCTCTCGTGGGAATGAGAGGGCTTGGTTCCGCCCTAGGAGCGAACCTGAGCCTAGGGTTCGGGTTCCTGGTCTAGAGGTTTGTGACTGACTCGTCAGAGGTCACCGTCGTGAGTCGAGGGTCTTGGGCTTAAAATTGGGGATGTCCTGAACTGGAATTCGTTTCATTGAGGCCGTCAGTAGGGGTCTTGGATATTGGGCCGCGGGCGGCAGTCGAGGGTACTACCCAGAATCTAGATCCAGACATCAGGGGTCTTGGATCTCTGGGCGTGGGATTTGTAGATTTGACCTCATCGCGAGACGGAGAGTCCCTTATCTTGGGCTGGATCCTCTTAAGACCCCGTATCCTGCCCTGTCGCTGCCGTAGCTACAGTACCCTTGACTTCACACCCAGCTTCTCGGAGAGAGCCGCATAGATGAGTATTCTGGCCTGATAGTCTGTGGCCCACTTTCCCGCTCTCTACTCTCCCGAGGGGGGCGGATCCCTAAGCATGGAGTGAGATCCGGAGCCTAGTGATCCTCACCTGCGGTGAGAAGTGAGGTGAAACTTCACACACCGAGTATAGGATTGTGGGGTGGGGGAGGGAGGTAATCACAAGGCGTGAGTGGTTTTATTCATTCCGGTTTTACTGGAGATTCTGATGAACCCTCCGCACCTCCCTCCTAGTGGAATGAGGAGAGTCCCTGCTTTGACAGCAGAAGGGCCTCCCAGTTCAAAGTTTCACTCCTAACTAAGCTTAACTCACTGTGTGACCTTGGGCAAGTCGCTTTACCTCTCTGAGCCTCAGTTATCTCATCAATAAAATGGCGCCCAGTTCAAATTTAGTGAGAGCATGTTAAGAAAAAACAGCTCATGGTGGTAATCCTTTTGCAATATATGTGTATGAGCTGGACAGGTTGTACACCTTAAACTTTCACATATAGTTACATTTTGTCTATTATACCTCGCATAGCACAGTGCTTGACGTATAATAGTGTTGGTTCTAATTATTATCTTTACCATTCTCATCAAGGGGAACAAAATTAGGGTCCTTTTCCCCAGATGTCTCAGCTCTTATAAATCAGGCTGATTTCCTCCTCCTCCCCGCAACTTGCTCCCCTGGAGTTGGGGAAAACTTCCATCATGACAGAGAGGGTCTGTTTCTTAGTACAGGTTTTCTTTTTTCTCCCTCCTTCCCCTTTGGCCCGTGGAGAAATGGGGTCATCTGGTCAGGGGTAGTGGAGTTTGTGACTCCACGCCCCCTCCCAGGTTCCCTTTCTCTTCAGTGTTTGGGGATCTTCTGGTGAAGTGTCAGGTGGTGCCACCTGAGACCCTGGCAAGCCCACAGGCATCCTGTGGTCTGATTGTCCCAGGAATGGAGGCTACATCTTTTTCCCAACCCTGCCCTCACTGTGTTAGGATAAGAAGTTGTAGAAGTTGTCAGGAGTCAGCTGTTTAGCAAGGATTTTTATTTATTTATTTTAGGCTGTGCTGGGTCTCCGCAGGAGATTCAAGAGACGGGTTTGATCCCTGGGTCGGGAAGATTCCCTGGAGTAGGAAATGGCAACCCACTCCAGTATTCTTGGTGAGAAAATTCCATGGACAGAGGAGCCTGGCAGGCTACAGTCCATGAGGTCACAAAGAATTGGACATGATGGAGCACGGGTCTTCACTGTTGTTCGGACTTTCTCTAAGCACTGGTTTAGTTGCCCCTCAGCATGTGGGATCTCCCCAGACCAGTGATCGACCTCATGTCCTCTGCATTGGTCAGTGGATTCTTAACCACTGGACCACCAGGGAAGTCCTTTAGCAAGGATTTTAGTCTGGTTGAGAGAGGAAGTCTTTGGGAGATTTCAAGCAAGGATATGACGTCAGTCAGACTTGACTGAGACATTTAAACGGATCCTTCTTGCTCTTGAGAAGGAAATGGCAACCCACTCCAGTATTCTTGCCTGGAGGATACTGTGCACAGAGAAGCCTGGTGGGCTGCCTTCTATGGGGTCGCACAGAGCCACACACGACTGAAGCGACTTAGCATGCATGCATTGGAGAAGGAAATGGCAACCCACTCCAGTATTCTTGCCTGGAGAATCCCAGGGACAGAGGAGCCTGGTGGGCTGCTGTGTATGGGGTCACACATAGTCGAACACAACCGAAGCGACTTAGCAGCAGCTTCTTGCTCTGTGTGAAAGGTTTTAGAGGAACAAGAGTGAAGGCAGACAGAGCAGTAAGAAGTGGTTGCTGTCATCTACTTGGAGATGATGTGGCTTGGACCAGGGTGGCAGCAGTCGGCCTGGTTGACAAATTGTCACCCTTTCGGATATGTTTTGGAGATAGAGCTGATAGTTTGCATGTGGGCATGAGAGGGGTCAAGGACAATTCAGGGTTTTGGTGTGTGTAACTGGAAGGGTGGGGTGCCAGTTTGGAGATGGGGAAGGCTGTGGCAGAAGAGAAGTTTTAAACTGGGGGTCTGTTTAAAAACCAAAACTTTTTTTTTTTTTTAATATGTGAATGTGTGTTTTTCTGAGGAGTGGGTACAGCCCATTTTTCTAAGAGCTCCAGGAACTGAAATAGGATCATGCATACTGTGCCCCATACCATGCCCACACGTTCTGGGTCTCTGTTTTGGCAGGACTGGGTTGAGGGTCTCTTAGGCATAGTGGTTTCTCCCCTAAGTAGGAAGGAGGAGAGACTTGCTCCCCTGAGTTTGAATAATATATTCAAACTGTGTGTAAGGCAGCATATTAAGCGCTTTTTGTGTGTTGTCGTTTAATCTTTACAATTCTATGATGTGGGCACTGTGTTATTTTCCAGATCTCCTTCTTACAGGTGAACTTTTCAAGACACCCATGAACCTTGCCTACTCTCTAGGGTCGTGAATGGAGTGGCCATCTCCCTGTGTTCAGTCCACGAGCTGTCTCAGGGGAGGGACCGGGGCTCTGGTCACTGTCCGATCACCTGCTTCCTGAGTGGATAGAGAGGGCGCTTTCTTCCTGAGGCAGAACCCAGGACTTTTAAGAGTCATCAGTAAACAGCTCATTTAATTTTCATGGAGCCCATAGTCCCGCAGGATGCAGTGATGACCTAAACAACCATCCCTGTCCGTTTGGAGTTGATTCCAGTGGGGGGAGTGGGGAAGAGGCAGTGATAATTGTTAAAATGCCATGTATGATAATTGGCAGGAAGAAAAAGAAAGTGGAATAAAGGCCAGGTAGCCAGAGAAGGCTGGTCTGAGGAAGGAACGTTTGGTCAGAGACTTGCGTGCAGTGGAGGGGGCCTCCACTTGCGTGCAGTGTCCTCAGGACCCAGGCAGAGGGGACAGAAGATGTCAAGGGTGTAGAAGCTGGAAGTGGTGTTGTTCTTGGGGAGGAAGAACACAGGACCTAGCCTAGAGTGAGGTCAGGAAAGTCAGCAAAGCCAGTGTGGTGATTCTCAGTCTGGGCCACACATTAGAGTCACCCGAGGAACTTTAAAGTCCCAGGCCTGGGCCCCCACCCCAGACAGTTACTCAGAATTGCTTGCATGGGGCAAGCCCACTGACTTAGGACTTTGGAAGCCCAAGAAAGGAACTGATTCCATTTAGAATGTGATGGAAAACCTTTAGAATGTGATGCCCAAACCTGAAGGAGTTTGGGCAGGGGAATGGTGAGAGCCGATTGGCTTTTCTGAAAAGGTCAGTCACCAGCTGCCGTGTGGGCAGGAGACTGCAGAGGGGGCAGGAGACCAGAGGCCGGCAGCTCCCGGGTAGGAGTTTGAAACCAGCTCATTCCTAACACTTACATTAGGACTAGCTCTTCAGAGTTCTACGTTTTCATTTTTAATGCTTTTAAGATGATCGAAGCCTTCATGGGGACTTCCCTGGTAGTCCAGTGGTTAAGACTCAGAGCTTCCAAGGCAGGGGGCTCGGGTTCGATCCCTGGTCCGGGAACTGAGATCCCACATGGTGCATGGTGTGGCCAAAAGAAAATAAATTAAAATTTTTTAAAAAAGAGGAATAAACCCTTCATAGGGTGGGAATATAACACGCCTTTGCAAAAACTTTAGCAGGTTTAATATTGAATAGTTTACATCAAGGGAGGTCATTTGAAACCACGGATTTTCACACAAATGATTGGTAACTCCATTTTTCTGAAAGTACAGCAGAGCTTTAGAAGCCGTCGCAGAGGTCAGATACTGAATCTGTGAGCACCAGGAGAAATCTCTCTGCTTCAGACATTGCTCTGGGCTCAGCAAACAGTGTTTGCTGACTCCCGAAGTGATGAAAATCAAGTCTCTCTGAATTTTTTTTTCCCCTAAACTTTCCATCATGTTGACAAGTAAGTAAACTGCTTATAAGCTGTTGCCCATCCATAAAGGACAATTTTTGGTTTTTGCTTCCCCCTCACCGTTCCCACCCCCACCACCAAGGTGGGGGAGACTTGTGTGTGTTTAGAAGCAGGGGGAACAGTTAGGGGGAAAGATGGATGCCGAATGCGCCCCCCGCCAACCGATTTGGGGCTAGCACTTCTCTGCCACACACAAGGTCCTGAGTGGGAGAGCGTGAAGAAGTTTCAGGGCCTGCGGGACCCTCCTGTCACAGCACGTGGCCACACACGGCATGCACTCTTTTTCAGACTAATCAATATTGGAAACAGAACAGATCCTGTGAATTGACTCCCCAGCCGAGGAAAGCAGAATATTAACAGTGCTCTGCCTCCACCCGTTTTCCTTCTCATCCTCATCCTATAATTTCACCCTCCCCAGGCCTAATAGTCAGCTTCACATTTACCACATCCTTTTGTCTCTGTAAGGGGAAAGGAGTGCATGGGTTATCATCTAGGTCTACACACCTAGTCCTGTTCAGTCTTGGTTGTGGCTGGACTTTTTAAAAAGGATGTTGTGTCTGACATGGGTTTCTAGGGCTTGCTTTTTCACTTACCGGGATTCTGAGATTTTTCTATCTGTCCCATGTTGCTGTTAACCTTTTTGCTTTGATGGCTGTGAACGGTCGAGTCTCATTCATCCCTTCTGCTGATGGACGTTCGGGTCAGTCCTGTTGGTTCTGCCGTGGACACGTGTGGACACCTCTCCCAGTGTGCGTGTGCACACGTTTCTCTCCTGAGCAGAGTCCCTCGCTGTAGAAGTAACTTCTCAAGCTCCATGGCCCTGTTGACGATTCCTATTTCTGTTTCCATCACAGGGTTCAGCCCCCGCGGGGGTGGCTTCGGTGGCCGCGGTGGCTTTGGTGACCGTGGAGGTCGCGGTGGTGGCCGCGGAGGCTTCGGCGGGGGCCGAGGAGGCTTCGGCGGAGGCCGAGGTCGCGGTGGAGGAGGAGGAGGCTTCAGGGGCCGTGGACGAGGAGGGGGAGGAAGAGGTGATGGACCGGGCTCTCCCGGGGCTGGGGGCTGGGGCGGGGAGGGAAGCACGGTGGGGTTTAGCTCTCACCATGTCTCGGCCTTGTAGGTGGCGGGTTCCAGTCTGGTGGCAACCGGGGTCGTGGTCGGGGAGGAAAGAAAGGAAACCCGTCGGGGAAGAATGTGATGGTAGAGCCCCATCGACATGAGGGTGAGTGAGGAGGGCGGGGAGCCCACCGGGGTTAGGAGGGGGCGGTGCCCTGATGGGGTGTTGACCCTGCTCTGACCCCTTCCCCCAGGCGTCTTCATTTGTCGAGGAAAGGAAGATGCACTGGTCACCAAGAACCTGGTCCCTGGGGAATCCGTTTACGGAGAGAAGAGAGTCTCGATTTCGGTGAGACCCCATGCCTGACTAAGCCGCCAGGGCCACCAGCAGTCTGGTCTCCCTGCCCCACACTGTTCATCCTACACGAGACAGCCAGGGGATCATCTTAAGCTACAAGTCAGATCACACACTCCTCTCCCCAGACACTCCTCTCCCCTCTCCCCCTCCTCCGTGACTTTGCACTGGCTTCAGGTTCAAGTCCTGGGTCCTCACTGTGACTGGGGGGCCCTGCACATGCTATCTCCCTCTCTCCCTAACCACGTGTCTTCTAGCCACTCCCACAGCCTCCCCATTCCCCTTGCCTGGAACACTCTCCTCCTCCCCGCTCCAGGCAGGGCCAGTCCCTTATCAGGCATCTCTGGTCAGCTGTCACCTTGTCTCCCTCACAAGGCCCCCTTGCCCCACCCTGTCTAGCAGAAGCAGCCCTCACGACCTCTCTGCAGGCTTCCTGCTGCCCGGAACTCACTTCCTTATTGACCTGAGTGAGCCCTCAGCTTCCGGCAGTTCCTTCTCCCGGGCTCTCCTGGCCACCGCCTTCTCATCCTCACCTGCCCTCGCCCTGCTCCCCAGACTTCACACGCCGCTTCCTGGCTTGACCCTTCTCCTAAGCACCTGTCACTGGCTCCTGTGCCGTGTGTGTCCATTCAGCGTGTCCTCGCTCCTGGAGGGCAAGGCCTGTGTCCCCTTTGGTGTGTTTGCCCAGTGCCTGAGCTTAGGGGCCGGCACAGGCAGCGCTCGTAGAACGAACACAGAGGTCTTGCCTTGCTCTTGTCTGGGATGATCTTGTCCCCGCCACTGCCCCTTCTCCCTGAGTCAGGAACCCCCATGAGAGTGCAGGCCCTGCCTGTCGTGGTCATTGTGGTCACAGATGTATATACTCATTTGTTTCTCGTACAATGACTGGGGGCCCAGGCCCTTTTGAGGGCCCTAGAGTTAAGAGCCGTGGGGTCTTGCAGAAGAGCCTGGTACTGACTTCTGTCCCCATCTCTCCGGTACAGGAGGGAGATGACAAAATTGAGTACCGTGCCTGGAACCCTTTCCGTTCCAAGCTGGCAGCGGCGATCCTGGGCGGGGTGGACCAGATCCACATCAAGCCGGGGGCCAAGGTCCTCTACCTCGGGGCTGCCTCGGGCACCACCGTCTCCCACGTCTCTGATATCGTCGGCCCAGTGAGTAGACAGGGACAGGAAGAGGTGGGAGGGAGGGAAAGGTCCCCTCCTCTGCCAGCCTGGACTCAGAGGCCCTGGCTGCTTCCCTGCACCAAGGGCCTGGGAGCCAGGCCCTTCCTGGTCACAGTGCCTGTGTGTGAAAGCAGTGGCTTGAACCACATGGTCACTGGAGCTCCATTCAGCCTCACACCTGAGTTCTTGGCCTGGAGCGAATGGGCTTGGGTGTCGGGGTAACCAATGTTGCGGTGGCCAGAGCTGAGAGTACATTTGATTTGATTGCTACCTCTCTGGGACTTTCCTTGCAGTCCAGTGGTTAAGACTGCAGGCTTCCACCGTAGAGGGTGCGGGTTCCATCCCTGGTTATGAAACTAAGATCCTACATGCCATGTGGTACAGCCAAAAAAAAGATAGCCCTCAAATCTGGGCTTCTGGTTTCCCTAAACAGGAGATTGTCAGTTTGGGGGCCTATGCTTCTGTGCGGCTGGATGGCCTCCCTGTTGAGAGGGCACCCAGACATCTCAATGATCCCTTACTCGGCTATGAGGCTAGAGGGTATGTAATTTAATGGTTAAAAACCCCAGACTCTGGTGCAGGTTCTTAACAGTGAAGTGGCTTTCAGCAGGTACTTACTCTCTCTGAGCTTCAGTGTACCCCTTTGGAAAATGGGTGATTGTGATGATAAATGAATTAAATCCTGTAACGTGCCTAGAGCAGTGTCTGGCCCAGTGCAGGTATTCTTAGCTGTTGTGTCATCTCTGTGCCCTAGCTTCCTCATTTTAAGCCTGAACTGGGGGCCTGGGCTCTCAGATCAGACAAAGTAGGATGGAATAACCCTCGGACCTAGTTTTTTCATCTGTAAAATGATAACAAGGGCTTCCCAGGTGCCTCTAGTGGTAAAGAACTCACCTGCCAATGCAGGAGATGCAAGAGACATGGGTTCAGTCCCTGGGTTGGAAAGATCCTCCAGAAGGGCATGGCAACCCACTCCATTATTCTTGCCTGGAGAATCCCATGGACAGAGGAGCCTGGAAGGCTACAGTCAGTGGGGTCACAAAGAGTCAGACAGGACTGAAGCAGCTTGGCATGCACACACACATCATGATAACCGGTCATTAAATGGTAATGTTTTGATTTGGGGATTTGAAGAGCTGCTTGTGGCTTCAAGAAAATTAGAGATACCAAGGGAACATTTTATGCAAAGATGGGCTCGATAAAGGACAGAAATGGTATGGACCTAATAGAAGCAGAAGATACTAAGAAGAGGTGGCAAGAATACACAGAAGAACTGTACAAAAAAGATCTTCATGACCCAGATAATCACGACGGTGTGATCACTCACCTAGAGCCAGATATCCTGGAATGTGAAGTCAAGAGGGCCTTAGGAAGCATCACTAGGAACAAAGCTAGTGGAGGTGATGGAATTCCAGTTGAGCTATTCCAAATCCTGAAAGATGATGCTGTGAAAGTGCTGCACTCAATATGCCAGCAAATTTGGA
The DNA here is from genome assembly GCF_003369695.1 of Bos indicus x Bos taurus. Lineage (NCBI taxonomy): Eukaryota > Metazoa > Chordata > Mammalia > Artiodactyla > Bovidae > Bos > Bos indicus x Bos taurus. The sequence continues at coordinate 16,491,378 of NC_040093.1, forward strand.
AAACTCAGCAGTGGCCACAGGACTGGAAAAGGTCAGTTTTCATTCCAATCCCAAAGGCAATGCCAAAGAATGCTCAAACTACCTCACAATTGCACTCATCTCACACGCTAGTAAAGTAATGCTCAAAATTCTCCGAGCCAGGCTTCAGCAATACGTGAACAGTGAACTTCCTGATGTTCAAGCTGGTTTTAGAAGAGGCAGAGGAACCAGAGATCAAATTGCCAACATCTGTGGATCATCGACAAAGCAAGAGAGTTCCAGAAAAACATCTACTTCTGCTTTATTGATTATGCCAAAGCCTTTGACTATGTGGATCACAATAAACTGGAAAATTCTGAAGAGATGGGAATACCAAACCACTTGACCTGCCTCTTGAGAAATCTGTATGCAGGTCAGGAAGCAACAGTTAGAACTGGCCATGGAACAACAGACTGGTTCCAAATAGGAAAAGGAGTACATCAAGGCTGTATATTGTCACCCTGCTTATTTAACTACGCTGGGCTGGAAGAAGCACAAGCTGGAATCAAGATTGCAGGGAGAAATATCAGTAACTTCAGATATGCAGATGACACCACCCTTATGGCAGAAAGTGAAGAGGAACTAAAAAGCCTCTTGATGAAAGTGAAAGAGGAGAGTGAAAAAGTTGGCTTAAAGCTCCATATTCAGAAAACTAAGATCATGGCATCTGGTCCCATCACTTCATGGGAAATAGATGGGGAAACAGTGTCAGACTTTATTTTTTGGGGCTCCAAAATCACTGCAGATGGTGACTGCAGCCATGAAATTAAAAGACGCTTACCCCTTGGAAGGGAAGTTATGACCAACCTAGATAGCATATTAAAAAGCAGAGATATTACTTTGCCAACAAAGTCTGTCTAGTCAAGACTATGGTTTTTTCAGTGGTCATGTATGGATGTGAGAGTTGGACTGTGAAGAAAGCTGAGTGCCGAAGAATTGATGCTTTTGAACTGTGGTGTTGGAGAGGACTCTTGAGAGTCCCTTGCCTGCAAGGAGATCCAACCAGTCCATCCTAAAGGAGATCAGTCCTGGGTTTTCATTGGAAGGACTGATGCTGAGGCTGAAACTCCCAATGCTTTGGCCACCTCACGCGAAGAGTCGACTCATTGGAAAAGACCCTGATGCTAGGAGGGATTGGGGGCAGGAGGAGAAGGGGATGACAGAGGATGAGATGGCTGGATGGCATCACCAACTTGATGCACATGAGTTTGGGTGAACTCCGGGAGTTGGTGGTGGACAACAGGGAGGCCTGGCGTGCTGCGATTCATGGGGTCACAAAGAGTCGGACACAACTGAGCGACTGAGCTGAACGCAGTATATGGGCCAGAGTAGGTACTCCATACAGGAGAACTAGTTATCATTGTTATTTTTGTTTGACTTTGATGTCTTCTAGGACGGTCTGGTCTATGCAGTTGAGTTCTCCCACCGTTCTGGCCGTGACCTCATTAACTTGGCCAAGAAGCGGACCAACATTATTCCTGTCATTGAAGACGCTCGGCACCCACACAAATACCGCATGCTCATCGGTGAGGGGTCTAGGGTTGGCTTGGGAGAGGGCAAGGTGTGAGACAGGCCACCCCAGGTGTCCTGGAGGAGGCCCCCGGAGTCCTGATTCGGATGGAACTGGAGTGGATGAACAGGTTGAGTCTGCAAAAATGTAAATAGTCTGGGGAGCCAGGTGAGGTGGAGGTGGCGGTCCCGCTTCAGGGACCCAAATATCTGGGTCCTTGGGCCAACCTCTTTCCCTCCAATCTCCTGACATTCCCACTTCCCGCTGAGTACTTCCTGCCTGCCTGCCTCCAAAACCCAGTACCTTTTATGCTACCCCTGACTTAGGCATAAAAACCTCCTTCAGAGGTCCTCATCAGCATCCTCTGGTGACATCATAACCCGGAAAGCACACCTAGAGGGACCCATTGTGAATATTAATAACTTTGTTTTTTTTTTAAAAAAAGTTCAGAAACATAGTATAAAAATTGAGCATCTATAAAGCACCCCCAGAGGTAACTGATCTGAACAATTTGATGTTGGCTTTTCCTGATTTTAAAAAAAAGTCATTGCACCATCTTTTCATTTTTTTAAGTTTTTCTTCCTGTGAGTTTTTTTCCCTGTGCATTCATACCCTACCTCTGTCCTGCAACTTTTCTTCATTTCACAATCCTGCAGACGCGATTGCCTGTAAGTGCTCACCTTTTCTTGCCTTTTTGATGACGTGTCTGTCTCCCCCCCAGACCCGGGAGCGTCTCGAGGGCAGGGTCCGGGTCTGACTCGTCTCTGTGCCCCCCACGGCCGGCCCGGGGCTGGCCACAGAGTAGGTGGCAATATGGTCTACAAGAGGAATGAATGATTGGTGTAACTGGGCTTTGGACCCACCTTGGGGGCACTGTGGAGGGTGGGGGATCATTGCCGGGGGAGGTGATTCTGGAGGCAGGGAAGACTGCCAGGAACCTGCTGGTGTTGGGGCTCAGGCCCCATGGGAGGAGCTGGGAAGATTACGTGGATCCGGCTTTTAACTGCTACTTTTTTCTCCCTAGCAATGGTGGATGTGATCTTTGCTGACGTGGCCCAGCCAGACCAGACCCGGATTGTAGCCCTGAATGCCCACACCTTCCTGCGTAATGGAGGACACTTTGTGATTTCCATTAAGGTGTGGAGCTTGGAGGAGTCTATGGGGTGGCGGTATCTTCTTGGAATATCCTGATTCAGTGTATTCCCAGCTCCCTATAAGCCACCCAACCAAATAGAACATAATGAAAAATGTCTACAAAACTAAAAACCATAGAATTTAAAGAGGCTAGACTATAGTGGTTGAGTGAGTATCTGAGTTTGGATTCCTGCTTGCTGTGTCTTTGAGCAAGTTACCTAACCTATATACCTGTTTCTTGTAAAATAGCGACATTAGTCCTGTCTCTTTTAGTGTTGATGTAAGGACTACACTTCTCAGTATATGTGGAATGTTTAGAACAGAACCTGGTATAAAATAAACAACAGATAAATGCTAGGTGCATTTTTAAGAAGTCTTTTGAAATTCAGAGGCTTCTCCAGTACTTCAGCCAGATTCCCCATTCTCTTTTGCTGCGTTTGTTTTTGGTATTCTCAGCTGCATAATTCCTAAAGAAAAGGAATTAGGAGGCGAAAAAATGCGTAAAATTTAAACACTAGGTTTTAGATAAATAGGGTTCTGTTGAAGGATTTTTGTTCCAAATCCAAACCAAATAGAAAACTTGTCTCACAAAGTCTTTTCGTACATTTCCAAAGTCTAGTCTCCAATAAAAACAAATTCTGCTGGTTTAAAGAAGCACAAAAGGTGGGGGGGGTGGTATCCCAAAGCTTGCCTCAGACTTCAAATCCTCTCTTTTGCAGGCTAATTGCATTGACTCCACAGCTTCCGCAGAGGCTGTCTTTGCCTCTGAAGTGAAAAAGATGCAGCAAGAGAACATGAAGCCCCAGGAGCAGCTGACCCTAGAGCCGTACGAAAGAGACCATGCTGTGGTCGTGGGTGTGTACAGGTGAGCACGAAGCCCCATCAGTACTTGTGTTACGAGTGCCCCAAAGTGGTGACGGGCTCTTCTAAGTCCACTTTCTTCTCTCAGGCCACCTCCCAAAGTGAAGAACTGAAGCCCAGCGCCACTGGATCGCCAGAGAGTCTGTAGCTACTGTTACACGTTTGTTTTTGTATTAAAAGACTCATCAGTCGCTCCGTTTGCCGCTGATTGCTTGACGACGTCTATTCACAGGGCGCTTGCAGTGCGCTGGGTCCACCGGCGTGGTGGTGGGGGCGAGTGCTCCCACGCGGTCGCACTGCGCACGCTCCTCTCTTAGCTGCCTCCTGCGCAGCCGTAACTTGGACTTTCGGCGCTTGGGCGGGGTCGGTAGCTCACTGCGCATGGATCCCTGTAAGGTCCTCGGAGCGCAGCCGCGGAGCGCTGCCGTGGGTCACGTGAGGGGAAACAGCTTGGGGGGTGGGGGCGGAGTCCCGGACGGGGGGGCCGGTTTGTTGTGGTCGCCATTTTGCTGGTTGCATTACTGGGTAATCGGGGCCCTGGCTCGCTGCGCTCGCCGGATATCTTCAGCCTGTGGGCAGGACTGAGCTCGGGCTTCCCGAGCAGCTTGAGTTCCCTTGCCCGCGCCCTCAGGTAAGGACGCAGCTCCCGGGGGGCAGCACGCGCTCTCGGGGAGGGAGGATAGTCTGGGACCCGCCCTGCCTGCGTCGCCGCGAGATTTAGCACGAGGCCGAAGGAGGAGAGAAGGGGGGCGGCGGGCAGGTGCAGGCTTTGCCTGGCTATTCATAGTCGGATTCCTGGAAGGGGCCGAGCCGGAGGGAGCAGTCTTAGGAGGGGGTAGCGGGGCCTCGCTCCCGCCCTTTGTTTGGGCTCGGCTCCGCCGGCCGCATCGTCGTCGCCTAGCAACCGCTGTCCTGCGCTGTGATTGGTTGATCTCTTGGCAGCAACGACCAATGGCACGGTTGTTGCCATGGTAGGTGTGGACTGCCAAGTTCGGTCCGGCTCCGCCCGCCTGGGCTCCTCAGGCCGGGGCTGGCCTCCAGGGTGGGGGGCGGGACGCCGGGGTCCCCTGGGGCGGGTGGCTGCGCTGGGCGGGGCCGGCGGGGCGAGGGTTAACCCGCCCCTCCCCCGTCCACCTGCTTTCCCCTTCCCCCGCGTGCCCCGGGCTGACCCTAGTTTCCTTCTCTCCCCGCCCCTGGCGGTGGCGGCTGCTGCCTGCTGTTGTCACCCACCGGGCCGCCTGTCCCGCTTGCCCTCCCCGCCGCGGGGCTTGCCGGGCCGGCAGGGCCGGGACAGGCGGCTGTCTCCTCACCACAGCCACCACCGCCATGCTGGCCGCTCGCCCACCCAACTGGGGGCCCCACCGCGCTCCAGCCCCCCGTGGGCGCGCCAGCCCTGACCCGGGTATGGGGTGGAGGCTGGGAGAGAGGGTCCTGTTGTGGGAGGGCCCCGGGGCAGAGATTGTTTTGTGGGGGAGCTCCAAGAGAGAGGAGGGATCGTGGAGTGGCAGGGCTTGGCATGGGAGAAAGGACTGACAGGGGAGAAGGCCCGTGGGGAGAGGAGTTTGGTGTAGAAGATACTCTGGAAGGGGAGAACTCTGTGATATTTGGCGAATTTGGCTCTGGGGGACTTCTAGGAATGGGCACAGCTGTGGATTGACTGTAGTGTGAAGGAGTAACTGGAGAAAAGGGCCCTGACAGGAATATTGGTTGGGAGGGTGGGGGTAGGATCCATGGTAGGGGAGAGAAGGACGATCCACTCTAAAGCGCGGATAGAAACGCCTCCCCCTTGCTTCCCAAAGGAGTGGCCCTAGTGGGGGAGGGGGGAGCAGCTTGGAGTAATGTGGAGAAGGGCCCTGGTGTAGCATGCGGAAACTGGATATGGTTTGGGAAATTACTGGAGGGTGGTCCCTGATGTGGGAGGCAATGTTAGGGAAGAGGTCTTGGCACCACATGGGGAGGGTCCCCTGAGAAGGGTGTACCCTGGTGGGTGAGAATGCCTTGGGGTTAGGACTCTGTTATAAAGGGGTCCTCAGATAACCTTGGTGTGGTTGGGAGCTCTCTGAGGACCCTGATGTGGTTTTAGGGGCCTGCAGAGGAGTCTGCTGTGATTTAGAGGGGGCCGGAAGACTCCCTTGTGGTTTGGGAGGGAGCCTAGAGTTCTCTGGATTGGGGGACCTACTGGGAAGTGTAGACCTTGAAGTGGAGGGACCGTCATGTGGTAAGACAAGGCCCTGACGTTCAGAGAAGACTCCAGGAGGGGCCCTGAGGAGAGCCATAAGTGGAAATGGGGAGGAGAGCGTGAACCCAACTCCCTGTGCTGTCTGTGGTTTCTCTCTTCTCTTCCTCCCCCCAATTATTCATGTCTTTCTGTCCTTTCCTGTCACCGCCCACATTCCTGCCTGGCTCCCAATTGTTCCCTTTCCCGTGTTCTCTGCGTGCCGCCTGCTTCATGTATCTGGTCATCATTTGCCGGGGACTCTGCTGTGCCCCCACCGCCACTTCTCTCTGTCCGCTCTTCACTGCCACCTGTTGACCCCTTGCACTCTTTCCTCCTTGCTCTGGGCCCCGCCTTCTCTCTGCTGCCCACCTCTTTCCTGCTTGGCACTGGCCAACACATCCCCTTGTTCCATGTCCCCCCTCTCCCCCCCACCCCGCCCCCTCTCAGGTCTCAGCGGCGGTGGCAGCCGAGGTGCAGGATGCGAGAAGGCGCCCCCCGGCCGGGCTCCCGCTCCAGGCCTCGCTCCCCTGCGGCCCTCTGAGCCCACCATGGCTGTCCCACCGGGCCATGGTCCCTTCTCTGGCTTCCCGGGGCCCCAGGAGCACACGCAGGTACGCGTTCCGCTGGCTCCTCACCTGCCTGGGGAAGGGGGAGGCTGGGATAGAAGGGTCTTGGGGCCAAAAAAGATGATGTGGTTGCCCAGGACAGTCTGCCGGGCGTGAAGGGTGCCTTGGGAGTGGAAGATAGAGAGGAGTCGCTGGAGGAGTCGGGATTTGGAGAGCCTGGGCTCCCGTCCAGGCACAGTGGTTATTTCCTTAGGTTCCACATGTTTCACTTCCCTGTTCTGTCAAATGGGACCCGATGCCTACCTCACAGCGTTGTGAGGATTGAACAAATTCATGAAATGCAGTTGGAAATGCTGAGAACAGTGCCGGGCACATAGTAAACACTCAATAAATACTCATTAAGAAAAAAAAAATCCAAAGTGAAAGATCTGGAGGAGTTCAAAGGGAAGAAGCTTGAGCCTGAAGGATTTTGGAGCCAGCCGGGCCTGGGAGTGCAGGGTTAAGAGCTTCAAGGGTAGACTGAAGACGCTGAGCTGTAGAGCTTGAAAGAGGATGGAGTATGAGGATCCACGATCCTCAGGGTGAAGAAACTGGGCAGAGAGGCACAGAGAAGGGGTGCAGGGTGGGGAGGCCCCAAAGGGTGAGGACAAGGCAAGATAGGGAGCCCCTCTGGGAGGCAGTCCCGGGATGGATGGTCTCCACTGAAGGATGGGGAGGGTCAGAGCCCAGGTTTCCAACCTCTCCAACTGAGGTTTAGAAAAGAATCAAGGTGTGTGATGAAAGGTCAGGGGTAAATCATTCACTTCGTGATTCACTCAGCAAATTGCTCATAAACACCCACTCTGTGTGAGGCCCTGCTCCAGGCTCAGGAGAGGAAGTGAGAATAAGTCAAGTCTCTGTCCTTTGGGAGTTTCAATTCTAGTGGGGTTGTCAGTGACCAGATAAATAACCCGTGTGGTAATGGTGAGCCAACAGCCCACAGAGTTCGCCCCCTCGAGGTAGGGGTGGAGGCCTCCCTCAGTGCCCACCGACCGGTCACCCTGCCTGTCCCCAGGTGCTGCCGGAAGTACGGCTCCTGCCGCGGAGGCTGCCCCTGGCCTTCCGAGACGCAACCTCGGCCCCGCTGCGTAAGCTCTCCGTGGACCTCATCAAGACCTACAAGCACATCAATGAGGTGGGCAGAGGAGTGGGGATACAGGCTGGGCGCAGAGGGGTCCTGACAACCTGTCACTCACCGCTCCCCGTCTCCTGGCCGGCTGGGCAGGTGTACTATGCGAAGAAGAAGCGGCGGGCCCAGCAGGCGCCACCTCAGGACTCGAGCACCAAGAAGGAGAAAAAGGTCCTGAACCACGGTTACGACGATGACAACCATGACTACATCGTGCGCAGCGGCGAGCGCTGGCTGGAGCGCTATGAGATTGACTCACTCATTGGCAAAGGCTCCTTTGGCCAGGTGCGGGATGCCCCTCACCCGACCTTGATCCAGGGGTTGGGAGGTACGGGCACCCCCTGGTATTGACCCCCACCCACAGCCAGTGGGCTCAGTGGCTTCGAGCTCCACGCGGGGCCACTTGTCCCAGCGCAGTCTATTGGTTACCTGTGCCTCAGTTTCCTTTTCTATAAAATAGTGCAAACAACAGGACTCCCCACATAAGGCTGTGTCCCGTGTTTACCCTAGCGTCTGGCTGTGGGTGAGCACTCCCGTTTTGAATGAGTAGTATTACTGGTGGTGGTATCGGTGGGTGTCCTTGCTGGAGAGAGGGGTGGTCCCTGGCTGTTCCCTGTGCCCCCATTCCCTCACATTGTGACGGCCTGTGATCACAGGTGGTGAAGGCCTATGACCATCAGACCCAGGAGCTGGTGGCCATTAAGATCATCAAGAACAAGAAAGCCTTCCTGAACCAGGCCCAGATTGAGCTGCGGCTGCTGGAGCTGATGAACCAGCACGACACAGAGATGAAGTACTACATAGGTGAGGCCTGGGGCAGGGCTGCTCGGGTGGGCCCCCCCTTACGGGCAGGGGCTGAGGTCTTCAGAGCAGGCTTGCCACTTTCACCGTATCCTGTTCACATGAGAATGCTGGTCAGTTGATTGAGTGCTCACTAAGGGGTCAGGCTCTACTGGAAGAACTTGACACACATTAACTTGGTGAACCCTCATCACAGATTACCCACAGTTTGGAGATGGAAAAACAGAGGCAGTTAGGTGCCATCACTTGCAGCAGGTCACCGCGTTTGTACTCGGCAGAGCTGTCATTTGACCAGGCAGTGACCTCCAGAGCCTTTACTGTGTGTGCATATTTGTCCTCTTTCCTGTACTGATTCCTCTTAGAAAAATCAAGTAGATTGAAGGAGTCTGTGTTTCTTTTAAAGAGAAGATACACATCCTTACGGTAAATGGAAAGCGAGTACCCTTTGTCACAAAAATAGAACTGAGACTAAAAACAGTGTTATAAAATGAAATGAAGTGTAGGACGGTGTTAAAAACCCATCAGCAGCAAATAGAAACTTCCTCTTTGGTTTAATCACAAAGTCTGACAGAGATTAGAAAAGAGATTAACTTCCTGTAAATGAAATTGTGGACATATGAAAACGTTCCAATTAGTAGGCAGTAGAGAATCACATGGACAGAGGAGCCTGGTGGGCTACAATCCACAGGGTCGCAAAGAGTGGGACACGACCGAAGCGACTTAGCACGCATGCACCCAGCACGCAGAGCAAACTCCAGTTTAGTCTGTGCTCGAGAAGCAGCCTCTCTGTGACTGTGGGCCGCAGCCCTCGCAGAGCCTCAGTTTCTTGCTCGGCCCGTTTCCGCCCTCTTCCCGGCAGTGCACCTGAAGCGGCACTTCATGTTCCGGAACCACCTGTGCCTGGTGTTCGAGCTGCTCTCCTACAACCTGTACGACCTCTTGCGCAACACGCACTTCCGCGGCGTCTCGCTCAACCTGACGCGGAAGCTGGCGCAGCAGCTCTGCACGGCGCTGCTCTTCCTGGCCACGCCCGAGCTCAGCATCATTCACTGCGACCTCAAGCCCGAGAACATCCTGCTCTGCAACCCCAAGCGCAGCGCCATCAAGATCGTGGACTTCGGCAGCTCCTGCCAGCTCGGCCAGCGGGTGCGGCCCAGCCCCGGGGGCGGGGCTCGGTGTGGGTGTGGCCCGGCTGTGGGCGGGGCCGACTGGCGGCCTGGGTCCTCGGGGCGAGGCTAGGCGGGGATAGCCTTGTCACGTGCAGCCTGATACCTGAGCTACGGTGCTTGGGATGGGGCCAAGAGAGGGAGAGGGCCACCGGGTGTACTGCCCGAAGGAGAGGGGAGAGCGGAGCCTGAGGGGACAGGGCCAGTTTTGCCAGATTGAGGAGGGGGTGGGCAGAGGGATAGTTGGGTGGCTGTGAGCCTGAAAGGCTGTGGCGCTCTGCAAAGTTTTGTTTACCCTGTGCTCTTAAAGCTGGGGATGGAAGGGGCGAGGCTTTTCAACTTTGCAGCTAAGATGATGCTGGTAGTGGCTTGAAAAGGATCTGGTTTGGGAGGGTGGGAAGGGCCTAGGTTTGCCGGCTGCCAGCCCCTGGTGACTTAGAGGGGCTCAGGACCAGACTAGGCCGGCAGAGAGCCCTGAAGCCGATAAGTACGATAGTGGTGGTGATTCCAGCAAGCTGGTGCTGATAACATGAGGGTTTGGCACCCCCGTCCCAAGTGTTGGGGGCAGGAGGCTTGCCCTCGGTCGGCCCTCCTAGCTTTGGGGCTGTTCTCGTAACAGAGGCTGGGACCTCTGATGGTTGCCTTCTCCCGTTCTCCAGATCTACCAGTACATCCAGAGCCGTTTCTACCGTTCGCCCGAGGTGCTCCTGGGCACTCCCTACGACCTGGCCATTGACATGTGGTCCCTTGGCTGCATCCTGGTGGAGATGCACACTGGAGAGCCCCTCTTCAGTGGCTCCAATGAGGTGTGCTCCCGAGGAGGGGGTGTGCTCCCGAGGAGGGGGTGGAGGCCCGGCCGGCCCAGTGACCCTGACGGCCCGCCTGCTCTCAGGTGGACCAGATGAACCGGATCGTGGAGGTGCTGGGCATCCCACCAGCCCCCATGCTGGACCAGGCGCCCAAGGCTCGAAAGTACTTTGAGCGGCTGCCTGGGGGCGGCTGGACCCTACGAAGGACAAAGGAACTCAGGAAGGTGCGGCCCCCGCCCCACGCCGCTCCTCCTACCCCGGCGGCCCTTCACTCTCTCACACTTGGGGCTCCCTCCTCCGTCTCCCTGCTTCCTCTCCCTGTGTCTTTCCCTGTCTGTCCTTTCCTTCCTCCCCCGCCCACCCCCTCTCTCCTACTACCCACCGCACAGCTCTTCTTAGCTTCTCTTTTTCCACTTTCTCTCTTGTGCCTCTGTTTCCCCGTGTGTGTCTCCCTGCCCCTCCTGCCCACTGACGGCCACTCTCTTGCCCCCCCTCCCACCTCCCCCTGCCAGGATTACCAGGGCCCCGGGACACGGCGGCTGCAGGAGGTGCTGGGCGTGCAGACGGGCGGGCCCGGGGGCCGGCGGGCGGGGGAGCCGGGCCACAGCCCCGCCGACTACCTCCGCTTCCAGGACCTGGTGCTGCGCATGCTGGAGTATGAGCCCGCCGCCCGCATCAGCCCGCTGGGGGCGCTGCAGCACGGCTTCTTCCGCCGCACGGCTGATGAGGCCACCAACACGGGCCCGGCGGGCAGCAGTGCCTCCACCTCGCCCGCACCCCTCGACACCTGCCCCTCCTCCAGCACCGCCAGCTCCATCTCCAGCTCCGGTGGGTGCTCAGTGCCGGATGAGGGTCGGGTAGCTCTGATTGGGGGGTGTGGGGCGGGGGGATGGGGGTGGGGTGGGGAATAGCTTTGTCACCTGGGCCTTGGCCTAGAGCTTTGAAACTACGAGATCCTGAACTCAACAGTGGGTGGAGCAGGGGAGCGCAGACGATCCCTGAGCGTCTCTCTGAGCTTGGGCTCAGATCTCTAAAACTTGTTTTGACTCTCTGACACCCAACTGAACCCTGACCCCTAATCTCACTTGTGTCTGATCCTTTGAATGGGCCTGGGCCATGAACCAGACTCAGCCACCTGAAGACCACCCCCCCTCCCTTTCCTTGCTAAGCCTCTCTCCTTCCTTGGCACTTCCAGGAGGCTCCAGTGGCTCCTCCAGTGACAACAGGACCTACCGCTATAGCAACCGATATTGTGGGGGCCCTGGGCCCCCCATCACTGACTGTGAGATGAACAGCCCCCAGGTAATGGGGTCTTGGGACTTAGGAGGAGGGTGGTGGGCAGTCTGGGGCTTCAGAACCCAGGTCTCCATCACCCACCGTTGCTTTGCTCCTTTAGGTCCCGCCCTCCCAGCCGCTGCGCCCCTGGGCCGGGGGGGATGTGCCCCACAAGACACATCAGGCCCCTGCCTCTGCCTCATCACTGCCAGGGGCTGGAGCCCAGTTACCCGCCCAACCCCGATGCCTTGGTCGTCCCCCATCACCAACCTCACCACCACCCCCGGAGCTGATGGATGTGAGCCTGGTGGGCGGGCCCCCAGACTGCTCCCCACCTCACCCAGCGCCTGCCCCCCAGCACCCAGCTGCCTCAGCCCTCCGGACTCGGATGACAGGGGGTCGTCCACCCCTCCCACCCCCCGATGACCCTGCCACCCTGGGGCCTCGCTTGGGCCTCCGTGGTGTACCCCAGAGCACGGCAGCCAGCTCATGACCCTGCCCCCTCCCTGGGGCCCCTCCTGAAGCCATACCCCCCCATCCGGGGGCCCTGGGCTCCCATCCTCATCTCTCCCCTTGACTGGAATTGCTGCTACCCAGCGGGGGCGGGTGAGGCCTGCACTGATTGGGGCCTGGGGCAGGGGTTCAAGGAGAGGGGTTGAGGCTCACCTCCCCACTAAGGACTGGACCCTTGGCCCCCTCTCTCCCCTTGTTTTCTATTTATTGTACCAAAGACAGTGGTGGTCCAGTGGGGTGGGGGAGACCCCCCTCACCCCAGGGCCCTAGGAGGGGTGGGGGCAGGTAGGGGGAGATGGCCTTGCTCCTCCTTGCTGTACCCCCCAGTAAAGAGCTTTCTCACATGCCCGCCTGAGCGTTTGCAGGCCCTTGGCTCCCCTCACCCCGCCCTCAGAGGCATGGGGAACGGTGTTGGGGGAAGGGGTGCTGGCAGAGCTTTGTGGTTGGGGTGAGGCCCCGGTCCCTGGGGGAGTTATGGCACAGACATGGGCCTGTAGGAGGCGTGGGGCTGTGGAATCCTAGACAGCGATCCTGGATATGCTCCTAGCCCACACTGGCCTTTTCTCGGATAAACTGAGACCTTGAAAGGTAAAGGGCCAGCTGTCTATGGAGAACATCAGGTTCTGTCCTGAGAAGCCAGGCTTTGTGCAGAGTCTGCACAGGCGTGGCTCATTCTGCCCGGCGTTCAGTAGGTGCTGAGTGCATGTAGCAGGCCTTATTGGTGCCATCTGGGGGATGGCAGGCAGCAATGCGAACAGAATTTACATACCCACCCCCCACCCCCCACCCCACTCACACATGCACACGTCTTGTGTCACTCTTTGGAATCAGTGCTGAGCAAAATGTTTTAGATTCTCAGGCAAAAGGAAATTACCGGGGTTCCAGGTAAGTGGGCCTGTTTCCATGGTAATTTGGAAACTTCTGTCCCCCAACCGGCCAATCAAGAGCCGCCAGGTTCAAAGGATACTGGTGCGCGGCGCTTTCTGGGAAATGGCGTTCTTGGCACTCCTTTTTCACTGTTTTCGTTGCGGAACTACAGAGCCCAGAATTCTTTTCGCTCACGCGCTTAGGGGCTTCCCAGGCAGCCAATCGGCAGTCAGAGACATCCAGGGCCCGGATGCTGGAGGCGGGCTGTAGAGGAGAGGAAGGTAGTGATTGGGTGGTTTAGGCCAGACTCTCCGGAGCGTTGAGTTCTCCAGTCTGGCGGCAGGTGGGTTGCACGCTGTGCTGGGAGAGCATGCAAGTTAGGCGTTCGTGATCACGAGGTAAGCGGGGAGGCCCGAAGTGGCCCCACAATATGGGTCATTGCTAGCTGCTTTGTTGGGTCCGGCTCGCGGGAAGCCCCAGTCGGTAGGAGAGACGGACAAGAGCCCCGTTATGGATCTGCATGTATTCGCTAACGGAAGCCGCTTGGAACGCGGAGAGAACCAGCCCGGCACCGGTAGGGAAACCTTCCTGGGGAAGGAGGTGCTGTCTGAACTGAGACCTGAAGACGGAGGAATGTTTGGGGGTGGCGGTGCTGCGGCGGAATGGCTTGCGCGAAGGCGATGATGAGAAACAGGTGTGTGTGAATGAGTCGCAGGTGATTCGTGTTAGTGGAAATCTTATTGAAAAGGGCTGTGTAAATTAGGTCGTGGAGGATTTTGTTGGCTCTTGAGGGAGCTTGGACTTTGTCCTGAGGGCAGTGGGGAACCTCGGGGTAATTTCCAGAAGGGAAGAGACCCAATTTGCTGCCAGCTGCCAGAAGAGATTGACGGGAGAGACTAGGGTCTGGGAGCCCAGGATGGCAGCCGTGGTGTCCTAGGCAGGAGATGCCAGGGTTGTACCATGGCAGGGCCCTTGGATGGGAAGGGAGGATGAATGTGGGTGGAGGAGACTTCCAGAAGGCTGAGTTCACAGGCTGTGTGGGAGAGGGATCTCTCTAGCACTGTGGAACAGATTTTGGCATATCAAAAATGCTTAATAGTATTTTTTGAATGAATTGCCGTAGGAAGGAGATACTACTATGATCTTCCTTTTGTAAATGAGGTTACCGATGGTAGAAAAAATTAAATAACTTGCCCAAGATAGGGTTTCCCTGGTAGCTGAGCTGATAAAGAATCCACTTGCAATGTAGGAGACCCCGGTCCGATTCCTGGGTGGGGAAGTTCCCCTGGAGAGGGAATCGGTTACCCACTCCATTATTCTTGGGCTTCCCTGGTGGCTCAGACGGCAAAGAATCCGCCTGCAATGCGGGAGACCTGGTTTCGATCCCTGGGTTGGGAAGGAGGGCATGGCAACCTACTCCAGCATTCTTGCCAGGAGAATCCTAATGAACAGCGTTATAGTCCATGGGGTCGCAAAGAGTTGGACACAACTGAGCAACTAAGCACAGCCCAAGATTACGTGGCCAGGAGGTAGAGAGCTCAGGATCTGTGAGTAAACCCGACTTAGCAAGGTGCAAGATGAGCATCAAGACATCACAGGAGTCGGATCATGTAAGTCCTGTAAGGAATCTGTGATGAGCATAGACATTTACCCAGAACCTCTCCCCTGATCTGTTGACTGCCAGCATACCTCCTCTTGGATATCTAGAGATACTGAACTCCTGGTCTTTTCCCCAAAACGTATTGCTCCCACATTCTCACTAAATGTCAGCTCTATCCTTGTAGTTATTCAGATCAAAAGCTTTGGAGTTGTCTCAACTCCCCTCTTTGTATTATACCCTAGTCCAGTCTATCAGCAAATACTCAAAGTGTATTCAGAACCTGACCATTTCTTCCCACTTCCACTCCTGTCACCCTGGCCCTGTCCACGCTTGTCTCCTTGCTCCCCACTGTCTGTTCCTCACTTGCAGCCAAAGGGACATTCTGAAAGCCTGCATCTGGTCACATTCCCCTCCCTGCTCTTGATTCCGTGTGGCTCTATCTCACAGAAGGTAGAAACCACATTCCTCTCTGGCCTGCAAGGCCCTGCATGCTGTGTCCCTGTTACCCGTCTGACATCATCCACTCCCCTTGGCTTGTTCCCTCTGCCCCAGCCATACTGGCCTCAGGAACTCTGCACTTGCTGTTCTCTTTACCTTGAACCCTCTTCTCCTACAGAGTCAAGGCTCACCTTCATCTCCTTTAGGTCTTTACTCAGATGTTACCTTCTTCTGGAGGTTTTTCCTGACAACCCTTCTAGAACTGGATCACTGATACTCATATTTGTCCTCCCTTTAACTTGCTTATTGTCTGTCTTCCCCCATAGCAGACCATCAGGGCAGAAGCTTTTATCTACTCCATGCTTTCTGTCTAACACCTAGAAGAGCTCTTGACATGTAGTACAGGCTCAGTAACTATTTACAAGATGAATGGACGGGTGATTTCATAGTAGTTAGCGATCCCAGCATCCTAGGGACTCTGCTGATCCCCTGTGCCCAGGGCTGCCTGAAAATTTGCTGAGGTCTGTGACATCCAAGGAGCATTTCATCTTGCCTCTGCTTTGTGCTCAGAATTGAGAGTGCAGCAGAGAACAAAAGAGTTTCCCTAGAGAATTCACAGTCTCGGGGGTGGAGGTTCAGATTGTTAACTTATCACACAGATATGAAATTACAAAGTAGAGTGTTGTGAGAACACTTGACAGGATGTCTCATCTGGACCCTAGGAAATGAGGTGATGAAGGATATTAACCCAATCAAGTGTGTGTGTGTGTGAGAGACTTGGAATGTAGAGGCTGAGGGGGAGAAAGAGGCCAGACCATGTGGATCCTGTAAGGAGTTTGTGTCTTTACCCCAGGTGCATTGGGAGGTTGTAGAAGAATGTTTGTTTTGGGTTTTGGGTTTTTTTTTTTTTTTTTTTTTTTTTACACTGCGCTGGCTTGCAGGATCTGTTTCCTGACCAGGGATTGAACCTGTGCCCTCAGCAGTGAAAGCTCAGGGTCCTAATCACTGAACCACCAAGAAAGTCCTGGGAAGCTGTAGAATTTTGAACAGTGGAAGGAGGCATGATCGGTTACGTATGTTAAAAGCTCCCTTGAGCGTTGTGTGGGGAACTGGCTGTAGGGGATTGAGGACTGAAGTAGAGACGCCTGTGAGGAAGCTGATTGCCGTGAAGTTAAAGTGGCTGCTACTGAGGAAGACCATGTGTTCTTTCCTGGTTCTCCTGGGAAGAGGTGGAGTCTCCTCCTCCCTTTTAATCTAGGCTGGCCTGTGATTTGTTTCGACCAACAGAATCCAGTGGAAGTGATGCTGTGCTGGTTGGGGGGGCCTGGGCCTTAGGAAGTAGAAGCTTGTGCTTTTTACTCTCTTGGAGCCCTGGACCACCCCTTGGAGAGAGATGTGGAAAGAGGGAGGCCCAGTCAGCCCCCAGCTGATGTGCTACATCAGCCATGAGTGGTACCATCTTGGATAGTCTAGCCCAGCTCTCTGCTGACACCACATGGCGTAGAGATGAGCCATCCTGAGTCCCATTGCCCCTCAGAGCCTTGTCCAAATTACAGAATCAGAAGCAAATAAATGGTTTCTATTTTAAGCCATGGTGTTTGGGGACTTGTTACCTGGCAATAGCTAACTGAGACAGATTTTTTTTTTTTGAGATCTGACCATTTTATGTATTAGTAATAAGTGTAATGAGAAGTGTTAAGTCGCTCAGTCGTGTCCAACTCTTTGTGACCCCAGGGACTGTAGCCCGTTAGGCTCCTCTGTCCATGGGATTCTCCAGGCAAGAGTACTGGAGTGGGTTGCCATGCCCTCCTCCAGGGGATCTTCCCCACCCAGAGATCAAACCCAAATCTCCTGCATTGCTGGCAGATTCTTTACCGTCTGAGTCACCAGTGAAGTCCATATTATGTATTAGCTCTTTTAACCCTCAGAGTCACCCTGTGTGGTAGTAGTATTATTGTCATTATGTGTATTAGAAAACCAGGGCACAGAGAAGTTAGTGGAGGACCAGCAGGATACACATGGTGAGCATATCATGGCTATTACCAGCATCATGGTCACCAGTGTTAAAATCTCCATGATGGTTAAAGAAGGGGTCATAAGAGGAATTAAAGCGTTAATTCCTCCACTTACTAGCGATATGATTTTAGATAAGTGATTTCACCTTTCTGAGGCTCCATTTCTTCATCGTAAAGTCTAGAATATACTTGTCATCTCAGAAGGTTGCCATGAGGAGCACAGGGTCTGTCAGAGGGCAGACACCTAACCCACGGCAGGGAAGATGATCACGGCTAAGCACGCACCCAGGTGGGCTGTGGCCGTAGGGCACAGCCATTCTCTCGGAAGGCCTAATGGATAGACAGGCATCAGGTCCTTGGGGATGTTGTTGAAGTGCTGGATCAGGCCGCATCTGAGAAGAGTTAGTTCAGGACTTTCTTATTAGGGGATCCAATAAAGCTTTTTTCTTTTTTTAAATCATTCAAGCCAAGTTGAATAGGGCCTTCTGTTACTTGGAGCCAACGTCTGGGTTTTGTTATTTGTTGATTCATCAGATATGCAGTACTGTTTCGGGCATTGTTTTAGGTGCTGGTTTTATAATAGTAAATAAGATGCTCAAGAGCCCTGTCCTCATTGGAACTTAACATTCTAGCGGGGAGAGGTAGATGATTTTAACAAAAGTTAGTATTTTTGTTCCTGGTGGCTCAGACGGTAAAGCATCTGCCTGCAATGCAGGAGACCCGGGTTTAATCCCTGGGTCAGGAAGATACCCTGGAGAAGGAAATGGCAATCCATTCCAGCTCTCTTGCCTGGAAAATCCCACGGACGGAAGAGCCTGATAGGCTACAGTCCATGGGGTCACAAAGAGTCAGAAACGACTGAGCGACTTCACTTACTTTCCCTTACCTTAGTATTGGTGAAGGCCAGGGGAGGGGGATAGAGAGCAACAAGAGCTGCTATTTTAGGTGGAGGGGTTAAATGAGAGATCTCTGAGAAAATGCGATTGGAGAAGGGACCTGACCAAAAGGGAGGAAACCAGCTGTGCGCCTGTTTGGGGGAAAAAACAGCAAGTTCAAAGGTCCTGTGATGTGCTCAGTGCGTAGGAGGAGCAAAAAGGGGTGAACTGGAGCAGACTGAGTGGAAAGGGGATGGGGGTGGGGGGCACGCAGGGGATCGGGGCGGGGGCAGGCATGGGAAGGACTTGATTTGATTCCCAGTGAGGTGGGAAGCAGTCGGAACATCCTGAGCTGAGGGGTGACGTCATCTCGTGTCCTAGTGGGGTTCCTCTGGCCTCTTTGGGGGCCTCTTAATGGAAGCAGGCCCAGCGTGGAGGCTGCGGCTCCAATCCAGCTGAGAGATGGTGGCTCGGCCAGCTTGGTAGTGGTGGAAGTGGATTGGGGTGCGAGTTGAGAAAGGGGGGGTCAGTGACTGCAAGGTTTTAGCCTGAGCAGAGTGCTGTTTCACTGTGTGAAGGAGCCCGTGGTCGTGGTAGGCACCCCAGCAGGTACAGGAGTCTGGCGTTCAGGGGCGCCGTCTGGGCTGGAGACAGAAACATGGAGTTGTTGGTGATGTCATGGTTATAAGGTCCAGGATGAGTTCACTAAGGGAGGGAGTGTGTGGATGGACCTGAGATCTGGGAGTGGAAGCAGGGGGCCTGTGGGGAGGGGACGGTGGCCTGGATGAGGGCGTGGGGAGGCCTGAGCAGTCGTCCGGATGCGTTGTGAAGGCAGACCCCACAGTGGGCTGGTTGTGGGTGATGACAGAGAAGAGAGTCAACACGGGGCAGCGACCCTGCTTCCCCCAGGCCCTGTGGGCCCCTGCTGCTCTTTGCAGTTGATGCTTTTGTTTGCAGCTGCTAGGCTGGCCCTGGGGGGCTCTTGCCTTGACTCTATGGGGTCTTCCCACGTGGTGCCCCACAGCCTTTCTGTCCCAAGTTCCCCAGACAGAAGTCGGAGTGCTGGGGTCCAGTGTCCAACCCCCTCCACCCACCGTGGACGGAGGACTCCTACAGTGAGGTCTGTCTGCTGGGAAGGGCTGTGGACAGGGTGGTCACCTCAAATAATCACAGTGCTGGTGACAGTTGGTGTACTGGGGGAAGGGTAGGGAGACAAGGAAGGTGGGGGGGTCTGGCAGGCTCTGAACTTGAAGGGCTAAGGTCAGGTCCCAGGAAGTAAGGGGGACCCTGGAGATGACTGCAGCAGCCTCCGGCCTGTCTTCCCAGAGCACCTGTCCAGTGGGGAGACAGCCCTGACCACGGGGGTCACGGCGGGAAGGGGGAGGTAGGGAAGCCCAGTGAAGCACGTGACCTCGTTGAAGGTATCAGGGAGGACTTCCTGGAGTCGAGAACCCATGAGATGGAGTCTGGGACGCAGGTGGTGACTATGTAGCCAAGTCAATAGATACTTAAGCTTTTTCTGAGATTTACGGGAAAGTTGCAAAGATAATAGAGAGACTTCCTTCCGCTTCCCCTAATGTTAGCATCTTACTTAATTGCAGTACATTTGTGAAAACTAAGCAATGAACACCGATTACTATTCTGCTAACAGAATTCGCTTTAGTGGAAGAACGCGTGGAATTGACTAATGCTCTTCTGTTCCAGGACGCCGTGTTGCAGTTGTTCATCCCGTGTCCGCCTTTCTGTGACAGTCTGTCTTTCCCTCCCATGGCCTTCCCGGTCAGGTATGGGGTAGGACGCCCCTCAGTCTGGGGTCGTCTGATGTTCTTCTCCTGGCTACACCAGGAGTGTAGGTTTGGGCAAAGAGTACCACTCAGGTGATGGGAACCCGGATCACTTCCTTTTGGTGCTGGCTGCCAGGTTTCTCATAGGGTTTTCCTTTTCCTTATGCCTTTTAGAAACTAGTCACAAAATCCAGCCCAGAAGCTCCAGTTCCTGGAGAGAAAATACAAAGAATTTGTTCTCATATGTCAAAACCGCCACAGTAATGGATAAATACGGGAAGGCCCTTTGAGGGTCTCCTGAGCGGTCTCCTCAGCGTTCCGCCCGCTCATTTGGTGTTCCTCAGTGAAGCTGCTCAGCAGCAGTTGTTACTGTGGTGTTAAGGATGCTTTTCTGATTTCCTCTTTTCTTACTGGGAATTCTGTAGGGAGGTTTGTCCCTTCTATCCCATTTATTTGTACAGTCATATCAGTGCGGACTCATGGATATTTTATTCTCTGCATCTAACCCAATACTATCGTAATTAACTTTTTCACTCAACTTGTTCCAGTTTTGGCCATAGGGGCTCTTCCAGGTTGGCTCTGTATTCTTATTTTTTCCCTCGAGCACTTCCTTATTCTTCAGCACTTGTAAGATGTGCCAGTTCCTCTCACATTTACTTGCCCAGCCCTGGACTCAGCCCCTCTGCAGGTAGCCCCAGTTCCTCTGATGGAGGGTGGCACTGGAAAACAAGAACTGGGCACTGAGCGTGGTCATTGCACCTGAGGTGTCTCCGTTGTCTCTCAGCTGACAGAGCTGGGGAAATATATACACAGAAACCCATGTACACACACATTTGTATTTGTGTGTGTATATATACAGATATCAGTGTATACAAATAAACCTATTTGAGTCCATAATGGTCTCTCATCCAGTCTCCAGAGGGTTCCTTCTGCCCTTGTTTTCTTGTAACTTCTTTCTCTGGGCTGAGAATCCCGGCTCAGTGGGCACTTTTTGGTATTCATCCTATGGGCCATCTTAGCAAATATGGCGGGCCATTCCCGTTTCTGTAAGGACATGCTCTCCTCGGTTTCTATGACAAGTGTCTCCTGGGTTTTCTCCTGTGTCTTGCTTCTTTGCAAGAGGTTCCTGTTTTCACTGACCCCTTAAATTGGAGGCTGGTGGGGGGCTCTTCTCTCCTCCTGCCTCTGGGCCATCTCACCCTCTTGTGGTCTGTTTCCTGCCTCTGTACTGATGATGCCCACTCTCCGCCTTTAGCTCCGACTCCTCCCTGGGCCCCAGAAGCCCTCTCTCCATCCTGCCCTCAGCCCCGGGCCCCTATACTCACCATGTCCCAAACTGCAAACCTGCTCCTCCTCTTGGCCCTTGTCACAGGGATGTCACACACCAGGCTCCCAGAGAGAGCTCAAGGCTTCATCCTTGATGCCGCCTCCCTCCCCAACCTGCATCCTACCGTCCTCCTCCAGGGCTTGACCACCCGCCCCTTCTCATCTGTCATGGCCCTGCCTTGGTCCAGCTCTGTCCTCTCCTACCTTGTCTCTGCCTGGTCTCCTGTCTCCCCCTTTAACCCACCTCCACTGGACGGCTGAGGGATCTCTGTGAAACCCAGATCTTATCACACCCTCTTGCTTGAAGTCCTTCCATATTTCTCCAGCGTCCTCAGGACCGAGTCCTCATGCCATAGACTGACACTGAGCGTGTGGTGTGACCTGGTCCCTGACTTCCTCTGCCTGTCCCCCCGACTGCCTGAGCCACAGACACACTGAACTCATTTCCTCTCTTCCTAGAGTTCGGCCCTCACTCTCACCTGGGCCTCAGCGTGCACCCTCGCTCAGCCCCGTGACCTTCAGTCCCGCCAGCCCTGCCTATTCCACATACACCACCCGCTTTCTTCCCACTCGTATTATTTTGAAACACTCCCAGACATCATCTGTAAAGATGATGGACAAAATGTAAAACCAGTGGTCATTTCTGCATGTTGAAAGTAGGGGAGAGGAGATTCACTTTAAAGTATTTTTTGCAACAAACATGTTTTTGTTGAATACTAACAGAACACACCAGTAGCTGTTGTGGGAGAAAGAGTTAACTAAACAAAAGACAATAATCACATTGTGTTTAAGAGGAAAAAACCTTTCAGGAATCATTTGTAAAATATCACCTAAACCATTCCACCAGGGCAGGAAGAGAACAGGGGTGTGTCTATAACCTTCAGTCACCCCAGACTGACTGCTGAGTGCTTATAGGATTCCTTTCAAGGTCCCATCAACTTAGGGAACCTCTTTACCGTGAAGTCTTCAGTTATCATTATAAACAGAACTTAAGTCACTTACTTAGAGGGTGTTTCACAAGCCTTTGGAACAACTGACTTGTAGAAAAGGATTTTGTATGTGTAAGGGAAGGTTACTAAAGTATCAATACATCGGTGTTGGGAGAGTTCCTGACTTTCCCTCTGATACCAGACTACTGGGACAGTCAGTTCTGTAAAGGAACCGCAGGTGCGTCTGCCTTGAGACCTTTTGCGGTGTTGACATCTGCCTGGCACGTGCTGTGATAACCACTGCCAACATTTACATGCGCTGCTTCAAGCCAGATACCAGTCTGAGCCCTCTGTGTGCATTAATTCAGTAACAACCTAACACAGCCCTTAGGAGGCAGCTGCTGTTATCCCAGTTTTTCAGTTCAGAGTTGAAATCAGTTGCTTCAGGTCGCATAGGTAGTGAGTGGCAGCCCTGGGATTTGAACCCAGGAATACTATTGCTTCTACTGTCTGTGCCTTCAACCCTCTTCCCCTTGGGCTCCATTCTTAAGGAGATGCTTACATTCACAGTGGTTTTTTGGGTTTTTTTTTTTGGGTTGGGGGGCCGGGGGTGCCCTTGCCAGGCAACTTATGGGATCTGACACCCCCTGACCAGGGATTGAACCCATGCCCCCTGCAGTGGAACTACGGGGCCCAAACCACTGCATCACCAGGAAATTCCCCGAGATGCTCACATTTCTAATACTGCAGTTTCTTCTTTTCAGAAGAGCTTCACAGACTTTCTTCTCCAGGTGCCAAAAATATTTTTTTCAACATCCCCAATTACTTGCGAAGAAAAAACACTTAACTTTGTTTTGTTTTTTTAAGGGGAAACTTCAAACATGCGCCAAGGCGGAGAGAAGAGTCTAATGAGTGCCCGTGCCCCCATCACCTAGCTTCAGCAGTTACAGCACGTGGCCATTCTTGTTCCCTCCACATCCCGCACACGTTCCCTCCCTGCTCAGTTAGTTTAAAGCAATTCAGGTGTTTTATCAGAAGACATGGCCTTCAAAGCAAAAGGGACCTAACTTCCTTGCTCTAAGTCCTCCCGCTGTGGGCACACTGACCATCTTCCCGAGCCCAGCTCCTCCCCGTGGGCTTTCCAAATGCAGGCATCTCTGCCGGTGTGACAGTATTGCAGCCCCATCACTGGCTCGTTCCCCGTAACCCGATCCCCTCCGGGCATTTCTCCACATGGCCCTGAAGCCTGAAAACGATCCCTCTTAGTGACCGAGGCCGGCCGAGTTGCCTGGCAGCCCGTCCCCTGCAGCGGGACATTTCACCTGCGTGTGGCTCTCTGCCGCGATAGTGGCCTCTTCCTTATTTGGGTTCGTTTCTGGCCGCCCCTCCACTCAAGCCAGGTCAACCTCCCGTTACACCCCATGCACACCGTAACTTCACCTCAGCACAGTGTGTTTAACACGGTCTAAAGGAAACAGGGATCTGGGTACTTACCTTTAACTGCCTGGGGGCTCCATGACTCAGGTCTGTCTGTGTTCCTGCTGTGTCCCAGGATCACCCAGCACCCGGCCTGGCGCACAGCAGGCGCGCAGTAACAGGAATGAATGAGCGAATGAATGAATGACTACCAGGGCCAGTACCTGGGGTTTCTCATGAGGGCAGTGGGAAGCCACAGAAGTGTTTCAGGCAGAACTGGACCCATATTTCTTAAACTAATGTACATATAAGTCCCCTGGGATCGTGTTAAAATGCAGATTCTGAATCAGTGGGTCTGGGGAGGGGGACTGAGAATTCTGCATTTCTAACAAGCTCCCAAGCGAGGCCAGTGTTTTGAGTAACAAGGGTCTCGCTGTGCTGTTCTGCTCAGTACGGCAGCCACCAGCCACGTGTGGTCGTGGAGGGTTCGAAATGTGGCTTGTGTGGCCTGAGATGTACTTTAGTGTAAAATACCGGCCAGATCTCAGAGACTTAGTGCAAAAAGAGAATGTAAAATGTCTCATTAATAGCTTTTATACTGATCACATGTTAATATGGTAATATTTTGGATATATCGGGTTAAATAAAATATATTATTAAAATTAATTTTCCTTTTTTTTTTGATGTGGCTACTAAAAAATTTTAAATTACATTTGTGGTTCTCATGATGTTTCTCTTGGATTGTGCTGGTCTAGCCCTCCAGACTCCTCATCTCTAAGCATTTGTACATGTTTTTCTCTCTTTTTTGAAGCTTCCCTCTTTCTTCCTACCTCATTCTCAAAAGTAACCACATACATCTTTCAGGTCTCAAATAAGATGTCTCCTCCTCCAGGAAGTCCTCCTTGATCCCCCAGGGTGGTTGGGTGTCTGTTTTGGGCTTCTGCTCTATTGGTTTTCCTCATCTCAGCCCTGACTACTTGTGATACACATCAGCATCTAAATGTCTGTCTCCCGGAGACGGGAGATAGGATGGCAGAGTAGGAGGACTTGAGTTCACCTCCTCACACGAAAACACCAAAATCACAACTACCAAACAACCATCAACAAAAAAGGACTGGAACCTACCAAAAAGATATTCTACACCCAAACACAAAGAAGCAGCCACAATGAGACGGTGGGCGAGATGCTTTCATGATCTAAATGACTGTCTCTCCCTTGAGATCGATAAATCCACACGGATGGGGACAACGCCTGTTCTTGTCGCCACTTTATCTCCAGAACCTGGCGTGGAGTCAATAAATCCCTCTTAAATGAATATTATGCAGTAGTGAAAAGGAAGGAACGACAGGTGTGCGAGAAAAATAATGTTCTGTGAATGGAGCAAAATTCAGAAGATTCCATACCGGATGACGATACCATTCCAGAAAGCTGAGAACCCGGCACACAGAGACACTGCGCGCGAAAACGTGGTAAAACCAGCAAGTGGAAGAGGGAACCTTTTGGGGTTTGCTGCGCTGTGCACTTAAAATGGGTTTATTTCACTGCACATAAATACCTCTGTAGAGCTAAATCAAAAAGGGGAGTGGGCAGCTCAGACTCCTCGTACCACCTCTGGATATACCATGTGAGGGGGGCAGTGCCAGCCCCTGGGGGCTCGCCTGTCAGGCCGAGGAGGTCTGGGCAGAAGGACTTGAGTCACGGAGCCAGGCGAGGGGCTCTGCTTCCTCTGCTGTGTCTCTACTTCTGGGCCTGGTGATTAGTTGGCACTTGATAAATACGTGTATTTTTAAGTTAAAATTCTTTTGGAAGTAAAATTAAATTTTCTTAAATGTCTGACTTCAACAACCCTGAAACACCCTACACCTCTGGATTTCTTGCTGTGTGTGAAGTAATGCATTTCTTTCTAATTCAAGCCCTTTGGACCTGGGTCCTCTTACATGGAGCCAAACAACTAGTGATCATGTGGTGAGTGAGTTACCACTTTTAGGAGTGTTAGCAAAAAAACAAGGTTTAACTGAGTAAATTAAGATCTAATTTGCATTATTTAAAAATTCATGGATGGGGCAGCATTCTGTATGGCAAACCAAGAAGTTAACACAACGTAGAAGGCTTTCATAGTAAGGACAGTGTGACAGGAAAGTTATCAGAAAGTTAATCAGAGGCAGCAGGCAGTGCCGGCTTCCCATTGGCTGGGCTTGTGGCAAGGCAAGAAGGAAGCGTCCCCTCCCGCTTCTGGGTAGTAAGGTGGTTGCCCTTCCTGTCTGGGAGTGCAGGGTACCCCTCTTCCTGCTGGGGTCAGTAATGCCATCTTCCTGTGGGGGTAACACGCTGCAGGGTAGGGCATGAGCCCTCCCTCTTCAGGCCTGACTCCTTTTATTCTCACAGGGACACCCGCGCTGTGTCAGGTGGAGTGTGAGGCCTTTACCTGCATGACTCCCTTGACTCGTCCCAGCGCCCCTGTGAGGCTGGTTTCAGTCCCTGTTTAACTGAGTGGGTCTCAGACTATAGGCTGTCCTGCTTGCTCCCGCCACCCGCTGGTTGCCTCCTGGTGCAGACACTGCTGTGTCCGTCCATCACCTTATAGGAATTCCACCACTGCGATCACATACTTAAGAGCTCAGCGAACTCCCAGACACGTAAATGATAGTCGTCATCAGGTCCCAGTATTTTATGATACCACTAAGGTGAGGGGGGTCGTTAAAGCAGCAACAGAGGACTGATCATACACCCTCTCCCCAAGGATAACCGCTGTGCTGACTTCTAGGGCCACAGGCTATTTGCCCAAGCCTTTCCTCTGTATAAACGAAACAACACATCAAACTCCAGGTTCCCTCTCTCACCATCATCTCTGTGCTCGGACCCATTTATGAAAGGTTCATGAGTGGGACACACGTCGGCTGCCTGGTGCCCTTTCCCTGAAGGTGGTGCAGTGGACACGTTATACTGGCCTGCCCAGTAGCCGCCCATTTTTCTGGCTGCAGCATCCCGCATTCTGCCTCTTCATCTGTGTGTTTTGGGTGCGGGTAAGTCTACCTGCTGGTTCTCTAGGGCTGAGCCCATAACCTGGACCTCCCTACTGAGACTCTTCCATCTCCCTGACCACCACGACTTCAGAAATGAGCCTGTGACCCAGACCTGGCCGATGAGAGCTGGGGTGGGCTTCCCCTGAGCTGGCAGGGAAGGGGGACACCACAAAACACAAAAGGTGGTGGTTTCCCAGCCAGTAGGATCCAAGGCCAGAGCTGCTGGGGACCCGTTAGCAAGGAGGGCTCACCTGGAAATGACCATACAGAAAGGAAGACAGAGCTGAGAGATGAAGAGGGAAAGAGAATCCTGACTACCTCCTCGGTCCTGGATCTACCTGTACCTGAAGGCAGACGTAACCTGTTCCGTTAGATGAGCGTATAAATATCGTTTCTGCTTAAGCCAGTTTGAATTGGGTTTCCTGTCATTTGTAGCCCAAAGCATCCCAGCAGGGGCCTATACGCATGGAGCTTGTTGTTGTTGTTTTAAAGCCCCAGTCAACATTTCCATCAGCTGCACTCAGTCAGTGTGTGGAAAATGCAGAGTGACAGAAGTTCTCCAAGTGTGCAACCTGGTGAAAAAGTGCAAATTCTCAGGTCCAACTTTAGAAAATCACAAACTTGGAATGGGTTCTGGCAAGAGTGTTTGAGAAGCATTCCAGCGGCCATGTCCTGGACGCAGCTTCACCACAGGCGAGCGTGGTAGGAGGGGGAGAGCACAGCTCCAAGCCGCGTCTCTGCTCTGCCTGGCCCTCTGATTTCAGGTGAGTTACGGAAGTCACTGCTTCACCTTTCCCATCTGGAAAATGGTGCTGTCCTCTGTGATAACACCATTTTGAATCCCAGTGAGTTAATAGAAGTAAATCGTTCAGAACAGTGCCTGGCGCATAGTCCACACACCCACTGACATTAATCCATGGTTCTTAGACTTGGATGTGAGAATGTCCTTGGAGAGCTTGTTAAGACATGGTTGCTGGGCCCTGCCCTCCCTCCCCTTGAAATTTCTGATTCTCAGAAAGGGGAGCCTGAAACTTTGCATTTTTAATGAGTTCCTGCATCAAAGTGATACTGCTGGTCCAGGGGACCCTACCTTGAGAACTGCCTAGTTAGATGTTGTTACTGGGGTCCAGCTCCCTTTCTAGTGGGTCTGCAGTCACCTCAGGTGCTCTGGACTCGCTCTTTCCGCTGACTCAGGCTTCTTTCTCATCCTCTCCCTCCCCTCTGGCATTGGTTTTGATAGTTGGATTCTCCGTGCTGGTAACTGGAGCTCTGAGCCCAGCTTTCCGCTGAGAGTAGCGCCAGCCTCCACCTGTTCAGGGGACCTGATTGATGGCTCCTTCACCCACAACTGTTCCTTTTTTGGCAGCCTTCAGGACCATCTCCAGCTGTCTTATATAAGCAGACACCTTTCCTCCTAATCTCTGGGAGGCTGCAGTTGCCACATAATCCCTGCCCCTGGATGTCCAACCCCCACTCACTCAGCCCACCACAAACATTTGTTTGCTTTGCTAATACAAATGGCTTTAAACACAGGGCCAATTAAGCGCCCCTCCAACAAGCTCCGCTATTACTCGACCCGTCAGCTAGAGCGGGAAGGTCAGTGTGGCCAGAGCTGAGAGGGAGGCAGGAGGATGGCAGGAGATTAGGTCAGGCATACAGGCAGAATACAGGTTGTATGAGGCTTTATATGTCATGAGAAGAACTTGGGCTCTATCCTAATAGTGGTAAAATTAAAAAACTCGTTTTAAAAAATTGTGCCATATAGTGTATCTATGTGTAGAGACACATACATATTAATACATGTGTATACAGTTGAAAAAAATTATACTCTGAATGCACATGTGGCCACCACATAGGTAAGAAATGGGGTATTTTCTTGGTGGACTTGTGGTTAAGAATCCATCAGCCAATGCAGGGTACATGGGTTCAATTCCTGGTCTGGGAAGATCCTACGTGCCGCAGAGCAACTCGGCCCGTGTACCACAACTCCTGAGCCCTGGCTCGAGAGCCCATGAGCAGGAACTACTGAGCGTGCACACCCAGGAACCCCATGCTCCG
Organism: Bos indicus x Bos taurus; assembly: GCF_003369695.1. NCBI lineage: Eukaryota > Metazoa > Chordata > Mammalia > Artiodactyla > Bovidae > Bos > Bos indicus x Bos taurus. The sequence goes on from NC_040093.1 coordinate 16,519,748, forward strand.
CAACAAAAGAAGCCCAAGCGCCACAACTAGAGAATCGCCCCGCTCACCACAGCTTGAGAAAGCCCTTGAGCAGCAACGAGGAACCAGCATGGCCAAAAATAAAAATTTTTGAAATAAATTTCTTTAAGAAACATAGTATTAGGAGACGTCAGTACTCCACTTTCAATAATAAATAGGACAGTCAGGCAGAATGTCAATAAGAAAACAGAAGATTTGAGCAACACTTACAAACTAGACCTAACACATCTATAGAAAGGCAGAAGACACACTTGCCTCAGGTGCCTGTGGAGCATTCGCCAGAGGAAACGGCGTGCTGGGCCACAAGACAAATCTTGATAAAGGTAGAGAGAATTTTCTGGTGACAATGGAATAAAGTCAAATAGCAATAGCAAAGAAATTTGGGCAAGTCACAAGTATGTGGAAATTAAACAATATTCTCGTCAATAACCAAAAGAAAAAACAAATTAGAAAGTACTTTGAAATAAATGAAAATGAAGACATCCTAAATCAAAATTCATGGGGTGCAGCAAAAGCAGTGCTTAGAAGAAAATGTATACTTGTAAATACCTTTATTTAAAAAGATGACTGCAAATAATAAACTTCCACTCAAGACTTTGAAAGAGAAAAAGCTACACTTACAGCAGTCAGAAGGAAGAAAATAAAGATTAGAGCAGAAATACATGAAATGGAGACTAGAAAAATAATGGTGAAAATCAGAAAAACCAAAAGTTGGGTTTTTAAAGATCAATGTAGTAACAATATTAGTTAGATATACCAAGAACAAAAGTGAGTAGAGTGAAATGATTAGTATCAGAAATGAAAGAGGGGACATTACTACCAACTTACAGAAATTTTAAAAAAATGAATATTATGAACAACTGTATGCCAATATATTATTTAGATGAAAAACAAATTCCTAGAAAGACACAAATGACTGAAACAAAATAAAGAAATAGGACATCTGAACAAACCCAAAGCAAGTTAAAATATTTAATTCATAGTCTAAAGACTACCCATAAAGAAAAGCCTAGACTCAGATGGCTTCACCACTAAATTCTAGCAAACATTTAAAGATGAATGAATACCAACTCTTCACAAATGTTTCCAATAAATAGGACGGAGCACTTCCCAGCTCATTCTATGAGGCCAGTATCACCCTGCTACCTAAATTAGGCAAAGAGATACAAGGAGAGAGACCTACAGGCCAGTATCCCTTATGAATACTGATGCAGATGCAAAAATCTTCAAACACTAGGCAAACCAAGTCCAGCAACGTATAAAAAGAACTACACACCAAGAGCAAGTGAGATTTCCCTCTTCCAGTCTGGCTGGGAAAGATGGCTCCGCATGGGCTTCCCATTGTCACCTATGAACTGGCACTTGCCATCTGCCTCTACAACGATTAAAACATGTGCTGCTGATTTCCAACACCCCCAGAAAGGAGTTCAGGGTGGAGAGCAGAGAGCAGAAATGAGGCACTCTGTGTTCAGAGGAAAACTGGCAGAACAGGTCTTCAGGTAGGTAGATATTTTCAGGAACCAATCTTATGAGCCCAATCCTTGTTATCTGCTCATGTCTAGAACAGCAGTACAGCCCTTCACGGTGACAACTGCTCCTGATGACTAGCAGAGGCCCTCACAAGACCAGCAGAAACTTTCTGCAAAAAATAGGTGCTTGATTGCATGTACTCCCCGCCTTCACTGAGATCATATATAAACTGACCTTCTCCACTTCTCTTTGGAGCAGTTTCTCAGAACTGTCTAAAATGCTGTCTCCCAGGCTATCATCCTCATTTTGCCCCAAATAAACATAACTTGCAACTCTCACACTGAGCAGTTTTTTTTTTTTTTTTTTTTTTTTAAGTCGACACATTATTGCTCTGCACAAGGATACACTTTGCTGCCTTGGGGCCAGTGTCTAGGGCAGGAGCAGAGGTGTGATCCAGACCCAGGACTGAGGGTAGGAGCTTTCCTGGGTGGACCTGGGAACTGCATCTTAATGTCTGGCCTATAACCGATTACAACTTTTCTGAAATAAAACTGGAACCAACCAAGATTCTAACCACTGTTCATTCCAGCCATGTGTAGGAAAAATCACAAACTCTCTGCTGTTGGCTACTGTGCATTACATCCATCAGCTTATAAGAAAACCCTAATTATTCCGAATAAAATTTATATTTGGACACACACAAAGAACAAGTGAGACTGATTCCAGGAAGGCAAGATTGGTTTTATATCCCTAAATCAATTAATGTAATACTCCATATCAATAGAATGAGAAGCAAAAACCATGTGATTATCTCAACAGATATAAATATTTGGAAAAATCTCTTTCATGATAAAAACTCTCAGCAAGTTAGGAATAGAAGGGGACTTCCTTAACATGATAAAGGCATCTATGAAACACTTAAGCTAACATCATACTTATTGGGGAAAAACTGGATGCTTTCGCACTAAGAGCAAGAATAAAGCAAAGCTTCTGGTTCAAGATGGCGAAGTAGAGGATGTGAGCTCATCTCCTCCTGCAAGAGCACCAAAATCACAACTAGCTGTTGAACCAGCATCGACAGGAGGCCACTGGAACCCACCAAAAAAGATACTCCATGTCCAGAGACAAAGAAGAGGCCACATACCGTGGAGACCTTGTGGGTTCACAGTGTAGCGTGTGACGACGCCTGGAGACAGGACTGGGTCTGGTGTTTGGCTGACTGGCTTTCCACACGGTCGCCAAAAGATCATGCAACGGGGAAAGAACAGTCTCATCAACACATGAAGCTGCAACAGCTGCGTGGTCCATACAAAATAATAAAGGTGGGCCTTCGCCTTAAACCATATTAAAAAATTAGCTCAAAATGGATCAAAGTCCTAAATGTAAGAGCAAAAACTATGAAACTCAGATACGACACCAAAAACACAAACAACAAAGAAAAGGTAAATTGGACATCATCAAAATTAAAAACCTTTGTACATCAATGGGCACCATCAAGAAAGGGAAGACAACCCACAATGTGAGAAAATGTTCACAAATTATATATCTAAAAAGCAACTTATATCTTGAATATATAAAGAACTTGCACAACTCAGTAATAAAAAGGTAAATAAGCCCAGTTAAAAATGGGCAAGGCATCTGAACAGACATCTTTCCAAGGAAGACATACAGAAGACCAACAGGCATATGAAAAGATGCCCAACGTCAGTCATCAGGGAAATGCAAATCGAAATCACAGTGAAGTACTAATTCACACCCACTAGGATAACTATAACCGAAAAGTCAGAGAAGTGTTGGTGACGATGTGGAGAAATCAGAGCCCTCGTACACTGTCGGACGGAATGTAGAAAGGTCCCGCCACTTTCCAAATAGTCTAGGAGCTCCTCAGATGATTAAACGTGGAGTTATATGACCTAATGATTCCACTCCTGGGAATACACCCAAGAGAAAAGAAAACTGTCTACACAAACCCCAAACCATCCAAACGTCCAACTGATGGACGGATAAACCAAATGTGATATAGCCACACAAGTGAATATTAATGAAAAGGAATGAAGGGCTGACACACGCTACAACATGAATGAACCTTGAAAACATATGCTAAGGTTAAAAAAAAAGCCACATACAACAGACCAGGGACTTCCCTGGCAGTCCAGTGGTTCGGACTTCATTTTCCATGCAATGGGTGTAGGTTTGATACCTGGTAAGGGAGCTGGGATCCCATGTGCCTTACAGCCAGAAAACAAAACATTAGAAAACAGAAGCAATATTGCAATAAATTCAATAAAGACTTTTAAAATAGTCCACAACAACAACCAAAAAAATCTTTAAAACAAAACAAAACAAAAAATCAAAAGGCCACATATTGCCAAGACATGAAAGCAACCTAAATATTCATTGACAGAGGAATGGATAAAGAAGATGTGGTACATATATACAATGGAATATTACTCGGCCATTAAAAAGAATTAAACAATGCCACTGGCAACAACATGGATGGGCCCAGAGATTATTACACTAGGTGAAGTAAGTCAGACAAAGAAAGTGAAATACTGTGTGATATCCCTTATATACAGAAACCAAAAGAAAAATGATACAAATGAACTTATGTAGAAAACAGAACGAACATATTGTGAAGGGTGGGAAAAGGGATAACTGGGAAATTTGGGATGGACATGTACACACCGCTGTATTTAAAATGGATAACCAGTGACGACCTACTGTGCAGCACAAGGAACTCTGCCCAATACCACATAACAACCTAAACGGGAAAGAATTTGAAGAACAGATACATACACGTTATAACCGAACCAGTCTGCTGTACACCTGAAATTAACACAAGATTGATAATCAACTATACTCCAATGTAAAATAAAAAGTTAAAAGGGAAAAACCAAAAGGCCACATATTGTAGGGTTCCATTTATATGAAATGTACATAATAGCCAAATATATATATTGAGAAACTGAATTCTTAGTTGATTAGGACTGAGAAGGATGGGCTGGTAGGTGATAGCTAAGGGTATGGGGTTTCTTTCTGAGTTGATGAAAATGTTCAAAGCTTGATTACCGTGACTGTTTCACATATCTACTAAGAAAATACTGAATTGCTCACTTTAACTGGTTGAATTTTATGGCCTGTGAATTCCATCTCAATGAAGCTGTTTAAAAAAATGAAACAAGGTGGGATGAATTGGGAGATTGGGATTAACATATATGCACTATTGATGCTATGTATAAAACAGATAACTAATGAGAACCTGCTGAATAGCACAGGGAACTCTACTCAGTGCTCTGTGGTGACCTAAATGGGAAGGAAATCCAAGAAAGAGGAGCTACATGTGTATATACAGCTGATTCACTGTGCTGTATAGCAGACACTAAGACAACATTGTAAAGCAACTATATTCCAATAAAAATAAAAACAAAATAAACACACACAAACGAAATGTGCTATAGCTGCACAACCGTCAGAATGCCTATCATAAAAAAGATCACAGATAACAAACTTGAGGGGAGGATGTGGAGAAAAGCGAACCCTGTACCTGAGGTAGGAATGTCAGTCAGTGTAGCCACTGTGGAAAACGGTATGGAGATTCCCTCAACTAAAACTGGAGATAAAATACGATCCAGAAATTCCATTCTTGGGTATATATCCAACGAAAACAAAAAACGTTAGCTCAGAGAGATACATGCATCTTAGCGTTCATAACGGCATCATTATTGACAATAGCTAAGCTGGGAAAGCAACCTAATATCCATCACAGACGAATGGGTAAAGAAGATGTAGTGAGGGAGGGATAAAGATGGTGGAGTAAGGGGAAAGGGAGCTTACCTCCCCCCACAAATACACCAAAATACATCTACATGTGGAACAATTCTCACAGGAAGCCAACTAGAAACTAACAGATCTCCCATACAACCAATGCTGCAAGAAAGCGCTCCGTGTAGCCAGGTGGGGCGGGCGGGTGGAGGTGGGGCAGCGTCAGCACAGGACTGGTGCCCCTGGGGGTGACCTGTAAGGGAGAGGAGGTCCATACGGGCGGAGCGCCACCGTGGGGAACCCGTGCATGCTGGGAAATCTGCTGGGACAGACAGGGCTGGAGAAGCCTAGATTCCACTCACGAGGAGTGCACGGTGCTGGCTTGCACACCAGTCAGGGCAGAGAGACCTGCGCCTGGCTGAACTTCCCAATCTAAAGGGGCAAACGCTCTGGCTCCACCCACCCCGCACCACCCCCTGGAGCCCGATCTGGGGCAGACAAGTCCTGGAAGAGGTCTGCCAGGGACGCAGCTCAGGTCCCCGAAGGAAGCACAGCCACCTTGATTCCTGCCGCCACAGTGCCTCGGCTCTAAACCCCAGCCAGATCCTCACCACAGCCAGGCCCCCACCACAGCCTAGCACTAGGTCTGGGATGAACACAGCAGAGAAAGGTACATGAACTGGGGCGGCTTCTGAGCAGCACCAGAGACAGCTGCACACGTGATGTGCAGGTCCACGCAAGACTCCCTTGCGGTAGCAGTCAGTCACCTCCTTTGGGGCAGGGCATGCACTCAAGGGCAACAGAGCCTGATAGAACCTAACCCTCAGGGCTTCTATCCAACAACTGGGGAGCAGGTCCTGCCCCCGACAAGGCAGTGACAGCCACACAGCAAACAGGAGGCCCTGCCCAGCATCCAGCACAGGTTCTGGACACCAGAATGCCAGAAATGCCCCAAACAAGGGAAAGACAGCCACCACACTCCGGGGAAAGATGGTGCTGGCGTCCATACCAAAAGCAGCCCTTGCACCCAAAACACTGGATTCACACAGTCTACCCAGGGATGCCGCCACATTACAATACCCCTTCGAGACCACAGGAGATAACTATTTCTCCTAAATTTATAGAGACAGAGAAAGTAAAATGAAAACTCATAGAAACTACCCTTAAAAGAACAAGAGAAATCCTCTGAAAGAGTAATGAAAGAGATCTCACCAGTCTACTAGACCTTGAGCTCAAAAATGAGGTAATAAAAATGCTAGAGGAATTAAGAAAGATTATCATAGAAGTGCAGGTCACTTTAACAAGGAAGTACCAAGTATAAAGATGAACCAATCAAAATTAGACAAGTCAACTGCCAAGGTAAAAATCAATCTAGAAGCAACGAATAGGAGACTAAATGATACAAAACAAATAAGTGATCCGGATGATAAAATAATGGAAATCACACAATCAGAACAGCAGACAAAGACAAATGAAAAAAACAAGATCCATGGGATAATATAAAGTGTGCCGATCTACACATAATAGGGGTTCCAGAAAGAAGAGAAAGACAAAAGGGAATAGAAAATGTTTCCTGGGAGAAATCACATCTAACTTCCCAAACATTCCGAAAAAGGAAACAGATACTCAGGTACAGGAAGCACAGAGGGTTCCAAAGTAGATGAACCCACACCAAGACATATAATTAAAATGGCAAAAGTTAAAGAGAGGATTCTAACGGCAGCAAGAGAAAAACAGTCAGTTACAAGGCAAGCCCTTTAAGGCTGTCAGTTGATTTCTTTGTAGAAACTTTGCAGGCTGGAAGGAAGTGGTATGATATATTCAAAGTCCGGAAGGGAGAAACCTGCAACCTAGGATATTTTACCCAGCAACATTATTATTTAGAATAGAAGGAGAGGTAAAGAATTTCTCAGACAAGTAAAAACCAAAAGAATTCAGCAACACCAAATCTACCCTAAAAGAAATATTGAAAGTACTTCTCTAAATAGAAAAGAAGTAATGATCTACAGGAAAGAAAAAATTACAATAGGAAAGGCAAATATATAGAAGAATTGATGATCACTTAAATAAGCCAGGATATAGATTTTTAAAAATAATTTTAAATTATAAAAATGATTATACCTACAATTAACAGCAAAAGTATAAGCATGAAGATGTAAAACAGAGCAAAGTCACTAAATGTGGAAGACGGGAGTATAAAAAGGGTCACAAACCAAACCTCAGATTTAAGAGGATAGACATTATTTCAAGCATCTTTTCTGATCACAAGAGTCTGAAGCCAGAAATTAACCACAGAAAGAAAAATGGGAAAGGGCTTTCCTGTTGGCCCAGTGGTAAAGAATCCACCTGCCAAGGAAGGAGACGCGGGTTCCACCCCTGGTCCAGGAAGATCCCACATGCTGAGGGGCAACTAAGCTCAAGCACCACAACCTGTAAGCCTGTGCTCTAGAGCTGGGAGCCAAAACCACTGAAGCCTGAGTACCCTAGAGCCTACGCTCTGCCACGAGAGAGACTTGCACATAGCAACCAGAGGAGCCCCGCATGCTGCAACCAGAGTAGCCCCCACTTGCTGCAACTAGGGAAGAGCCCCTGCAGCAACAAAAACCCAGCACAGGCAGAAATGTGAAACACTTTATAAAAAAATTCTTTTTTAATTTAAGAAAAATGGGAGAAAAAACAAACACATGGAGACTAAATAATATGCTACTAAAAAACCAATGGGTCAATGTTAAAATTAAGGAAATCATAAAATACCTCGAAACAACAATGAAAACACAACTTCACTAAAGTCCATGTGCTATGCTTAGTCGCTCTGTGCAATCGCTCACGTCCGACTCTGTGCAACCCCATGCACTGTAGCCCGCCAGGCTCCTCTGTCCGTGGGGATTCTCCAGGCAAGAATATCTGCCGGGGTCCAGCCCCGGTGGATCCAGGGAATTCGAAGCAGGGACGGCATCGTCGAGGATCAGGAAACAACTGCTTAATTAAACTTTAATTAAGGATATAAAGAGTAATGGAATAAGGATAGCTCATTGAGGAAATTCAGTGGAGAAAAGAGGCTGAATAATTCAGCCAGAAGGTAAGAGAAAGAACGACATGGTGAGACCAAGTTTCGGTGAACAAGGCCCACACTTTATTTTCCAAAGTAGTTTTTATACCTTAAGTTATGCATAGAGGATAATGGGGGAAGGGGTAGAGTCATGCAGCAAGCCAGGCTTTCTTCCTGCAAACTTATCATATGCAAAAGTTTAGGTGATTTGCATCATCTTCTGGCCCGGAGGCCTGTTAACATTTTAAGACCCTTTCTTCAGAAAACTTATTTTTCTCTAAAGGTGATAAGTCAAGCGCCACCCTCCAAAAGCATTAGATAAAGTTGCATTCCTACAAAGCAAAGGTGTGGTGCGCTATAACAAGAAAAAGAATTAACTCAAGGGTCCCAGGTTACAAACATTAAAGCTACTATTTACACCAATTATATTAATCAATACACTGCCAGGGACACAGCAGGTAAGGGATATGGAGACTTAGCAGCAAACATTGGCCCAACAAGTAAAAAACCCTTCACCAATACAATTTCTAATCAATCTTTTAACTGCTCAAAGGAATCTGTATTTAGACAGTTTAGAACATCTCATGCCTCTCACAGTTGGGAGGCTCTGAGCAATCACATGTGGCTGGAAAAACCTATTCAGGCAGGCTAGAGGACTTCCAAAGGAGTTTGTAGGTTGAAACACTGTCACACCCAGGAATTATTAACTGGAGCTGTAAGCTAACTCTTGTTTCAGAGAGAGGTAGTGGGGGACAGCCCCCTGTAAAGTCTGAGGTGTAGGTGAAAGCACAAAGCAGAAAGTAGGCAGACTCTGGTTTTGGGGGTAGATGCTCGAGAATTTCCAGGGAGACTCCTGAGGCTTGATCCCGCCTTTGCGTATGCCAAGCCTCCTTCCTCATGACCTTTGCCAAGGGCGGAGCTCGCTCCCCGCAAATACCGGAGTGGGTTGCCATGCCTTCCTCCAGAGGATCTTCCCAGCCCAGGAATTGAATCCAGGTCTCCCGCATTGCAGGCAATCCAGATTCTTTGCCATCTAAGTCACCAGGGAAGCCCAAGAATATTGGAGTGGATGCCTATCCAGGGAATCTTCCCAATCCAGGAATCAAACCAGGGTCTCCTGCATTGCAGGAGTCATCTATGGGATGCAGCAAAAGCAGCTCTAAAACAGAAGTTCGTAGCTATACAGGATTTCCTCAAGAAACAGGAAAAATCTCAAATAAACAACCTAACCTGCCCCCTAAAAGAACTAGAAGATGAAGAACAAACAAAACCCAAAGTCAGCAGAAGGAAGGAAATAAAGATCAGAGAGGAAATAAAGATTAAAAACAATAAAAAAAAATCAATAAAACCAAGAGCTGGTTTTTTGAAAAGAAAAACAATCAACAAACCTCTAGCTAGGTCATCAAGAAGAAAAGAGAAACAACCCAAATAAAATAAGAAAGAGGAGAAATAACAACTGATGCCACAGGGGGGGAAAATCCTGAGAATATTATGTACAATTCTCAGCCAAAAAAAATGGAACTGGGCAAGTTTCTAAAAAACATAGCCAGCCAAAACTGAGTAAAGCAGCACCAAGTTATTTGAACAGACCAATCATTAGAAGTTAAATAGAATCTATTTTTTAAAAATTCCAGCAAACAAAAGTCCAGGATCATATGTCTTCACTGGGGGAATTCTATCAAACATACAATGAAAAAGTTATAGCTATTTTTTTCAAACTACTCCAAAAAACTGAAGAGGAGGCAATATTCCCAAATTCATTATATGAAGCCACCATCACCCTGGTACCAAAACTGGACAAAGACACTACAAAAAAAGGAAATTACAGACCAGTATCTTTGATGAATATAGATGCAAATGTCCTTAAAGTATTAACAAACCAAATCCAACAATACATAAAAAGGATCACATACCAGGATCAACTTGGATTCATTCCAGATTTGCAACATATGCAAGTCAATGTGATACAACACACCAACAAAAGAAAAGACAAAAAGCACATGATCATCTCAAAGATGCAGAAAAAGCATCCACAAAATTCAGTACCCATTCATGGTGAAAATTCTCACCAAAGTGGGTACATATCTCAACAGAGTAAAAGCCATTTACAACAAACCCACAGTCAATGTAATACTCAATGGTGAAGACCTAAAAGCCTTCCCATCAAATTCAGAAACAAGACAAGGATGCCCACTCTCACCACTTCTATTTAACATAGTATGGGAAGTCCTAGCCATGGCAACAAAATAATTTTTTTAAAAAAGAGTATCCAAATAGAAAGGGAAGGGGTAAAACTGTCACTATTTGTAGATGACATGATGCTCTTTAGTGAGCATCCACACACCAACTATCAGAATAGATGAAGTCAGCAAGATTGCAGGATACAAGATTAATATTCAGAAATCTGTTGCATTTCTTTACACTAACGATGAAATATCAGAAAGGGAAAGTAAAAAACAAAAGTTAAATCACACAAAATAAATACTTAGGAATAAACTTAACCAAGCAGGCAAAAAACCTATATGCTGAAAACTATAAAATACTAATAAAGGAAACTGAAGATGATTCAAAGACTGGACGAATATTGTTAACATAGCCATGCTACCCAAAGCAACATACAGATTTAATGCAATCCCTTGTCAAAATACCTACAATATTTTTCACAGAAGTAGAACAAATAATCCTAAAATTTATACAGAAACACAAAAGACCCAGAGTCGCCAAAGCAATCCTTAGGAAAAAGAAAGCAGGAGGCATAACCTTTTCCAGATTTCAGACTGTACTACAAAACTGTAGTGACCTATATGCTGTGGTGACGGCACACAGATCAGTGGAACAGAATAGACAGCCCAGAAATAAACCCACACACCTGGGCAATCAATTTTCAACAAAGGAGGTTAGGATATACAAGGCAAAAAAGACAGTCTCTTCAACGAGTAGTGTTGGGAAAGCTAGACAGCTTCGTGTAAATCAATGAAATTTGAGCACTCTCTCATACCATATACAAAAATAAACTCAAAATGATTTAAAGACCTAAACATAAGACATGACCCCATAAAATTCCTAGAAGAGAACATGGGCAAAACGTTTATTCCTGGACAGGGATTGTAGCAATATTTTCTTAGATCTAGTATGATATCCCTTATAGGTGGAATCTAAAAGATAAAACAAACTAGTGGATATAACAAAAAAGAAACAGACTCACAGATATAAAGAATATAAAGGGGTTACCAGTTTTGCTCTATGTTCTTACCAAAAGAACATATTGGTTACCAGTGGGGGCAGGGAAGGGGGAGGGCCAAGAAAGGAGTAGAAGATTAAGAGGCACAACTACTGTGTATAAAATAAATAAGCTACAAGGACATATTATACAGTATGGAGATATAGCCACTGTTTATAATAACTATAATTAGAGTTAGCCTTTAAATATTATGAATCACTACTGTACACCTGAAACTTATGTGATACTGTAAACCCAATACCTCAATTAAAAAACTGAGAATGTACCGTAGCTTTCTTATCCATTCATCTGCTGATGGACATCTAGGTTGCTTCCATGTCCTGGCTATTATAAACAGTGCTGTGATGAACATTGGGGTACACGTGTCTCTTTCCCTTCTGGTTTCCTCAGTGTGTATGCCCAGCAGTGGGATTGCTGGATCATAAGGCACTTCTAGTTCCAGTTTTTTAAGGAATCTCCACACTGTTCTCCATAGTGGCTGTACTAGTTTGCATTCCCACCAACAGTGTAAGAGGGTTCCCTTTTCTCCACACCCTCTCCAGCATTTATTGCTTGTAGACTTTTGGGTTGCAGCCATTCTGACTGGCGTGACTCAGCCATTAAAAAGAATACATTTGAATCAGTTCTAATGAGGTGGATGAAACTGGAGCCTATTATACAGAGTGAAGTAAGCCAGAAAGAAAAACACCAATACAGTATACTAACGCACATATATGGAATTTAGAAAGATGGTAACAATAACCCTGTGTACGAGACAGCAAAAGAGACACTGATGTATAGAACAGTCTTATGGACTCTGTGGGAGAGGGAGAGGGTGGGAAGATTTGGGAGAATGACATTGAAACATGTATAATATCATGTATGAAACGAGTCGCCAGTCCAGGTTCGATGCACGAACCTCCTGTGGGAGGAGGGAGGAGGGTTCAGGATGGGGAACACATGTATACCTCTGGCAGATACATTTCAGTATTTGGCAAAACCAATACAATATTGTAAAGTTAAAAAACAAAACAAAACAAAACAAAACTGAGAATGTACTAGAGGTACATAATAAAACTAATTTTTAAAACAGGAAAAAAAAAAGTAAACTTGAGATTTCTTTTTCTTATCTCTCAAGTCCAGATAAACATAAATACCCAGATGGTGTCTTCTCGGTGCCAAGTATTCCTGACTCAGAGGATATGCCTGCCTGGGGTGGGCCTTATAAAAAGAGGGAAATTTGGCCATGGAGACAAATGTGCACACAGGGAGAATGACACATGAAGATGAAGGCAGAGATGAGGTGACAGCACTTAACGAGGCAAGGAACGCCGAAGACTGCCTGCAGAGCCCTGGAAGCCGGGGGCTCGCAGGAGAGGCATGGAGCTCCATCACAGCCCTCAGCGGCCAATCCCGCCAGCACCCTGACCTTGGACTCACGGCCTCCAGGACCAAGAAAAGTAAACTTCTGTTGTTTATGCCAGTCAGACTGTGGTCCTTCATTGTGGTGGTCCTATTGGTTAAGATAATAATCACCTTCCCCCTTACATGGAAATCCACTTGCTATACCCCTCACAGAGGAATACAGATCCTCTAACTAGTCAAGCTACCTTGTGTCTAACTACCAAACACACACACCTGTACACGTTATGGTGAGTTTTCCTATAGAAATCCCTTGACCTTTTCATGACAGATGACTACAATCTGGCCATTCCAGTTTAATAGAAATGTTCTAAAACTTCTGTATCTCAAAGTGAAGGAGTCTGGGAGCTAATCCCTTTCCTCCCAGAAGACCTCTGTCCCTTATGCTAATCCCCCGCAACCTTAGCAGTCAGGCGTGAATACCTGCTATACACTGATGTCACTAAACTGTCGTTCTAGGCTTTTCTGGAAGACAGAAGGTCTGTCCCAAGATGATTAGATATTTCTGCTATCTAGAAATAGAAATAGCCATGATTAAAATTGTTTTCAGTAAAGTAATACATGAAAGTCACGAAAAAATTAAGATACTGAAAGGTGTCAAGTGAAAAGCAACATGTTCTTTAAAAAACTTCAACTCAGTCTGTATCATTTGGAATAAAAATAATGTACAGAACACTGTGTATTTCTAAAAGTAATATAAAATGTTTACATGGCGTTTAATATGTGCCAGGCATTTCTCTAAGAGCTGTATACATTTTAATTCATTTAATCTTCATGACTCCAAATGGTAGATATTAACTATTATTATTCCTGTTTCACAGATGTGAGGAGACTGAATCCCAGAGAGGGGAATCATCTGTCTAAGGTTGTCCCACTAGAATTTTTTTCCTGGACTGGCTTTATACACATGTATCCACCCATCAGTGCAACTCAAAGTAAACTGCAAACATTTTGACTTATTTTCTGATTTAGAGTTCTTAACCTTTTTGCTTTCCCATAAATATTGTCCTTGTGCTATCAAGAGCATAACTGATGGAACATTTGTTAGAATGTTCAACTACTGTCCATGGATTTGCTTCTGAGCTCAGCTTTCTTCCTTTCACCATGAATCAATGGAAGGAGTTTCCAGACAACAACTGGATTCAAATTCCTTCTTCAAATGGTTTTAAAATATTTGGGCTTAAATATTATGAGATTGTAGTGGTCCAGTCACATTATTGGAAACAACAGCCAGGCAAGGATGATTGCATTGTGATTGCTGTTCAACACAGAGCAACTGTAAGATGCCCTCAGCTATAGGATAAATACAATTTCTAGAGAGGCTGAAAGCAGAGCAGCTCAGAATTGATGAAATCATGTAGATACTACATGACTCAGCCCTCAGTTCTGTGGCTGGCAAGCGTCAGAATCATGGTTTCCAGATGAGGAAATGTCTTCGAGGATCCCCTCTCTCTGAGTGTCAGTGCTTCCCTCTGCTCCTGGTCTCTGCTCCATTTCTACATTTCCCTCTCTCTGCCTCAATCACTTTTTCAGTGTCCCTCACCCTCTCTCCCCACAGCTCTCCCATCTCTGGCTCTCCCGTTTTTGCCATCTGCAGTCAAGGTAGTTGAGGATTCAGACACCCTCAGCTGCCCTCTCCCCTCAAACTTTTAAAAAATGATGAATTTGTGCTCCAGCTTCCTGTCCCTACAGCTGGAAGAACAGTAAAGGGAGGAGATGACTAAATTTCAGACTTCTCCCTTTAATTTGCAACATTTCTGTACCTCTCAAGATGATCAAAGTGTTACTCCATCTTCAACATGTGAATAGGCTGGAATGCACTGACAAACTTTCTAACACTGAGGTATTTCTGTATTTCTGAAAGCAACCCTATAAGTTATTTTGAGTACTTGTCAAAACATTGCTGAGCTCAATTTGTTCGTATTTTATCTGGAAATTTTCCATTTATGGATGTCATTGACCTGGATTTTATTCTATTTTGTTTTTCTAGATTTGTTAAGAGAATTATGCTAATAATTAAAATGATTTGAGTAGTGTCCATATTCTCTGGACCACTTTCTATAACCTAGGAATTCTTTCTTTGAATGCACAATGAATTGGTTAATAAATCTAATGTCTAATGCCTTTAGACCTAATTAAAATCTAAAGTCCAATGCCTTTCTTAGAGCGTAGATCTTTTTACTTCCTTTATAACTTATTCAGTTATTGGTCTATTCCGATTTTCTACTTTTTTGCATGTCAGTTATCTTTAATATTTCCAAAGAGAAACTCCATTTTCAGTTAAATTTTATTCTTTTGGCCTAAAATATCCTTTGCCTGGCTAATGCCTCTCGGGATCTGGCCCTCATCCTGTTTGGACAGCAAGGGTAAGGGGTGAGTGAGTCTTCAGCCCTGAGCAACAATGCTGGAAACAGGCAGGGAACTTGGATGAGCATCCCCACTGGAAAGCAGTTGGTTGAGTTTCAGCTGTGTCCACTTGTGTTTATCCTCTGGTTTGTGAGCCTGAGAAGCAGCCACGCCTGTGCAGAGGGCGGAGGAGAGCTGCCCACCCACAGCAGATGGAGGAGAGGACCACACCATCACCGAGCAGGGTTTTTCATGTTATATACAAATGGCGCCACCTGGAGCTCACTGTTGGTAGTGACCTTGGGGCCGGGCGCCACAGTGATCGCTCACTGTCCCAAACGTTCAGGTACTGGGTCTCTACAGGTACCTTCCGGGGTCCAATCACCCACTCATAGTCCCGCCATCCCCACACCTGCTGAGCCAAAGATGACAGCCAGCTCACCAACTTGTGGTGGTTTTGCCTTGCGTCTCCCTGATAATTTGTGACGTTGGACGTCTTTTCACGCACCTACGGGCCATCTGTATGTCTTCTTTGGTGAAGTGTCTGTTTCAGGCCTTCTGCTCTTTCTGATGGGGTTCTTTTTTAAATTAAGCTTTGGGAGTTGTTTCTATATTTTGAATGTTAACTCCTTATCCAGTACATCACTTGTAAATATTTTCTCCCAACCCGAGGATGTCTTTTCCTTTTGTTTAGTTTCCTTTGCTGTGCAAACGCTTTGAAGTTTAATTAGGTCCCATTTGTTTATTTTTGTTTCCATTTCTCTAGGAGACAGATCAAAAAAAAATATTACTGTGATTTATGCCAGAGAGTGTTCTGCCTATGTGGCCACATTCCCCAATCCTAACTGAGCGAACACCCTGGCTTACTGACCTCATGCCACAACTTGACTGAATCTAGGCAGCCAAGTCCTAAGAAAAGACTTGCTCTAGAGATGTAGGGGCAACCTGAGGGCCTGCGGGTGGTCCAGGTGGGGCAGCAGTGGCCACTGCTGGTGCTCCAACCACACCACGGATGCAGCCCAGGCCTCCAGCACAGCACAGCCACTGGGACCCCAGCGACCACCGTGCCACGAGCCCCACTCCCAGCTGGGCAAATGCCCGGGCTCTATCCACTCCACACCAGAACCTTGCATTAGAGCTGGGACAACCACGACCATTACATACTGGTAAAAGTTAAAGATCAAGAGGATTCCCAAGGCAGCATGAGAAACACAGAGTCACATACAAGAGAATCCCCACAGGGCTATCAGCTTCCTCTGCAGGAACTGTGCAAGCCAGAAAGAAGAGACACGGTAGTGCTGAAAGAGAAGAACCTACAGCCTAGGATACTCCAGCCAGCAAGATTATCACTCCAAACAGAAAGAGACAGAAAGAAATTTTAAGACAAGCAAAAACTAAAAGAATCCAACAATACTAAACCCATTCTAAAAAAAATGTTGATGGGTCTTCTCTAAATGCAGAGAAATAAGCATCAACAGGAAAGAAAAAAATTCCAACAAGAAAGGCAAATATATAGTAAGGATTGAAGATCACTTAAGCCAGTGTGTAGACTGAAAAACCAAACAAAAAATTGTAAAAGCAACTGTAACTACAATAAATAGCAAAAGGATAATCATGAAGATATAAAAAATGATGTAAAAACACAAAATGTGAGTGAGAGGAGAAAAAACGTAGGCCTTTTAGAATGTGTTTGAAATTTAATAGTATCTGTTTAAAGCAGGTAGGTTATAACTATGGGGTTTCCCTGGTGACTCAGGCAGTAAAGAACCCACCTGCCAGTGCAGGAGACCAGAATTCAATCCCTGGGTTAGGAAGATCCCCTGGAGAAAGGCATGGCAACCTGCTCCAGTATTCTTGCCTGGAGAACCCCATAGACAGAGAAGCCTGGCAGGCTACAGTTCATGGGGTTGCAAAGTCAGAGATACGACTAGGTGACTAACATACAGAGGTATGATTATGGGTCAACATATATGAACTCCATGGTAACTACAAATCAAAAACCTACAACAGATAGACAGAAAACAAAAAGAAAGGAATTCAAGCACACTGCAGAAGAAAATCATCAAACCACAATGGGAAAAACAAAAAGAAGAAATGAACAAAGAACTACAGAAACAACTGGCAGTCAAGGAATGAAACGGAAACAAGCACATACTGATCAATAATTTAAATGTCAATAGGCTACCTGCTCCTATAAAAAAAAGAAATAGGATAGCTGACTGGATATAAATCAAAGACTCTCAGCATGCTGCCTACAAGAGACCACTTTAGGGCAGAAGACACACACAGACTGTAAGTGAGAAGAAGGGAAGAGATATTCCATGCAAACGGAATGACAAGAAAACAAGGCTGGCCATACTCAGACAAAATAGGCCTTGAGACAAAGGCTATACTATTAAGGCATAGGGATCGATACAGTAAGAGATCAATTCAAGCAACAAATTTAATAGGATACGAATTATAGCAAGCCTTTTTCTGACCACAGCAGTATGAAACTAGAAATCAACTATAGAAATTAAAACAGGAAAAGAAGGTGGAGACTAAACACCATGCTGCTTAAAAACAACAACAACAAAACCAGTGGATTAACAAGGAGATCAAAAATACATCGAGACAAATGAAAAGGAAAACACAATTTTTCAAAATCCATGGGATGCAGCAAAAGCAGTCTTAAGAGGGAAGTTCAGAGCGATATAGGTCTTCCTCAAGAAACAAGAAAAAAAATCAACCTAACCTATTACCTAAAATAGTTAGAAAAAGAAAATACAAAGCCCAAAGTCAGCAAAAGGAAGGAAGGAAAAGGCAGGGAGTAAATTAAACGGAGATAAAAATAATAGAAATGTCAACAAAACCAAGGGATGGTTTTTTTGAAAAGATAAATAAAACTGATAAACCTTTAACCAGGCTTACCAAAAATGGGAGGACCCAGCAGGTGGATGTACACACACACAAATAAACAAGAAATGAGAGGAGAAATAACAACTAATGCCACAGAGATACAGTCACAAGAGAATACTGTGAAGATACATGCCTACAACTGGGCAACACAGAAGAAACGGACAAGTTCCTAGATACTTACAATCTAACCAAGACTGAAATAAAGAAGGCACAGAGAATTTGAACAGATCACTAAAGTGAAATAGAATCTAATTTTTAAAAAGAATCCCAGCAAGCAAAAGTCCAAGATGAGAGAGCTTCACTGGGGAATTCTACCACACGTAGAGAAAAACTTACAACGATCCTTCTAAAGCTATTTCAAAAAGTTGAGGAGGAGGGAACACCCCCAAATTCATTCTACAAGCCACCATTATCCTGATACAGAAGCCAGACAGAAACACTACAACAAAAAAGGACATTACAGGGAAATATGTTTGATGAATATAAACGCAAAAATTTTCAGCAATGTATAAGCAAACCAAAGTCAACAATACATAAAAAGGAACTATACACCATGATCAAGCTAAATTTATTCCAGAGTCACAAGAATGGTTCAACACACACAAATCAATGTAATACACCAGATTTTAAAGAAAAAAAGAAAATCACATGATCATCTCAATAGACTGAAAAAAAAAAAAAGTAACAAAATTCAATCTCCATCCATGACAAAAACTCTCATAAAAGTGGGCGTAGAGGGAACATACCTCAACATAATGAAAGCTATTGAATATTTATTACAAACCTAAAGCCAACATGACACTCAATGATGAAAAGTTGAAAGTCTTTCCAGTAAATTCAGGAACAAGACAAGGATGCCCACTCTCACCACTTCTGTTTAGCATGGTACTGGAAGTCCTAGCCACAGCAAATCACACAAGAAAAAGACATAAAAGGTATTCAGTTTGGAAGGAGAGAGGTAAGGCTGTCACTATCTGCGGAAGTCTCCACCCACAAACTGCTGTAACTAACAGATGAACTCGGCAAGACTGTAGGATACATGATTAATATACAGGAATCCGTTGCATTTCTTTACACTAACACGTATCACAAGATAAAGTTTTTAAAAAGTCCCATTTAAAATTGCATCCACAGATGCCTTAGTCATGTAGTGGTTAGGTGGGGGAGGGAGAAGTATTCTATAGTCCTATGATTGGGTCTGTAAGTCTGTGACTCTAAACTTCACAAATATTTCTCAGATTCCACCCCCTTAGGGTGCACAAGATGGCCAGAGTGGGCATTTCCCTTCTCCCATGAGGCTTGAGCCAGCTAAAGTTAGATATTTCCTTCCTCCAGGTTAGTGATACTCTGATAAAACCCTAGCAGCTTAAGCTCTGGTTAGCTCGGCTGCCTGAGGGCAGGTCTTGTGAAGAGAGCGTTCTAGCATACTTTAAAATGGTTCTGGGAATTCCTTGGTGACCTAGTGATTCCTGTCATAGCCTGAGTTCAATCCTTGGTCGAAGAACTCAGTGCAGCATGCCAAAAAAAAAAGGGGGGGGTGTGGGTTTCCTTTCCACAAGCTGGAAGCAAAGGGGA